>NW_028277096.1:2500000-3125000 GCF_059951505.1 Python bivittatus
AGATCTAGGATGTTATAAAGAGAAAAACATGGGGGGAAGGGAACAATGAAAACATTAAGCATCCATCTCTCCAGCCATGACTTCTGCTTCATTTCAATCAATCCCAAAGCTGTTTGCTAATAATAATTTAAAAAAAAAAAGTACAGTGCATCCTTCATTAGATGCAGTTGTGCATAATATGCAGCTTGCCATTTGGGTCTATGGCTCAATGCCCCTCAAAAGCTCCTGTTTCCTCCCCAGTTCCTGTCAACCCAACAGTTCGAAAACTCACGTGAGTAGATAAATGGGTACTCTCACTCCGGTGGGAAGAAAAATGCTGGCGGCGCCTTGCAAAAGGAGTCAGGAGCAGTTGCCGGTAAGCGCGAAACCGCGCTCGCCCGAAAAGGGCGCAAAGCAACGGAAACTCCGCCTCCTGCGCTCGCCAGCTGGGCTCTGCCCTAGGAAGGAGGCTCTGGCAAACCACTTCTGAAACAATTGCCTTGAAAACTGCAAGGACCCGTCCAAGCAGTCACTGCAGAGTCGGTAACGACTGAGCGCAGATAAAAAAACTCTTAGTGTAAGTCCAATACTTTGTTCTATAAACCACCAAATAAGGGTTAGGGATAGGGTTATTGCTTGCAATTGTATGCAATCATCTTTGGGTTGGGATATTAACCCTGCAGTAGCTTTAGAAAATAACACTGGCTCCTCTCTCGCAAATCTGCATACAGTGAATGTTATGATCAGAACACAGCAGGAGTTTGCCTGAATTCCCTTTTTAAAAGTCAGGTTGTGGTTGTAGAAGAGCGAAGAGCTTGCATCCCTGTTCATCCAGTGTGAACCAGGAAGACAATCTTATGCAAAACTCGAATTTTGATCAATTGTGCCTTAGCAGTGGATGAAAGAAGACCCCACTACAGAATTCTATCCTCCCTTAGAATTAAGTTTTGCAAACATTCTTCAGGTCCTCCTATGCTTCCTCAAGAAGGTCCCGGCACATAGTTTATATACCATTGCCTTGTATTATAAATGCAAGGACACAAGGAATGAACAACAAAAGAGACAAAAGATTTTGTAGATCTACCTTGTTCGAGTCTTTTCATCTGCTGAATCTGATCAACCGTTTTTTTTAGAATCTTGCATTTGTCTGGTTTAACACTCAGGCTGTCAATCTCTCCAATATTGGCTGAAAGCAGCTCTGCCAGCTCTTCTAAGTATTTGTTCTCTTGCTCCCTGCGTCGTTTCTCATTGCTGTTAGAGAAAATCAATTCATGGTTACTGAATTCTCCATAATCAAAGCCTACGTATGGTTTATTAAAAAATAATTCAAAAGCAGGTCCAATAATAAATCAAATCAAATATTTGAGTTTCTTGAATATTTGGGAGTTTTTGTGAACACATCCTAAGCACCCACAAACCCACTGAAATCCCATCTGTTTCAACATTAAAACAAGTATGGATGTGAAGGGAAGCACCATCCAGGAGATGAGATGACACAAGTGACACCTAGAGCTCTGCTGGCGAAAGATGAGTGAAGCCAACCAACCAGAGGTAAAAGCATTTATTAGGGCTTATCTTGTGGTGATAAGAGTGGTGAAGTGACTCATTTCTCCACTCTTACTGCATCTGCAAACAACTGGCTGGTGGCCCTGTTTCAGGTTACCAGGTCCTTTTTGGGTATGGAGGGGCTGGGGGAGTCCTTACAGGGCCACTGTGAGGAATACCGTTGGCATCTGTTGGACAGAGTCACTTGGTTTTGCTTGGAGTTGGATTCCAGCTGTGCAGACCCTATAGAAGTGCCTAAGACTTGTCTGAGCTCAGTTATCTAGGAAGAGTTTGAAGAGTTGATCCTGAGGAAGCAGGATCCTCGCTGCTATGAGTTCATTTTTGCCTCTGGCCCCTGGTTGAGGAGGGACTGGTGCTGACTCAATCCTAGCAAGACAGAGTAGCTTTGGTTTTTTAGCCCTCCCGCCCCCAAAATCTGGAAAGGCATCAACTTTGACTTTTGAGGGAACAGCACTCCCCAGAGAGAGCTGGTGTGCAATTCTGGGGTTCCCCTGAACTTATGGCTGTTTGGCTGGGAAGCCTTTGCACAGATCCATCTCATGTGCCAAATGCACCTATTCCTGGACTAGTCACTCACCTTAGTCACTTCCCATTTGGATTACAGCAATATGCTATGCATGGGGCTGCCCTTGAAGATCATCCAGAAATTACAACTGGTCCAGAATGCAACAGTGTGCACAGTTTAAGGTGTCCTGTTTGTCCATATGACACCACTGGTGCACCAGTATACTGGCTTCCAGTTTCTTTCCTGGTGTAATTCAAGGTGCTAGTTATTGTCTTTAAAGACCTTTGTATGGCACAGGGCAGGTTATTTGTGGGATCAGTTCTCCCTGAAGGTATTTGCCCACTGTGCCAGATCCAGAAGGCTTTTAAAAGGTGGCTTTTCCTTGTGGGGGAGTTGGGCGGTGATATAAATTTGATATATAAACTAATAAAATAAATAAATAAAATATGATCATTTATGTATTGAGAAGTGTTGTTTTAGAGTGTCAGGAGCTGGTTTTTGGAAGTTCTTTTTAATGTTCATATTGTTATGGTGAGAGTTATGGAACATAAGATGGGTGACCATATAAGTCTTATAAATACATAAATAAATGTTACTTTGTTCTTTACACATGCCAGCAAACTCTGAACTATCACACCATACTAGTGTGACCAGGTTTTTTATACTCAATTTTCCCATTGTTATAAATATATCAGCAGTTAATTAAAATATATAATAAACAATTTTTAACACCCTTCCAAAAATGATGCTCTCCAGATATGACAGATTGCAACTTTCATAATTCCCTGTCATCACAGCCACTCTGCCGGGAATATAAGACTTGTAGTCCAACAGTTCTAGAGAGCATCAGATTGGAGAAATTACCCAACTTCGGCAGAAGTCAATGTCCTCAGAGGAAGGCTGGCTAGTTAACCTATTTTATATTGTCCTGATTATGACTCCCCACATAGTATTTTCAATACTCATTATTAGAAGATGTCATAAATATGTAAATTTTCTATCGTTACATGTTCTTATTAACAGATAACCTCTCTGCATCAGAGATTATGTACAAGTAGTCCTCGGTTTACGTCGATTCGTTCAGCAACCATTCAAAATTGTGATGGTGCTGAATGAGTGATACTTATGATTAGTCCTCAGAGTATCAGCCATCGCACTGTCCCCGCGGTCACGTGATTGTGATCTGGGTACTCGGCACCCAGCTTGTGATTATGATGTTGCAGTGAGCCGCAGTCATGTGATTTCTGACATTCCCTTCTGGCTTTCCACAAGCAGTCAGTGGGGAAGCCGTCAGGAAACTACAGTCACATGAGATCCTTGCTTAACAACCCATGTGGGCCTCAGCTAATGATGGCAACTGGGACTGCCAGGACAGCTGTCACTAAGTGACATGGACATGTGACATCATGCTTTATGACTGCGTCTCTTAGAGATGGCAACTTTGGTCCCAATTGCCATTGGTAACTGAGGATTAGCTATATATTTTCACATTTGTTATTGCTTGTATCATCTTACCAAGTATTTTTAATACATTAACGATTATGACATTGATATTTTTGTGATTAACAATCAGTGGTAATGCCTAGGTCAGCTCTTGAGGTTGCTTCGTCAGAAATATCAAAGATTGTTTTCTCTTATACAAAGAAATTTATGAAGGAAGGCTACATGGTTTAAGAGGAAGGGGAAGGCGGATAAGGTCATGGTAAGATGGAATCGATCAGAGGTTGAGAAGCTTAAAGCAGAAAAGGCAATGTATGGACTATGGATATAGTAGAACTAAGGAAGGATAGAAAGATAGGGAAAGGTATAATGACTACTGTTGATTTAGAACTATGAGGACTTGCTTGCTTATTTATTTATTTATTTTATTAATTACCATGATTTAAAATGTGATGGGGGCTCGCATGGCTGGAATTGGCTTATGGGGTAATTGATTCTGTCCCCCCTGTCATCTTGAATTTTATAGTCTTTTTAGGTATATAGTCTTTTTATATTGTATGATTTTTAAAGCTAATTTAATCTGGATATTTATATTTTTTATTGTTTTTGATGCTTGATTTTAATTGTGAGCTGTCCAGTCACCCTCTGGGGAGATGGGCAGCATATAAATTTAATAAATAAATATATAAATATATAAAACTAGGTTGAGTTGTATTTCCTTTTCTTTTCTCTTACTATACATCATGCCTTTAATTTTTTTTCCTTGTAAGTTCTTACTCTATTTCTGTGCTTTACTTACTCTGAAAGGGAATAGTGTGACATGTATGTATGTATTTTTCTTTTGATCTGTGCTTCTCATTCTTTCCTTTTTTCACATAACTTAAATGAGATGTCCATTTTATCATTAAGGCAGAAAAATCCCCAATTTATTCAATTAAAAGGAGTTCAATGAGGGCAAAAAGCAATTGGAAAGTTGCTACTGGGGATAAACTGTGATGGCAGCATGCCAACAAACTGAGTTAATAAACTAAAAGACAAAAATGAATTTAAAAAGACAATCAATCTCCTTGCAACAGCAATCACTTCATAAGTAAAACTGAGATGTGGCCAACAAATCATGAAATCATGCAAAGGAAAAGCAAGTAACTCTCACTTAGCTGCAAAAAGCCAATTCTACAGTTTGCGACATGTTTTTTTCCCCCCAAATTTTAAAAAATGCAATAATGGACAGTTGCAAGCTGCTTAACAAGCTGCTTAACAAGCCCTTCCCAAGACTTCTGTTATTGGTCAGACTCCCATAACACTCCAACTGTAATACCTTCACAGCTGGGAAAACAGAACCTAACTCCCACCCCTTTTGATTAGTGTCTCCATTATTTGGAAGGGCTATGTGGTTCCTAGAATGTTGTGCTTGGCCCTACTAGACTGTGCCATTGCCATTGATAGCGATAAATGTAATTCTGCTCTCCAAGGTGTATTTTTCCAGAACTAAAACCTCATTCATTCCCAGAAATGGAGACCCAACAATACTAAGGGTATTCTCCCCACTCTTGGTCTCCTGCTTTAACTAATCTTTTGCTTCTTTGAAGACCACGGATGACCCAAATAAGCTGTTGAAAGCCATAACTTTTTTTAACAGAACAGTTATAAGAATATCTTTCTTTCCCATCCTCTAGTGAAAAAGTCTGCTGGATAAACACTAGTGCAAATGTGCTTTAAAACAAACACAGACACACACACACACACACACACATTTGGAAAAAGTAAAGATGCATAGGTTGTGAAAGAAATGGAAAATATTACTTTAGGGCCTTATGGATATTTTTGTTTGGGTGAATTTAAGTAAGGGGGGGCAGGGAACCAGTAAAGCGACATATGTGAATTCATTAAGATATTTAATTAACAACTCATTGCCACTGTTGCTATGGTAATATAAGCTGTAAGTGATGGAAAAATAAGGCAATTGCTTTTACAAAAATGCCTTATAAGAATACAGTTCCAGTCAGCTACCATTATCAGTAACAATTAAACTTATAGACTCCAGCACAGAAGAAAATGGTATATTAGCAGACTGAAATTAGGTCTGACAAACTGTTAAAAATCTCTACCAATTAATCATACAAATTAATTAAGGGCTTTAATGAACTGAACTGGCAAGTGAGTAAAAGAACAGTTTAATGAAGAGCGCACTCTCCTTTAGATGATGCATGCAAACAGAACAGCAGGAGCCATCTTACAAGGTGTACTGTGAAGGAAGTGAAGGAGGAGGAATATATTTGTTAACTAAGGATTAATTTTTACCCATTCTACTATGTAGTGTTGGGGATCTAAATTAAATAAAAGTCAGGGCTCAACCAGTTAAGATCCTTACTTGGAAAGGGACTGAGCAAGACTGGGTTTAAAGTAGTTAGCTCCCACATTGTCTTCAAACACAAAATCAAAACATAATTGTTACAAAGGGAGAGGGATCCACCTCCTTAAAAAAATGATTCTAGATAGTGTCTGCCTGTCCATCTATCTATTTCTTGGAGTGCTGGGTTGGGATGAGAGAAGAAAGAGACCCGCATAAAAGACTGGCATTAGCATCAGTAAGGAAGGTCAGTTAAAATTCACTAGCTTTTGCCAAGTACTAACTGGACACCAGAGATCTGCATTATTACTTTATTGCTTGCAAGATAACAGAGGATTCAATGTAAGTAGCCAAATGTGTTTAATATCTAGTATCCATCCAGGACATAACACATAATCCATCGCCTGCAGTTTATACAGCCACTGGGAGTTACAACTTAAGGATTCACATCAGACATTTCTTAAACTCTAATACTACTCCAGTGAAGGAGAGAGTCATTTGCTCATCTTCCAAAGCTATATACATGTTATCCTGCTAATAATTCCATCTACAGAGTAGTTTTTGTACAACAGAATCAACAGACACAAATCTAATATCACAAATAGCAATATCCAGAACCAAGTGGGATAAACTTTTGACTTCCAAGGGACATGGCTTCTGATCTGAAACTTGTCATTCACCAGTAAAAGAACTGCAAAGGAAGATTACAGTAAGGATAGGGAACTGTTGAACTAGAAGAATCAATCAAAAGTTTGATACTATCCATTTAAATTTGATTACAAATAGCTGTTTTCTATTTACTATAGCTATGAATTAACTTATCAGTGTTAATGTGGCTGGACTGCCACTTAATTGCTGTGGCTGTTAATTGTTATTTTGGCTTCACAGAATTGTCACCAGTGCTACGTCATGCATTTCACTAATTTTATATATGTATGCATATATGCATTTATTTCTGCATTTATATTGTACCACTGAATCTGGAATGTCTCACAGCATTTTACCACTAACAGAAATAGGTATATAATTACATGATAACATGAATAGCTATAAAAAAAGCAACAGAGACTTTATATATGATATAATATAATCCTGCCAACTAATGAACAAAGCTTATGCCATAATAAATATATTAGACTGTCAGATGCTGCAAGACTTTGTTCTTAAATAACAATGTAAAGTTTTGTTCCTTCCTCCTTCTCTTTGTTCCTCATTAAAAATTTACAAAATGCATTCAGACTCCTCATAGAAGTCACTGTGGAAACCATTTCAGCATTAGAGCAGGTGAAAAAAATGTTTTAAAGAAATAATAAACAAACTTCTACTGGGCTCCATTTGAAAAAGAGATGAGGCATATACTTCACTGGCTTAGCAGGGGCCAACCTGGCTCTACCAGTCTCTCCATCAGAAGCTACTGCACAATGACAATTACAGTATGTAACCAGATGCAGTGATTGTTAATAAGCTGGTTTTCTTCTTCCTCCCATGCTTTTGTTCCTTTTACATCAGTGTGTAGACTTTGGACTTTTGTGCAGTTCCTTAATTTTGGTACAATAGCAAACAGTTCCCCCGTCTTGCTTGTTGACAAACTGAGGAGACATTTTCTTCCTAACCTGTCCTGAATTGTGATAGCTTGCTGGTGTAGTTCACACATACTTTCCTATCCATTATTCATATTTTCAGCAGAACAGGCACTCCTGGGAATGCCATACAAGTGTTCTGTACTAAAAAAAAAAGGTCCACTTGCAACCTTCATTCCAACAATTTTGGCAAGGGGTAGAAATAATTTCTGTTCTGCCAGACTTTTAAATACAACCAGTATTAGCATCTACATTTGACAGCAATATTGATTTTATTATTAATCTAAGTGGAATACTGCAGTGTGTGTTTGTTTAGCATATTAACAATAACTCTTTCTTCTAGGTTTGCTACTTTTGCAATGTAAAATTTATGTTGAAGGTATGGAATATAAATTACGTAAGTAAGCAAATGGGCCTATGACTTGCTTGATCTCTGAAGTGGGTTCCCATCGCCAGAGGTTTCTGAACTATGGAAGCAGATGGATGACCAAACAGAAGAGAAAGGAGGCATGTAAATACAGTTGTATGGAATTCTGTAAGCTCCTTTTCCGTAGCCTTTACACAGCTCAAAAAAACAAAACAAAAACTCTAGTCATGTACAAAGAAATGGAAAAAACTAGCAAGGGTAGCCCTCTCATAAGCTATGGTCTGAATATCTATATGAAAGGGGTAAATGTACCCCATTTGCTATTAGCACCAGCAGCATGGATTTTTTTCAGGATTTCTGGACCAGTGTAACATATTCCAACATCAGCCATGAAACTCACTGAGTGATTTTGCACTACTCTCCCTCTCTCAGCCCAATCAATATCATGGAGTTGTTGTCATGGGGATAAAATGAAAGGAGATATCAATGTATGATGATGTGTACTCCTGAAGAAATAGAAGGATATAAATATAATAAAAAAATAAATGCCATACTCTATGGAACACTTCCTCGGAACAAGTGCTACTTTGCCACAACATCTTTAAAATAGTTGCTATTTTCAGTTGCCTGCTACCACAGTTGCTCCCCAAAAAACCTACATTCCCCACAATTCCTCATTCAGACGAACAACTTTTTCATCAGAGAACTGTAATGAAGAGTGAAATATTCTGGAAATATTAATAGTGCAAGGTGGGGATGGCATGGAGGAAGAATGCAATATCTTGTACCATTCTTGAGAAAAATGCTGAAAAAACAGGCAAAACAAAGCCGAATTATCAGGCTTTAAAGTTAAACTGCAAACAGAGCCATTACTGGAACTCTACACCATGCTAAGAAGTTCAAATAGGGAGACTTTCAAAAGATCCAGTACATCTGATCTGATCTGGTACCAATTTCCTGTGAGTTTTTTAAATACTCAAACTACATTTTAAAAGAAAAATTGATATTCAGTTAACAAGGGGATTTTTAGTTGACTTCTCCAACAAATGAACTCATGAAGCATCAGTGTTCTAGCTAAAGCCTGAGAAGATATTTCTTTTATCAATTTTTGACAGAAGGATAATCGTCACCTCCTAGTCCTTTTTTAAAAAATTACAATACTTAGGAAGATGGCCAATGCCCTCTTAGAAGCTTTCAGATATCCATACAATTTGAAGATGCAATCTATTTTCATTTTGAATTTATCTGGACTTCGGATTCTTAAACAAGAGAAATATTAATGACCATAAAGCGTGAAGTGTGCTACAACCCCAAATCAATCAATAAGTAAAAACAGCTTAAGTAACAAATCACCAGTTGCTCCCCAAGAGAGAATATGAACAGATGGAAAGTTGTGTTCCATCTTCCACAGTAGCTACTCACAAACAAACAGCCAAACACTGGTGGGATGTGTGAACTTATCTGAGGGGATGAAATCTGCTCCCATCTGCTTGTGCAAAAAAAGAGTGCCAGAAAGCAGAAAAACTCTTCCACCCTGGAAGAATAATCCCATAAAATTGTACTCACCTCTGGACCAGAGTGTCGCATGGTGACCCCTTCCTCTTCTGAGAATCCGGGTTTCCCGGATCCGTAGAGTTGTTCCCAAGGCCACTCATATTGAGTCAGTTCTCACCTGAGAAAGAAACAAAGAACACCACCAAGAAATGAAACAGGTTAAAGTGATGGAAAACAGATGGTTTACCCACAGCAGTTTCAGGAAGCAAGGCTCAAGTGACCTGTTAAAAGGGGGAAAGATTACCTAGCAGCTTCTTTTCTCTTTCAAAAAAATCACAAAACCATGTCCCAACATTCAATCAACTTTAAAACAATTCTACCATATTTGCTTTGCTTTGCCAGCTATCAGCACTATTTGTCCCATCTGGACACTGTGCACAAAAATAATAGTTTCAGCCCTAACAGAGCTAGGAAACAGTATGATAGTTATACTGTTTATAGCGCTAGGAAACAGGGCTAGAAAACAGTATGATAGTTATACTTATAGCACAACCCTCTATACTACCTACTCAGAAGTCAATCCTAGTCTTAATCTTAGTCCCAAGAAACTCTGCATAGGATCACATAGCTTTTTCACTATTTAATGTATTTAAAATTTATTTAGTATTTGAGAGTTCAAATAGAATCTAAGGAAAACTCACTTTTATCTGTAAATCTATGATAGAAAAGACTTAGAGTGAGATATCATCTGGGGAGGGATTTGACCCTTTTTTGACCATTAAATAGTCATGATTTGCAAATAATGATTACCAGATTTGAGAAACTGTGGTATGTCAAATCTACTTCATCTTTACATAAGACTTAATGTTCTCAACATGCAATCTTCTGGAAGTGATTTTATATATTCAATCTTGTTTTGAAAAAGAAATTATTCTAAGGCATTGGATCCCTTTAATTGTTTACCAGAAGATCAATATTTCATCTAAGTATTTTAAGTTAATGCTTCTGATTTCTCTTTCAGGGCTACTAATAGCCAGCCATATTTGATGCTAAAAACATGAAGTTAACATTCAAAGTTGCCAGAGTTTGTAAATCAATATTTTGAAGGGATCACAGTAAGATCAATTTTATATTAAACTGGTGTCTTTTAGTAATCAACCATATATTTATTTCCAACTTGGATTTTCAGAAGGTCCATTGGATTCCAAGGGCAGACTGATACCATCAAATACACAACATTTAAATCACTTAACCAATTCAAAATGATTCTTCAAGCATTTGTGCTAAGATTTGAATCTCTGTTATTAAGATGAAAGCCTCTGTTGAGAGCCAGATATTGTTTTAGCAGTATTACCATCACAAATCAATAGAAACCACACCCTTGTGCCAATTGCAATGGAAACAATGGTCAGCTGTCCTAATTTATGAGGACAACAATCAAGAAAAGGAGGATTACTGGTCTGGAACCAGCCCCCCGCCCCCTCTGCAACCAATGACTACAGATCTAATTTTATTCCTCCTTCCTGGGATATCTAAAGACTCATATGATGCCAAAAAAAAACATAATCAGCCATGGGGGAGAATGTTGGCTCTTTCCAAACCCCCAAACTGCAAAACTCATCAGCTGTAGGTATGAGAATGATATGCTTCCATTATAGATCTGCCTTCATTTTCCATCCACTTCCTTCAAAGCCGTCCAATTGCTTAAACTGCTACTTACTTTACATTCAGTCCTGGTTCTGCTTCAACAAAACAAAGTTCCATTTGCAACAGCAATTATTATGCCAATGTGAAAACCTTTGACTTTGAATCATGCAGACTTGAACAATAATTCACAGAAATCTTGAAACATCATTAACAAAATCTGGGTCTTTGTTCAAAAGAAGTTTTTTTTTTCAGGGTCAGGCCTGAAAAAATACCTATTTCTTACCTCTTTGAGTCCCCACTCAAGGAGAAGACAAGAAGGGGGGTAACTTGCAATATGTCTAATGAAGTAAAGGGGGGCTATGGATAGAATTGCAGGTTTAGTTAAACTCTCTGGTTTTATTTAGCCTGTTCATTGAATACAGTCAGGTATTTGTTTTTTCTTTTTTAATTGTAAACCCAGTTTATTTTTGCAACAGCCTTGGCCAAAGCTGACAAACCAAAAACAATTTAAACTACCCTAAAAATAACTCTGATGGCTCAGCTGGAAAAATGAATTGACCCCAAGAGCTCAAAATGAATTGCCTGACTCTAAAGGTGATTCTTACTGCATGGATGGTGGGGGTGAGGCAAGGGAATATTTGCAATTTTGCATACTAACAAAATGCACTGTCCTTGCTCCAAATTCCATTTCTATGATCTAGGATTTTGCCTTGCTCACTGGAAACAGGAACGAGATGGAAGAGGGCAACCAGCTATTTATTTATATTTGGGGAGATGGGAAAGGAATGAACAACAGCTAGGAGTCCTGCAATGCTTTGCCTTATTGGCTGAAACAATATTTTGTCTGGCAAAAAGGAGAACCAGAACATCTAGTAGAAGAGTGTTTAACAGAGTTGAGAATCTGCTCATCTTTAAAACTAAAAGCCATCTTACAGGGCTACCTCTGGACAATCAGGGCCAAGAGGAGCTATGGAAATGAGAAAAGGCAGTAGATGAATGGTGGGATATTTTGCATAATGAACCTCAAAGTGGACAAAGGTATGATTGTAGGCTCTACTCACCCATTAAAATAATGTGTTTTTACAATCCCGTACAGGAGCCATGCACAGAAGTAAACTAATCAAAGTGACGTAACTAAGAGACATTTTTTCTCCATGTACTTCAGTTTGCTTTCCTCTAACACAGTCATCTACAGAAATTCTAAGGACAGGAGTGAAAAGGGAATGAATCCTTTTTTCTGGGCTCATCTGCTCCTTCTCCTTGTTCATACCTGTGGGGCAGCCAGAATTGCCTCAAGGCATTGGTTTGAACAAATGAGTTCTACTCAAGTGCTTCAGTCAGGAAAAACCCCTGTAGTTGCTGAGGTGCTAGAATTGACAGCCAACAGTCTTTTCTCAAGTGTTTCTCTCTGAGACCCTTGAAAGTACAACTAGTTGCACAGAAACCTATCAGCAAGAAATCAGAAGAAATGGGTAGAATCTATAGGAAGCGAGAAGTCAAATTAAGGAGCTGCTACTAAAACAACAGACGCTTAAGTTCTTTTCTCAACAGTTGTTATTTATTGTTCTGACAGCTGTCATCCAAATGCTTCCCATCTGAGCAAATGCAGGCAAAATCCCAATTAGAAGTGGTCAAGAGCACATTTAGCAAACCAAGATGTTTGAAGCATTTCTCTCCTTACTATCCTGCAAATGTGGGACTTCTCTATTATTTTTTTTTAAATTTTTGCAGATTACAAAATAGTGAAACCACCTGTTGATGCAGAGGGGAAATAATGAATCATTAAGTAAACTAGTCAACTGAGCCAGAAATTGCAAGACTGTGATTTGATTTTGTAAGTGAAATTTTCTATCTTTGACTTCTCATCTGAAGGAAAGTGTCAATCGTCCATGTCAAGCCAGCTCCACCCACCCATTACCAGCCAAAGAAAACAAGCACAACATTGAGGGCAGAGTGGGGAAGCGGCAGGAATCCAGAGATCCTTCTGAATGGGAAAGAAACATGTGCCTCAATGTCAAACTGTGATTGTGTTTTCATCTCACCTGTTCATCTCTAGCAATTCACTCTAACAACAGCATAACACAGACTGACTTCCACAAAACTTGACACTGACTCTTGACTGGCACTTCCCAAATAATTCCTTGTTGTGGCCTGTTAACAGCAAGCTCCTGACAAGTTTTTACAATTCTTTAAGAAGCAGTGAGCTTATCTTCCTGCAGGCTGAGCATTATGGATATGATGACAGATGGAACTGCTAGCATCATGATATAGCACAATATCTAGGAAAAACAGTCTGCAAGATAGTAATTGAATATGCATGTTGTGTTCAATGTCCCCCAAATGTATTTAAGTTGTATTTACTGAAGAACATAGCTAGAGTTTTCCTTTTACAAAGCATTTACATTCAAGCATTCCCACCATTAAACACAGCCATGAAGATAATATTTATTCTATTATTGTTGGTTGCACAGCCAGATATTTAGACTGGATTTGGCATTTTTATCCACCTATCAAGTCCTTCCCAAGGACCTGGGATAGGCAGATGTAGTTGTTTGATGGTGTTAAAGGTATCATCGCAGGGTATAAGCTGTTCCAGGTGAAGCTGCCTTTTGCAATTGACTGATGGCGATTTTGTCAATGCTGATGGTCTTCAAGTGGTGCTCCAGGTGTTTTGGGATTGCACCCAAGATGCCTATTACTATTGGTACTATCTTGGCTTTCTTTTGCCATAGTCGTTCTATTTCTATTTGCAGGTCCTTGTATTTTGTGATTTTCTTCAGTTCTTTCTCTTCTATTCTGCTGTCTCCAAGTATTGCAATGTCCACTATCCAGACTTCTTCTTCTTCTTCTTCTTCTTCTTCTTCTTCTTCTTCTTCTTCTTCTTCTTCTTCTTCTTCTTCTTCTTCTTCTTCTTCTTCTCCTCCTCCTCCTCCTCCTCCTCCTCCTCCTCCTCCTCCTCCCCCCTACCAAATCATTATGTGTTGTGATGGCAACTTGTCAAATCAAATGGGCTTCAAAAAATTTGGATAAATATGTAAGAGGTCAACTATAATTGTTTATCTGGATATGCAAGAGTATTTTATTTCTCTAAAAGGCAGTATGAATGTTTCATCTGATACCTCCCTAAATATCAGTAGTGAACCTTTCTGTATTTATAGTACAGAGACCCAATAAGTTTCAGTTAGCAATAATCGCGCCTTGGATTAACCTCATTGGCTATGATACTGCCAATGCGCACAACCAATAAAGATCTGTTCAAACCTGTATACCTTTTTTTCTGAAGCAGCTATTGGTGGCTATGCTATGGCTGGTCTTTCTATGAAATCCACTGAGACACTGAATAGTATTAGAATAAGATCAATTTATTACAATACAGATTGTCCTTGTTTAGTGACTGCCTCATTTAGTGACTGTTCACAGTTATGACAGTAATGAAAAACTAACTTTGCGACCAGTCCTCATATTTACAACCTTCGTAAGTCTGTAAAGCAAAGGTAAGCTGAAGTAAGATCATAAGCACAGTTGTTTTTTTCATTTAACAACTGCTTTGCTTAATGACCAAGTTGCTGGTCCCAATTGTGGTCACTAAATGAGGACCACCTGTATTTAATCACCACTGAGGCAAGGGAGTGTCATTTGAATTTTCCACCACTATCACCAAAACATCTTGAATTTATTAGCTGCCTTCTAAAGCAAATGAGGACTGATCACCTTCCTTCCTGAAACCATTTCTTTGGCATTCTTTATGGTTTGCATAGAAAGCAAACTAAACATATCTTACTAAGTTACAAATCTGGAATAGCATCTTCCCTGAGAGAATTTTTAGCAGAAATAAGAAATCTAATTTCATCATTACAGACAACAAATTGACTTTCTGAAAGATTTAAACAACAACAAGATAATTAGTTTAACCAAACAATTCTGCCTCTCACTGCCATGGGGTAAAACAACCTCAAATGGTTTGCAAGATTTTCTGAAGAGCAGATTTCTGCTTGACAGCTGTCAGCTATAGAAAATGTCCAAAAGGCACCCCAGATAAGAACCCTGAATCTTCTCTCACCCCCTTTCTTTCCAGAGGAGTCTTATCTCACTGGAGCTCTGGAGACTTAATTGACTGGTATTTACCAAGCACTTAAGATCCACTTGGGGGAGGTTGCTACAGGGAGTGAGAACTATGAATAATACTAGCTGCCAACCTAGTGCTGACAGAGAAACCCTGCCTAAGCAGTTTGGCAGGATGCACTCAGGTTTTACATACTTCAATTACCTATGAATGGCAATCACCTATTTTGTATAATAATTTGTGCTCCAGGAAAACACTCCTTATCTTTCATGCCCAAGTGGCATGCAATCTACTTTAGCAATTTGCTACTAATCCCAAAAAAAGAAAGAAAAAAACACCCTGAACTACATCTTTTGCACTGCTGTGTCTGGTCTTCCTGGAGGAATGTGAGCACCTGATTCCAAAATTAATTTTAAAACAAGAGGAGACCGTAACTTTCATTCTAGAATAATCCTCAGGTAGGAGTGGAATGGAATTTACTTAAGTGAAATGAGTCCACAATCAAACAGTTTCAATTGACACACTGTACTTACTGGAACAAGATCTATTTCATTCTTAAGATTGCAAAATACAAAGAGGGATTATCAACTACTAACTATAATATTTAGATGGTTGTTCATAAACAACATAATCCATAATCCAAATGGGAGAAGAACAAATTCTGGGTTAGCATCTTCGTGTTTTACTTGTGAGGCAGCTAACCAGCCAGAATTGAAAACAGAATGCTGGAATATAAATCAGTAGATCTTGCGTCCTTAAAGTAATCAATTACCAAATTACAAGAAATATGATATTTTGAGTTCTGGATGATTACAATATAAATCCAGCATCAGCCCTATACCAACTCATCCCAAACCATTTTAGATTACCAGATTTGTACTGCTCACCAAACAACTATTGAGGTAGTTGAAGCTTCTTCAGATGGACACCCATAATTGGAACACCACACTGAAAGTATTGTGGTCCTTTACCCACTTGTTTCACTTCTGATGGCACAAAAGACAGAATTAGTTCTCAGACATTAAGCTAAGCATGCAGGTTGTCTCTCCCAATCCCTAACACTCTCCTAATCCCATACTTACAAATGTTAGGCCCACTGAAAAAATCTGAGAGAGAGACATGCCACCAGAATGCAAAGGAACCACCAGTCATTTCTGTGATCTTGCAATGCTCATAAGCAATACAGTATGTCAACTCAGATGCTTCCTGCTGAAATACTCTTTCTCATATATTCCCTTATAAGGTGACTGCCCACCATTTCCTTATCAGAGACTCAGTGTCTCCAAAGCTATCATTATTTTACGTAATGTCATTAAAAGTATCTGCCCAGCTGAAAAACAAAAAATAAGTAGAGGTGACAACTAAAATATTGTGGCATGAGAAGACACTGAGATCAGAGAACAAACTTCCCAACACCAACTTGGAACTTCAGCATTAACAATTATAATGTCTGCATGTTTTCTTTACACTAGAGAGTTTTGTTTTTGAAGTCAACTTTTTAACTGGTAGCTCATAGAAATCAGCCACGCAAAAAAGATGGCAAGCCTGCAGCAAGACAATAAGTCATCAGATGAAGTCAGCATGCGCAGATGAAAACCCTTCCTTTCATGGCATTATGGTGCACTGCCTCAGCTGTATGTTCAGGACATCAGAAAAGACTGCCAAGCTCATGATCTCTGGCTGGCTTTTGTTTCTATGCTCTCAGGACCAAAAGTTGCAGGGTGTGTGTGTATTTGATACTTCGTAGAGCAACAGAAGCTTTTGAGAAAGGTGAGTGAAAGAAAAGCCCTTGTACCAAGATGTTTACAATCCAAAGCACTGGCACTGAGAAAGCAGAAAGAAGGAGCAGCAAAATATGAATTTGAACAAATGAAGGTAAGTAAGCACAGGCTTACAGTATATTATTTTTGTCAAAGTTTCTCCAACTATCGGCACATGTTCTCACTTTTTGGCACCAGGGGTCTTCTTGTTTCTGCAGCATTACAGGTCTCTTTATTATTAAGATGCATGCTTTAAAACGCACCTAGAGAGATTGCAGCATGTAGTCAACTTTGTCTGATCTGGAAAAGCGAGGTAGGGTTATACCTGGTTATTACCTGGATAAGACCCCACCACGGAATACCAGAGCTGTAGGCCAGACTGAGGAATTGAAAACACATTACAGAGGAAGGCAATGGCCAACCTCTTCTACACTGTAGCCAAGAAAACTACACCGATTTTTTTCCTGTGCTCACCAGGTGTCCAACCTTTACCGTTTTATCTGAGATGCAGCCCCATGAACTTCAGACTTTGAGTCCCATGCCGAAGTGGCAGCAGTTTTGTTTCTGCTTTACCTCCCCAACTTTCCTTCTCAAGCCAATATTGCTCTGAATCTAAGGGATGTTAAAAGAAGCAATTAATTAAACCATGTTGTTTAAAATGTTAATGGTGGGCACTGTGTTGAGTGAAACTATTTACACATAATTTATGTTTACCTTTTCCAATAAAGCTTTTTCTTACACTGAGTCTGACCATTCACTCTCTTCTCTAATTGGAAGCAGATGCTAAGCTGAGATCTTTTCCAGATTGTTTAACATATATAACGGGTGTAATCTTGTCACTCAAGCACCAAACTTCCCTCTACTACAGCTGTTGAACATTGTTCAAGGCAGTCTTCTGGGAGGTTTGATAACACAGTGAAAACTTACATAGTGCTCATAGAGTCTCCAGAAAGAGAACATGATGAGGTATAAACACTTAATGGCCGCCCAGATCATTGGCATCAATAAAATGAATTAGGAATCATCAGGAAAGAAACACTTTGAATCTCATTGGAACCTGGACTGGCTTTTTACAAGCAAAGCTCATTGTTTCTAGAAAAGCGTAGACATTAAAGGACACACCTCTTCACTAGGAACCGAATCCAAAAACACCTTTTTGTATAAAAACTAGAACCTAGCAATACATATCCCAAGGATGCTGTTCTTAAAATCAGGTCAACATTAGCACATTTAGGCTATTCTGGATTGCAAATAGAGGGCACGTCCAATAAGCAAGCACAAACTGTCACTGTGACATTTATGGAGCACAAAAAGGGAAAAAGAAAAGGACAAACATATTTTGATCAACCACCAAGTTCTACAAATGAGCAAACTGGTTGCCTGATAGCAACCCTTGCAGTCAGTGCTGCATAAATCCACTTTTCATTTATGACCTCCTGAAGCATTATAAAGCCACAGAGACTCACATTTAACACCATCTTAGATTGCCAATGAAATATCAAAGATCTTTTTTCAACTTAGAATTGCATTCCTCTGTTTCTGAAGCAGCTGATTGCTGCTGATAAAAAGGAGCCATTTGTTTATTATTCCATTCATTTTATTGCATTTTTTTCTGTCAGGAAAGAAGAGAGATATTTGTAAGTTTTCTTATCTCACATGCTCAAATAACTTGACTGCCCTATGCACGTTGATTGAAGGAGTGGGGAATGTGGGAGGCAACATGTATTGTTGCTGCACCTCAAGCAGCAAAACACCTTAGGCCAAACATTTGTTCATTCATTTTAAACAAGACTTTAATTCTATTAAAAGTGAAGCAATTTCTGAACGATTCTTTTGTAGAATTTTAGACTTAATTTATCCCGGGGAGGGGCGGGGGCAACATAATTCCAGATCATTCTGTCTAGTCAATGACAAGTAGCCTGCTTGCAGAAGTTATCCTTTCTTATTGCTTTCTACTGATTGCAGCTAAGAGACCTGCAATTAATAATCACTGAATTAGTCCTCTGCCTTTTTTTTTGGTTATTGTTGTTACATGAAGGGGCTGTATCCACAGACAGCCTCATGGAAAGAAATCAGCAATAGCGATTTCTTAGTCATATATTTTCTCTTGAAAAAAATCTTTGTTGAATAAAGTTTAGTAGTGAGTAAACAAAGAATTCTAGGGGAACGCTGTATAATTCTTGCACAACATAGTAACATATTCTAGCAAAGTGGAACTTCTACTTTAATCTTAGTACCTACAAAAAGCATGCCTCAGCAGTATTTCAGATCTACTTTGGAAGTACCCAGTGTAACCCACTAATCTGAAACTCTTTACGTTTTAAGAGAGTCTTCTATAATAGCTGTTATGAAATCATGCACATTCAAATCTGTTCCTTTCCCTTCTGCACCATGCCAAATTATTTCATTACTATAATTGTGCTTACAGAAATGATACTTTATTTAGAAATAGGAAAGGAGTATGAAAAACTTCATTGTTAATAGAGAAATTCCTCCCCCCCCCCAACTGATTTTGCAAATGGCAATCTCCTTCATGGTTGTATAACTGCAGCTTCTTTTCCCACTACTGCCAGCATCTTGCATCAATATGAAACTGGTTCAAACTAACACATTTTATCTGATCTGTGGCCTTCATATAAGCACAGCAATATTGTTTCCAAAAGTCAAGCAGTCATTATTCCTGCAAACATCCCAGTCCTGCAAGGCCAGAAGCGGGGAGAACAACAATAAGAGTAATTGCCCCAACTCTCACATGGAGGGAACCCCACAGTTCACTATTTGAAATGATCAGATGGATTTATATTTTTCATTCAAAGAAATAACATTAATGAGTTAAATAGAATCCCAATAATTTAATATAATCCCAATCATATTTTAGGCTGAGTTCAATGGAAAGAACAAAAAAAAAAAATTACACTGACATACAATGTTGTGAGAAAAAAGGCAAGGGTCAAATTAACATTGTGCTTCCAGGCCTGTCAGAGTCTTGTAAGCACCATTTGGCCTTGCTGTAACTTGGAAAGGAAAATACTGGCCTATACAAGCTTGGCTAATTGATATTTTGGTTGTTGTAATCAACAAACCCATGACACACTGCTTGTTACCAGAACCTATTCAAGAAATCTTGTCTCCTTGCACCTTAAGGAGTAGCGTGGCCTCCATTAAAATGAACAGGAGCTGTCTAAGAGGAAACACAGAATAACAAAATTCAAAAGTTGGAAAGGACCGTTTAGATCATTGTCCATCCCCCTGCTCAGTACAGGAATCTGAGTGAAAGCATCACCAATGGATAGCTTTCTCTGCCCCTGTTTAATGTCTACATGAAGCTGCTAGGTAAGATCATCCATCACCATGTATGCTGATGATGCCCACTTATATATCTCCACCCTTGGTGAATTAAGTGATGCTGTTGATGTCCTTTCTCAGTGCTTGGAGGCTGTGGGGGCCTGGATGGGAAACAACAGGCTTCAACTAAACCCTCGTAAGACCGAGTGGCTTTGGGTTTTGGGGCCTTCTGTATCTGGGGATTTATCATCTTTGGTCCCAGATGGGATTGCACTATCCCAAACAGACCCAGTGTGCAATTTGGGGGTTCTTCTGGACTCACGACTCCTGCTCAAAGAGCAGGTAGCAGTCGTGGCCAGAAGGGCCATTGCACAGCTTCATGTTGTGCGCCAGTTCCACCCATTCTAGATCAGGAGGCTCTACTCATAGTCACTCATGCCCTAGTCACCTCATGTATGGATACTGTAATGCACTCTACATGGGGCTGCCCTTGAAGAGTATCCGGAAGCTTCAGCTGGTGCAAAATGTGGCGGCATCGACAGTTACGTGTGCTTCAAGGACTGCATGCATTACACCTCTGCTTCGTGAGCTGCACTGGTTACCAGTTTGCTTCCAGATCCAATTCAAGGTGCTATTTTTGACCTTTAAAGCCCTACATGACATGGGACCAGGTTATTTGAGGGACCGCCTCTCCCCAGGGACACCTACCCGTCCCATCAGGTCTAGCAGGAGGCAAGTTGCGGGTCCTGTCAGCTAGGGAATTTCTCTGGCAGGTCCTAGGAGGAAAGCCTTTTCTGCTGTAGCCCCCACCCTGTGAAACATCATTCCCCTTGACATGAGGTTGGCCCCAATCCTTTTGGCCTTTTGGAAGGTCCTCAAAACATGGTTTTGTCAATGAGCTTGGGGATCCCATACAGAGTGGAGCCTGTTGGATGGTTATGTGATCATTAACTGATGTACTCTCTGTATGTTGGCCATTTTTTTTTAATTTAGCTTTTATTTTTAATTTAAATTGTGGTTTTATTGGCTTTTATTATTTTACTTTTAAGTATTTTGTTTCATTATGTACACCACCCAGTCACTATGTGAGATGGGTGGCTATACAAATATAATAAATAAACAGCTTCCCACTTTTGCTTGAACACATTGAGTGAAGGGTATCTCACCATCTCTTGGAAGACTGAGAACAAGTCTTAGGCTTCTTCTGTCTGACATCCTTTCATATAATTAAAGAGTTAATGGTCTTCTCTTGTCAAAACAAAGTACACCCACCTCCTTCAAACTGTTTTCATATGACTTAGCTTCCAATCCCTATTGCCCTCTTCTGTCCCATTTCATTTTTAATAAAACTCTGTTTAACATGTGGTGACTAGAACAGGACATAGTACTTGGGTTGGGGTCTAATTAACCCAGAATAAAGTGAAGCTATTCAGATGATTAGGAAATTACGCTTCTCTTGATACAACCTACAACTGCACTTGGTTTTTGTGACAGCCATGAAACACTGATGAGTCATATTCAGCTTATGTTCAATTACAGCTCTAAGAACATTTTCCCTCATCTTCTGCATGTGCATTTTCTTTCTTTTTCCTAAGTGAAGAAATTATTTCATGTCTAGCCACTTCTTTAGCTTAGGATGATAGTTTTGATGTTTGCTTTGTAGCTTTTTTTGGTCTTCAGAATATTAATTACCTCACCTGATTTTCTCACATCTGCAAAAGGAATAAGTATTCTCCGCATTGCCTCACCATTACATACAGTATCTCGTATGGTGTAAAAGATGTTTCAAATTTGAACTTTCTCAAGTTCAAAACACACTGCTTTGAGTTTGAAATACTTGAAACCCTGTTTCAAGTTTGAAATGGACTACTTTGACTATTTTTGGAACTGTTTCAGCAGAGCTGCTGCTAGCTTGAAGCACTACCAGAATGAATAAAACAGCTGTTTTGCACACAAAAAGGGCATTTTATACTTGAAATTGGTTGTCTAAAATTTGAAATGGTTCCAATTCAAAATGTTTTGCACACCTCTACTGGCTCTTGTATTATGGAGGTTGTACTGATGTACAATTGTGTGGAAGGAGTATATATAAATAAAAGTTGCACAAATTACTTGTGTGATAGTATTAACTATAATGCAGTGAGATGAAATCAGATAAATGTCCTGGTGAAAAAATAGCTATACTGTATATATAAAACATCTCACAAATCCTGGCTACTTAGAGTAATTAAATCCTAGATTCAAACCTTTTCAAAAACAGGTGGTTATCATATGCTATTTAAGGGTCAATTTTTAATGGCCTCAAATTTGTATAAGCCAGTGAAGATAATTTCAATACTTTATCTGAGGAACCAGGTCATCTCAGCTTCAATTCCTTTTTTTCCCCTCAAATTCTATGCGAAATACCTTCCCCTTACAGATTTAACAATGAATGTGAAGTCAACTCAGACCAGCAAGAAATTACAACTTTTCAAAGAGTGCACTTGGTGTATGTAAACATTTGTTGTACTGTATTCTTATTTTAGGTGTACATATATACATTAAACTAAACATTACATTGAAAAAGAAAGTGATTTGGCTCTTGTAATGTCGCCAATACTGATACGTATCTTTGTATCTATAGGCATCTCATTTTTCCAGCAAAAAGAAAGAATATTTTCTAAGGCAAATGCTCTTTTGGAAGACAAGAAAGGCTCAGTGGCATAGCAGTGGTTAGAGACTATTCCAACCTCCAAAGGACCAGTAGAGCAGCAGCGATGAAATTCCCCCTTCTGGAAATGCCTGTTTAGCTGTACTTGCTTCTAAGGTGACTTACCCTTGCATGTCATTTTTACACTCTTGGGAAAAGATGCTCCTATCCTGATGGAGCTAATTGAATTTTCTGAAATTAAATAAACAGCATTTTTAAATGATACGGCCAAAGTAGACCAGGAAGCCTTTGCCAAAGAGAGATAAAATGGAATTTAATACACATGTCATAATCCAAAGCAATTTACTCAGAAAGCAGAACACCAAGATTCATAGATATATTGCAAAATTACCTCTAATGAATGGCTCTTTTTGGCCCAAATTTACTAGCCAATTCCACTCATCTCTCCAGCTCAGCATGATCAAAGCAATAAGGCAAATTACATTGCAAACTCAGTTTGAAAGAGCCAGGGGCCTGATGGCTCTGTGACTCGTTAGAATTATAAAACCAACGGCATTTTAAACGTTACACACTCTTGGGGCTTGACCAACGTGGACAGCCATGAAAAACTGCTTTGAGAATGCTTTGCAGATATTTCCCTAACACTACTGTTTCTGTTTTCCAGGTGTAATTTCAGATCATATCGAAGTGCCTTTCTACCAATTGAATTAGACCCCAAGGTATGCTCAAATCTCATTTGTGTACTCAGCTGTAAGCCTCTGCCGCTCTCCTTGAATTGTTCCACTTACTATTTTACACAAGCAGTCAGAGCTTTACCCTTATGTTCCTCTGATCACATGCCTGTAAAAAAAAATGCTGGGAAGATGATAATCTGATAACAAAGATGCGAGGACACTACTGGAAAATGCAGTGGTAGGTAAAGAATACTCCCTTTCAAAGAGACAGGTCAAGATTAGGTTTGTAATATTTAAGTACTGTAGCACATCACTTCGCTAATTTTTATCTCTTTGCCAGCGATCCAAACTTGGAAAAGTAGCAGTGCCAATGAACTCCTTTTCTAAGGCCAACAGACAAATAAAGATACAACAGTCAGCTACGCAAAGATGACCCTATGGAAGAAACAGTTTGCTCCTCAGCAGAAAAAACCTGGGCCTAATCCACATGCAACTAAAGGGTGCCCCCTGATTTGTCCCCCCACAGGACCACAGTTATAAAGATGGCAATACTGTGTGCCTACCAGAAGCATCCTCTTCCACAGGAAGCTGGTTTTCCTGCTGTCTATCCCCAAGGATAGCTTTGTATGATGTGCAGAAGGAACTCATTGTACTCCATTTATGTTGGAGGAAACCCAACACAGGACAATTACAGGCCCAAAGCTGTCTCTATTAGGAATACTTCCATTTTAGAGTATAACTGCAGCACAAGGGGACATCTTCTTCAGGAAGAGTTGCTGCGCAGGAAGGGAAAGGCTAGCCCTTATTTACTGAATCCTGCTGAATCCTTGAAAAATCACATGCAAACATGACCACTAGCAGGTTGGGATTTAAAATGTCTCTATTAGACCTAAAGGAGGCATTATATAATTCCTGAGGCATTTTCAGCAAGCAGCATATGCCTATTTGTGTGAAAGAAAGACAGGCTGAATGAATGAACGGCTTGTGTGGCATTAGGAAAGCATGTTGGGAGCTACTTGCCCACAGTGGGTAACCCCAGCCACTGATGGCATGCGTAAGATATTCTTGTTTCAAGCCAACTTGACCCTTGGTTTAAAATAGTTTTCCTGTATTTAATCTGGATAATACTTTTGGTTTCTCTTCCTTCTATTTTCCTGCTTTTCTCTGTTCTAAATGTATTGTAAAAGACACATGCACAATTTCACTGATTTCTGCTTCTTTTCCATAGTTCTCAGTGTTTGGCTTATTGGATTATATCAAGCAGTGAGAAAATTATCTTATTTCAAAGCATGCAATGGAGAACACATATTCTGACAATCTTTAACATAACAGCTGGGAAGCAAAAGGACTTGTTGCTGCTTCCTATAAATTCTCTGCCAGGTAGATATTTTGCTACCACACGCTGTGGCATAAGAGGCCAAAGTGATAACTAGTACTGCAGAAATAGCAACTTCTTTCACTCTCTCTTGCTGCTTGGGACATATTTCAAGTTGTTTTCTCTCAAATTTATCAAATTTTTACTTTAGGCTTGGAAATCAAAGCCAAAGATGATAGGACTCAATTGCTAATAACTGCCTGTCTAATCTATTGCTTTGTCTTTTTAAAGATCTTAAGTCTACCATGGGAGGTCTGACTATACCTGCAACATATTCCATGGCTAGTTAGAACAGAAACATGGGGGCAGGAGATCCAACCATAAAACAACCAAGCATGTGAGAAAGAAGTCCCAAGATCTGCCACCTACTTCTTAGCAGTTGCTTGGGACAGCAAACTACAACAGTCCTCAGACCCTGATCTCCAAATGTTTTCAATATAAAGGAAATTCTCTGAACGTTGGCTACAGTGGTGTCAATAGCAAACCCTGGTAACAGCATCACATAAATGCCATGACCTACTTGCACACCAATGGTTGATGCAAGCAGGTAGGTCTTGGTATTTGTGCCATCACACGTGATGTCATCACACGTTTTATCATATGTGTCAGCCCCCTGCAATATGCCCTTCCTTGCCACCACCCTCAGACACCCATACTTGGTATTTGAAATTCTAACTCTATGCCAGCTATTACATCATTACTATTAACACCATGACATTTTCATTCCATTGTGAACTGACCCAAGCCCTTGATTATATCAACTGTTGATTATCCAAATATGTTTTTAATGTGCTCCAAGTTATTTGGATAAGTGGTGCTGCGCACTATCTGAAGGAAGAATTCACACTTGTTCCTCTTCTGCTAAGAACTGAATGTAACCATGGCAACCACTGGCAAGCACTGCTGCTTTCCCTCCTATTACTTTCTAGATCTAACATTACATCATCAGAGTACTTATTAAATTCTGATAAGAAATTTAGGGCTAACTAGTGCTGTTTTCTCCCTTCCCTTCTCCTCAATCAATTCATCTAAATGAAATATGTGGCAAAAATACACCCATGATTTCCACTGCATTAACAGGATATATCAGTGCATCAAAAGTTAGATGTTAGCTCTCAGAAGGAAAGAGGCAGGTGTATGGAGTAGGGTGAACACAAAGCTGTGAGTGACTCACAGTAGTGTGAAAGTGCAACAATCAAATGCAGCTAATAGCAACTAGGGGCAAGCAATACAGAGAGGGCCCAGCAGTTGTCTCCCCTTCCCCCTGCAATATGTTGAGGTTCAAAAATGGGATAGGGAGCATTGCTATTTACCAGAATGTATAAATAGGTTATATAATCATCAAGTTTCAGATGTTTTATTTGTTAGCTTCTTAGAACATGGCAGACAGGAACTGAAGGACTACAAAAAGAATCTGGGTAACAGAGAACTGAATAGATAACATGCTCAGAAAGTACAAGTGAGTTCCACTATGGTTTCCACTCACACCTTTGTGACTATTTGCTCATTCAGAACTGTAAACGAATTATACATCTGCTTTAGGATAACACTTGAAGCAAATAAGGGTGTCAACGTGCAAGTTCATGAGGGGGCAGCTGTCATTTTGCTTCCCTGCCACTCATGGTGTCTCCTCTTGTGGGAGAAAACCGATAGTTGCTTGTTGCTTCAAAACTTTCTGCATATATCAGTACTGTAATGAGGAGAAAAATCCAGCTCTTTGGTTGTCACCATTTAGCAATCCTCTAGAGTATGTATAGTCTTCGTGATTCAAGCATTGCCTAGGAGGCTCTGCTCAAAGCCCTTTTAAAGAACTCGGATTCTATTATTTCAAGCCTAAGCAATGTTGTGATAGCCCATCACTCACACACTGTGGCAGCTTGGGTGGGTGGAGGAAAGAGAATTTTCTGTACTTAGCTGTACTGAATGAGAGCTTGCTTGAGCTCCTGTAGTTACAGAACCCAAGAAACTCTCAGAAATAGAACTGATTGTTCTTAACTTGCTACAATTATCCCAATTCCATATGTACCTAGCTTTAAAAGAGGTTAGTAAAGAGGAAATAGTCTGTGTGAAACCCACAGATTAATGACAAATGGAGATACTTTGAAAGCTAAGAACTTGGGTGAATGGACTACAAATTAAGCTAAGTTTCATCTGGCATTTGTTCAGGATTCTTACTTACTGATACCACCTCACAGATATAGGGGTGGGGGTGGGGAAAGAGTTTTTGGAAAGACTAATTTCTAAAAAGAGACTCTGTTCCAGCTGTCATTCCTGACCTGAGAACCATATTCCATATCATGTATGTTCAGCAGAACTGTTTCAAATATGTTCCATAAGTATACTTTTACATCAGGGCAGATTCTGACAAGCCAAAAATTTGCCTAAACAGGCTTCCAAGACTTATATATAGTAAAATCCCTATATAATGTAGAAAAATATGATCTGTAGCAGACCTATTTGACTAATCACAGGATGATGTTCAGATTTTTTTTCTTTTATTTTTTTAAACAAATATTATCAAGCAACCAAATTAACATAAATCCAAGATACACAGAGAAAAAAAGATATAGAAAATACCAAAAAAAATCTATTAAAAATTAAGTAAAGAGACAAGTACTGTACATGGACAATTTTACTATATATTTAAGTATGACTATATTATGGTCTATTGCTATTGAGGTAAATCATAAAATCCATCCAAATTTATAGAATTGTGGTTTCTATCTCTGATGTCTCATTATTTTTTCCAATGTGTAAATTGAAGAGGCCTTGTTAATCCACTTCTCAGTTGTGACAATGATCAAATGAGCAATTGATAAAGAAAATGACTAATGGTTAACTGTCTATTTCTATACTGTACTCACTCTTGCTTCCTGCAGGCTGTTTGTTGCTGCATCCCATATTGTGTACCCAATTGTCTAGGATGGCCTTTGGGGCATCAAAGCTAGCTGCACTGGGGAGGAATATGAAGAAAACGTAGCTTCCTTATATTAACTTTTAAAATTCAAATTGAATTTGGGGATGGCCAATAGGTAAGTCTAAAAATCTCAAGAAAGGAGATAAACTGGTATTCCCATCACTGATCTAACATTCGATAGGAAACCAGTTTCAATGTTAGTGGGAAGATGACTAAACGGTAAATATTCATTCTCTCTCTTTTTCTCTAAAACAGATGCTTTTTTCTATAAAACAAATGTGGTTTAAAAACCTTTTCCTTCTGCTAATACAGATTTTGAAAAATGCATTCCTCAAATGTGTCCTTCTTTTCTTTTCTTTCCTTTTCTTTATCTCATGTTTTAAATTTCTTTGCCTTACCCTTTTGTACTTCTTTTCTGTGCTTTATATGAGGTTGCCTTGAAAAGAAAAAGGATGATGGCTTTGTATGTATGTATGCATGCATGCATACATTTCTCAAAGCTTAAATATTCTAAGGCGTTCTTTCCCATCCTGGGATCCTCTACATAATTTAGATTACAGCTTTCATCACTACCCATGCTGGCTGTAGGACCGCGGTTCAACAGATCTGGGAGGCTGGATTAAGGGGTAGATCATTTGGTTGTTGTTCAGAATTCGAGAATTTCCAGGCCTTCCTTCCAGCAACTAAAAGCAGCTCAGATAAAATCAACAAAGAGCAAAACACTTCTGCCAATTACCTGGATAACTGACCTGCCTAAGGCAATACATGTCAAAAAGTACTGCATGTCTCATAGGTAGCATCTGAAAAGGAATAACTATTGGATCTGGAGAAGGCCATCTTAAATCCAAAGTCAATTCCTTCCCAACAACCAAAATATGCTATTCAGGAATGCTCCACAATCTATATATTATGGCTCAAGAATATACACTGTTTTCATACTGGTATATTCAGTCAACTCATGTATATATGCAAGAAAATAATGTGTTAGATGGTACCATACACTGAGTTTACAGACTTAGCCATATAATGTGAAGTAGTTAACTGAAATTAATAGAAAAAAGAGAAAGAGGAGCTGAATGCATCCATTGACTGTTAATAATTCATTCTGCATGTAAATCTGCTGATGTGTATTTTCCAAAGCTGGTGGGCTGCATAAAGACATATGCCACAAGTCTTCCTTACTGTTGTTCATTCTTTTATATTAAGTTTTATATTAAATTCCAAAGGCCTATAGCCACTAACTCCAGCTAGCTCTTCCTTCATCCCTGCAGGAGATCATTTATAATACATATCTATAACACACTCTTGAACCCAAGAGTTCTAAGCAGAGTCACTGCTTTGCATGCAGATCATCCCAGGTTAAATCTCTAATCAGAAAAACCTCAGCAACAGGACTAGAAAAGATATTTATTGGAGACTTTAGAATGTTTCTAGGCAACAAGAGATTTTTCTAATTCTGCTCATTATTTTTATGGTAGAGCACTTTGATTTAGAAAAAATGCACTATTTCTATTCCTAACTGAAAAATTAAGATGGAAATTAATCCAGATGATTCTCTTGGCTGAACCATGATATCTGTTCAACAAGTTAAATACTGTTCATTACACCACACTTGTTCTTTTAACATACAAGCAAAGTGGTGAGCAAACAGTTTTATTACACACTATATTCTTACTCAGACATTTTCATAAAAATATTATTTTTCTTCTACTCTAAAGATTTCTAAAAGAACTATTGGACATGTCTATTAATGACTGGCTGAGTTTTATTTTGATGTTGGATTGCAAAATCCAAGCTGTTTACTCCTTTCTGTTAAATAATATTGTTTCTCTGTTAGACTGAAAGCAAAATTCTCAAAAGGCAATGTATTACTGAATATCCCCCCTCAAATGTTAGATGTTAGCCTACAGTGCATTGTGTTCTGTCTCCAAAATATAGACTCATGTCTCAAGGTGACATCTGTTACCATTTCCAGATTCTACAAAAGCAATCATAATACATTCTCTATACATTATAGCAGCAGCACATATAAAAATGGACTTCAGTAAATTGAATAATAATACCTACATTTACAGGAGCACTTTAAAATGTTCATTTCCCATACACCCAATAATCCATACAAAGACCAATCAGGCTAGTATAATTACTCCTGGCTGGACATGAGTTTTTCCAAGGATGCAAACAATTCAAATCAAAGACAAAATTTCAATCAAAGATTTCATGATTCACAGCTCCTTCTCTTAATAATGTTATTATATTAATTTTATAATCTTAAGTGAGTTGGCAGAATATTTTAATACATGTAATAAAATGTCTACTAATAATAGATGAGGGTTGTCAACTAATTCTAGTTTTATGGGAAAAAGCAAATACTAGATTGATAAGATTTTCCAATCAGTATTTTAACTGACAGGTTTAATAGCTATGCAGCTCTCCATTCTTCCAACATCATACAGAAAGGAAAAGATTAGCATTTTCCTGCTACCCAGAAGTCTGGAACAATTGGACAGGTCTACAATTTTATAGCAATCCAACAATCTCCAATGTGGATTTTCAAATTGCACAGGTAAAGACAAATAACGGAATCCTTCCTTACATTTGATTCTAATTTAATTTCCACCAGGGAGGAAGAATTAATCAGCAGCTGGATACTCAAGTTGCTACACATGGGGAGGGGGCAGGCTGAATTCTCAAATGGACATTTGAGTACAGTTGTCTTGGGACTGCATGACCCTCAATGGGACATGTATTCTAGTATGCAATCAAATATGCATTTCAATCCCCAATTAGCTATATGTAACTGCAAAAGATAATCAAAACTGCATAAGGGAATGTACAGGCTAAGAGAAGAAACAAACAAAAGAATCATTTTTTTGGTTGGTACTTTCCAAAATGATGTATTCTTGCAAATTTGCTACTCTTTCTTTTGCAAACACCCTTTGTGTTTTTGTATCAAAGGCAAGGCATCAAAAGATGTTGTACCTAATTTTGCACACACATTTGTCACATATTCCAACACAAATACAAACTGGCTTGCTGCTATAAAGTAGATCAGTTGAAGAATGGTTTTGCTGGGATAGGTGGATAGGAGGTGAGATAAGAAGAGCCCATAAACAGACAAGCTGCATGGAAAAGAAAGGATATCTGAGACAATGTGCTGACTAGCCACAGATATCTGAGACCAAGGGGATGAAAGCAAAGCAGAAAATCTACTGAAATAAAGGCAAAATTTTTGCACACAAATGATTGAAAGTCTCTCAAGCATTTAGGGCAGCAAAAGGATATAATGGTTGATCATTGCAGGCAAGCCACACAGTTAGCTCTTAATCTTCCATGTACTAACAGTCTTAAGCTGCTGTTATGCTTATGGAAATTCAGAATAGTTTCAGACAGACCACTCTTGAATCACAAGACATCATGGACGGGGTCACACAAAACACTTAACTTTGTTGTTGTTTTCTGAGTTCTCACATTAAATCATAAACAAATTTAACAACCTAGCAATGCCACAACGAAGCCTAATCAAAGTAATCAATCTTAGCATGTTGTTCAAATACATCTGCTAGTTTAACAAAGGTGGTTTAATAAAAACCCCACTTACAAATACACTCAAATCATACAAGTACTGTATTCATGTAAGTTTCCATTTGCTATCAGAATGCATCAATCTTAGGAGATTTCCAAGGGATGGGACTTAAGATCTTTTTGACAACATTAAAAAGTATATTCCATTACTTTTTTTTTTAACTTGAATATTGAATAACCTCATGAGAGAACATATGCTTCAGCAGATCACCGATCTAAAAGATATAGCCTTGTTTATGCAACACATTCAGGATGGCAACAAGAGAAAAAATGAGTCTGTATCAGTCAAAACTGTAATGCACAGAAAACATGTTTTAAAAAAAAGGATGCAGTATCACATATGTTTTATGTATTTATATACAGATACAACATCTTTATCTCATAACTCCAACACTATTCCATCTAGTTCAACAATTCAGACTGGATGCTAGACACAGAGATAAGCACGCTGCATGGGATTGTAGAGAAAGATCACTACCATGGTTCCTCATAACATACCCAGGCAAACTTACTAAGACATGGAAATTCCTCATACTGTACTTTAACCAAACCACTTCCTTAGGGTAATCAAACAATCCAATTGATTCCATTTGTTAGTACAGAACTGATTTAGAAGAGACTGGAGCATGTCTGGGTACATCTCCATTTTATCAAAAGTTCTCTGTTTTCTTCGCAAGTTTTATTTTAGACTATTTTTCATTTATTTATAAAATATGTGGGCTTCAAATCAGAACAATAAAAAAAGAGCTGCCTAACTATAACCAGCCTTGTCTCTCTCAAAAACAATCGAACTTACTGGTATTTTAAAAGGCCTTAATAAATATGCAAAAACAAAGTTTCAGATGGGCATTGAAATTAAGTGACAAAGTCAAGTGCTTTGCTTGGAGAATGAAGTTCCAATGGGAGGAAAATAATGACATAATTAAACGAAATGTCTTTAATGCTGACAAACTCCAGAGCTAAGAAGCCCTATTTTGCAGCTCTCAGAGTTTCAATCTCTGAAGATAAGGAGGGAAATGGAGCAGAACCTTGTTTGAAAATCTGAGAGAATGCAGACATAGACTCAGGATGTTCTCCCTCTTTCTTTTTATACTTTATGTCCAGTTTCCATTTATCTGACTCATGAACATAGCAATTTAATAGGGTGACAGTTTGGACAGATTTGCAAAAAAAGAAGAGCCCATGTTTAATCTATGGTTTCTTCGGTTAAAAATAATTCCTCTTGGGAGAGGTGATGTTAAGAATAGACTGTTCTGGGTTAGAAGGAGACATACCAGGAAATTCAGTACGTTTAGAGTCATTAAATTATCTCTTTCCCACCCCAGCAAGTCCTAGTACTAACATTTGTGCTTTCCACTTAAACATACATTGTTCTTCCACCCAGAATTGTTGTGTGCCTTTGTTTCTTCTCTCACGCCAAGAGTGGATATATTTAATTGTATTCAACTACCCACATGCAACTAAAAGTTGATGTTGTGTGCCAAAGGTGTGAGGGGTATACTTTAAGTTCAGATATTGCTGTGTTTACCCCCAAAACATCTGCTCAAATAAGCAGGCATTACCTATTCTGGAATATGCCCAATGATGTAACCTCTTTAAAAAGAAACTATGCCCCCGCCCCCCAAATTCCATCACTGAAGCAGGATCAGCAACAAGGTGATCTTGTCATATAGCTACACCAGATATAAAAAAGCAGAGTATTAAATAGGATCTAAATCTTTAAGGCCATTAAATAACATACAGACTACATTATCTTACCATACATTTAACAATAAGAAATCATGTAATATCTATAGAACTGGACATACCCATCCAGAACTACCTTCTACATCATAACAATGCAAATTTAATACAGAACTAAATCTCTTTCCACACAAGCTAAATGCTACACTTAACACCCACATTAATGCATGATATCAGATTGCATGTACTCATGGTTCAAAATCTGAAAGAAATTATTTCTATAATGCAGCTATATACAGGCATCCACACTCTTTGCATGCTGCACTGCAACTTATGTACAGCTACTTGCGTTTATTCTGTTTCTCCAATATGTGTCCCTCTGTCAGAGATATGTTAGCATAATGCAAATAGTGCATTATGCAATAATAGTAATAATGATGATGATGATGATGATGATGCATTATCAGCTGTAACAAACATGTTCACAATGTTCGTAAGCCATACAATGCCATCTTGAGCCACAAATAACATTATTGATAACATATTCTGGGTGCTGTTCAAATTCACTGAAATACTTCTTCTTGTCATTCATTCTCATTCTCATTCTCTCTCTCTTGCCTTCTTTTTGCTGGGCTTTCAAAATTTACCATGGAATTTCTGAAGAGACAAATCAGATCAGGACGTCTGGTATTTTTACACAGCAATATTGCAATAAATCAGCCACAAATCAATTTCCAGCAGAGGAAAGGTTTTCCCTTTTTTATGAATATATGATAGCTTGTTAGGAGGAAATCTGAAATAATTAACTTTCTGTTATTGTTGCCTTTGCTGCTTTTACTGCTTGTCAATGATTAGTGACTATTAAGCAATGAGCATATTTTCCTGCAACAGCTCTTGTCTTTCCCTTCCCTTCAGGGACATTCTCCGCTTTTCATCAAAAAAGTATACCTATTCTGCTACCCACTAAGAGGACCACTGCCAAGTATGAACAATTTAAGCATTCACACACCCCAGTTTTCAAGGTCACTGCTGAAATAAAACAAGCTCTTACTTACAACATTATCCAAATACTACGCAGCATTACTGAATACAAAATATACAACATCTCCAAGAGGGAGGGTAGATGAGGAGGAGGCAGGCATGGGAAAGAACTGAAGGAACAAGTAGTTAGCAAAGTTCAGCTAATACTGAATTTAAGTTCAAGTGCTGAAGGTATTCAAGCCTCTTGCATTAGAAAAATTTAACCTATGTAAAAGTCAAACAAAACATTGAGTTTGATTTGCACAGTTACATCAACGGAGGTAACAGGCAGCAGAAGACCCTCTTTCTTCTCCAGCCAATGAAGAGTGCCCAGAAATAGGACATGCCTTGCTGCTGAAAGATATCAACGCTCAAAGCTGCAATATGCAGGAGAAAGCATAAGCAACAACATACCATACAGTTTCAATGCCTAAAAGAGTACTCTGTGCAAAAAGCAGCCTTACCTGGCTAATCTCCAGTTCTAGGCAAGCACGTTCCTGAATTATGCAGCAACAACCTGATGACTAACGTGCTTCCTTTGCAAGCCTCTCTCCCCCACCCCCAGCTCCATGTGCTCCAGGTTGTTTGGAATACATTGGGGTGTGTGTACTCTGTGCTGCACGCTGTTGAGACAGGCAAAAGATTCAGCACCAGAGCTGAGCTGCCTCCCGATTCCCACACCAGCTGACTGAGTAATTAAACTAAACACACGCCGCCAGAGCCACTCAAATTCAGCGACACTCCTGGGATCCCTGGTGCCACCTGGCAGACTCTAGCCAAGCACAGGGGAACGTGGCAGATACACCTCTTGGAAAACAATACTCAGAAGCCAAGCACTAGCAGTAAGCAGATAGCAAATGCACTTCCGTGCCCAAATGTAGATGTATAAACATAAGAGAACTAGAAGACAAGCAAAGCAAATCCATTTAATGCTTACGCAGCATTTCTGAACACCCAAAAGAAAATGCAAAATACTTTGCTGGAAAATGGATCAAGAATTACTTACAGGAGCCGCCCACATTTTTGTATGAGTTCATAACATAATCACCCAGCAGTTTCCACACTGCATGGCACATTCACAAGTAACATAGCATCCATGCATGGCCTAGGCAAATCGTTGAGAAACAGCATCAGAGGCTGCCACCAGCAAGTCCTGTTTTAATTACTACTTTAGTTTAAATGTCTCAGTTTTATTATGTTTTTTACATGTTGCTAATTGTTTTGAGAAATTTGTCTGGGACTCCAGAGCAGGGCAGAAATATGAAGTGTAAATAAAATCAGAAATATCACATGATTCTTGGAATTGGACTGGTGGTAGAGTTTATAAAGGCAAAGGACACTGCTGGTCACTCAAATTCCACATCATTATCTCCACACTATTTTTAGCATCCAAACAGCTTTACAGCATAGGTCTATATAAATGGTACAAAACAGCATTTTACGTAAAGCATAATTTATTTAGGGTCTTAAATGAGGTAACAGCCATCAGTCTAGCTGGATCAGAGCAGCAGGAGAAACTCATAAACACCCACAATGGATTTTAACACATTATAATTGTTAATTGATAAGGTGCTTACAATCTGTCTCACATGTATCCTGCATTGACATAACCATCCTTCCCCCCCCCCAATTTAAATCCTACATACGTCTGCCTACTCTGTGCATCTGATAAAGTGAACAAAAGCTCATGAAAGCTTATGTTTTTTAATAAAACATGTTAGTCAGAAAAGGTGCCACTGGATTTCTGATTTTTTGCCACCATAGACTACCACAGCTCATTTCCTACAATGATCAATTCTAAGTCTCAGTAGTGACAGAGTTGTTTAACAAGATGGGTGGTGACAAATTCGATAGATGGATGGATGGATGGATGGATGGATGGATGGATGGATGGATGGATGGATGGAACCTTCAGGTTCAGAAGCAGTATATCTCTGAATGCCAACTACTAGAGGGCCGACAGAACATTAATATATGTCTTCTTTGTAAACTTCCTGGAATCATATGGTCCTCACAGCTGAAAATAAAATGCAAGACTAGACTGATTTTTAAATGTAAGAGAAGCCCTGCTGAATCAAGACAAAAAATGTCCACTAAATCCAATAGTGGCCAATGAAACAATTCTAGGAAGCTCTCAAATAAAACATGAATGCAACTGTGTTCTATATGGTCTGATAACTGTTAAGTATAGCTGATCTTAATATACCTAAGGAACTTCCATTGGTGCAAAATGTTGCAATGGAAATCCTGCCTGGGGTTCGCTATATGGAGGACACAACCCAAATACTACTTAAGTAACACTGGATTCAGTTAATTAATTATTTAATTTATTATAATTATATAATGTGTAAGTACTGTGCAATTAACTCAAACCATTGTGTATTTAACTCAATTTTTGCTACAATAGGCTCCATTCTTAACTATGGATCATCTGTAAACGAGGCGTTCTTAACCCGCGGACTACCTGTATGGCACAGCAATGCCATTTTCAACAGTGACTCCAATGTAATTTGAAATGTATAGTTTCTCCTTAAGAAGTATTAGACCAACACTCAAATCAGACCAATAGCTGACTGATCCAGCAAAGTTACCCAATAACCAATAGTAGCAGAGGATAACATCTAGTAATAAGAATCTACTCAATTCCTCAGCACCTAATATTCAGTGATTTATATCCTTTAATACTACTGTTGTGGCTACTAGCCAATAATATATCCATTCTTCTATGTATTTCTCCAATCCCTTTTTATAATCACTTACAGCATTTCCTTATACACCTCAGCAACAGGGCAAGCAACTGATGCTGCCCTCACACACTTAATGCATGATAACTTAAGGAAAGCAGTTGGTGGGTTCCTTCTGTGTCACCTGCTGGTGGGAAAAACTACCATCAATTACCTTCCCTAACGGAAGAGCCAGGTTTTGACAGAGATGACATCCATGGTCCTCAGCTAGCTGATCTGAAGGGTGAAGAGGATGCAGTTTGGCTTGGTAAAAACAGGCTTGTTATACTGGGCAGAACCATCACCATCAAAGCACTGCTTTACCTCCTGTGAATATCCATGGAACAGGTGGCTCTGTCTGGTAAAGCAGGTGATGCTCTCCTGCTTTACTGGGAAGAACCACTAACTTCTGTGGATCAGGTGCACCACCTACTCCAAGATGCAGCAGGAGAAGCAGGGGGAGTAACTCCTTTGGTGCCAGTTCACAAGTCTGTGGGACTGGGAGAATTGGGAGCCTCCCCACTTTATTGCAGGGAAGCACTTAAACTGATACTTCCCCTTCAAAAGGAAGCAGCCTTTAGCTGACAATTCTCCTCACCTCCCAGCAAAGTTACCTACTGATCTCCCCCCACCCTGACAGATTCTGGTGCTGTAACAGCTGATCCTACAGAGGAAGAAGGTGCACTCTCTGCACTATAAAGCAGTTTTATCAGAAAGAAGCTGCACACATACAAACCTAATCAGTCACTGCAGCACCTGATTTTGGGGGGTTGGGTAGGTGGATGCATAGAAAATTAGGAAGAAGGAAAGTAGAAGCCAATGGCTCCTTAGCCAACCCAGGTGGGAAGAAAAGCAAGGAAGGGAAGTGCGGATAAGTGCTTCTTTAGGTGACAATTCTCTGATTGGAGAACTATTGGCTAAAGAGTCACTACTTTCATTTCCCTTCCCTCCTGCTTTTCGTTGCACCAGCCCTACTCTGCAATTGTTTGCTTTATTGGGCAGAATGTGCCCACCCCTCCCCCTTAATCAGGTTCTGCAGTGGAAGTGCAGTATATTTAGGGGTCACTGTACATGTAAAAAAAAAAATGCACCCACTTCTGTGGATCAGATGCTGCAGTGGCTGTTCCATGGGTGGTGGATGGGCAGCTTACAATGGTGGGTGGTAGCTAAAGAGCTGTTTCTGTTTCCTTTCCCCAACAGTCCTCTGATTCCATGGATCAGCTCCACAGGGTTGGAGAACTGGTAACAACAAATCATTTTTCCCACACATACTCATCATCCCACCAAACCCTGACAGCCTAGGGAACTTCTGCCAGATCTGACAGACTGGCCTTGGAAAACAATGGCCAGGGACCAGAGGTGGGAACAGGCCTGCAGCAGCCTCAGGTGACCACTAGGAGCTGGCAGAGCCCAGCCTCTGACCACATCATCACCAGTATAATTGTGGATGCATTATACATCATCTCTAAAGCAAAATTTGTCCTGTGAGAAGAGAACAGAACTTCACCTCTAAACCGGAACAGCTAAATTTGAATCTACAGTGTCCTTGCAATGAGCTGGAGATGAGATAAAGGCAACATCACCGGGACATGATATAGGAAGACGATAAGGCATCTTCTTGATGCAGTTAGCAGGATGAAAAGAAAAACCCTTAGTTGGAAATTATACCTTAGTTGATGCAGCCTTTTGCAGCTACATCATATTGTTGATTTGTATTTAATTGGTAATCAACTACTATTCTAAGCTCTTTCCCACAAGTACTATCTGCAAGCCACGTACCTACAATCCTATATCTGTGCATTTGTTTTGTTTCCCATATGAAGAACTTTGCACTCGTCTTTATTAGGTTTCATTGCTATTTTCAGCCCACTTCACTAACCTATCAAGGAAATTGTACTTGTCTCTTACCTAATTTGTATGTTTCTACAGAAATTTTTTTAATGGAGAATGGCATCCCAGCATTCAGAGAGAATTTCAAACACTATGCAATAACTGGAATTTGATCTATATAGTGGTTTGGGAAGTGCAAAGTATATGAGATCACATTAAGATATGAACTTTTTCTTTCTTATTCTGTGGCAGTCAGCAATTACTCTGGAGGATTTCAGCATGCTCAGCTCTGGGTTGACCTGAGGCTGCCATTGAGAACTTCAGTCTCAGCCACTACTAATCAAGGAGTTTGGATAGCCAACTTTCCATTATGGTTAAGTGGATGTTTAATGTAGTAATCTTCCCATGCCTCCTAATTTCATTTGCTAGAAGGTTAGGGAGTCTTATATTTTTACACTGTCATTTCACTGATCTGGTCCAGTTTTTCTTCCCTTGAATACCAACAATTGTTCATGGTCTCTTTAGCCCTACTAACCCAAGATATTATTTGTGAACTTGTAGTACCTTCTGTATGCAAATCTGATGTTTTATTCCTGAATTGTAAACCCTCCCCTAAATAAGCAAATGAATATTTTTAAAAAATTACACATTCTACCTCTCCAAAGTTTGTAATACACAAGCACATACAGTATGCATAGCCCCTCCCCATGCTGGCTGGGGAATTCTGGGAGTTGAAGTCCACACATCTTCAAGTCGCCAAGGTTGAGGAACCCTGCTCTAAAAATTCAAGAGTTAAGTACTGCAGGTATCACAGGCAAAAGTAGCAGAGGGCATGGAGATAAAATATGAAATGAAGTGAGGCTTTAAGAATGTGGCAGAACTGCTCCAAACACCACTGCTTTGTTGCAAAAGGGAAAACTTGGGGCCGAAGCACAGGCTACTTACGCTGCTTTGAGGATCAACATTTTTGCTCCTCTATTTTGTTTTGATTTTGCTGTTTATAAGATTCCTTTAGTCTGTGCCGTACGTCGGATTTGATGTTTTTAATCTGTTTTTATATTTTTTCTAATTTTGTACACTGTCCAGGGTCCATTGGAGTTGGGCAGCTAATAAATTCAAATAAATAAAAAAAATAAATCAATTAAAAAACATTTCCTAATGAAATTGGGCTGTTTAAATAAGAGGGCTTTTTTTTTAAGTTGTCATGCTACTTTCAACATGAGACTTCTAATACTAAAGCAATTTTATTCTACTTCTCAGCCAAAAGGCTCCCAGAGCAATGCCAGCTTGCAATCTCGAAGTCATGAAACATAAAGGAGAAGTTGGGGAGGAAGAAAAAAACCACGATTGTGGTAGTTGGTTCAGTAAGTCAAATGTCAATCTACATATCTATCACGTTTGCACTGCATCTTCTCTTGGCTTCGGCTGGCCTCCTTTTTGATGGATTGTTTGCATTTTTTCATTCTCCTTTTGGGCTAAATTACTTACTGTATTCTATAGGCTTCTACACAGATTCTCCTACTTTTATTTAAATGAAAAAGCAACTGTGGGAAATGCAATTTCGAGCAATTAAAGGCTGGTAGTAAAGAGAAAGCATTTGCGTAGAAGAAGCTGCATTTCCATCCATGGGGAACCATAGTCCCTTAACAGCTTGGGTTATTCAGAAAGTTGCTGTATTTTTCTTTGGGCTGAGAACAACAGTCACCAGAGTTAACAACACTGCTGTTTACATATCATCAACCTGGGATGAAAAAAAGCCAGATGAGAGTCCCAACAGGAACAATATTCTTTCAACTCACTTATGTCTCCTGTAATATGTAAACAGTTTGAAACAATTATAGTTAGCAATGTTGCTTGGCATGTAATCAGGTATAAAGAAATAGCCAATAGTGTGTTCCAAGTTAGGTAAACTACAGAAAAATGTAATATTCAAATATGAGAATCATAGTAATACAATAAAAAGACTTTTAGATTCAGATCCAGAAAATCTGAAATCAAATGCCTGCACACAGCATACTGGGTAAATTTAAACTGTTGCTTTCTCTCAGGTGCCTGTCTATCCTTGGAAAAAATGGGATACAAACTTGATCAACTGTAGCTTAGCATTTCAATGCTTTAGTCCTTTCAGTTCAAACAAATGAGTAACATGAAGGAAGAACTGATCTGCCAGAGTAGTAAATCTACTTTTCAAAACCTTCTATGTTATCATATAAACAGCAATTAATAGCCAAAGGCCACTGTTCAAAACTGTCTCAGCATGCTGAGAAAAACCCATTCTGAATTCTGACATAACATTGGCAGGATATGGGTTGTCTTTCAAATTATAACTGAAGATGTTTACATATATAACTTTGACGGAGCAGATCTGGGAACAAGACCCACCAGATACTTCTCTTGAGAGATAAACATATATATGGACATTCTGGAGATAATTATAAATATGAATACACAGATTCACACACATGAGGTATATGGGCAATACTCTCACTCTATCCCTGAACACTCTGCTATCTCTTATCTGTTGAAAAGGCATTAACAGATACCATAATGATCTTAGCCATCTCTTTAGCAAGTAAAGCAAGAGGAATGACTTAAAAGCTGGATTCCAACTGAAAAATGCAATGAAACCTTCTTCATTCCTCCCAAGTTACACTCTCTTCATTTCATTTAATATCATCTGCTACAAGACTCTAGTTACTGGATAATTTCTCTTCAATTTCATATATTCTGAATAAATGGAATATCTCTTATGAAGCAGCACAATCATATTCTTTCTTGATATGTTGATTATAAAATAAAATAGCAGCAGGAAAAAGGAACTTTAATTCCCTGCATCAACAAATCATGCCCACATAAGAAGAATGTAACTATAATATTTAACAACAGTATAATCGTGACTTTTCAAAGCATTTTATCATACACATTTTTATTTCTCTTAAGAACTTTTCCTGCATTTCAACTCAAAAAATTCACAAGGTATCTTTCATAAAATCTAAAACAAGCAGGCCAGCTCTTGCCAACAGTTATTTGGAGGGGCAGCTAAAAATTCCCATTTCACAGCTTTAACCACTGTGTCATACTAATTAATTATGGGACAATCTTTGCTCACTGATAGACCTCATAATTTTATCCAAACATTCTACAGATATGAAGACACATTTCTGAGTTTTCTTTAACTATTTTCCCCCTCTTTGGCGCTTTGCATTTCTTTCTAATACAGTACTAAGCACCTTTTTAAATGCATTCCTCAAAACACTGCACAAAATTAAATATTGTCCTCTCTCTCCTCCCCATCTACAAAAGATTCCTTGCATCCTACTTGCACTGCTGAGATGTTTACTATACTGAAGCCACAATTGGCTGTCCAAAAGGGAAGGATAAATCGCGTTACACACAAACTCCATGAGGACTACTGGAACTCTACTCTAGTGTTCAGGGTACAATATGAAAGCCTGACCAAGATTCTCTCTCCCAGACAGAATCAAGGTGAGACAATCTTGAGTTTCATTCTTCACCACCCTTGCAGGTCTAAGCTGGTGTTTACATCAGGGTTCCTCAACCTTGGCCACTTGAAGATGTGTGGACTTCAACTCCCAGAATTCCCCAGCCACCCATGGCTAAGAGTTGAAGTCCACACATCTTCAAGTGGTCAAGGTTGAGAAACACTGGTTTACATAACAGCTGTTGATCTTCAAGGCCACCTTCAACTCCTTTACACAGGGATGTGGTACATATTATAAAAGAAAATCTTCTGAATGTATTACACAAGGAAAACTGGAAAACGGATCATAGTATCTGGTTTTATTTCAACTAGGAATCAGCTCTGGAGATGGAAGGCATATTCTGTTCAGTAGGTTCAAAAATTTAAGTTAAAAAAGCAGTGCTTCTAGAAGATGTGAAATGACAGAGACATATTGTCTCTATGCTTCTAGACAACGCTCTTTCCTCATTCAACAGGGACAAGGAGTACAGGCTATACTGCATACCTGCAACAGCAGTATTGTCTGTTTTTATCAATGCTGCTTAATAAAATAGATTTATAAACCTGAAATTCCATCACAGAGCCAAACAGCAGACCAAGGGCTCAAAAACTGCACAGAAGAATGTACAGACACCAAAGTTCCATAGAAAGTTCAGATTCTACTCTCCTCCTCGTTTTGCCAGGCATAGTGATTAATTATCAAAACATTAAAAACCAAAGAAACAGAAGGGACCAAGTTTTCCCCCTATAGTTTCTTCTGAAAAACCTGACTTTCCTGGTCCACAAATACCCCTCCGGCTAATAACAGTGAAGAGATGAAGAATTGTAGAAAGGTAGGCTGCCAAGGCTACAGACTTTTGAAATGATTACTCTGTTATTGAAATGGCTTTTTGCCTAGATAAAAAGATGTTTGGTAATTTGCTTAAAGCACCAAAAGCAAACCACCAGCATCATCTTGTAATGGAAATGTCTTCCTTTGACCAAATCACTGTTGTATCTGGCTATAATCTACCTAAATGCTCTTTCCCTTTTAAATTTCACACCAGGCTTTTGTCATATATGCTGTATTGGGAAGATTTGCAAAAAAAAAAAAATTAAAAAAAATCCTACTGCTTGATTCCAACTCTAATCCCACTGTGGTGAGAGAAATGATACTCAGTTATTAACTGAAATATTTTAGGATTTTAAAAATATGTATATAGTGTTTACTGAGTCTATTCAGTGCTCTTTAATAAACCTTTGTTTCTTTTTCAAAAACCATGACTGCTGAGAGGAAATACAACTGATTGCTCATTTATTATTTTTATTTTTGATTTTCACTATTCATTGGCAGAGAATATGAAGACTGTTATTTTATTTATTTATTTATTCATTCAATCAATTTTTAAAGATTCAACTTAAACAACTTCATGCAGAAGATAATGTTTACAAAAGGTTCATGAACATAGTAACTATATGGAATCTGTATGATAGTGGCTCCTAACCTTGGTGTTCTCCTGAATTCTCAGCAAATAGAGAATTATAGCTTACTGTGGAATTCTGGGAGTTGAAGTCCAGATATTAGCAGAGTGCCTAAACTGGGGAAGCTGTTACAGACATTCAAAGGCCTCTGAATATCTATTGCTGAACAGGTGATAGAAGAAGGAGCTTATTGCCTTCATATTCTGTGGAGGGGCTTCCTTTGATGGACCACTGATTTAATCCAATAAGGCTGCTCTTACATCCTTAAGCCCTGAAGACAGCTTAATTGCTTCAACGAATATTGGTAAATGTATCAACAGAAACAACCACTCCTTTGTATCCTTGTCTCACAAAGAGTATATGGAAAGCAGCTATCCAGAATATTTTTTTATATATGAAATAATTTTAAGATATTATCATATTATGTGTGTGCATTACAAATATTCAGACAGTACAAGAGATTCATTCTAAATACAGCAAATATGATCTTAGAACTAAAGATATGAAAATACAGCTATATAAAATACACCAATTTAACATTAGGTGCCAAACTATTCAGCAACTGAAGGTCTAAGTCAACAAGGGCTTCCCAGATGGGAAAGCAAGATTGAGCTTTATTGCATCATTTGGTTCCTTTAGCAATAATCACCCTGACCAATCAATCTTTTTAATTGGAAAGGAACAGTTTCTGTTGCCTACATTCTTCACATTTTGAAGAATCTTAATGATGCACCAAAAGTTCTTATTTTCCCAAAGTATAAAAAAATCAAACAATAAAACATCCCATATGCTTGCTTAAATGGAAAGATGTTGCACTGAAGGAACAAGCTTTCTAGGACTTCTAAGCTTAGCTGACAGAAGCAAATTAAAATGAAGCTTATAAAGTGAAGGGTTCTTTCATTGTTGTTCTAGGGTTAAATCTCTTTTACAAGGAGTTGGGGGCATTCCTTTTCTTTCATGTCACCTGTGAGATCTTCTCTTTGCCCTCAAGGATTTTCTGAGGGATCTCAGTGTAAGTACAATTTAAGTGGAAGATGCAATCTCAGTTCCCAGAATTAACAAGTATATTATGTCTCCCTTCATCAACATGCTTGTCAATACTATAATAAGACCATGTATAAATGATTTCACATTAAAATTGTTCTACCTCTTTTTTCTGCTTTTTGGTGCTATACCTTCTCTTGGTTTTGATATAGTAAATCCATGTCAAAATGAAAGATGTGCCTGCACAAACTACAGAAGAAGGAGTGGTGCAAGTATCTCTAATACTTATCCAATATTCACAGTTCTGTCCCCTTAACAAGGAAGAGTTCAAGTTTGTGAACAGTTCTGGTGGTAGGCAAAATGAGAGACTAAAAAAATCCCAAATTATTGAGATGAAATTGCTCTGAGCTTATAAATACCACCAAGTATTTCATGCACAGTTTTATATACACTAGGTATATACACTAGGTATATACACAAGCTGCACATACACTTTTCTTAGGAAGACAACCTCATAAGGAGCCTAGATCTGAGAGATGAGATGGGCTCACTATACCTACTTTGTTAAAGAGAAGCAGTTTAATAGCCTTCTACTCTCTATAAAGTGCCATAAGAGGTTGACCCAATGAATATTTCCAAGCTAGAACATTTGCAATTCTGTATTTGTTAAACACAGCACCAAAAACTCCTGGCTTCCGACACATTAGAGAAGAGTCAGAGACAACCTTTCCTGAGCTGAGAAGATAGCAATTTGTCCATGATCAACTAGTAAAGGTCTTCAAATAAATTTATTAAGTTGGCTCAGCTTCATACTTAGATTTAGAGTCGTAGGAATATAACTGAAATAATGGCATGACAATAAAAATTAATAGACATAATAAAAACCAAAATACCTACTTAATTTCCCTATATATTAATCCCCTACATTCAAAGAAAAAAAGCTCTTCCAAACATCATGCTGGCTCAGACTTTAACTACTAAGTGCAACTGCTTCCATAATCAGTACAAGGAAGCTTGTTCCAGGTGCCCTTCCTATTTGAATCTGAGGTATCAACAGCACAGGCCAAAATATGTTCAGTATACCACTGCCCTTATTATTTTAATAACTGTACAAAGGAGAGTATTAGAATTTGTGATATTTACAGGGATTTAGAGGGAAAAGGGAGGCACACCCATAATACCAACAAGAGGGCGATTGCCTCTCAGTATCTTAAAAACATCCAATTGGCCACAACGTGAAACAAGACACTGAAGTGAACAGTGTCTGGTTTAATCCAGAAAGACTTTTTTAAGGAATATTTTTAGAATTCTAGTTGCCATTTGTATTCTGCCAAAAGGTATTAGCCATTATTTTTATTAACAAGAAATCTTTCTGCTATGCAGAAAGAACTACTATTGTTGGTGCATTTCCAATCCTAAGGAATTGGCAAGGTCCTTAAGGGAGTTATTCTAGTTTTGCAGATTTTGCTTTCCTTCCTTCACTCAACTACATTTGTCATTTGACTCAATTACATGCTTCTTCAACCTTTGCTAAGCATAATTCTGCAGCTACACAGCAATGAGGATGATTATTCTCATTAGCATGGAGAGCCCTCAGTGCCTCTACAGTACTTCACAAACAAAGCCCTCTAGCAGCCCGCCTTCTGCCAACCACTTCCCTGCTGAGGGATCAATATCTCACTGCCCTTATTATTTTAATTTTAATGCCTCATGTGGGGTTTCACAACAGAAATAATTATAAGCTGGTGATGAAAGTATCTTCCTTCCCACAGAGCAAAGAAGACCTTAGGGTTCAATTAAGTGACAAGAGAAAACAATGAAGATGGTACCTTGGATTTGTGCTCCCTCTTCACAACTCATCTCACTTGTTATTCCTTTCTAAATGTAACAGCTTAGGTAACTATACTTAATTGTCACCCAGATGGTGAAACCGGCTTCACATCAACAAGATTACAAAAAAACTAAGAGCAGCTTTTCAGGATCAGACCAAGGGCCAGTCTAATCCAGCATGCTGTTCCCACAGTGTCCAAAGACAAACCCACAAGCAAAGCAATACAGCAATAAAATCCTTCATTAGATAAATAATCTTACCTGCCATGAATTAACCACCCGTTAAAGCTATCCAAGTCAGAGATAATCAGTACATCTTCTAAAAGAACATTCCACCATTTAATTACATATATGTGAAGGAAGTCTATTTGTCTATCTGAATCTTTCCTCATTCAGCTTCTCTGAATGAATCTGAGTTCTAATATGAGAAAGGAAGAAACACACTTCCTGTTCATTTCCTCCAAACCATGCATAATTTTATATACTTCTATTATGTTTCTCCTTATTCATTTTTTCAAAATGAAACATTGTCACTAAATGAGAACTCTTGCACTTCCTTAATCATTGCCAGTCAAGAGATCATTTAAGTTACGATAATCTTCCTTACAATATGTGGAACTGTCAGTTCAATTTTTTTTCACATTTAAAAGAAGAGAATAACAAAGTAAGGATATAATAAACATGAAACAAAAAAGGGAACACCGAAGTTTTAAGAGGTTACAGGGAAAATGATACGACTTGTAGCTTACTGTTATTCAGGGAGTTTCCTGCCAGGATCCTCAACATTTCCTATTTTCACCAGAGCTGGGTGGCAGTGTGCAAGGTGAATTCCCACACAATATTCTTCAAATCTGTGATATGCTGACAGGTTGAATCATGGCAGGAAATGGAACTCTAATTTTAAAAAAAAGCAGACACAGGCCTACAACTGCTGGTGAAAGGTTGAAGAGATAATCTGGCAAGTATTCCTCCTCAACTGGCCAAAATAACAGATAACTAAGCAATCATTTTAGTTTCTTTTTTGTGAAGTGTTTCTCTTCTGTGACCATCAGATAGAGATTTGTGCACCATACTCAAGAAAAGGTGTGCGCAACTCTTGTCGGCTCAAAGACTGCACCAAACTTTGTGTGGCGTGCCGAAGACTGCAAAAGTAGGTGGCTCCAAGGCCAATTTTATGGCGGGGGGGAGCTCAAGGAGCTTTAAGGTATGAAATTGGTGCCTTAAGCTTAAAGTACAGATTTTGCTCCTAACCCTCACAGATGCAAACATGTTTGGCCGCACCTACTCTGGGGCCTGCAACAGAGAGTTGGTGAATCGTAGGTGCCCCCAGGCTGCCCTTTTCGCACCCCTGCTATCTTCTTTGGTTTCAAGTACTGGCACTGTGTTACTGAAATATATATGCCTGGTGATGTTCCCTGTTGGCAATGGGTGCCAGTTATATTTAAATGAGGAGAAAATCAACCAGCAAGCAGCACAGCTTATGAACTGTATTAGAGAAGAAAAAAGAATTCTCATTGGCAAAAGGAGACAAGAAGAGGCATGTTTTGACAGACAAACACATACTATAGAAAGCTTTTAGGTTTTAGGAGGAAACTGTAGTCAATTATGTTTAACTTAAATATATTCATACATAGAACATGATCTCTTAAACTTTCATGATCTCTGAAGGCCAGAATACTATTTAAGATTGGCTTTGTTTTCAAGAATTCAATTATTCTCCAACTACATATCTAATGAAAACCAGATTTTATTCTTGCACTGACAAAATCCAGATAAATAAGATTGCTTTGTGCAACTGAGACAGAAATATACTATGCTGTAGAGAGAAATAAGAACCATATCCTCAGTACCATTTCAGCAGAATCTTTCATCAGAAGTGGAAGTCTTCCAATCCTTTATTAATTCACTCTTTATTCCACAAGAGGTACTGATGGCCATTAACTGTGTAGAAACAGCATAATATAGAGGTGAGAGAAAGTTTATGAGCTCAATAGAAGAGAATATGTGTAGCTCAGGGTTGAACTATGGAGTTCTTGGGGTTCTCTGAGCTTGGTTGTTTTCTTGCAAATGTTTCGTTACCTGGCTAGGTAATATTTTCAGTGCTAGAATGGAGTGGAGTTTGCTCTCTGTTTATATACAATGGCTTGCCCTGCCTGTGTTGGTGGTCCCCCCCCCCCCCAAGTTCCTTGATTAGGGTATTGATAATCTTGGTGTTAATCTCTGCTTATCTGGGTGATGATTGCTGGTGAGGAGATGTTCTGGTCGTTTGTTTCCTTTTTAGCGTGTAGATGTTGTTTATCTCTGTGTGCCTGTTGATGGCTACCTTGTCTGAATACCAAGCTTCCAGGAATTCCCTCGCATTTTTGGATTTAGCTTGGTCTAAGATGCTGAGAGTTTCCCAGTTGAAACTATGGTTATGTCTGTCCATGTGTTGTGAGATTAAGGAGTTTTCATCGTGTCTTCTGACCGCTAGTAGGTGTTCATGGATGCGCTCTGCTAGCCTTCTGCCTGTCTGTCTTACATAGTGGTTGTTATAGTCCTTACACTGTAGGTTGTAGATGACTCCTGTTTTTTCTTCTTGGGCTACTCAGTCTTTTGGTTTGCTTAAGATGTTTTGGAAGGCTTTAGTTGGTTTGTGTGCTACAAAGATGCCATGTGGTTGTAATATTCTGTTGGTTGTTTCTGAGACATTTCTGATGTATGGCAGAACATCAAGATTATCACCAGACATACAATCAAGCAGTAAACAATACCCTAATCAAGGAACTACCAGAGGGGGGAAAAACACCAACACAGGCAGGGCAAGCCACTGTATATAAACAGAGAGCAAACTCTACTCCATTCTAGCACTGAAGATGTTACCTAGCAAGGTAACAAAACGTTTGCAAGAAAACAACCAACCTCAGAGAACCCCAAGGACTCCACGTTTATGATCTTTTAGAATTATCCATACTCTTGCATTCCTGTGACTTACAGTATGATCAGTACTTCATCAAGGTCCTATAAAGAGATTCTAGTTAAAGAAACAACACACAAAACACTGTACTCTGTTATGTCTTTATTGAAAATAATGAACTAACATTCACTGTTTTGTTGGAAAAAGTATATGAAGCCCTTGGATAATCAGCTCTCTTAAGGAGGTAAGTTGAGTCAGATGTTCCAATAAATGAGATGACAATCAGGTATGACTCTGAGGGGGCCTTCCTTTAAAAAAAAACACCACATTGGTTGCCACCATCAAAGCATGCTCTTCACAACACAGGTTTGTGGAACTGAATCACACCTTGATCAAAACAGATCTCTATAAATCTCAGCAAAAGTGTTGTTGATGGTTATGAATCTGGAAAATACCACTGTTACTCTCCCAGAAGTGATCACCCAAACAAATCACCCCAAGAGCAAAGTATACAATACTGAGACAGGTCACAAAGAACCCCAGGATAATGGTAACAGATCTGCAGGCTACTCTTGTGTTGTCTGATTTCAGTGTTCATTGAGTCTACCATATGGAAAAGACCGAACAAAAATAGAACGCACAGGAGGATCCCAAGGAAGAAAGCACTGCACTCCCAAAACTTTTTTGCCACTCATATCAAGTTTGCCAAAGACCATATGGGTGATCCAGCAGATTACTAGAACAATGTTCTATGGACAGATGAGACAAAAGTGGAGCTTCTTGACCTTAATGAAAAACATTATTGTCTGGAGAAAATGAAATGCTGCATTCCAGCAAAGGAATCTCATTCCATCCATGAAGCATGGCAGTCAGAGTATCCATGGCTGGGGCTGCTTTGCAGCCTCAGAACTCAGACAGCTTGAAATCATTGAGCGAACCCTGGATCCTGGATTATACCAGCAAACTGTACATGAGAATGTCTGGATAATGAACTGTGAACAGAAGCTTAACTGAACATGGATCAGGCAGCACAACAATTCTATACACACAAGTCAATCTACAACAGAATAGCCGAAACACAAGAAATGTTGTACTTGAAATGGTTGAATCAAAACCTAGATTCAATTCAACTGATATGTTGTGGCATGATCTGAAGCAAGCAGTTTATGCGAGAGAGCTCCAAAATAACAATGAGTTGAAGCAGTTCTATAAAGAGGAATAGGCTTCAACTTCACTGACCTCCTGAAAAAGGAAGATAACCAGCTGCTTCTCCCAGCATGATTGAAGTGGTTGGGCTGATTCCAGTGGAGAGATTATATCTCTGTTGAGGCAGCCCAAGATTGCACTGGCTCTTTTGGCAGCTGCAGCACACTGCTGGCTTATGTTTAATCTGTGATCTACCAGGACACCCAGATCCTTCTTGTAAGTAATAATGCTGAACCACCTATCTTGTACCTATACATCTGATTTCCCTACCTAAGTGCAGAACCTTACATTTCTCACCAGGGGACTGCATTTTGTTGGAAAAGGTCTAATGATCAAGTCCATCAAGATCCTTCTGAATCCTGAGCCTGTCTTCTGAGATGTTAGCAATCTCCCCCAGTTTTGTGTTCTCTACAAATTGAACAAGTCTAAGTCATTAGAAAAATGATGAAGAACACTGAGCCTAAGACAGAACTCTAAATTACCCCACTGCATAATAATAATAATAATAATAATAATAATAATAATAATAATAATACGGCATATATGAAACTCTCATCAAACTGCTGGTCACAGTACTGCAGGATTACAGATAGTTCTAAAGGATTCCTAAACCTTTACTTATAAATGCTTGGGCAAAGAACAGGTGAAAGGCATCGTTTCCATGCTCTATATGTAAACTTCCCAAAGGCATTCAGCTATCATAAAAGGCACTGACCTTATCCAGCAAGGAAATCAGAACAGAGCAACATTTGTTATATACTGAACACAAGGCAACATTTTAAGGACTACAATCACCCATAACTCAGATCAACTTTCTCTTGATTTTACATTGCAGAAAGAGATAATGTTTATGGATGTTGATAAGAGTGTGAAACATATTCTGACTGCCAGTAGACAATTCTGACTTCCTATCCAGCCTGCTAACCAGTTTTTGAGGACGTGTCCTCACAACGGAGCTAGACTACTCAACAGTCTCAGTTCTAAACTACTGCTGAGGGAAGTTGAAGCTGGAGCAAAGGACATCTTCTGATTGACATGGATGATGAATCAGAGGGAAGTTAGCAACCTGCAGAGCTTCAACTGGCCTGCTACAAGACCACCCCCTCCCATCAGGCACGGGACCCCATGCCTCTGTAGTCATTTCTGCTTTGGCTGCCAGAGAGCACAGAACCTCCCCAGCAACCAGTTTTTTCTCAGCAACCTCATGGAAGAAATTCCACAAGATTACTAGTCCTACCAGTAACTACCATTGCTGCCTCCCACCAAGCATTTTTGGTCTTCCTAGGCTTTCCTGCTTTCCAGCAAAGGTCCTTCTTGCTCCTCTTTTCCTTGCTACACCTGCCCTTATCTCCACTCTCTTCCCCACCCTCCTCACAACAGCCCCCGATACTGCAGCTCCCACTCTTGTGCGTGGACAGCAGTGCTGTGGGGCAGCAGTTTCTGAAACAGTGGTGTGCTTTCCTCCCATCTCAAGGATGGGAAGAAAGCACATCGCTGGGGATGTGAGGAACAGCCCTACTATGGAATAATATTACACTAAATCTACTTATTACACCCTTAAATATAGCCATGTTTTCACAATAACATAACAGTCATCCATATTTATATTTATACAGTGCATCTGGGATGGAGAAGGACAGTTTATGAATGGTTAATCCTACAGCAAGGTCAGATAAGGAGCAGCACCATAGAAATATTAACAGTGGACTAGAATCTAGAAATCATCACAGAATCCAGGTTATTACTAGGCCAGTAGATTAATATAAATGTAATTATTTTGTTAAAAGAGTTCTGGATAAACCCACATCTTTGTCATACTTACAAAAAGAGTGACACTATTAAAATTCAGATAAAAAAAACTAATTGCTTGGTTTTGTCAGTGAATTAAGCTTCAGAGCTGAACTTTGTTGTAAAATCACTGAACACTGGAACAAGCATAAAATATTTTACAAAACAAAACATAGCAAAATTAAACAATGCAAACACAAAACAAATAGCATATTAATGAGTCCTCCTGACAATAGAAAGCACAACTCAGAAACAGGCAAAGTTCCAAAATAGCTACTGGTTTGCTTAGAAATCAAAATACTTTGTAGGCCATTTCTGTACTTTTAGAATGAAAATACCACAAGGGCCATTTTACTACATTAAACATTTACATGTTTCTGTTAAAAAGTTTTCATTTCAGAATGTGCCTCCTTTTCTTTACAATATTCCTTTGCTTTACCATTTCCATTCTATACAACAAACTACTCTTTCACCAATAATCCCTTCTATATCTTTATAGCACCCTCGTCCCTCTCTTACACTTTTTCCAAATCTCTGCTTCTCCCCATTCTCATTCACACCTCATCTTCAATTTCTATCTTTTGTCTATCAAGCTACTTGCCTCTCCCACCTCCTCAGGGCTCTTTCCCCCACACCAGTGTGCAAAGGGAATCATGCACGAGGCATTCACTAATACAAATTGCTGGAAGAGTGAACAAATGTATTAGGACCAAGCATTTATTACTGAAAAGTGAGTGATAAGCCAAGTGGGATGAATTTAACTTGGTTGTTTTTCAGTGTACCATCAATCCAGGTTAGCGGGACTCACTGTAGTCCAAAGGATTATCTCACTTACCAGAAAATCCCTCTAAACTGGGACTGGCTACAAAAGCACTGAGTCAGTCTAAAGTTATTGCTGATATACTACCACTCTGCTACTCAATGTCCTCCTTAACTGAGGTACACTCCAGTCTGGTGTTGTAGACCTCCAAGGTGGGAGTCTGTTTCCCCTTCCATTTTACTGTACCCAGTGTGTTACTGTATTTGCATATATACATTTTTATTATATATTATGTAAACTGCATTGATATGTTTTTGTACAAGATCTGGAATAAAAATATTAAAAAGAATAGTAAAAGTTAGAATGATAGACGTAGATGGAAAACTGCTGCCTGCCTTAACATGTAGTTTAGAATCTAGAAAAGGAAAATTAAGTTATACAGGCTGAGCTTATAGATCCTTCTCTCAGAGTGGAAAGGGATCTATTTGTAAAGGCACAAATCCATAAGAGGCTTACATCATGCACGTAATTCCTGGCAAGGCTTTTACGCTGCAAAAACCTTCCTTTATTTGTGAATTTTTACAGGGGTCCTGTAATGTCATCTTCCTTTTTTCCTTCAAAAATTATTGGGGATAAAAAGATGTAACTGCACAATGTCTTTTGATTAGTAACACTAGGTGTTATATATCTGAAATAATTGGTAGTCTGAATTTTGCATTTTAATCAAGGTCCATCTTAAATGAGCTGAGACTAGTTATGTCCATGGAAACTGGAAACTTGGACCATCAAAGTTACACAAGTCCTTTTTTTTCAAAGAAACATGCCTTTGAAGTAAATTCATCATCATAAATCCTCTTAAATCCAGGATTATCTTCAGAATCTTCTGAAGTGGCTACTTAATAATGGAATGATATAGAAGGATTAAGATTTCAATCCAAAATACACTTAACTGAGCAAATTTCAGTGAATTCAGAATTTATTTCTGAATAAGCTTACTTAAAATTGTACTGCTTTTTACAAACTCTATTTTAGAAGTTCCATTGTCTGTGGATGTATTATTTTATTTACATGTACATTTATATCCTGCTGTTCTTCAACTTTTCCCCACAACTATTCCACCACACCCCAGGAAGCTCCAGCCGCCCCAGCCCAGTCCCAGTCCCAGCCACAATCACCCTCACCACCCTGCACTCCGCTGTCCCGGCAGATCTTCACTGTCTCCTTGCTCCCACTGCTGACGAGGTATGCCCGTCCTTATGCTTTGTGAGGCAGCTCCTGGCCACATAAGGCCATTTCCCCCAGGTCTTGCAAGGAAACCATGGTGTGCGACCTTGGGAAGAAAGCCTTGTGCCTCTAGGGTGGCAGGGGCCGCAAAGTGCAAGGGATCAAAAGGGCATTGATGGGGGGAGATAGGTGGGTGGGGGGAGTTGAAGTGCCCTTGTGGTCGTGTGGGTGGGCTGCCAAGTGCCCGAATTTTGATCAAGTGACTGTGGGGGTGCTGCAACGGCCGTAACTTTGGGGACTGATCGTAAGTGCTTTTGTTCAGTGCTGTTGTAACTCTGAAAGGTCACTGAACAAATGGTTGTAAGCTGAGGACCACCTGTATCAACATAACCATGTAATTTTCTTGTCAACAATATGGAAATGATTTGCCATTGCCTTCTTCCAGGTTTTTTTTTACTTTCCAGTCTAGCATACAGCCCTGGTATTTCCCAATGGTCCCCCATCCAACTACTGAGCAGGTCTGAACCTACTTAGGTCACAGAAGTGCTGATATCTAACTAGTCTAATGGAAGGAAGAGTGGAGATTACATTGTTTTTATATGCATTTAAAGCAGAGATCAAACATACTTAGATTTTCCCAAGGTCTCAACTCAAACTCAATACATACAATCACTGTAGGCACACTTTTTAGTATCTATATCTAATGAAAGATGCAAGCTAATGTAACTCCATAGCAACTGTAGCTTGCTTTTCTTTCAGAGATGACAATAAAATTAGTAATGATTTCTCTTAGTGGCCTATAGAACTCATGGCTATTGAATCCAAAAAGATTTCAGCTCTGGACCAAAGAGAATATGATGTGAGAGATTCATGAGTGAACATTTTGATTTTCATTTAAAGTAGCTGTGAAGACTGCAAACTGGATTAGAGCAGCTATATAAGAAAGTAAACATGAGCGTGTCAGAGAAACACTGATGAACCCCATGATATTGTCCCACCTTAAATTATAGTTTTCCTAGAAGGTCATACAGCATGTAGCAGCTTTGAGAATGGCTAAAATGGAAAATGGTACAGGTAGAAACGTTTGACTTTCCTCCTCCAAGACATCTGTTTTGTCCACATTTGAGACATCGTACACCTGTTTTTCAGCAAAAATCAAATAATCAAGGAAACACATTTCAGGAAGTTGTGTGAAAAGAGCTCCCAAAGATGTCTCTAAAAGGGCTCTAAACTTATTTCCCAGCGGGAAATATCCTCTTATTTTTGGAGTACAAACAGATCTTAACTGACTCTGAAAAAACAGGGAAGACCAATTACATAGTATTTGCCCTTTGGAAGTAGTCAGTTTTTCAGTCTCAAATAGCAAATGGCGAGGGGGGGGGTGAGATCAAATATCCATGATAGTTTTTCTCATGCATTATTCCCATATATGTGCTTGTCCAATCTGTAGAAGAACTACATATGCAGAAAATGGAAGACTAATTTGGCAGCACTTGTATTCTTCACAGAAGCAGATTTTATGTTTATTATGGATATGAGGTTATCTATGACAGTCTTTCCTATTTTGTAACTTTTAAGAGCTAAAAATTTCTGTGAATGAAGTTATAAAGATGAGGGCTCAAAGGTAATGCTTCTTAAGGTTTAATAAGAACAGTCGATAAGTGTAACTCTTTTCTAGTTACCTATACAAGAGATGGGATTTGGTCAGATCTCATTTAGGCATATCCAGAGTCACCTGAGTAGAAAAAGACTCATTCTTTGGAAATATTGGGCCAAAGGAAGCCAGTTGGTTTTGGTCAGTCTGTGCTGGAACTGAAGAAGGTGGCAAACAACTGACTTTGCTCTTTGCAAGCACTCTTTAGAGCAGTGTTGGTTTCCTAGCAACATGATGGGATACAGGAATCTACTGGAGGGATAATGCTATAAGCTACGCTCAGCATGCCTCTGTGTGTGAGAAAGAGAGAAAGAGAAAAACCTTGTACCACAAAAGTACTATTAATCTCTAGTGATCTCCTAAATTCTAGATAAGTGCTAGTTAGCCCTAAAACCTTATCTCATAAGCAGGGTACACAGGCATACATCTTTGTAATATTAATAATGTGAGTTGCATTTTCAAAAGCCAAGATGCCTTGCTGTTCTTTTATCATCACAGCCAATGTTTTATTAGGATAAGAGGCTGTAATTTCAAGGCCACATGGCTAAGCAGGAATTTTAAGCCAAGATCCTCAAGCCTAAAACTTATTGTTAACCATAATCGCACATAACCCTGGTAAACCTTCAGATGCAAAAAGGATCTATAAAATATACTGCCGGGTATTTACTGAAAGGGAAGTACTTTTTATTTTAGCATTTTCAGAATGATCACAGCACTAAAAATGAGAATATCAACCAGCAGGGGAAAATCAGTTAATTTCTCCTACATAAATGAATGTTAATGACTAAACTTCAGTCTTTGAATCTCTGTGTCCAAAACAAAGCCAGATACTAGATACTTTTTAAAACTCCATTTTGTCTCTAAGCAATACTCCAGTGACACAGGAAGAGTTTGAAGGTCAGAAGAAATGTAGTTTTTGAGACATCTGAGGAAAAGAGCAGATATCACAGCTGAAATAAACTAAAAGCCAATGAAGGTGGCACAATTATTTTTGAGCAAGGTGCACATAAGCAGGAAAGAGCAGAAGCAACTGGTCAAGGCAGTAGTAACAGAGCAGAAGACAAGAGTGGGAACAAGATAGGCAAGACTTCTTAAAATTAACTGCTTAACCTTTACATAAGATCCAACTGGACTTTAGGATTGGACTTTTGGTTTTTGCACATTCCTCCTAGATTCAATTTTAATAAATGGGGCTCTGTTTTGATATGGTGGAACATATAAAATGTCTGGATCATATTAAGTCATACATTCATGGAAGAACACACCAAATTCCTACTTCTTATGGCTCCAAATAGAGTAATTACAATGACAGTATGAATATAAGATTTATTGGGAGGAAATGCAGTGACTGGGGAATGGGGCAGTAATGTCCTGCCAGCTGATCTGCCATGATCAGCAGAAGCAGAATTTAGGCAAAGCAATCAATAATAACAAGGGAGGTGTAAGAAAATGGGCATCCACAGAACTGTCTATGCTTTGGGTACCTCAAGTGAATCTTGGTTTTCCAGTAAACTAGCATGAGCAAGTGAGACCCTTTTAAACCTATGGATACAATAAAGGATCTCTCAAACCCAAACCTATTTTTCTGAGTTTGGTTTTAGTGTATACTCCAGCCACATATAAAACAACAACAACAAAAATTATTACTGCCATCAGTAGCATTTTAAAACCCTTGAAATAGTCCTATATTCAGAAAAATAGGTATGTACATTTCTAAAAGCATTACAGGCTCTATGTTTTCTTAACCACTTGGTTTAAATGAAGGGAGAAAATAACTAATTTATGTTAGCAGTGCATTGAGTCCCAGCCCATTGCCCAACCACCATATTTGGCAATGTCTGGACTAGCAACAAGGATAGATGTTTGGCAACATAGTGTCCAGGTGTAGCCCACAGCAATAATTTTTCATATTATCATTTTAATAATGGTGAGAAAGGGATCCCTTTATCTAACACCCTCTGCTACCAATGGTCTGACATATTTCCCTCCCTTTAACTGGTTCTAACTGGCTGTTATTCCTGGCTGGCAGACAGAACCTGCCTTTGGAAATTTTCTTTGGCTTATTTGGAGTGGAATTTGGTCCTGGAAGAGTGGCTTCCCCTCACAAAGCTAAACTTGATAACCCCTCCCAAACCTCCAATGTCTCCTGCCATTTATGAAGGCTCTGAGGCAGTCCAGCCACTCCTTGGCAATTTAGCAACACAGATAACTATGGATATAGTATGTATGTTTCTATAACATAGTTTAATAAGGTATTTCATGCTTTCCCAACAAAAGGATCTCTTTATTAAAAAATAAATTTTAATTTGGTCTGAGACCCTCATAATTCATTAAAAAAATATGTTGTAACATATAAGTTGCTGAGTGTGTGAATACATGCATCTGGAGGATCAAAATATTAAAAGGAACATTCCTATAAATGAAGACTATTAATTACCATTATTCCATCAGACTGTAGGGTGATTAAGAAAGATAACCTAGAATGGAGCTCAATAGGAGCAATACCTCTTCTTGATAGTAGAAGTCACTTTTGTTTAATTCAGTTGCTATGCCAACAGAAATCCCATCATGTTATTTTCATTAAAGTAAATAAGAAAGGGTAAATCAGTACATTTGGGGAGATTTTTACAGTAAGACCACCTATACAACAATTTTGATAGGATGATCCTCAAATGCATAAAAACTGCAATATACAAACCCACCTGCTCTTTTATAAACACATTCACCTCCACATTCACCTCAACACCTCAATGTTTCCTATTACATATCCTCATATAACAGTTGCCAACATCTATGTCATATACTGTAGTATCCATTTGGTCACCTTTTAGTTTAACCAAGAACAAAGCCACAGGGATACATTGCTTTCCAACCTGGGCCTTGTAGAATGCAGATGAGTTATAAATCGTGTAATAAATAAATAAAAAGGAAAGAGGCCTGCCTCTTAATGATAGAGTATACACTCAGGAAGTCAGAGTGGATTTAGTACCCTAATACTCCTATTTAGTTTACCTTATCACCCAGGGGGACAATAGCCGTTTATTCAAACAAGGGATTCAAGTGCTTTGAAGTACAATGTTATGATGATACTCTGCCACCACAAACCTGATTCTCCCCCAGTGAGAGAAGGGAGGATGAGAACGGAGAATGGGCAAGTTCCATAATCTTTCCCGTCCTTTAGAAAAGATGCATTAGCTTCTGGGGTTCCCAATGGTAATGCAGGAATATAAGTATATATTACTATCTCCTAATATGTATTTATTCCTACTTCACCAATGAAAACTACTGAAGCTGATGTAGCATGTCTTCTAAGTGGCTGCCCAGAACAAGGAAAGAATTTGGATCCAGATTCTTAGGCTGTCAAATGATCACTATAGGCATCTATAACCTGGGAAATTTAAATCACAGGGCTAATCAGATGCTGTACCCAAATGCATGGAATCTGTCCTCAAAAGTTAGGATTAAAAACCTTTCACAGGAATAATCATATTTGTCTGTTGCAACAAAGCTAACAGAGAGACTGGTTGAACTTTAAACGCTAACAAGTTTAATGGGACATAAGCTTAGGATAAACATTCTACTTGCAGTAATAAACCAGCAATGGAACATATTGTGGGACTTCCTCTTTAGAAGAGGTTAGTATCAGCCCAGCATTGCAAGGGAATGGGAAAGCCCTGTTCCAAAAAGGGCAGAGATTCTCTAAGCCAGTGGCTATGGGGAATTCTGGGAGTTGAAGTCCACACATCTTAAAGTTGTCAAGTTTGAAAAACACTGGTCTAAGCAGACAGGAAAAACTAAAAATGGAATAAACCATAAGCTTCCATGTGTCTAAGGATGATGCAGCTCAACCATTAACACTATACTTGACAAAAGCACTTAGCAGAAAAGTACAGCAAAGTGAAAAAAAATGAGAACTGGCATGCACAACACACTTGAGATTGTTAGAGAGTATTTTGCTGCTACTGAAAGCTGAGACCTAAGTAAGCTGACTTCACCAGATAATGGAGAGGCTGTTAGATCTGTGTGTCAGGTGTTATGATCCCAATGATGATAGTCTTACATTTTCAGAAATGCAAAGGGAATGCATTCGTTCTGCAGTAGGAGCATCGGTTGGGGCAGGGAATCCACCAGAGACACAGCTGCTAACAGTGAAACTAATTCATGGTTATTAATAGTTGAATCTTTGCATTCTAAGAGGCAATGGGGAGATGTGCTTCGGCAAGTGGTTGACCTTGATATTCCGAAGGGAAGCTCAGCGTTCTATTCCCAAAGGAAACCTCCTTGTACAGTAATGAAACACTTGTGTGCTTCCTTCTGATTTGAGTGGTTTCAATTCCAAGTCTCCTGTAAGGGACCTGATAAAACCTTGCTCCTCTCCTCTTTTCCCCAGCAGTAGGCCCTGCCTCTTGCAAGTAAGGAACAGCTAACTTTAGGCAGAGCTAGGGAGACAGACAAAACACAAGGGAGGTGGAGAAGTCACAGGGAGCATTGGGACATCAAGGGTTAAACTTATTCAAAATCACATGTGCAAACCTGAGGGTTTGGAGAGATGGGGCCTGAGCCATAAAATGACACATACGCATTTCTCTGAGATCGGTTTTTTACTAGCAGTCTACATTATATATTAAGCACAAACCATTACCCAGAGAAAGTATGCTGAGGCAACTGCCTTAGGATCATTCTTGTAAAGGAGATTGCTAGAAAAAATCTGACCTAGAAAACAACACTAGCAACTCTCTGCATAGAAAATGGTGAACTGGAAAACTCAACTTCAAGACCACAAGTGCAAAAGCAAGCAGTAAAATAGCAAGGGAGGGAGGAGAGAAAAAGATCGAACAATTATTACATTATTTTATTACTATACTGTAATTCAATATAGCAGGAACAGAGGTTCAAATGTTTCCAAAAGTGTTATTTATTGATTCTTAAGGATTCTCAAAAGACATACCCAGGGCATGCACAAAATAACTTGATGGATTTTGCTCCTTAACTACCACAAAATTCATATTAGCATCTCAGTAGCATCTCGTCACAATGGCATTTCTTATAGATTGTTAGCATCCAGCTACAAAAATCTATTTACACAATAAACAGTACTAAAAATTCAACCTGTAGTTTTGTGCTCTGCAACAATTTGCAGAAGAGTGTTCACTCACACCATGAGCATATCTCAAAAGCCCAAATTCAGATCATTGTGGCAGATTTTGTGGTCTATCTACATATGTTCAATCTTTCATTTAACAGATATGGCAGACCTTTTAGAAAAAAAACATATAGGTGTCTCACAATGATGAATAAGATAATTTGCACAATCATAATGAATACAAAAGCTGGCTTGAAACTCAACATTAAAAAAACTAAGATCATGGCATCTGGACCCATCAATTCCTGGCAAATAGAAGGGGTAGAAATGGAAGCAGTAACAGACTTCAATTATTTGGGCTCCAAGATCACCGCAGACGGAGACTGCAGCCATGAAATTAAAAGACGCTTGCTCCTTGGGAGGAAAGCTATGGCAAGCCTAGATAGCATATTAAAAAGCAGAGACGTCACCTTGCCGACAAAGATCCGCATAGTCAAAGCTATGGTTTTTCCAGTAGTAATGTATGGCTGTGAGAGCTGGACCATAAAGAAGGCTGAGCGCCGAAGAATTGATGCCTTTGAACTGTGGTGCTGGAGAAGACTCTTGAGAGTCCCCTGGACTGCTAAGAGGTCAAACCAGTCAATCTTAAAGGAAATCAACCCTGATTGCTCATTGGAAGGATCGATAATGAAGCTCAAGCTCAGATACTTTGGTCACCTAATGCGAAGAGAGATCTCTTTGGAGAAGACCCTGATGCTGGGAAAGATTGAAGGCAAAAGGAGAAGAGGATGGCAGAGGATGAGATGGTTAGATAGCATCACTGAAGCAATGAGCATGAAACTGAGCAAACTCAGGGAGGCAGTGAAGGACAGGAAGGCCTGGCGCAATATGGTTCATGGGGTCACGAAGAGTCGGACACGACTTAACGACTAAACAACAACAACAACAATGAATACAATGCAGCCGTTCAAAGACTTTCCTAAATTAAAAAAATACAATAAAATTCATGGAGCATTTACAAGGACAGATTTCCTCAGAAAGGGAATGCTACAGTCTTGGTAGACTGAAAGAAAGGCCCTATCTTATCAGGAAGGCCCTATCTTCATCTTTGCTAGAGGTCTGGAAGCCTGTAATTGTTTAAGCCTAATTAAAGTCTTAATGCCAACCAGTTTTCAGACAGTAACATCTGAAAAAAAAAACAAAAAACAGGCTGTGGTTAGAAGCCAGAAAAGTATCATAGCAAATGGCAGTGTTTGCACTCTACCTATTAGCTTGGTATTTCATTTTTGGAACATGGAAGAGACTTTTATGCTTAACTTGGCATGTGACTGGCAGTCTACTAATGTTGCCAAGATAATGACACACAGCAACACACCACAGTTTATACTCTAAACATTCAGGTGGCATTATAATTTTGATCTGATGTCTGGCTTATGATGGTCAGGCAATGCTATAATTAAAAGCTTATATCTGGCCCTTTTTAATACAAATGTGGAGACTGATAGAAGTAATTCCTTCTTTCAGCAATATGACAAGGAGGAAGACACTGCTTAAAACTGAGGACTAATCCATAAAACATTGCTAAAATTTAAAACCCACATATTGAAGTGGTGATGAAGAAGTGGTGATGGAAGAAACCTACATACTGAAGTGGTAATGAAGAAGTGGTGATGGCTATATAAAAATTTAGTTTTATCCGATACCAGCCCATAATAAACATGCAAATGCTTTGGGTGTAGAAGGCCAAAACTAGATAATAAAATGATACATGGCAGGTTAGAGGACTTTATTGTGTACCGATAGAGAAAAAGAGGATTGCCACGGGAAGCTTGTACTACCACATCACATACAGCAGCAAAGCTTTAAAAGGCCAGCTACTGTGAAATAACCCAGTAACATCCAGGAGATTTGGACTAATGCTCCCCCAATATTTCCCATGCTGGCTTGGATGGATGAAATTTGTAGTTCAGAATATCCAACTGCATCCGTTTGTTTATTCCTGCTCTAACAGGAGAACACGTCCCTAATACATCCATGCATCCCCTTTTTATAATTACAAAAGAACGGTAGCACTAATAACCGGGATAATTTTCTTTCTATCAGTGGCCCGAGGAACAATTCCTCATCTCACTTTCTGAGCCACACCTCAGCAGAAAGAGCAACTGCTTTGCCAGCAATAGTTCCTTGGCATCTCAAAGTTAAAAAGTAAGAACCAGGATAAAAAAGTCCTCTTTTTTGAGACTTTGGAAAGTTGCTTCAACACAGAATAAACAAGCCAGTTGGGCAAATGACCCACCACAAGAAAAAGCCGATTCCTATTTCTTTATAAAAATGGCCTTTATGTCCACTCTCATCTTTAGTTATTTTTTCTTCTTGTACAGGATTATCTTAGATACCATTGAAATTCGCAACAGGCAGCCTAGCCCAGTGCTAAACTATTTTCAGCAACATCCAGTAATTGTTAAATTGTTACTTTCTTTGTGCCAGAATGACAAGCTGAGCAGCTGGCTTTGACCAAGCCAAAAATTTAACTGAATGTAGTGATGGATCCTTATGTAATAACTTTGGGGAGGCAACTATAATGCTAAATGCATAATCAATTATATTTCTGTTTTCTACATATCAGAAGTCTATGATCTAACTAAATAGCACATTTATGCAGACTGCTGCAAGCCATACACTGACTAGCTAAGAAATGGAGTTTTGCTAAGAACCGCACTGCGAAAACATTTTTGTAAAACAGTGCTTAGTTTGGATATGTGCACAGCAATCTCACATATACCATTCTGATCCACAACTTTTCATGCAATTATAAAGTTGGAAGGCATCTCAGAGGTCTTCTAGTCCAATCCCTTGAATGGCAGGAATCCTCAGACCATCTTAAACAAAGGGGTATCTAACCTCTGAAAACCTCCAAAGATGGAGCACCCACAATTCCAAGAGGCAAGCTATTCCACCGCTCAATAACTCTCAGAGTCAGAAGATTTATCCTTATTTTCAGTTTGGATCTCTCTATGTAAAACTTCCACCCTTTGGTTCTCCTCCTGCCCTCAGGTACTATGGAGAATAAATCCACACCCTCTTTCCTGTGATGGCCCTTCAAGTATTGGAAGACTGTTACCATGTCTCCCTTTAGCTTTCTCTTCTTTAGGCTAAACATAACCAGTTCTTTTAACCATTCTTCAAAGGATTTAGCCTCCAAGCCCTTCAGCATCTTTGATAGTCTTCCCAGCATCCTTCTTGTATTATGGCGACCAAAACAGGAGAGAGTATTCCAGGGAGGTCTGACTAGTGCAGCATAGAGTAGAACTATCACTTCCCATAATCTTGACATTATATATCTGTTGATGTAACCCAAGATTGCATTGGCTCTCTTGGCAGCTGCAGCACAATGCTGGTTCATGCTTAACATATGGTTTACCAGGACACCCAGATCCTTCTCACAGGTACTACTGCCAAACCAGCTACCACTTATCTTATACCCATACATCAGTTTTTTCCTACCTCAGTGCAGAATCATACATTTCTCCCCCTGGACAGCATTTTGTTGGATAGGGCCCAATGCTGAAGCCTATCAAGATTCTTTTGAATGGTTTTTTTTGGGGGGGGGGACCTTCTTTTAGTGTCATTCAGTTTTTCATAAAACATGGAGCTCTACATTTAGCTTTTCCAGTTAAACAGCTTTGAATATATTATTCCCTTAGTATGCACTTTTAAGAATCTAAATACTGTGATACACATTTTTTGAACCCAACTTTCTCAAACACGATTTTTAAAGAATGATTTTATCATTTGGTTGCATATTTAATCATGCTACAGCTGGGTTATTCTACTTGTGTATTTTTAAAATTATATTGTTAGCTACCTCAATTGATTTCCTTGGATGGAAAGATACAAAATAAATCAAGTAAATATCACCTTTCATAATAAATTTTAGAGTAGAGGATGACTGGTAGCTGTGAAATGATTCTCCTATTGTCTATCTGTGCAGAGATGATATTATTGCATCACTAATATTGAACTGCACTGAAAAAAAATGTTTCATCATCATTTCTGATAAACAAGACTTTTCCTGGTCTACCTAGCTATACAGATTCACCTCAAGTTGCATCATCCATCAACATCAATATACTCAGGGAGTTAGGCTTACTAAATCAAACAGGCTGAGCTACCAAATTGTTGTTACTAATTTTTTAGTCTGAACTGGCATTGATATTCTACAGCAGAAAAGAATGTTCCTAGCAGAGCATATCTCAGGTTTTGCACAGACAGGATGTGAAGTAGGAGCAGTAACTTTTGGCTTACTCACAGATCAAGATGGCTGATGGCAGTTACATGTAGCCTTTCTGAAATCACAGAGGATTTAATTTTGCAAATACTGGAAATCCACATATTATGGATTTAAGTGAGATATCTGACAGCAGAGCCCACCTCCATAGCTATGTAGCCCACTACCCACATAGCTATCTATGATTATCAGTCTCATGTTTATGTCTGATTCAGCACTGTCATACGGAATCCTATTAAAAGGCATGTAAAATTAAATCAATGCATGTACTCTGGGCTGTTGTTTGAAAGTTGATATTAAGAACTTGGCCATCCCAAATCAGTTGATACAAACTTCCCTCCCTGTACACATCTTTTTAATATCAGAAAATAGTTAGATCTGAGAAGGAATGTGACTTCAGAACTTAATTTGATCTTTTTAGTTAACAATTTATTAATTATCAAAAGACATTATAGTAGCACGTAAAACTATTCTATCATCTATCTATCTATAAGTAGTATAACCTGATCACCACCTGTGAGGTCCATGTTCCCTTGTCAGAATTTTCATGCATTAAGAATCCAATTTCATTTAGGCTTACCATGTATTGAGATCCAACTTTATTTAGACTTACCTCATCTGGGTTATACAAATCCTGATGACCACTAGATGACACACGCACATACACAAATAGATTTTGGGTATCTTTTTGCTGCCGTCTAGCAGTTGTTCAGATTTTCACAGCAAAGATACTGTAGCTCTGGTCTTATCCTCCCACCACAACATTTCTATCTCCATTTCTAGTAGCCCGTCTCACTACCCTTCCAGAACACTAGGAATGCAAATGCCATATCAGTTGGGATGATTTTTTCCCATCTATATCAGGAGTAAATAAATTCTTTTGAGGCTGGGGATATGGGTGGATAGATTAATAGACTGTTTCTGAGGTTTGCAGGGGTATGCTCCTGACACACAATGATCCAATGGGATTGGATCATGTGGGGTTGAAATATATGCCTTTTCTGTGCTTTGAGAGTGGGAGTAAGTAAAACAGTTGTATCAAGCTTATCTTACCTAATTTATTTCTTATTCTGGAAAAAAAAAAAGAAAAAAGAAAAATCATGCTGGAGAATTTCAACATTTGGCCACTAAATCTCAGCAGCATGATTTGGGGATCATTGAGTTAGGAAAAGGAGATGGAGCAGCAGATATAGTGTTAGGTTGGCCACTCCTATTCTTTTTTTATCCCTAACGTGCCTTTTGAATGAGATATCACTGCATTCAAAGGCTTTTTGAAGAAAGGATCTCTGTTTAAAAGTGACTGCTGACAAACAGGTTCTACTAATTTTTGGACTGCTTCAAAAACTGCAATAACCAGAGGCGACAACAGAGCAAGAGACGCATGCACATAATGGGAAGTTTTAGCTCTCTGAAGCCTTTTTAAATTCTTTCAACGCTTAGAGGTGAAACATCAAAACTATTCTCATGGGTATGACAGCCATTTTTAAAGGTATGCATTGCTACAGTACAGTCGCAGATCACTGCTACTTGCCCCTCCCCACTGACCAGCTGTCCCACCTTTAATGTATCATCCTTCATTCTGTTGCAGAATGGAGCAGCTCCCAACCTGTTGCCTAAGAAGAACTGAGACACCAACATTGAGCACCCGGCCCTCTCAGCATCCCTCCTCCCTTGTTACTACTGTTTCCTGCTGCAACTCTACAACCTCCTTCTATCTCAGGATGAATTTGTGATTGCAACACGTCATCCACTGGGGGAAAACATGCATGCTGATATTTGATTTACTGTATACAGCAACCATGACTAAATTAAAAGACCTTTCCCAAGCTGTGAAGGTACTTTTATCATTTCACTGGTAAATACTTCAAAAATATGTTGTTTTCTTATGTAGCACAGTCCTAAGCATACATACAGAGAAGCTGGTTGCATTTAGTTCAATTCTTCAGGGTGCTTGGCCTGCACTCTTTGTTTTAATGGAGAGTAGAAGAATGGGCTGCTTTTCTAATACTGTAAATGGCTCTCCAATTAATTGCCTGCAATCTTGATAAAGGGTTGATATTTAAGCTGCTACACAGTTACAATTCACATTTACAGCATCACCCACTAAGAACCAAACAGACTGCTTCTGCCCAGTGTTAGAAACAGAATGTCATACTTCCATTTGTACAAGACACTTAACCTGGTTACTGAATTAACCCAGTGTTCTGGGTTTGCACAACAGACTGAACTTCAAACTAATCAAGTGGGTTGGAATCATATGACACATAAAGCAAAAAGAACCATGTCCTCCTAAGGTTCATACTAACCACATGTCATATGTTGTTCAAGTGCAGCTACTAGATCTTTAGCTGACTTAGTGTCATGGATTCCCAATCTAAGTGAACTTCAGTCTGCTCCAGCAAGGTTATTCCTCCATTGTTATTAAACTAGAAACTTATTTGGCGACCTCTCATGGTGACCAAGAGACCAAACTCTTCTCAAATATGCAAGACTATTCCACCCTAAGATGTTGGCAGAAGCAGCAGCACACAACTGTTATCTTTTGATTATCACTTTTCAAAGATACTGTTCCCATGATTCTAGGGAACATTTACTGAATTTTCTGCTAGTCTGTGACAGAGATAGCATTTACAGCTGCCTTATGCGGTGTATCATCAACACCAATAACAGTGGTAGAGTGAGAGACAAATGGATCTGACCTGTGAATTAAGTTAATTCTCTTGCACAGCAGCTTCAAGTGCAGCATGAATTGTGCCAGAATCAATTCTTTATCCAGTGTGCTTTATACTAGAACTGTGTATTTTACTTCAGACACTTAAATTCCTAAGTCAGTCCCAGGTTTATGAAAATTGGAAAGCTTACTTATCTTCTTATTAAAATTATACTGAACTCTCACTAAAAGGTGTTAAATATGTTCCTTTTAAAATGCAAATTATATTATTTTACATTTGCATTAAATTACTTATATTACTATGTACTAAATTATATGGATTAGCAATATGCATCTTCTAACCTGGGACTGTTGGCAAAGCTTAGAAATAAAAATGTGTTACTGCACAATTCCAGGTTTTGAAGCTTTTCCCCAAAAATGGAACCGAGAACTATTTTTCTCCCATAGCTAAAACACCTCAATTCTTTACTTTCATTCCAGGTATCTTCACATGAAAAGGAAAAGAATTGCCCTCCTAGAGACTAATTATCAAGACGCAAATTGCAGCCAAACCAACTGGTAGTGCAACAGTTGCACCATCTGACCCTTGGAGGATTTTACCAGACTGAAACTTTTTCCTGAAGCACCTGTGCCACCCCATTATTCTAACTAGAAGGCAGAAGCATATCAAATACGTTATCAAATTTAATGGACCATAGTTCAATACCGAGAACTACAACAGAGTTGTAACTTAGTTACTGTGCTCAAGTTTTGCACTGAGAAGGTCCATACCATCTTCCAGTATGGCTTGAAAAGTTCTTCTGGAAGATCTGGTGATCCACTTTCGAGGCAGTAAGGTCTATCTAACCATGGAGATTGTATGGAACTTTTATCTCAGTTTTGCCCAACTAGTGCCCTTCGGATATGCAATTTTCTCATAGTCTAATAAATTTGGAGGGCAGAATGAAATTGGGAAAAGCTTGATCACTTAATTCATAATTTTAAAGAGAGTGCAAGTATGCAATTATTTACAATCAAGGATGATTATAACCAAAGGCTCAAAAACAGGAAGGGTACTTATAGTTCCCACACAAACAATTAGTTAACTTTCAATATGAAGGTCAATGACTTTGGGTGGCAAAAATGACCAGTCACAAAATGTCCAGGCAAGCTATTGAGGTTGTTCCCAGAGACCCCTTCTAACCACTCAGAATGCTCTCTATTAGCCAGCTTACATCTGTCTTTCTTCTGGACAGGTGAGCATATTTCCAAAATAAATCACTGGACTATACACACTCAATATTTTTATCTTGTAAGAAAGCCTACACAGAACCCAGAGGCATTTTTTGAAATGAAAATGATATCAAATGCTATATTTGCAACAAACTGGTTTTCCAGCCTGGTAATCAGGAGACAAAGGTGTTGATTGTGTATTCCTGAAGTAAGTGAAGATTCCTGGTGCTCTCTACAGTCTGACCCAAAGACATTCAAAAGTCAGGAGCAACTCCCACATTTGCCTTCACCAATCTAAGTTTTATTGGAGCAAGAAAGGAAAGGATAGCTCCTAGTTCATCAATACATACTCTGCAAAAAGAAAAATCCCTAATTCAGTCCCCACAATTTCTAATTGAAAAGATCTAAGCTTGCTGATCTGGGAAACATCCCTGCTCAACACCCTGAAGAGCTGGTGGCAGTCAGAATGAATTGGGATACATGGACCAGCTTGCTTATGAGTCAAATAATATTTTGCCACTTAGACTGACAACTGACTAGCATCAACTACCATTTAACTTACAACCTGTAATCTCAAAAACAAGGCATACTCTTCTTTAGTAGCAGCTGAGAAAACGGGTGCCAGTGGAACACAGCAGAGAGAACACTGGCTTTGGATGTGCTATCCACAATTAAAATCTATACTAGCTGAGTGGCCTTAAGCAAATCATTATCACTTAACCTCAGTTCTCCATCTGTAAAGTGGGAACTGCCACAACCAGTTTCACAGAGTGGATGCAGAAATTAATGAGATTAGAAACTGTGAAATGCTTACATGATAAACGTTCCTTCCAAATGGTTAAGCAACAACAATTTTGGAAAAACAGTTTTAAAAGTATACTTTAAAAGTATTCTATTTCAGCTGCTAATTGGCAATCATCTTGCCTGATAATTAGAGGTATAACAGGCTGCATATGGCATCTTTTCTCCTTTAAGAGAAAACACAGGAGCTTCAATATGTTGACTTGTCAATGTTCCCACTCTTTAATGAAAGACATTCTCACAAAATAGTGACTTTAAACCCATAATTCTTCCTCTGTCTCCAACTCTTCTATCTTAAGTGATGCTATTCAACTAGTATTTCCAACACTTCACTTGTTTGCCAGTAAACTTGACCCAAGATGTTCTTGACTAATTTGAAACAAAGTTCCTAATTGCTTTTGCTTATAAATATTTGGCAAAATGCAGTAACTTACTCAAGGAACCTAAAATCTGCATGTTAACATCTACTACCTGATCCCAGTTGCTTGAGCTGGCATATTTTCCAGCACCACCACACTTTGCAATGCTATTGCTATCAGTACATAATATAACTGTAAAAGTTCTTGACTTTATGCCACTAATAGTCATACTATGAAATAGGTGTGGTAGATGTCTCAAATAGATAAATATGTAGTGTCAACACAGACATCAAATTTTAACTAAGGGTTATCCTTCTAAATACATGCCTCTGAAGGGAACAGGAGCTGCCCAAGAGCATGGTAATACTGTTGTGTTGCTCCAATGGGCTGAGATTGTGGATTGCCTCTTAATTCAACCCATATTACAAAAAAAATGCCTACAGCCTCACTTTTCTGAATGCACCTTACTATTCCCATCATAGAAACCTGAAACTTCTAAATCCTGGAGATGTCACTTTTCAAACCTTGAAGTAGATTGCCATTTTCTTTTATGCCATGATGAAATTTTATCTGACCACTGATTAGGAAAGTAAGCTATAAAATACTCTTAGTGCCACCAACTGGATACCATGGCTATCAGCCTGAATTAGTAGAGTACAATCTTTGAATGTGGAAGAAAGCTCCAAACCCAAATATTCATTAAGTTCATTAGATTTGGTTCAATATTCCTAAATAAATCCTTTTCTCCCTAACTTTTAAAACACACAGTAATCCTACTCCTTGAATACTAATCTCCGCCCCCCTCTCCAAATAGCATTAGTGACTTGTTCATAGCTAAGTCACTAATGCTAATGGTGGGGGGGGATGAAAATTGGTATTCTAGGAACTAGGATTATTGTCTGTTTTGAGATTCTATGCAAAATTAAGGGGAAAAAGATATTTAGCAATAGCATTGCTATGAGCATTGATCATATGAGGAATATGAGAAGCTCTCTCCTAATTTCTCCTAAGTACTGTGAGACTAAACATGACACCAGTTCCAGATGTCCAGCAATGCTTCTTTGCTTAACAGGCCTTAACAGAAGTCACTCTTGGAAAAGATGTGGCTGCAGGAGGATTCCAAAAGATGCTAAGGAAAGCCCAAGTCCAGGGGTAGGAACAACACAAAAAGAACCATCCCTCTATTTTGGATATTGATTCTTTGTATAATCTAACTTAATTGTATTTCATAAACACATTTCCTTCTCTAACCACTCATGGAATGATATCTTCTCAGGGATCCCCTCAAACAAAGTGAGAAAAACAGGAAGTGGAGGAATGGATTGAGCACGTATGGCAATTCTAATGGAACTAGACAAATCCAGCCCATAGAAAATATATAAAGTCACCTTAACTCACTGGAGCAAGAGTGATGAATAAGTCATAAAAATCAGTTAAGTTTTTATTAATCTACCAACTATACAAGGCCACAAAAATAAAATAACAGACTGCAGTATACTCAGAAAAATGCCAAAAAGATTAAATAGCCATAATCTTTCCAATAGAAAAATAATCAAAGATGCAGTCTTAATACAAATACTGAAATTCAAAAGGGATTGCAAGATGCAATTTCCTACCATGTTAATAATGTTTGAGTAGATAGCAATTAAAATAGCACATTAAAGAGAAAACACAGAGGGGAGGAAACGTCAGTGCCAACTGATTATTTTAAAGGGTTAAAAAAAATAAACGGTCAAATGTCAGTTTTACATATGGCAATATTTATTCCCATGCAAATAATACAAAGTCCAAATCCAACATTTTGGTTAACTAACTGGTAATCCACGGTTTAAGAACAAGTTCCATTCCCAAGGTTTATCCTCAAGTCAAATTTGTATGTAAGCAGGAACAGTATTATTGTATAATACTGTATAAGTAGTATTGTGTAATGAACTCGAACCATTGTGTACTTAACTCGAAACAAATTTTGCTACAATAGGCTCCATTCTTAACTATGGATTGTCTGTAACCTGGGCATTCTTAACCTGAGGACTATCTGTATCTCCTTCTGATCAATGTAGATAAGGATGACTACGCAAAATGTCTAATATGTGAACTACCATTGCAAACACATATTCTCTCTAAGCATCTGGACCATGTTATCAGCAGTGTGGAAGCAGGAGAAATCTGCAAGTCTAATTACACCTTGGGATTACTAACATGACATGCTCTAATAAATACTCCCCACAGCATCTGCTGATCTAATAATTGGCACTGGAAAATAGCACATGCTTATCTATGTGGTTATTAGCTTTCACTGATTAAGAGCCTGGCAAGGAGGCAATGGGCTGTATCAAGCACAGTGGGTAGGAAAAGGATGTGGAAAATTTAAGAAAGAAAAGGGAGAATGTACCAGTCCCAGCAGCAAGGTTTCTTAACACACCGAATTACCACTCTTTTTATCATTTTGGTCTCCATCTACTGTATATGGTAGCTAAATCCACTTCATTTTGATTACTTGCACTATCCTTTAAGACAGCCAGTTTGGTGCAGTGGTTAAGGTATCAGGCTAGAAACTGAGGGACCGTGAGTTCTAGTCTCACCTTAGGCAAGAATCCAGCTGGGTGGCCTTGGGCCTGTCACTCTCTCTCAGTCCTAAGTTGCAGGCAGTGGCCAACCACTTCTGAAAATCGTTCTGAGAAAAATGCAGGGACTACTTCAGGCAGTCATCAAGAGTCAAGACTGACTTGAAGGCACACCCACAAAAAAAGAACCCAACCACAAAAACTGTCCTTAACCATAACAGACTATTTATTTTGTAAGGCTTCTACTTTTCCTGCCTCCTTTTTTTTAAAGGTAGCACTGTCTTCAAAGGACAATGGAAGAACCAAAATAACTATGGCCATTTCTCAATCTGACCATTACAAAATATTTCTGAGTGTATCTCTCTGAGTTACCTGCAAAGAAACAAGAACTGTGTTTGTAAAAATCTTTTGGGTGTTTGGAAGGGTTACTGAAAGCAATACTTGCCCTTAGTTTGCATATGCTTCTATTTTTCTCACTTTCTCTTTCCGCTCTTAAAACTGATTTTAGACATAAAGGATCTTAAAAAACCATTTGTTGGTCCAGTGGAATAACTCCTGAGACCAAAAACAGCCAAAACAATGTGTGCGCTTCAGAGGGTGGGTGGATAGATTGGGAATGTCATGTGCATATGATACAAGACAGCCACCTCTTCTATCAGATCTTAAAAGTATGGGACGCTTGCTCCTATTAGAGTTCAAAGTCTACAATAAACCACCCATTCCACTACTACAATCACAACAGCAAAAAGTCACAAGTCAAAAGTCATTTGGGTCACTAATACCTGTCAGACTCTCATTCAAGGGGCATATGCTTGTAGTTTTTATTTCCCTTCTACAAATTTAAGACCTGACATGCAGGTTTTCCAAAGTGATTGAAAATCAAAGGGAAAATAGATTGCTAGCTGTTAAAACAAAGGAAAAATGGCATACATTGGAATAAATCTTTTCTGGCATTTTCATTTCAAATTGACAATCCCCAGAGAGAGCTGGACAAGATTCCAGAAGCGCCAACCATCAAGAGCAATTGTATAGCTTCTGCTGCTGCTGCTATCTCAATTTGCAAAAAAAGGAAAAAAGACAAAGACAAAATAAATCCAATTCTTAAATATTAAAAACAAATACCAAATTTATTGAGTTTTTTTTAAAAAAGAAGCTGCAATAATTAAATAACAACTAGAAATAGAGGTGTACCGATTTCTATTTCTGCTTGTAAAAAATCTTTAAGAAGAATATGTGTGTGTTTCAGACATTTCACATAATGAATAAAATCATAGTGTGCCTTCAGAGTTGGGACAGGAAACAACATTTTCAAAACATACCACTTTTCAATTATATTGCTAGAGATCTCCATTGGGTCTATTTGTGATCCTTTTTGCCAAATGTAGTCTTCCAGACACATATTAGTGCCTCTAGGAGCCTGACAACTCCCACTTTCTGAAGTCCATGAGTGGCAGTAAAACAGAACATGATTGAGGCTTTGGTGGACCATTACCCATTGCTAATAGTGTTTTCAGTATGCTGGGCCCTATGTTTCAAAAGCTTGAGCTACATGGGGATCTAAAACTGGTGAATAAAGAAACACCAAAGGGAAAGATAGAACAAACCAAATAATGGTCACTATTATATCATTCTGTTCGGGATTAAATGAATTGCTATATGTTATTTCCTCTACCTTTTCAGTGTGTCTCTCCCCACCACAGAGACATATACCTGCTTCCTAAGAAACACAACAGAAGAACACCTTCACTGTGATCAATGAACAACCTCCCGTGCTGTGTGAGGAAAACTGGGGGGGGGGGGTTGTTATTTAAGAAAGAGTAAGATTACATTTGCACAACATGCCAACTTAACCATGATTTACTAAATTAAGACAATTTTCCAGATTATCTTAACACAGTAAAGCAATTTATTTAAAGAATGTATATGGCTGCCTATCTCATTTAATGATCCTAGGCAGCTCACAACAACTGGTAAAAACAAGAATAAAAATAAAACCGCCCTTCCACCAGGTGCCAGACCAACTAGCCTCCTGACTCAACCCCCATCCTAACCCAATGGAACTGATTTGTACTAAAATATGGTTGTCCAGTTTGTGTTCAGTATAATTTGTGAACAGCATCAATGAATGGCAGACAATTACTGCATACACACCTGAAAAAGTCTAGCTATACACCTAGAGTTGTTTATGCAAATACAGCCAGAGAAAAATTTCTAAAGGGTTTTTTTTGTAACTCTAGAAGCTATTCCCAGCAAAAACAAGCCCAAATTGTGTGTGAAATACCCAAATACATTTGCCTAAAGCTGTTATACACAGCAGGTGAGTTAAAGAAAAAGTCCCAGAATATCTGAAGCTAGCTTTAAATAACCTTTAAATGATGCTACTTGTATAATTAAAAATACCTGAAGTCAAATGTCAAGAGCTCATCATTATAGAATTAGAAAAAACTTTTAATGCAACCTGCTGTTGCATTACAGCAGTTACCATTACAATGAAAATTGCAACAGAGAAGGCTAGGATTGTACTTCAATTTTATTCATGTAATACTGGATACAGAGCTATGGAACTGCAAAATGTTCTTTGAAGTTTATACTGATACATCCCAGGATGTATACACTATCAGGAATAGGAAAGTTATACATTCTACCTCTTCTATATAAGAGAAAACATGGAGCAAAAAGGAAATGGAAAAACTGTCCAAACAAAAATAGCTGCTGAAAATATAGCACAGTAAACAACTTCTAAGTATGTTCTACATGTTAGAGAGACTGAATAAAACCAAATTCTTACACAACTGATTTTACCATCATTTACTGCAAGACATTGCACCTATAGAATAAAAACTAAGAGCCTGAACTGAGGTATGCAAATTCTGCTAAACATGCAGTAGGATCTTTCTTTGTTCACATTTTAGGCTGATGATGATGATGGTGGTGGTGATGATGCACCATCAAGTCATTTTCAACTTCTAGTGGCCACATAGGTAGATTTTCTGGAAATATAATTTCTGTGTACTGCCCAATGAAAAAAGGAGAAGAACCCTATGCACATTTTGACAGCTAATACACTAGGAAGAAAGGGTATAATCAAAAACAGAATATTTATATTTATTCTTTAGCTACACTATAATATGTCCCAATTCACATGCTGTGAAGCTGAGCTCACATTATGCCCTACTACTGGAGAACTAACTGTAGTAATTGACACTGGACTTGCAGGTTCATGCTTTACTCCTGTTTTCTGAAACTGAGAAGCACGACATCAGCCAGAAGCACGCTGCTCAGGAAGTGCAAGGAAGCCAAGTCACAAGAAGACATATTTTACTTTTCTTTAACTGCAGATAATAGAGAATCCATACTGTTCTTGAAAAGAAAGAATATCCAGCCTACAAACTTTAGCGGACTTATATCTATGCAAGTAAAGACGACAGTTGGGTCAAGAGACTGTTGTTCCAGCCTTTGGTGGTTGTTTTAGTTAAGGAAGCTAAACCAGGAGAAAACTGACTAAACGTGGAAGTAGAAGGCCACAATTATTTAAAAAAAAAAAGGGGGTTAAATCCATTTATTCATTCTCTCTGCACACGTACCAGAAGTGCTATCCCAACTTGCTGTTTCAAAAAAGAAGTCATTCCCTAAAAATAACTTTGAAATCTAGCAATATCTATCTGAGAAACACTAGATTATAGCTTTGGAATCATGAAACTTGGCATGAGAGAAAGTCTCTCAACACCTCAGTGAGACAATACAAGGCCATCTAATACCAAATGGACACTGTTTGATTCAGGAAGTAGAATTTAAGTGTAGTTTGTTTGCAGCGTTGTATATTATTACTGCATTGTTTCTATGTTATTTTATTAGCTAAAATTTCTGAAATCAGGAGTCTGGTAGCTTAAAAGGCCTAAGTTTTTGGAAAATGTAGCTCATTTCATCAGATGCAGTCTGCATGCATCTCATGAACACAGCTGAAGCTCATAAAAGCTGATGCCTTTTAATAAAATTCACTAGTCTGAAAAGATGCTACCAGACTCTTCCTGATTTTTTGTTACTATAAACTGACACAGCTCTCCTCCAACAATGTCCAAAATCTCTGAAAACTTGTTTTTCAGGTGACTTAGACATATAAATAATACATTGGGAAATCAAAGCACAATGTGTGCAAGTTTACAGACATGTATCTTTGCCCAAATACATTCCAAAATCAAATACTGTATATTTGACAGTCTGAAATGGTAATAACAATTATAAAGAAATTAAGATTCTGATTACTGGAATGAACTTTGATTATGTGCCATCAAGTCGTTTTCGACTCCTAGTGACCACAGAACTTTGATACTCATTAATTCAGCAACTGCCTGAAAAATGCTCCTCTGCTAACATCCTACTTCTCACAGTGGCCAATTATATGCCAGCAGACAATATGGGTGGACAGTAGAGGTGCAAATAGTTTTGTTATGTTGTATCCTGCCATAAAACTGATATTCAAAGTCTTATTTGTGGAGTCCTTGGGGTTCTCTGAGCTTGGGTGTTTGCTTGCAAATGTTTCATTACCCAGCTAGGTAACATCTTCAGTGCTAGAATGAAGTGGAGTTTGCTCTCTGTTTATATACAGTGGCTTGCCCTGCCAGTGTTGGTGATCCCCCCCCCCAGTTCCTTGATTAGGGTATTGATAATTGTGGTGTTAATCTCTGCTTATCTGGGTGATTGGTGATGAGGAGAAGTTCTGGTCATTTGTTTCCTTTTTATTGTCTCTCTTGAATAGCGTGTAGATGTTTTTTAATCTCTAGGTGCCTGTTGATGGCTACCTTGTCTAAATACCAAGCTTCCAGGAATTCCCTCACATTTTTGGATTTAGCTTGGTCTAAGATGCTGACAGTTTCCCAGTTGAAACTATGGTTATGTCTGTCCATGTGTTGTGAGATTAAGGAGTTTTTATCGTGTCTTCTGACTGCTAGTTGGTGTTCATGGATGCGCTCTGCTAGCCTTCTGCCTGTCTGTCCTACATAGTGGTTGTTACAGTCCTTACACTGTATATTGTAGATGACCTCTGTTTTTTATTCTTGGGCTACTGGGTCTTTTGGTTTGCTTAAGATGTTTTGGAGGGCTTTAGTTGGTTTGTGTGCTACAGAGATGCCATGTGGTTGTAATAGTCTGTTAGTAGTTTCTGAGATGTTTCTGATGTATAGCAGTGTTATTCTTTTCATAGCTTGTGTTGGTTGTGTTGTAGTAGGTTGAGTGGCCAGGCATTTTTTTTATAAAGTTGCGTGGATATCCATTTTGTTGGAAGATGTTGTATAGGTATTCTGTTTCCTTTTTCTGCTGTTCTGGGTTGCTGCAGTGCATTTGTGCTTGTTTGAATAATGTTCTTACACAGCTCCTCTTGTGGGAGGTTGGGTTGTTACTTTGGTAATGGAGTAGTTGATTAGTGTGGGTTGTCTTCTGATAAACTTGGGTTTCTAATTTACTGTTGTTTCCTCTGCTGATGAGGATATCCAGGAAGGGGAGCATGTTGTTGTTTTCTTCCTCTCTGGTGAATTTTATTCCTTTGAAGATGTTGTTGATGGTTTCATGTGTCTTCTCTAGTTGTTCCTTTTTTATTATAACAAAGGTGTCATCTACATACCAGATCCATACTTTTGGTTGTATGCATGGAAGTGCTATAGTTTCTAGGCATTGCTTTATAATCTTTGCTATGAGTCTTGACAGTGGTGATCCCATGGGTGTGCCTCTGAGTTGTTGGTATATTTGTCCATCAAACTGAAAATAGGCAGTGAGGCAGAGGTTGATGAGGTCCATGGTTCTGGGTATTTCAATCTGGATGTATTTAGTTAGGTTGGGTGTGTTGTGAAGTACTGCTGATATGGATTCTTTTGCTAGTTCTGGGTTTATGGATGTAAAGAGTGCTGTGACATCAAATGAGACCATAATTTCATCTTCATCTATGTGTACCTCTTTGATTTTCTGGAGACACTGTAGTGAGGAGTTGATAGAATATTCACTCTTCTCTTGAGATGTCCAAGCTTTTTTGTCAGTTCTTTCACTATGTTGTATGTTGGAGTCCCTGGTAAAGATACAATTGGTCAGAGAGGTATGTCGGGCTTGTGTATTTTTAGTCATCCATAGAAATGTGGGAGTATAAGTCCACTGCTTTTCATCTGCCACTGTTCTTCTTTTGTGATATGGCCTTTCTTGGCTAGGTCATTAAGGGTTCTCTTGATTAGGTTGTCTAGTTTCTGTATTGGGTTGGTGTTAACCATGTAGGTTTCTTTGTCCTCTAATATTTTTTTGGCTTTTTGCAGGTATTGTGATTTATACATATTAACTTTGTCTGCTGGAGGGATGATGATGGTTTAGTCCTTCCTTAGGCTTTTGAAGGCTGCTCTGTCCTCTGCTTTGAGTTGGTGCTGATACTGTGTTCTTCTGATCTGTGGTATGATTGTTGCCTTATATTTTATTGGGTCTCTGTGTTAGGTCCTGTACTTTTAAATGCTGCGTCTAAGGCTGCACAGAATTCTAGATGATTAGCATTGTCCATGTTATAGTTGAGGCCTTTCTGGAGGATATTGTGTTCTGCAGTGGATAGTGGTTGGCTGGACATGTTAATAACCCATTCAGGTTCAGATACCTCTTTATTTCTGGGGTTTAGTTTGAGCAGTTTAGTTTGAAGTTTTGTTTTTCTTTTCTCAGCATGTCTCAGGGATGTGGTCTTGATGGTGGTTATCAGTATATTTGTGTACTCTGGGATCATGGTTTGTTTCAGTTGCTCCTTGAGGTTGTCTATGGTATGCTGGTATTTCCTATGAATGTGGAGGTTTCCTAAAAGACATCATGACTAACAGTTCAACAGATTTATCTTCCCCTTTTAAAGCTACCTAAACTTATTGCCAACATCACATTTTGTGTCAACAGTTTGATAAATTAGGTATTGTCTCAAAAAGTATACCCTTCATCTTTCCTGAATTTATTACTACGAATTTTCAGTGGCTGATCTAAGTTTCAAGATTAGGAGAAAGGATGAAAAACTCTTCTCAATCAACTTCCTTTATGTCATGTATCAGTTTATCATCCTTTGTACTGATTCCCCACTTAGTCACACACATCCTAAACTTCAAACCTGGGGTCCAAATGCTTTAACTTATCCTGATATGGAAAATGCTCTGACACCTTATTCACTTTCAATTGTCTTTTTCAGTTCTACAACTTTCTTAAAATGTGAGAACCAGAATATGTTCTTCTAAATCTGGACACAATATAAATTTGTAAACAGCATTTAGAGCATTGTTAGTTTTATTTTAAAGGGTTTCCATAATAATTTCTACCATATAATTTGCCTATCCATCCATCCATCCATCCATCCATCCATCCATCCATCCATCCATCCATCGGTAGTCCTCACTTAACAACCACAATTGGGACCAGCAACCCCACTGTTGAGTGATACAGTCATTAAGCGAGATATCACATGACCGCGACTTGCAATTTTACTGCTGGCTTCTCCATTGACTCTGCTTGTCAGAAGCTGGCTGCGAAGCACACAAATGGTGATCACACAACTGGGATACTGCGATGGTCGTAAGTGTGAGGACCAGTCATAAAGTTACTTTTTCAGCACCTGTAACTTCAAATAGTCACCAAACAGAGCAGTTGTTAAATGAGGACTACCTGTATCTGGGTTATAGCCCACTCCAATCTACCAACCTGAGCAGCATAAACGTTTCAACACATAGCCAGAATTAAAGCCATACAAACAATTTAAAAACAGCAACTACAAAATATTCCTATGGAACCAGGAGTCACAAACAAAAACATTAAGCATAATAGAAGACTCAGTCTTATGACTCAAGACACAATTCAAAAATCCAACCTCTGTGCTTGATAAAACAAAAAGGTTTTCACCAGTTTCGTAAAAGCCAGAATCAAGGGGATGCTAGTTCATACAAAGCAGGTAGTGACTGAAAAGACATATTTATGTGGCCCCTGAAGGTAATAATCTTTGAGGGGACACATAATGAACCTACCCTACTGGAACTTATTGGGCAAGCAGATATTACTGGGAGAAAGTGGTCCTACAAATGCACAGGTCTCAAGCCACGAAGGGCTTTAAAGGTACCTTTAATTGTACTTACCTGGTACCTTTAATTGTACTTAGAAGCCAACTGGCAACCAGTGCAGCTCTTGGAGTAGTGGTGTTACATGGGTGGCTTGAGGTGTTACCCAATCTGCTGCATTCTGGACCAGCTATAGCTTCTGAATGCTCTTCAAAGGCATAGTGTGACTGAGAGGTGAATGAGCGGCAGTGCATAATGTCTGCCATTCCAGGACAGGTTCAATCAGTGCACAAGATGGTGCTATGGCCACTTGCTCTATGAACAGGACCTGGAGGTCATGAGGACCCCCAAATTGTGAACCAACTTCATCCAAAGGAGTGCAACTTCATTCAGATCTAATGACAGAATCTCACTGGAATTGGCAGTCATTTGAACCCAAAGGCACTTTGTTTTGTTAGGATTGAGTCCAAACCTGTTCTTCCCCATCCAAATCTTGATAGTTTCCAGATCCCTGGACAGCACTTTGACAGCATCACGTATCTGGCCAGAGGTTGAGATGGACAGTTGGTATCATCAGCATACTAATGAAACTTGATTGCAGGCCAACAGATGATCTTGCCCAAAGGTTTCATGTAGATGTTAAATAGGATGAGGAAGAACATCAAGCCCTGTGATACCCCCAGGTAAGGGGCTCAGGTCTATATCTCTCCCTCCTACTACCACTGACTATAGCCATCCCCTCAGGAAGACAGAGAACCACTGTAAATTAAAGCTGCCCACTCCTTACCCTTGGAGATGACTCAGAAGGTGTAAAGGAAGTTGCAGATTACCTTGGGGAAGGTACGAGAGAGCCATTAGATGGGAAAGGAAGGAATGAGCCATTAAGGAGGCCTGGGGAGTGTTGTGTGAGTGGGTTCAGGCATTGGTCAATTCTTCTTTGAGTGAAGAGGTTGTTCCTTCACCTGTTAAAGAGGCTGTGGTTCACCCACTCCTCAAGAAGCCATTGCTCAACCCCACTATACTGGACAATTTCCATCTGGTATCTCACCTCCTCTTTTGGGGGAAGGTGGTAGAGAAGGGGGTTGTGCAACAGCTTCAGAGGAACTTGAAGGAAGTGGATTATCTGGATCCTTTTCAGTCAGGATTCAGACCTGGGTATGGGATGGAAACAGCATTGGTTGCGCTTTTGGATGGCCTCTGGCATGGGCGGGATGGGGGCAGTGCATCCATCCTTGCCCTACTTGACCTCTCCATGGCTTTCAATACCACTGATTATGGTATCCTTCTGGATTGGGTAGGTGGGTGCACAATGTTCTGTTGGTTCGCCTCCTTCAGGGTCAATTCTAGTTGGTGATGATCAGGGTGCCACAGGGGTCAGTGCTTTCTCCTCTCCTTTTTAGCATCTACATGAGGCTGCTGGGTGAGCTCATCTGTCACCATGGGGTGAGGTATCATCAATATGATGATGATACTCAATTATATATTTCCACTCCTGGCGAATTAAGCAATGCCGTGAAGATTTAGACTGCTTTTGATGATTATGACCAGCCAGGAGAGGAACAGCAAGGAAATCACAGAGTTTGTGGGTACATAGCTAATTTCCAGTTGCATGCCAGAGATGTGAGATGAAAGATCTTGCTCTGATTGACCAGTTTCAGGAAGGACTTACTGATGAAGTACAGATGAATCAATGAGACAAGGGACAGCAGAGAATTTGGAAGAACTGTTCCAACATTGTGTGCTAATTGATTGGTGATTGGAGGAGTTGAGGCATGGAGGGCATTTCATTGCCCCTACCCACCCTCCCTGTGGGCTCCTCAGATTCCAGCACTGGAGAACCCACATAAATTTGAGCAGTGAATAGATCTGTCTTCAGCAGTGAAACAATTTATGTTTTTATGGTGGAGCCCCAGGCACCTAGCCAAGACTTGTACCATTAAAGTACAGACTCTGAGTCAGTTGCAAAGTGCTGCATCTGTGGAACTGCAGGCTACTTAGCAAGCAAGTGCCTAAAGCCTTGTCTCTGGGAAATTCTGTAGGCTCCCCTGCCAAGAGTTTGGCAGGGGTGCCCTCAGACAATGAAGAAAAGCTTAGATAGCTGACAATAGGCAAATGCATTTTATTTTTCCCTGTTAACCTTCACACCCCATCAGGTGTAGAAATACAAGTCTCTACTCTTTTAGACTCTGGAGCAACCAATTTATAGATGAGACTACAGCGTGTCAGTTGGAATTGTCCACACAACTCCTACATAAACCTATGCAAGTAGAAACAATTGATGGGCAATCACTTTGAACTAGTCTCATTTTGCAATGTACAAATCCTCTACAACTGAAGATAAACAATCATATAGAATTCTTGCCACTCTATAACACAACTTCTTTACAGCTTTGTATGTCCCTGTGGACAAAGAATGGCTCCAAACTCATAATCCAGATGTCCACTGGGATTAAAGGATAATTTCTTTTCCATATCAACAGTGTCAACAATACCATTTGCAGGCGATCCATTATTTTCCTTCTCTCTCTTCTACACTGCTGCCTGATTCCCTTTCTTGCCAAAAAAGGATACACATTTTGCTGATGTTTTTAGAGAAGAGGAAGCAACTATCTTGCCTCTTCTTTGGGCATGTGACCATCTATTTGAAGCCAGAAGCCCAGATCCCAGCTAAGAGACAATATCTCATGCTTATTCAAGAGTTAGCCCCATTGAAAGATTTTCTGGACAACAATCTGAAGGGTGGCCTCCACCGTGCATTGGACCATATACAACCTCAGATATGTTCATGGCTATCATGGTCAGGGTGATCTCCTGAGTCACCTCTTACCCTTCTTCCAAGGCAGGCAAGTTGAAATCTCCAAGAATAATCAGCCTCAGGAACTCCATCATCAACCCCTTGATAAGGTCCTGAAGTTCAGGCAGGGAAGCCACCCTGCAGCATGGAGGATGGAACATGAATAGTATTCCCACTTTGTCCCAAGAGCCAACTTCATCAGTAGGGACCCACATCTAGTTATCTATGGTACAATGCCCCTTGACACCAACAGTTTTCCAGATGAAACCACCACTCTACCTCCCTTTCCTAGAGTTTGTGGCTGGTGCAAGACCCAAAACTGAGGAGGGCACATTTCTAAGAGGGGGAGACCTCCCTTCCCCTCAACCAGGTTTTGGTAGTACAGGCCATGTCTGCCCTCTCATCCACAATAAGATTGTGAATGATGCAAACTTTATTACAAACATTTCTGGCAACAACAGCTAGAAGCCAGGAGCTCTGACAATCTGGTAACTTGTGGCTTGCCTTGAGAGCAGGGGGGCAGAAATGGGCAGCCACTCTCCCAACAGCCTCCCCGCAGAAGTGGGCAGCCACTCTCCCAACTGCCCATCACCACCCTAATTATTGAAACTTTCCATATATCCTCACCCCATGGTCCCATTCCCTTCCCTACTCTTCCTACTAATCTATACTTCTACATCTACCTCCATACCCCCTCAATCACCTCTGTTCCACAGCCATTGCCTTGGCTGTTCTTGACAAAGAAAATACAAATTTTACAGCCACTGCTCCCTTCTTCTCACACATAATACCTCCTCAGCCAATCACACCCTTCTGTCAACCCCACTCTCAGTAGAGGATCCCACTCTCTATCCATCCACTCCCCCCAACCCCATTTTCATCAAGGTCCAAACATAAGTTTAATTCCCTTCACACCCTTCACATACCCTTCCCACTCTTCCACTATCCTCTTCACCCTGTCTCATCCTACTCCACCAGTGCCACAGCATCTAAGATGCCCAAATACAGTGTCAGTTTTCTAATATGGTAGTCCTCAAGGTGGAATGCTTGCAGAGACCTATAGTTAGCTCTTATAGAGGCGCAGTTTAATATCCGTGGAAGCAGGAAAGCAGGGTACTCCAACACAAGGCTCTCAACAGTGACAGAAAAAAAATATGATTGTCCTGGCAGATATACACAACTGAAACACCACAGGGCTTGGGCAGGAAAAGACTTACCTTCATATCCACTGCTGACCATTTCCTGCTGGCCCACATACTGCACAAGGCAGCTGAAGCCAATCCAGCTAGATTTGTTCACTTTCTTTCAACACCAAGAAAACAGCATCTACTCCAGCTAATGCAGCAGCCATAGGATTTGGACAACACTGCCTCTCCCCTTTCACTGCTAAGGGTCTCCCAATGATTCCAACATTGCTTGGAGAACCCCCAAAGCCAATCCAGTTTCTCTCCTCTGCTCCTTCTTCCTGTCTGTACCAAACTCTACCACACTGACTCACCACCTCTGAGTGAAGCCCACACCAACACAGCCCATGACTATCCTCAGTGATTACCTGATTAAATAAGAATGAGCCACGCATCTGCTCCATATCTCAATCAAAATGGACTTATTCCACCAAGAATTTCCCGAGGAAGATTCATCTGATCTTGACTGTCCATAAACACAAATTCCTCCATAACTTTCCTGCCAACTACCACTATTCTTTAGAAACCCTGTTCTCAATATTAACCTATACTTCCTCACATCAAATATAAGTTCCACTGGTCAAGGCATGGTCTTCTGTCACAGATAGCTATTGTAAGTAGCAACCATATAACACTTTCATAAAGTGAGTCTTTTAAAACAGTACAAGATACAGAAAAGTTATGACTAAGCAAGAAACCTGCAGCCCCTACAACGGTACATTTTTCCCCATCTGTCTTTTATGAAGAAAATATGTCTGACAATCATAAGCATGTGATTATTTTACAGCTACCAAAAAACCTGACTAGACTTTATGTATCTGTGACAACCGAACTTAAAATTTTCAATATGAAACAAAAACTGCAACTGACTATTTCATACATGTGCTTTATAGCTGTCATACCCCAAGAGATATGAGACTCCTTTCTTTGGAGAAAAGATCCAATTCTGTAAAACCATTTCAAAATATTTCCTCCTCTTCCTTCTCTGATTAGTGAGGAATTAGGGGGCATTAAATCATGGTTGAAAAGGTTCTCCTATGGAATTTCTCATCTACAGATAAACCTTTCCATCTCCACAAGCTATAATAGAAAAACTTCCTATTATTTACAGACATTTTAGTGGAATAGAGACCCCTACTTAATAATTAAGTAGAATAGGTCTTTAAATTATAATCTGAAATTAAAATAGGATTGTATTCTTAAATACCCAACTGCCTTTGAGTAAGTATTGTTTAGACTGTAGTATTTATATGAAAGAGAGAGGGGGTTCTATTTTTGGAAGAATTAACACAAAAGCTACAGGTTAATTCTTCAATAGCATTTTAGCTCTTCTGAGCTCATCCAGTTTTATCCCATGATTGTATGCAAAGCACTCAGAATACTTCAGGTGTGTTATATATATAATAAATTATTATTACAAATTAAGGAAATATCCAGAGCAATTACAGGTTCCCAAAAAAAATGTTTATGTTCAAACTACAGACTGAAACATAAACCAACCAGCCACACTTTAGCCTAGAACACATGACTGGATTATATTTCAGTCTATTATGCAAACCCAGAAAATAAGATTAGCTGAGTAAATCATATCTTAGTTAACATAGATAAGCATGTTGTGACAACATAGTCTTACTCTTAATAGCTGAGCATGTTATCGAAAGTAATCATACAAACTCTGGTGAGCTGTATTCACATTTCAGCAGAGACATGAAGCAATCAGTGAATATCCAAGATAAAGATTCAATAAAAATCATGCTTGAAACATCCTGGAATTGTTTATTCTTTCCAAGAGACATTGTCTCAAAATCACAACATCAAGATGGAAACCTTTATATCTTGCCTATTAAGCAATTTGAGTGACAACATTGCAACCAGATTAAAGAATATGTAATTTATATTATCTCACTGATTCTGATTTCCAAAGTATCTTTGTCATACCCTAAGCCACCTCATTCAGTGGAACTAAAATAAGTTATGATTTGCCTTTTGAAAACTGTCTTGAAAGGAAAAAGTTTTAGTTCTAATAAATAATGGGACTCCAAGGTAAGTTGTAACTAGGAACCAATAACAAGTCACAGGGACAATTCAAAGTCCTACTACATTGCCATATAAAAAGGCACAGCACCATTTAGAAAATACTAGTTTTTTTTTCTTTTGTTATTGTTTTTAATTCATACCTGCCATTTAAAACCCCAGAATACATGACATCAGTATCATGAAGCTGCATGTACTTCTAGCTGTTTATGTAATACGTGTTCTTTTAAACTGATTCCTTCTATCTTTTTTTAAAGAGAAACATGATATGGCATTTAATCATACTGTATTCTCTTCAATAGAATACTTTATGGCTATTTAGTGCTACCATAAAGGTCCTAGATAAGACAGTTTATAAGGAGCATGATTAAAACAAGGTAAGAGACCAACAGTGGGCTCATCACAAAGAGGAAGCAAGACTCAGCATTTGAGATGTAGTCTCAGCTGCATTCTGGACTCGTTTAAGAGAGCCACTCAACATTTGCCACCCATTTAAATTTCCTTTTGCCCAGGCCTACCTTACTCTGGTCACTCCTGCCTTTGCAACTGGTCTCTCTGATCCACATGAGGCAGATATAAAGAGCAAATAGAGATTTCTGAAGCACACAAAGCTTTGGTCTCTATCTTATCAAGCAACATTCTGCAGCAATGTCTTTAAGAAGAGAAGATACCGCATGATTTCAGCAAATCCCAGAGAGAGTTCTTTCTGTGCCACACCCTCTAGCCAAGCTGCCTGTCTCTAAAGAAGCAGGAGGAGACAGTGAAAAGAAGAAAATGACAAGAAAAAGGGAACTGAAAGCTTTTAGCTCAGAGAAACCTCTTTTAAAACGCACGGGACACGTGTTTCCTAAGAGGAATTTTTAGAAACTTTCCCTAGAGGTAAAAACATTAGGCTTCTGGTAAGTTAACAGAGAGAAAGAGTTTATACGGTATGCCCTTCAGTTGTCCACACAGTACACTGGAAAACTGTTCCCTTGACAAGACAGTATTTCCACGTGGTAAGCACTACAGATTTCACGAAACCATGTAAAAAAATAGAGGCTCTAAGCACGCTGAAGTGTCAATGCATTGCCTCAGGAACAGCAGGATTTTTTTTTTCTTGATATAATATACATTGGTTGTTTTTCCTTTTATTGCTGCCAGTTGAAGGAAAATAAACTTAAAAATTACTTATTCAACTTTTTCAAATGAATAAAAGCTGGGGCCATTTTCATTTCAAACAGCAAGCCCCACATTAATTAATTTCTCCTTTTAGAGGTACTTCATTTCTGGTTTGGCATTACTCTTGCTGCTGGAAATAATGCCTGGGAATGTTTTATTTGATCAGTTTGGCAGGACACAGTTATGGCCACAACTACATCAGTTTGGCAAGATACTATTCACCATCCTTTTATAGGACAAACAGCCAAGGAATAAAGTGGGCAGTTCTAGATATTACAAAGCATAAAGTGTTGGTTATTAAAAGATTTGCCCAGATTCAAGTTCTCCTCTCTCCCAATACTTAGCACCTGAGTAAATGTCCATTCCTAAACTGTAATTCCCAGCTGCAAAGCAGATATGCACATATATTGTCTCATATAGAGTCACAGACATCTCCCATTTAATCAGTGAAGCTGAGTCTCCTCAGTAGAGAACATGAAAGCTCCTGAAAGCCACTTTCAGAATAGACAACACCAAGCTAGACAGACCTAGTAGAAGTTAAATATGTTTAGCCTGGAGAAGAAGCAACTTGAAAACAGTGATGTTAATGTTTGGGTAGTGATCACTTGATGGTGGAACAACACATTCAAGTTGTATGGAAAGCAATTTCATCTGAAGATCTGAGAAAACATTTTAATGTATAAAGTATTCATTTATTTATCAGAGCTCCACTAGCCAACAGAGCTTGCTGAAACCATGAAATAAACTGGCCAGAGAAGCTGTAGAAATAATCTCCCTGGCAGTTTTGGAAAAATACTGGAGTAAACTTTATTAAAGGTTATTTTTAGTTTATGCCTTCTGGATGCTTTGCATTACAATTCCTATAATTGTCTACCATTGGCCATGCTGGCTGGGATCAATAGACATGATACATCTAAAACATCTGGAGACTATCATGTTGCCTACACTAATCTAAATCATCCTATCACTGCAAGTAGTCTGATGAGAGAGGTGTGTGCAATGCAACTGAAGTTTTACAAATTAATATTTAGTGGATGAGCGCAACAGCAATATTTTGTGTTGAAGTACATATTTCTTTAGAGTAGTGCTTTCGTCCAGCTTGGAATATATCCTAATCCAGTTTGTTACATGAGATCATGGCGTTGTTGGTTTTTAAAAATCAATTCCAACCACCCCCAGCTTTCCATTACAAACATTCCTTTTCATTCCAAACATTGCTAGCAAAGAGAAAGTTTGGAAACCTACACTTTGGACTGAGTTTTTGCTTCACGCAAGTTTCATGGAATGTGACTTCTGTTTCAAAATCTAATTAAGAAAAACTGTACAAAGACAATCCCAAAGATTGGCGCCAAAGCTTCAGGACAACTTCCTAATAATGATACGGCTTGAGATATGACCTTGACAAATAAGAGATTATGCAATATTACATTCATTTAGCTTTCCAGGCATGCTCAAAGCCCATCAAGTTACTTAACAGAGTACTTCATTCACAAATATAGACGTACATAATTTTTCCAGAGATATCAGAAAGCACTTTATAAAAATGTTTTTGCCAGTCTTATTACAGGAGAAAGAGCAAACAAACAAGTAAATAATATTAGATACATTTAGGTAGGTGTTCAGAAAACAATTAACCCCTCACTGAAACGCCCTATAGTATAACTAAAAGTTATATACTTAATATTTAGAGGTTACTGTACCATGATTGCTATTCTGACATTAGAACTCATCTATACAAACAAGAACTTGCAGTTTCTCAGGCCACAGTCCATAGGATTGTGCCACAGTCTCTCCTGTGTCATTCCTGTCAACAGGTTTCTTCAGAGCCAGCCATACTCTTCAAATGATCAATGAAATTGCTCTTTAGCTATTACAAGAGATGTATGGTCAATAAATTCCAGACCATGTTATGTACTACTTGTATTAGTAAAGCAGTATTCCATTCACAAACTATCCTAACATATGGAAAATCTGTATATGTGTGTCTTCTCCTAATTTACCTAGCTGTTAATACCCAAGGACCAAGTTACAGTACATTAATTATCAATATCCCCCCGATTACAGGCTCCTTTTAAGCAAATTTCCCTCATGTAACTTTACAAATGTAACTTTCACTATTGTTTTGCATCTTTCATTTCTTAATTTCAGGAAAAAAATGTAGATTTTTTTAACAGGGTAAAGACAAGTGCTAAGCAGACTTCACACAGTACTACTATATTGTTTACAAAAGAAGAAATACCCAAATTGTCTCCCCTAAGGAATGTTTATAATCAAGAGATGTAGGATATAAGCAGTAAGGAAACTGCTTAACCATTGGGTGCTTTCAGATGACCAACTAACTTTAGTTAATATTAAGCTATGGATTCATCCAATCACAAAAGCACAGCAACAATTCCTGCTGACGTGAAGAAAAAAATCTTTTGTGAGTTCTTTTGGGTTGTTTTTCTTCTTAGCAGCATGGAGAAGAAATCAGATTCATGAAACAAAACTAAAACTAGCCATTAGTGGCAAGGTCTATGCAGGAAGAAGCCAGCATGTAAAGCTGGATGAACTTATGACCATGTAAATAACAGAAAGCATGTTGTCTGAACAAGGTCATCAAGTCATTCATGACCATGCAAACAATAGAAAGCATATTGTCTAAACATGGTGATCAAGTCATGATCTATGCTGGTAGTTTAAAGACGTACCCAGTTTGAATGCCACTTTTCCTTAGGTTCCACCTAAGCAGTGATTAATTTTAAAAGGCTTGAAAATATTGTAGCAACAATGTGGGATCAACCCCAAGACTAAATAGCTCCCAGTTCGCTAATGTGACATATGATGGTAACTGAATAAAAGGGGGAAGGGTGCAATCCATCTTATCTTCCAACTCAGCTCTCTGACTTCCAGTCTGCTTAAACATTCAAGAGATGACCTGGAGTTACTAGAGAATTCTGAGAGTCTCTAAGACAGATTGTAGCAACAACAGATGAAATGGACTATCCCAACAAGATAATGATGCCTTCCATTTTCCATTAGTTAAGAACAGCAAAGGTGGATGAAAAACACAAGGTAACATTGCTATTGGGAGGTGATGAGAAAGTTCTTTAATGCTATTAAAAAGTGTCATATCACTTTAGTAATAAGCAGTAAGCAGGGACAGTAGGAAGTTTAAACACAAGAAATGGCCAAATGTTTGGGGAAGGATAATTGCTTAATAGTCTATCAAAAGACAACAGGGCTCAATATTAGGATATGGATATGGCTAAACAATATTCCAAAACTTGATTAAGAGAACTGCAACTACTTTCTCCCCACCCACCTGTACTACTTTTTAAAAAAACAAAAGCTTATTTTAATTCAAACACATATTAGGAAGATACAAAAGACTGAGTAAGATACAATAGATGACCACAAAGGAAGCGCACTGAGGGGTACCTTGTACTGCAAGAGAAGCCACACCAGTTGAAGTGTCTACCTTGAAGTAAAAGACTCATATCCCATGACTGGTTTGCATCAGTAGTAATTCATAAAACAGCATCAGAAATATTTAATGATGCAGTAAAGCAAATTAAGTATTTCATCGTCCTACAGGTTTAGTTTTTAAAATTTCCAAATCTGAAGATTTATGGCCTGAGTAACATATGCACTGTCAGCTCCAACCAGGGTCAAACTAGCAAAAGTAATATCAAAATCCAAAACTACTGTGTATGTGTTTACATCCAGTGCCTTTAGTGAAAGGTCGAGGTGCATATGGCCCAAAACAAAGATCTGCTTATTCCCATTTGATTCTCTGAACAGAGCCAACTCCTTCCATTATTTGGAATTAAATTGGTGAGTTCACGGAACAGGAGGAAAATAATACGTAGTCTTTGAATCTTCATAACTCAAAAGATATACAGTACATGCCTCCCACCCCCACTGCCTGCTTTACCTAACAGAAAAGAGAGATCACTCATCATACTTCCTACAATGCTTGATGCACATAAACAGAGCAATACTGTACCAGACAAATAATTAGGGTAGCACTAATCTAGTATCAATGAAAAGGAAAGTTTCTGATCCTGATTTGAAAACACCATCAGAAATGAGATTCTTGCCTTAACCATTGAAAATACAGGAACCACTGATTACCAGGGATGGTAAATACAGTTGTTCAGTATACATGTATCACAAAATATCTAATCTTATTAAACCAACATTTGAAACAAAATAGAGCTATTCTTCAGTATTCACAATTCACCAAATATTATGAGGCAGTTTGCCAGTCATAAGATATGTACATAAATGTGCAAAGTATGCACAAAAATTGAAAAGCGTATATAAAATGCATTGTATTAGGGGGAAAATACATATGTTATGAGAAATTCACTCTTTTTTTTTTAATGCAAATGAGCGAAAAAGCAGAACAGAAAGGACTTTAGACTGGGGGAAAAAACTGACAGAAACTAGTATTTGTCCATCCCTACTACCTGGCAGGGACACTTTCTAAGCACCACTCCAACTATTAAGAGCAAAGTTGCACACCCTTAACTAAATAACTAGATTAACTAGCTAATGCTAATAACTATGGAAACAAAACATTATCAATGTCTCATAGCATGACTCTCTGCCATTTAGCCCAATTCCTACAGCTGGGCCTTAATAGCATTTTGTCTCTAAATAAGACAACACTTTATTCTGTTTCTTAATGAAAATAAATAGGGAAAGATAAATTACCACCATGTTTGTGAAGCAGGCAGCCCCTGCAGAGTCCTCAGAGGAGTCAACATTCCTCTGTTCAGAAACAAATGTATGTCTTTTGCTATTACATAAAGGTACCTACATTTTTCTGCAAGTTACCTCTTTGAATTGTACCACAAAGGCTTTCTGGAGCTGTAGCCTGAATTTGGAAATAAAAGGCCTCTGGAACAGGGAGGGTGCTGGTTTTTCATGCTAGTAATAGAAGAATGTCCTAGACAAAAGGGTAGAAATGAATGACATGATTTATGTGGTGAGGAGAGATAACACAGCTTTGTTCTGTCTTCTCTTTCCCAGCCCCTTTCTCCAATAGCAACAATGATAGAAGAAGCCACAAAACTACGATGTTATACAGAACCAAATAATTCAACCGAATGGATCCAGAGATATAACACTGTTGGGCTGTTCACTGTTTAAATCTAATGGAGAAATAAAACAAAATACACAGCACAAGGGGCCCATCTTCAACCTTGGGCAGATTGTTATGGCTGCCTACGTGAACACCCAAAGCTGCCAGAATTACTGCAGCTTTTATTACAGTCTGCTCTGTGGAGCATCCTCAGATTTGCTGATCTTCAAATTTATTTGAGATGTATACTAGTTCTTAGTCTGTTTCCAGTTTTCCTAAAATGACACCTAACTGTTTAGGAACTGTTTAGGAAAACTGTTTAGGAAAACTGTTTCCAGTTTTCCTAAAATGACACCTAACCCATTCCAACTGTCTAATTGATTTCAGAGCCTTTAATTGCTCCAATCTTTGAAACTTAAGAAGCTATGGCAGCTTTCTTTTGGTCCTATCAAGTGAAAGAATCCTCTGGATTACGCTCTACTGTGCAAAGGGGGACACTAAAAAATAATTTCTGCATCTTGGAGTGCTTCTCACAAGTAAAATTGAAAAGCTAATATTATCTTAACAAGATTACACAATATCATGTAACATGTTTTATTTAAAGATATGTAGCCTAAGACCTTGATGTTATGAGATCTAACTCATAACAGATTTAGATAGAAAGACAGGTAATAGTGCTTAAAATTAGTAAAAGCCTCAGTGGAACCTGCAACAACATGTAGCAGTGCGTTCTTACAACAGTTCCAGGTCAATGGGAGTTCAGGATTAAAAAAAACCATTTTAGGCAAGCTGGAAGAAGCAGCTTTCAGAAAGGGGATAACGAGGCTCCCTTGCTTGCTTTCCTCTCCTACAGAAAATTTTACCCATGATGAATGATAAATTTATTTGCGTTGTCAAACAAATAGATAACACTGCCCCATTAGCTAAATAGTGGTTGTATTTCCACAACATAGTTAACCTGATCCATTACAAACTTTACAGCTGTACTAGCTATATTTTATTTTGTTATCTTGTATTTTTCATTTCTCTTTATTTCTTTAACATCTTTCTCTCCTGCTCACTACCAGTCAAATCAGCCCACTAGGGGTTCACAATATAAATCCAAACCATCAGAAGTAAAATACAAAAATCACCAATAGTATATGATGATAGTGCTGATTTAAATTATTTGATTCATAAATGTTCAAATTTTGAGTATGATTTTGGGCAATTTTCTTCCAGTTTGAAAATATATGTAATAACTCCACTAATCATATTTACAAGGCAAACAGAGACAAAACACATTCCATTACACGTACCCACACTAATGTAATTAACAGCAAGCCTTATGATTCAGAGAATAAAAAAATTAACAGTTTGACTTCCGTGAGACTTACTACATAAAAATTGAGTCCTGGGACCAGATGCAGTAATGTAAGGTCTCCAAACATCAATACAAAATTCAGATCTTAGAGCCACTCTAAAACAGCCTTAAGATTTTTAGGTCCAGACCTATTTTCAACCCTCATTTGCAACAGGAGATCTACTTATGCAACTAAATCCTATTGTTTCCTTGGACTCATGATAATGGAGTCTGAACTGATAATGCCTAAACAGGAAAAAGATTTTGGAGTTATGACAGATAGCTCAATGGCTGCTGTGAAAATGGCAAATCCCATGTTGAGGATCATAGGAAAAGTTTGAAAATAAAACTGCAATTTTTATTGGAATTCTGGAACTCAAAGTACTGTACATTGAAGGTTCCTCACATAACTAAAGGTACCCAGTGAGCTCCAAGTTTGAGTATGGAGTTGCATCTGGGTCTCCTCAGACCCAGTTGAACACCTTAACTACTTCATTTCATTGTATATTTGGAATATACAGTGTTGGCCACTGTATCTGCAAAAGGATCAGAAAAACAGAAGTCGGGAAGAGTTTTACATGGTAGTGTCAAGGGAGACATGGAGAAGAGTTTTTTACCCCCCTCTCTTAACATTAGAATCAGAAGTCATCCAATAAATGTGAATATTGGAAGATTTAGGTAAGACGATGAAAATATATTCTACATATATTCTAAAAGTGAACTACAGAATCCACTATCACAAGTAGTAGTAGTGATGACTGGCAAACTGGACCACTTTAAGGGGAATTAACAAAATTAACAGAGGATAAAAGCATATCTCTAGCAAAAGAAATCATGCTACTGCCACTCGCCTTAGACCAGGTACATCCCTCTTGGATGTTCTAACCTCAGCTAAAGGCCAATGCTCTAAGGCTTGTGGATATATGTGACTGTCACAGAGCCACCTTACCTAACAACAAAGCAGAAATCCAGACAGCAAGCACTTGATATGGACACAGACTTAAATTTAAAAGTTATGTCAAGTTTGCCTTAAAAAATAAATAAAAGAGGAGAGGGAGGAGAGAGAACTGGCCAGAACAAAAATTAAAATAGTGCAGAGGATTAAATATAAGAATGTGGCAATACATGGGGCATACAACATGTAAAATTAGACAAGGTTCTCAAATTCAAGTAATGCTAGAACCAGCAATTACCTCATGCTGTTTCCCACCTTTTAATTAAATAAACAGAGCAAAAAAGAACATTTCTAAAGTTCCAAAGAAAATACAGATCAGAATGCTAAATAATATATTCTGTTTCCATGCATACATCTTTTTATCGTATTTATTGCAATCCAGAGATCTATTTGGTCCAAAATGCTTGTTTTTATTATTATTCCACTGCCTTTAATTCCTACCTTTCTTCTGACAACTCAAGCTTAACTCAATTTCAGTTTAGGATTGTCCTTGATAGCAGCCACATACTGTCAAGCATTTAGCAGACACAAGTCTTTACACGCTTTAATCTAGGTAGAATTCCACCTCTCTACCATCTCTACTTTTACTTTCTCAAGCAGAATGTGATTAAAGGATCTAGCAAAGCACGATGAATTCCAAGATATAAAATAATAGAAAATAATTCAGGTTGAAGCAAGAGATTGTTCAACAGAAATTAAATTTATTCAGAAAGATCAAACAGAAATACATAATTTTATAAGAATGATAACAAACACTTTTATGTAATCTCTAGCTACTACAAATTAGACATGGGATAAATATGCATGCTAATTTAACAAGATAATTGCTAGCACTGATTGGCACAAGGAAACCAACTGAAATTAACCTAATCTATATTGGCCCCAACATTATCTAAACTGACATCTAAAGTGACCTCATATATAAAGTCTTTAGGTTACAGAACATATTAGCATAGCAGAATGTCATTGGTGCCTGCCTTGAGTTCTTAAATAGGGTGGTCTGTAAGTGTTTGTTTTTAAAAACTTTCAATTATTACCATGAACTCATTTCAAGAGTTACTAAATATCCTATCCATAAGTAACAGACAATGTGATATTCTGAACTCATGTTTCTCCATGTGGAAAGATTAAACTGCCTTACATCAAGTCAGACTAATATTTAATTTAGCCCCCAAACAGGCAATCCAACAATCAACTGTTCCCAAAATTTGCCATATCTGAATTCAAATTGGAAATACTTGTCCAGTAAACTACTTAGTAAAGTAATTAATCCCCTGCTCTATGAACTTAGCTCTCCTAAATTACTTACCTTTGCAGAAGCAGTCACATTCACAGAACCATTTACCTTGGTTCTGAAAAAGTTTCTCACCTATGATATGCTCCACTTTCTTGGAAGAAATCAAATCATCATCATCCTGCCTGTGAAGTAACCTGATAAAAAGGAACTGGATTCTATTACTGCTCAGGTGCAATTTAATTTCTAACCTACAACTGTGAAATATCCACTTGAACAAACACATTAGGAAGAAAGCAGGTCAAGTGGGCACAGTTTATAAATGGCATGAGGTACCAACACCTTATCTTTATCATATATCTTGCAATTCACACATTATAATTTCAATGCATATATTATACATAGAACACGAAAATGGCAAGAACTCAAGGGTTTTAGAAACCTTGTTCATCACAGAACATGCCAGGAGACAGAGAAATACACATCTAAGGTGGGATCACAACAACATTTCTCATCTATCTGAACTAACAGAGAAACATTTGGTAGACAGTACTATAGAAACAAGTGAAGCCAAGTAGAAGACTGATTTTCAACACAGAATTATGTTTCGGTTACTTCTAAAAAGCCTATACAGTTCATACTTGATCAGAAAAAAATTAATGCTTTCTATAACATTATAACATTATTATAAAGTACAAATCTCTTTCTGCAAGAGATTCACTTAGTTGAAACGACCATCCACTCTCTTTTTATATTATTTTACCTTGCTGCAAAGGGAGTCAGACATACAGAGATGCTAATGATTTATGACTTTATGAGTTTACATGCAAGTACACAGAAACATTACGACGTTTCTCCCCAGCTTCCAGCCTGATAGAGCAATATCACCCTGGAGAAACAGTGAAGAGGCCTTTCTCAACATATAAACTTAGTGGCAAAAGGCAGTGATCACCAGCTGCGTTTCCCAGTTTTTAGGTAATACTGAGACCTTGACATATTTAGACATTCCTGAGTGGTTTCTGGCAGAAGGAGCAATGTTTGCTCTGCTAATTTTATGTTGCTGCTCTAGGCAATTATGAAACATTGTTTCATTAAAGCGGGGGAAGGGGCTTCTCACTTTCAATATCCATGTGAAAAACTTTTCCTTTTTTTTTTTTTAAAAAGAAAATCCTTGTAAATATATTCCTGCCATATTCAAAGGAAGCAAAGGCATAATATTACCTTCACTTAAGATTTGAAAATATGTGGCATTGTCTCTGGAACCCATAATAGCTGTACTGTAAATAAATGCCAGTAAAAATATCTACATGGTATTAATTTATTAAAATTCACTAATTAGCTAGTGGCATTTTCATGTATTTCATTATTTGCTTACTCAGCCTCAGAACCCTCTCAGTTTCCTCAAAAGTAAGCCAAATTGCTCTGAGCAAGCCATTCTTTGAACAAGAATGTTTCTATCCCTTGATGAGGTTTTGATGTGAATTATAAAAGGCAACCATTGCCTTTGAAGGAATAGTTCCTTTGATATTAAAATGTATTTATAACTTCTAAAAAAACACATCGACACTGACATGTGGTAAAACTAAAACCATGACTTTTGATGACTCCAACTTCTATTTTTCTTTTATGCAGTAAAGCATCTCTTAACACAAGACAACAAAATCAGAAGGGGGAAAAAAAGAAAAAACATCAATTCAAGGATTTTAACCTCATTTTTCTTATTGCAAAGGGAGTCTTTGACTGAAACTCTATACTGTATTGGTATTACATTTTTAATTTACACTACTGCCAAGTATTTAAATTGTGAAACAGTCAATTTAAAAATGTCTTCCCCATTTCTCTGTTATTGTGTCAGTTTCATTCCTGCAAAAGCTAAGCATTTGCAAAGGAAGTCCCATGTGCTTGAATCACAAAACACAAGTAATGGGGGGAAGGAATTACAGGTGAAAGGATAAATTTATTCAGGTAATATTTTGCTGCAAACTTGTTTTTTTTTATCCCACCTTTATATTATTTTTAAATAATAATTAAATAATTAAATAATCAATTTTAAATAATTACTCAATTCAGACTGGCTGAATTGAAAAACACTTTATTCACCCTAACACTAACCCTAACCCTTTTATGAAAAGAAACTCGCAATTATGAAAAGAAACTCACAATTCAAATTCACGCACTCCAGTCAAAGGTATCAGCTTTTATTAATTCCACAAAATTTTGGTGGACAGGACTATGAACAGATCCATTTCAAGTGGGTTGCTAAGAATACTTTTCCACAATGCCAACAATATTCCTGGTTCAGTAAACTGCTGAGGTTTCCAACACACAGCAATGGAGCAGGGGTGCCGCAGAGTATGGTAAAGAAAAGTCCAGATGGCAGCAGCAATGGTTAGATTGAAGTTCAACCTGTTTTTTATGTGCGCCACAACAGAGATCAAGACCTGCTTTCTATAGTTCTGAAGAACAAGTCCAAGGATACTGGGTTTAAGTTACAGGAAGGCATTTTGGTTTCATATAAGAAAAAGAGTCCTAGCAAAGCAATTGAGCATTTGGAACCAGTTATCCAGAGAGATAGTGGCTCCCCTTTACTGGGTATGTTCAAGCAGAGGCTGGGGAGCCATCTGTATGAGATATTTTTCATGTGGAGTCCTGCAACATCACAAAGCCAAAATAGCTCATTTCAACTGTATAGTTCTGTGATCTAAAACAAAATATGGGTAGTGTGCTTTCCAATACAACTAACGTATGCTTTTTAATACAACTAACAGTGCTTCTATAATTACAACTTCCACTTCCCAGTTGCTCCAAAATGATTTGGATTTAGTTTTGCAATTGCCTTCCATCCTGCCAACATTGAAAGCTGAAAGGAGACAAGGAACGCCATGAGCTAATCAGAGATTCCCCCGGTCAACCAACACAAAAAGCAGAAATTGTCATTCAGTCAATGCCCTATCTACTGAGCCAAGCCAGTTCATGGAGTTAAAAAAAAAATCCACTCATCTGCTCCAAACAGAAAGATGAAGTGGGATGGAATACTTTCATCCCTCTTCCCCATGTTTCCAACAGATGCTGAATATGTTTGGCATTTTTTGAAAAATCTAAATTACTGGAATGAGTGGAAAGCTGCCTGGCTATGGAGATGTCATTCCTCCTGCCTTTAAATTCCCACTGAAAGAAGTAATGGTGGCATGAAGTGAAATTTGGCAGCCAGCTGCAACCAGGCAAAAGTTCAGTGCACACTACTTGTTAAATCAGGGAAAGTCAGGAAGCAGGAGGGGGAGGAGTTATAGTGAATGTTATATTGGCTAGTGTTTTAATATCATGTTTGCTGATGAAGTCTTCTTTTATAATTGGGGAAAATTAAAACAGACTCTTACCAGGATTGTGTAACTGGCTAAAAACTGACTATTAATAAGGTTGTCCTGAAATCTATCAGCTCCAAATCTAAGCAGTCCCAGAAATGGAGAAACAGACTGCTCTGGTGTCCAACAAATTCCTAGCAGCTCTTGCATGACAACTAAGCCAGATTTCTGGTCAACTGCCTATCACAAACAATGCTGTGAGACATCTGGAGCTGCTTTCAAACTGCTGCAGAATCCTCCTGTAGAAGTGTAATTTTAAAATGTTAAAATACTACAGTTTTAGGACAAGAGACCTGTAGCTAACTTACATTCCTCTCCTTTAAAAAAAAAAATTAAAAAGCAGTTCCTCTCTTATTCAGTTTCCCATACTTTTCTCCTTATCCAGAGGAAGCAACCCTTGGGAAAATCTGTGTAAAAGTCCCACAAACCATTCAGTGAATTAAAACCATGGCCTAAACATTAAGACTACTGAGAAACAGCTGGACAACAAGTTCTCTAAGCTGTGTGCTATAAACAGTCTGGTGGCAATCAAACTTTCCTAGGTTTCAGGGGAAGGGAAACAAATCATTAAACATTTTTATGGGCGAGGGAATGCAAACCGATGACACTCATTTGTCATATCCTTTTTTTAAAGAGGAGACTAACAAGCTAGACCAGTTTTCAATCAAGGCACAAGATGATTAGAATATAAATTATGACATTTACTCATGGATTTTCAATAACTTCCATGTTGTGCTGAACACTGCTCCAGGTTCAAATTTTTAGTAATAAAGTTTTAAATGGCTTGAGCCCCAAAAGTCTAAGATCAGTCTAGCTGTGTAGTTTTTAAAATAATGCTTTGTGTCATAATACTGTGTGTTTTTTGATATCTTTATTTATTTATTGATATATGAATACTTTGAGCTGTCTGGATGTGCACAGTATTTCTAAAGGAACAAGCAGCATGTATTCTGTTCAGTCATAAGTTGGCTACTTAAGTTTAGAGAAAAGTTGTATGAAAAAGGCAGATGAGAATACATGAGAAGGTATTAAAATATTAAGAGGTGTTGTAAGGTAATTAACAATATACATTGTTTTTGAAACAGTCTAGAGCTCAGTGCAGAATATAATTTCATTGCATTAAAATTAGATTTCCCATTCCTTGCGTGTTTATGTTACATTTATAAGCACAGAGGTGACTGCTTGGCTTAGATCATGGTATATGCTGAAAAGTCTTCAAAATCAGATGGAAATAGGTTTAAGTCACCTGATATAGTGACATAATATATTACCAGGATGAGAATTCAGTTAAAGAGATTCTGCTTATAAACTTGAGAACTGTGTTCTCAGATTGTTAAATTATATAGACTTTTGTTGAGAGCCTGCACCTTTTAACATTTGGAAGGATTATAATGGCCCTACAGTGAATTTCAACTAGATGCAAAACTTGATTTTAATTATCCTAGTACTGGTGAAATAGAATTTTGTTTTGAAATGTCATATATGAAAGAATGCAAAGAAAAATATTTAATGCTAATGCTTGCTTTAAAATATTTAACTGCAGATGTTTTTTCTATGTCCTAGAAACATTAAACCAAAAATTGAAAACCACCCAATAATATTTTATTTAGCAATCTTTGTAACTGAATAATTTATCTTAAACTTTCCAGATGCATATCCAAGTTTTTGGCACAGATTTAAAAAATCACTGGTAAACAATAACCCATTTCATCAGAAATTATGGGGCATCCAGTGAATCCAGTGTTTGCTATCTTAGAGTCATAAATTAATCTTAGAAGCAAAAAAGAAGCTTTGTGTATTAATGTTAAATGAAGAGATAGTTCTGGGATTTACAGTTCAGTCTGTGGTCTTAAGTGTACAAACTTTAGAAAGGACAATGGTTTTAAATTGTTCCCATTATTGATCTGAACTTACTATGCATTAATTGACTAAGTTTAAATGGACCAAGTATAGCAGATGTTTGTATCACAATTGAACTTTTTTCAAAGTCCAAGGTTTTTTTCCTTCTATTTGAGATGTTGTCAAAATTATAGCAGGATCTGTACAGAATCTGTGGGTTGTGATTTTTCCAGCAGTCATACAAGCAATAAGATTGCAAAGATTGGGCACATTTTTCCATGAATGGTAGCTGTGTCTAATGGTTGAAAGGGATTTCGAAATATTATGATTTCTCAGCAGTTTGTCAAGACTATTTATATGTGCCATCCTACTCAGACAGCTCAGGACAAGTAACCACGTGTTTTCAAAAAACACTGCTGGAGTGATATTCCGTTTTTGGGGCTTGAGAGCTTTTGGGCTAAAGAGTCAAATTTTGGGGCTAAACTTTTAGGCTAAGGTTTTGGGCTAAAGAGCCGTTGCTTGAAAGGTTTATGCTACAGGCAAAATCTGGAGCCAGTATTTGAAATAAAGGGCTCCAAAGACGACCATGTTTGTACTGTGTTCTGCAAGTCATAGATTGTATTGATACAGTTGATTCTGTGACATCTATTTTCTCAGGGATCTTTTTACTCCTTAATCTATTTGGGCTTAGTATCACTGCTATTTCTATTAGTTGTTTTGGACCAAGAGGTCTCTCCTCAGGTCCCAAAACAAGTTTATATGAGAGACCAGTCCTGCAACGTAGTTGTCATGCAGTGCTCACTACAGCATTTTTTATTCATTTTTATTGTTTTACAGTATATTCATTTTGTTTTGTTAAATATTTTAACAGATATTTGAAAGCATAACCAAAAAAGAAAGAAAATGAGAAAAAAGGGAACAAAAGAGAAATAGAAAAGAGATTTATAATTTGAAAAAACTGAAAAAAGATTTTCAAAGTAACAGTAGATTAGTACTGAATATAAAAATGATCGTGTCCATTTAGCACTTTAAACCTATTATTAAAATCAAATTGGTATCCAGTAATTAATAATGGCAGCCAATATGATAGGAATAATAAATCAGAGTTTCAGTGTAATCTGAAAAAGTTCGTCCTTATCATAAATCAGGCAAGATCTAAAATTATAAATCCTTATGTTAAGAAAAAAAGCCAAACTTAAATATGATGCAAGTCCATATGCAGTTATAGTCCATAAATGGCTTCCAAGTTAAATTGTATTTAAGTTAAACAAAATTATATTCATTGCGTTGGGTTGTTTTATATACATACTCTGAACCGCTCTGTAATAATATATGTTATGAAAAGCAAACTGGAAATCTAAACAGTGATTTGAAATATCAAGTAAATTGAAAGCAAATCTTAGAGTTCAGCTGGTACTGTGAGGACCTTCCCACTTGTCTCACGGGAAGAAAGAACACATGATAGTACATTTTAAATCAGAATGTCTAGAAAGAACCCGGAAGTTCCTGTGATGCTGTCCATGATCTGATCCTGACTGTACAGTACAGCAAACGCAACCAATCTTCAGAAATGTGAGTGGAGAGACAGCGAAGGATAATAAATATTTTTAAATTTCTCAGTTTTAATTTCTAATACAGTAAAAATTGATAGACATAACCCACATAAACCAAAGCTCTTTGGGGTCCTCAATGATTTTTAAGAATGTAAAGGGGTCCTGAGACCAAACTGTTTGAGAACCACTGATCCAGAGCAATGTGTTGAATCTTTTCTCCTTACTCAAATATGGTGCTACTAAGCTTTAGATCTGATCATTTTTGTACCTGTTCCTAAATGTATTGAAGAGACATCAACAGAAAGCAGCAATGTTTGGTCACCAAATATTGCCAATGTGTGTTATTGTAGGTCTCTTCAAAGAAAAAATGTGCCTTTAGTTTATCATTTTGTTGTATTATTTCTGGATGGCAATCCTTTTTCTGATTGATGATTTTTATGATGTTGGTTGATTATGATTATTCATTTGCTTATAATAGTTAAATTGATATAAGATTATATTTCTAAGTAGTACTGATCTAAGATTACTTTGTCCAATTTTACACAGCTAAAAACCTCTTTTTAATTCATTTTTGTTCCTTTCTTTTTTGCCCCTCCTTTTTCTTGGTGGCATGTTTAAATAGCTGTTCAAATGAAATAAAAATGCCAAAAAAGAAAAGAAACACCATTAAAAAACATCATGAGGGCATCAGGTTAAGCAAAAGTTAGATACTGGACGAAAGGGGGGGGGGAGAGAGAGAGAGAGTTTACCAGTGAAAATAAAGGATGAGATATCATCACTTTTCCCCACCTCAGATTACCGTCTAACACAAGACTGCTGATGGCAACACACAAGGGCACTGCTACTTTTGACGCATTTTATATCCTTATGAGAGATAACTGATAACAACTGATCTTAAGAAACAAATAATTTTACTCACTCATGTCCGTATACTATGGCAACATGTTGAACCAGTTTTAACAGTAAGAAAACTTGTCACAATGCATATCGGGGGGAAATCTGAAAATGTCAACTTTCAGTTTTGCATAACTTGCAATTTCCAGTCATATCCAACTCTAGAATTGGTAAGAATTATACCTGTAGCTAATTAATAAGCCATACTTTGAGCTTGGCTTATCTGAATGAAATATGATTAGAAAAAAAATTCCAGAGTTCAGCTACAACAAAAAACAGAATGAAAGTTTGTTCAACCACAGTTTTTCCAAAACCAAACACATAAGCTTTCAGTCTCTTTGAGGCTCAAAGTAGCTGTTCTATCTACTTATGCCATGCGCATTTTAAAAGAGAAACAGCAATACCATTTCCATTCTTTTCCAGTTGATTTATTTATTTAAGAAATGCGTAAGGTTGCCCAACTCACAATCTATTACTCTGGGCAGCATAAATCAATAAAAATCAAACCAAACATAATATAAAACCTAAATAATCTACCACAATCATACACATATGCATAGCCAAGACTGGGCATAACAATTCTCCCTGCAGAATGGGCTCAACACTTTCTGGCCCAGCTAAGTCTTCACGACTCTGTGAAAGGCTAATAGTGAGGCAGAGTGATAATTTAGTGGCAAATCTTGGCAAAATCACATTATGTTATGCATGATGAGGGTAATTCCTGCTGAAGAGTACAATCTCCCTACTTATTTTATTTCCATATCTCTAATACAGGGTATTATATAGACCTGACTAGTGAATTCCCCTGCTTCTTTACACTAAGTACCCACGCTGGGAAAGCAATCATCAACTATTTTCTTACTGTGGATAGATTCTTGAGGACATGCGGTTTTCACTGATAGACGTTGTGTATGAGCATTTCTCCACTGACTCCCCTTGTATGTGACACTTCTCTGTCTGGTGTGTTTGCCAGTGGAGTGGTTAAAATAAAGAAAGAAAACACCACAATATCACTATTCTTCTGGTCGCTTGAGCTAGAAAGGGAAACTGGGAGAAATCTTGTCAATTTCACCTAGTTAAAAGGAAAAGTCAATCATTTCATTTGTCAAATGAAAAGAAAAAGCGGGGGGAAAGCCCAACCTTTCACTTTCCACTGATGATCTTGTAAAACAAACAAACAAACAAAAAACAGGTTCACCAGCTGAGGTCTCTTTGAAGCGGGAGGCAACTCAGCAGCCAAGAACAAAATGGCCATGGAGGGCAACAACCCATGGCCATGGGGAAGGGGGCATCTCTGCCAAAGCGCACAATGGCCACCTGGCATTGATGCATTTGCCTGCAATAAAATGCAGTGTAGCAGGTAAACCAGACAGTACCACTTTTGCTGGCACAAGTTGGAAAACAGTACTTTCGATGCGTAAGAGCAAAAGACAGGAGAGTTTGCCTTCTTGGTGGCTGGTAAAGGTCGATATAGTGTATCTCTACCCTCAAGAAATGTTAGTGGTCTTTAATCATGTGGGGCAACCAGGTCCTGCAGATCAGTCCTAACTGATGACTCAAAAAAAGGTATAAATCTCTCTTGTTGCAAGTTTGACACCTCTGATTACATAGTCAGGTCCATGTTATTTCTTGGCAAAAATATGGCAGTGGGTTGCCATTGCCTTCTTCCAGGATTTTTTCTTTTTAATTTCCCAGTTTAGTTTGCACTCTGCTTAGCTTTTTTCAAGATTAGTAAAGGGTGGTTATATGCTGCCATCTCCAAAGATCTAGCTCAGAATTTGAGGAGGGGGCAAGAGAAAGATGCAATGAGAACAAAAGTAGGTTTTCAACTATCTGCCTGAATCTATATCTGCTCCTAGATAACACATACATTGTGGAAGGTGTGAATTCCAGAATTTAAATACTGTTAAATCAGTCCGGTGGAATAAATTATGTATAAAAGTTGGGTTGTCTTCTCATTTTTAGCCTTGACTTCACCAGCTATGAGTTACTAAACAAAAGCTCTAATTTGCTGTAATCAAGCAAGTCATCTCAGCTTCTCCAAACCCAAAGACTGGTGCTAAGGAAATAAACATGTTTTCTACATCCACCATATCTACCAGGATCTTTATTGCAATGCACTGGGAAGACTGACTTGGTAATAACAATTACAGCACAATGCAATTCTGAAAATAAACTAAGGAGAAGAAGAGGGATGCCTGCTTTAGGCAATCCCAGGGGTTGCTTTCACATGGAGAGATTACATGGCAAGGGCCATCTCTGATAGTTTTAAGCAATTCTTATTTAAAAACTGACACGTGGAAAAGAGAAAGAGCATGAAAAGAAACAGCTGAAAGAAAGCAACTTACCTCTACTGTTCCAGAGGTGATAGATAATTCATGGAGAAACAAAAAAAATGAGGTTCTTCAGTAAATCATATAAACCATACAAAGCAATCTTAGAATTTCAGCAAACACATGCACTGATCTTCAATGGACAGCTGTCAGTAAACTGTCCTCCTCAGGGTGGGAACAGCATCAAGTAAATTCTGGAGGAAGAAAAGAAAGCAAGTCTCCCAATTAGTCCAACACCCTAAAAGTCAAACATTAGTTTCATCATTACATCATAAATAAAAACTGCATCTATGACATACTCATATAGCACTAACTGAAACGTGCACAAATGTTCCCAATTCATGCATTCTGGGAATAGGTACTTTTGGTCAATAACAGCCAGTGCCCAATGAACCCACATTGTACTTGATAGTATGTCAAAGCACCCCACTCTGTCCCTGTTTGGGTCCCCAACAGCAGGATGCCTCTGCCTCTTTAGCTTTGATGTTTCACTTCACCAACAGCTGGAAGCAGAGGAGCAATCTAGCACACATTCTCAGTCAGCAAATACAAAGTCTACTTGTGGTTTGTGGTTAGATAATAGTGACTGCTCCAAATACATACTGGCAAAATGTTTTGGAACTGATGCATCTACAGATAGGCTATTGGAGGGTTGTCTGTTATAATATTACCTCCAACTCCAGCTTCAAGCTGCACATTGCCCTTTTAGTACAGGTCATGAAAAAAAATAAGTACTTTATGTTTCTTGGTTCTACACTAATGTTATTACTTCATATGAACCTTGGGAAAGGGATAAAAGGATATCTGAGGACAGAAAATAAACAGATGTAACTATACCGTTTGGTTGATACATGTAAAAAGCCTTTTATTTCTCCATCAGAAAAAAACTTTTATTTCCTTCTGAGCATTAAAAACTGAAACACAGATTTTACATTTTGAACAACAAGAATATAGGGCTTTCAACCAATATAAGGTTACCTCTTTATCCAACAGTATCCACTTCATTCTAATGAAGCGGATAGCAAGGATGTTGGATGAAGAGATATCCTTATATACTTCAAATGAAGTAGGCTTTTTGTCTAAGAATGTTCACATCAACAACACAATTGATAGTGGTTAAAATACTATATATGCCTGTTGCATTTACCCAAGAACCTTGGCATTTTTTGTCAATATCTTTCTCAGAGTTAAATGTGTAAATCTCAGTTCTCTGAAAATAAACTTGGTGCATGCACCAAGACCTTGTTTTATATATGTGTCATTGCTGAAATCTTAGTAAGCAACTAAAGAACAAAGCACTACTATGAATTAAGATGATTTCATTTATTTAAATTTTAGCCAGACTCATAATGTTTTGTATGTTTTTAAATGAATCATCCAAAATACCTTAGAATCTGATAAGCACATGTGAATATACAACATTATGTGGCTGCAAATCAGAAGAGAAGCACCAAGAACCACTGGGCAGACACACCTTCTGCCTCCAAGTAAGAATATCATGTTGGGAAAACAGCAATGCTAAGAGATCACACAAAGCATGCAAGCTAAGTGTTAAACTGTAAAGTGCAAAGCGTTCCTTAGCAACCAGGAAGGAGAGCCAATCACATGTGTGCATAATCTCTTAGTTAACTCTGGAAGCTTCTGCTAGGAAGCTGCTCCATCTTGCTCTGCATGCATGCCAACTGCTGCCTTTTTACAAAACTAAGAGACCTAGCTTAGTCCAAGTGCCAGCTGTTGTAAGGATATAGAGCTGAAAGAGTTAAGACTGTCCCAATCCAGGAGTATTTGTGTGTGTGTGAGATTGCAATCTACTATAAAATGGCCTAAAGACTAGAAAGTGGTGTTGTAATTTTCTAAGCAGATACATGAAGCATCACCTGCAAATTTAGCCTTGCCCTCTAAAAGCTGCCAATATTGCTTCCTCCAAATGTTTTAATGCTTCCCAAAAAACATTTAAGCTTGGGTTTTGGCAAGTCTCCAGTAGGAAAGACCGTAAATCTGTGATAGCCACGGTGAAAGCTTCAATGACCAAATTTTATTTATTTTATTAATCAAATTATTAATCAAATTTATATGGCCACCCATCTCACAAAAAGTGACTCTGGGCAGCACACAACAGTCCAATAAAATAATAAATATATAAACAATTATATAATAATTACTAAAAACATTAAAAACTAATGCAACTAATGCAATATTTTTATTAAAAACATTAAAAATTAATGCAACAACTTATACTTAAACTCCTTCAAGAATTTTGTGTTATCTTAAAAAGTGACAAGATTAATATATTGTGTAGGCCTATGTACTAGAATCTACTTCATTAGATACACAAATATATTTAGAAATTCCAAAAATGTGTAACAGAGAGATTCTTGCATCTAAATATATTCTTATATATTTATGCAATTAAGAATTGATTACACGTAGTCCTCGTTTAGCAACCACAATTGGGACCAGCAACTCAGTTATTAAGTGAAGCAGTTGCTAAGTGAAACCGCAACTGTGCTTATGATCTTACTTCAGCTTTCCTTTGCTTTACAGGCCTGCGAAGGTCATAAATGCTACAATTGGTTGTAAAGTTACTTTTTCATCACCGTCATAACTGCAAACAGTTGCTAAATGAGGCACTTGCTAAACAAGGGCTACCTGTACTTACCTAACTCTGGTTCTTTGATCATCTGTGAATTCACACAAATGGGTTCTGCACCTTGCAGTAATCTTTTTGGAATATTGCAGAAACTAAGTTTTTCGGGCAAGGCCATGCCTTCCTTCATACCATGCGGCTCCCACCATTTTTCTTAGTTCTAAAGACTGCCCCAGCAAAGCTTAGAACTAAGATGTGTAGTCCTTAAACCTCATGTAACACAAATAGTGGGCACTGTGAAGTCACAGAATAGCCCTTGAAGAAGCATAATTACAGTAATTAATCAGATTATTTTGGTTTACATGATTCACACACATGGAAGAATAGCCAGCTACCATACTACAGGTAGGAAAGTGTTTGGAAAAATGACACTGCTCTACCATAAGAAATCCATCCACTTCCCATGAGGAAGGTAAATTTTATTGGTCTGTACCAGCCAAGAATTGCTGGGACTGAGACCATATGCATAATAGTGGAGCAGAGCTTCAGTATCTGACTCAAAGCATTAACTGTTTTTCAGTTAAAGAAATCCTTGGAATTCCTCAAAGTCAATCTAAAATTCAGGCATTAAACTAGCTGATACACATGACACCAGAGGACAACGAAGCCACCACAAACTGAAGAGTTATAGTCATGGAGTGGGTTGTAGAGTTCATCTGCTGTTCTGTGATTCTAAAACCCTCAGCAAGAACTATTTTAATAATTTTCTTTTTATCACATGGGAGGGAAAGAAAAGATGACGGGTACTTCTTTACCCCACGAAAATGCAGGTATGTAGTAAGGAAAACCTGATAGCTGGCAATCCAGAGAGAGAACATAACTTAAGAACAAAGCTTATAGTTGTGGCATCCAACAATTTTTCCCAAAGGCTACTCCAGCTAAACTCAGAGGTGTCAAGTGTGATGCTGGTTATCCTTTTAACTTCTTATTGTGGGCCTCAGATTTGGAAGTCTTCCAAATTTATGGGTGTATCCTGAGGTGCAAGATCAGGACCAAGATCTTGAAGAGAAAGAATCCATATGTATGAATCACAAAGACTCCAATTAAGAACTGGAAGTTTACCAGTTTTCTACAGCCAAAAATCTAATATAATAGACCACACAAAGGATTCATTTGTGTGCATAAAAGTCATGTCTAACTTTTTTGGCACTAAATAATTTCTAAATATTTTGATCTACGCTTACTTGTATTATGGAATATGTGTATATATTTTAAGTATCTATATATTACAAAACGTTTTAGCAAATATTCATGTTTTTACTTCTTTAAATATTTTATCCTTATACATTTAGTTGTATAATATACAACTACCATATACATATGCATACAATGTTCACTGTTTTATTTGTATCAGTCCTGACAATTGTAATTCAAAATATTATTTCATTCTTGGGTTTATTCACCCCTTTTTTTCCTCACAATGATGTCTTCCTTCCTTGTGTTTTTCTACTGTATCATACTGTACTGTACTGTAATTATTCAGGAATCTTGAAATCCCAGAAAGATAAAAGCAAGAAGGAAGTTTTCCAATGTCTTTCCCTGGAAGTGAGGCTCTCTATTTCATTATAAACAGGCTCTACCATTTAGTTTATTACTGAATATACCTGTCTAAAAATAGGTTTTGTTATTCCTTTAAAATGTAGCATATGTTATTTCACCAGCCACACAGAAGTGTACTACTCTTTTCATTCAAAGGCTTATATCTGAAGGCTATCAAGCACAACTGCTGATTTACATTAAAGAAGAACACCCCCCCCAGGACACCTCAATCACTTCTACATCAGAAGTACCAAAAGAGAACTGTTCCCCTTTTTGGTTGCATTTAGTTCAAGTTAATGTAGTTCTTTTAGACATAACAAGCTGATTCCAGTTTCAGCAAAAAATGAAAAAGACTCAGAAGTCTCAGCCATGATTATTTGGGAGAAACCTGCTCATTGTTTATTATATAGAAAAGTGTTTCCAAATTATATTGTTTTTACTCTAAATCAATCAGTCCTTAAAACCCCTCAATAATTTTATAATTTTGATGAAGGCAACGTCTGGAATTGAGAGAATTTCTGATTCTAGAATTAAAAGAATTAAGAAATGTATTGAGGACACTGGAGTATCACCAAAATTATATAGGTCTCCACCACTTAATTTTTAGCAGAAATAAGTGGGAAAAACCCAGCTGTTCAGGTCCTGGTACAGAAGCAGGACAGTTTGCACTGTTCATTTATTGGAGAAACAAACAGCCCAACAGTGGAAGTTCCCTCCCACCCCCCAAAGTCTCTGAGATGGGCTAAATTTGCCACTTTTGCGGCTCTCAGTAAGTACAACTGAATTGATAAGGAAGCTGCACCGGGTCCAACCAAGTAAAGTGCAACAAAATGGATATGATGGGTGATCTGAAAGGATAAACAAGTAAGAGATTGGGAGCAATCCTCCACTGACTGTCCACGTAACCACTGTCATGCTGTTAGTAAGAACTTGCACAACAACAGTATTTGGAATGTAGGCTCCATCTTGAAAATTAAGACTTTCGCAATGTTGGTAGCTTTCCTCTAATCCATCCCTCTCCAATGGCCTCAGTGGAATGAATGCCCCAGTGAACTGAAGCATCCATCTTAGTCTTTCTGTATAGTCAATGGAGACAATCCCAGACTAGAGGAAGTAGGAAAATTATGATCCCAAGAGGATCATGAGGAATGGAATATCTTGATAAAACAGCTCCGTAGAACTCATAAGTAAAACTTGGCATAGGACTTAACTGATTGGCTGCAAATTCAATAATCTTTGTATTATATCTTGTTTAGGGAGCATAATAAAATAATCATTTGTGTGGTGAATGTACTTTATCTTTCTCTTGGTAGAAGCATCAGAGTCATTCAGTAAAGGAAAATTTGGAAAGGGGAAAGACTAGACTTCTGAGAGTTGCATATAGACCCAAGGACAATAAAAAAAAATGGAGCATATGTCCAAGGTGGAAGTACTCAACATCTCTGGTGGGGATCACCAAAACCCATTTATCTGAATAGAGAAAATCACAACACTTTGAAGATACAAGTTATTATAATGGTCATGTGTTTAATGAGGATCCTTGGGGTTGTGAAGCTGAAAATCAGCATTTTTATTGTAAATCAAAGAAAATTAGTATGACTCAGATACTGATATGGATATAAGTGACAAGGAGATCAAGCATGATAAAGTAGTACTCTTTGTGGGGAAGTGGTAGGATAGTCTTAAATGACCATGCAGAATTCACATAAAACAATATAGTGAGCTCTCAAAAATTCAGAATAGACCTTAATTCCATATCACTTTTTGGTATTGTAAAGTACTACAGAAGTAGAATCCCATGCATGATCCTCAACAAGGGGAGGATCAATGGTCCATTCGGTGAGGAAAAAGACCACCACTTGCCACAGTGCTGAGGAATATGGATTCTAGATAAGATGGTTGGCAGGGGAAAAGAAAAAAATCTATTGCATAAATGATAAGAGTCAACAATCTAATGCTCACCTAAGCAGAACAGCAATGGGAAAGACAATAATTGAAGGAAGTCAACTTGCAGGCAAAAAACTGTTTTTTTACTTGTGACCTTGAATCTCTGTCTGCAAGACTTCAGTGTCTGGGTGAAGGCTGACAATATACTGAGTCCTGAAAACAGGGCCCTTTAAAAGACATTGTAATGAAGGACCTACAGAGGGCCTGTTACACAACAAATTGTGAGACAGAACAAATTATGCCAGGCTTGCTTGGTAACATTTTGAAGATGAACTCTAGATTCTGTTAAATCCGTTCCCTGTAAACAAGGGTTTCTGATCCTCATTCCAGCAGAACAAAATGCTCTCAGAAAGGGGTTCAAAGAAAAAGTATTTGTTGATCCAACAATTAATCCAACGATAGCAATTGCTAAAGAAAACAACAAATACAAATATTTCTCAGCAAATAAAATAATGTTCTCCAAGATGATGTTATTGTGATGGTTAGAAAGAAAATAGCAAGAATATCTGTCTAAAGACAGACACAGTAGGGTATGAGACGGTTAGGTTTTCTCCTGATATCTCAACTCTGGAATGTTCTGAGAAGCCCTCTGCAAAGACACAGAACTCATATGTGTGTTACACAGAATGGCTCTTAGAGGCTATGAGTTTCACTGGTTCCTATACGATCTTTAGGATCAAGGCAGTACATCCCACTATTAGTGGCTGAGGAACTATACCGGAAAGCTGTTTGCTTACCTGTTATTCTGTGTCCTCCCCTCTGACAGGATAAAAGTCCTGGCTTTCTTCTATCAATTATCCTTTGGATATTTCAACAATTCTATCATATCTTCTCTCAGGCCCTTTCTCTCAGCACAAAACATAGCAATTCCACACTCTGCTTGTAAGATGTAGTTGTCCTTTTCTCTACCTGTTCCAGTTTGTATGGATACATCTTAAAGTGCAGTGCCCAGAACTGTCAAAATATTTGACCTGTGATCTAATCAATAGAAGATATAACAGAGCTATTATTTCCCATTATTTGGAAACCATATTTCTGTTGATGCAACTGAAATTGCTTTTGCCTTTTTTCCAGCCACATTATGCTATGGACACATTCAGTTTGTAATCAGTTATTATTCCAATGTCTTTTTCACAAGTACTGTTTCCATGCCAGGTATTCCTCAACATATATCAATGCACTTGATTTGTGTTTTCTAACTGGATAATTTTGTCTCTGTTAAATCTATTTGTTCAATTCCACTTCATTTTGTTATTTTCAGCCCATTCTTCTAACTTATGTTTCTGAATGTTATTTATGACTACTAGCTCTCCCACCCAATTTTGTGCCAACTACAGATCTAAAAAGTATTTTCTCCACCTCCTCATCCAAGTCATTAATAAAAATATTGATGAGTACAAAGCCCAGGGCAGAACCTTGTCACATCCCAATTGACAAGACCTCTTTCCAGTTTGATTAGGAACTACTGATGATGTTCCAATTTAATCACAGTACTAACAAATTGAGCAAAATCACTGTGGACATCCTTATCAATCTCTCAAGCAAGTTAGTACTAAGGACATGCTATTACCCCTGATCCCCAACCTACAGATGGCAAACTATTGTTTTTCAGAAGCATTTGGGAAAAAACCCAGAAATAGTAATGGGCAACTTCAATTACTCTCACATAATTGCAAAAATGCACATTCTGCACTTGTCAAAAAACTCAACTTTTTAGAGCATGATTGCGCCCTGTAATAGCTACTCAAGAAACTAAGGAGGGGAAATACAATTCTGAACACAATCCTAAGAAGTACTTTTGCCCAAGAAGTAAAAGTTATTGAACTGATTAGGAACAGTGATCAATATGCATGTAAATGGACACTTGTTGAGAAAGCAAAATTGAACATTTGACTTCTTCAAACTTCAAAAAATTAAGGGGCTGATGAAAAGAAAATTGAAATGGTAAATTAAGAAGGTCAAGTGCTTTGAGATTATTAAAAACTATAATAATAGCATCTTAATTACATTGTATGCTGCAAATCAGAAAAGTATCACAAGAGCAGGCAGTCACCAGAATGCTTACCAAGCAGGGTCAGAGATGCCATTAAAAGCAAGAAGACTTCCTTTAAAAAATGGAAGTCTTGTCCCAAATTCTAGCAAAAGATACAAAAGCACTAGATACATTTGGCAAAGAGCACCAAGACAAACAAAACAGGAAAACATTCTAATATATTGGGCAATCATCCTATCATTGGGCATGTTGCCCATTTCCAGGATTTCTTAAAAATGCAAAAAGGTTTAGCCAGACCATCCTGGGTACCCTTCTAGTATGTAGATTTCAATTCCCAGAATTCCCCAGCCAGCATTGACATTACTGAAAATTCTGGGAGATGAAATCCACACATGTGGCAGTTGCCAAGGTTGAGAAATCCTGAGGAAATCTTTCAATATCCTAGCTCTTCAGAGTTGCTTGTGGAACTGTACCTTCTTGATGCGGAAGATAGAGCCCAAATAGTAGTTCTATCCTTTTCGTACTAGCACTTTGCCATCTGTATTAAGCAGCTGGTGCAATGTTTCATTTATCATACTTCTGTTTTGAAGATATCTGAAGAAGCTTTCGGTTGTTCTTCACATCCATTGCTGTCTTCACTGAGCAGTTGGTATACTGATTCTTTTCTTTTCCTTGTGTTTTCAACATATCCCAAAGAAGACCTTTTAGTTATTCTTAGTGTCATTCACTAATGTCAGCTTATTTTGAGCTTTTGCGGGACATACATTGGGAGCTTGAGTTTCCAAGGGCAGTAATGTTGAATATGTAAGTAACCAACTGCCACCTCACACTGAGAGGGAGAAAGACAAAGCTGGATATTGTTTAATCCATGGAAAAGACAGGAGAAAGGAGGACTGGATTTAAACTGGAGAGAGTATAAGAAGGTCCTTCACCTTTATTTTGTCAGAGAGTAATCAGCTGTTTGCACTGGCTTCAGTCTAGTGCATAATAAAGATTTTTAACTAGCTATGCTGTGTTGAATGTCTAAGTAGTTTTAGCCAATGTAATCCAGTAAAGTAAAACCTGACCACTGTAACCTTTTTGACACCATATCTTGAATTCCAAGCTATCTCTTTGCACTCTTCCTTTATGACCTACTGTTCTTTTTAGGACCTGTTTTCTTGTTTTGTTTTGTTTTATTGTATTGTATATAAATATTGTTTTATTGTATTATTATAAGATGTAAGTATTACAGTATATTATACTGTTTGGGTACAAATAATAAATTAATCAGGTAATTAAATTCAGATAACACATCACATTAACATCCCAAAACTCTCGGGAATAATTTTTAACTATAATTTTTAACTCTAGGCCAGTTTGGTCTAGTGGTTAAGGCACCAGGCTAGAAATCAGGAGGCTGTGAGTTCTAATCCCACTTTAGGCATGAAAGCCAGCTGGGTGACTTTGGGCCAGTCAATCTTTCTCAGTCCAACTCACTTCACACAGTTGTTGTTGTGGGGAAAACAGGAGGAAGAAGGAATATTAGGTATGTTCACCACCTTGAGTTATTTATAAAAATAATAAAAGCAGGATTAAAATTAAAAAAAAAAAACCTAGCTTCTGGAAGACTCCAGCTATTACCAATGGAGCCAACAACACATCTAGAAAGAAGCCATTCCAGAGGACCAGGGCCAACATACAGAAACATCTCCAGACTTCAGCCCCCTCTCTTCCCTACAATGGGGCATGACTGGTAGCTTCTTCTAAGAGACATGCCTTAGACAGGCAAAATCTGGTTAGAGATGATGGTTCTGAAGGTACTTAGTTGTCAAGGTATAAATAGCTTTATATATTCAACCCAGCACTTTGACTTGCATCTGAAAATATACTAGCAACCAGTACAGGGCCTGTAAAATTAATGTATTGTGTCATGGTGTTATGCAGCTGCCAACATGTGGGCTCCTATATTCTGGACCAATTACAATTTCCAAGTGGTCTTCAAAGGCAGCCCTATATAGAGCATATTGCAACAGTTCAGCAATTGGTGATAAGGACACGAATCTCCCGCTGTAGAATCTTATTCATTCTTTTTCTGAGTTTATAAAAATCTGCTTTATGTCCAAGATACAGGCTGTAAACCTAGTCCGACTTGTGGTCTTCCCATAGTCAGGTAGAAACCAGAATTTTAAATTAAATAGATTTTAATCTGATCCACTTGTGTACTTGCATAAATAACTCTTGTGTACTGTACATATATAAAGAACTAACTATTGTATGAAAAGGAATGGATCTCCAAGGATTCAAAGCAAAGGCAATATTTAGAAGATTTTTTCAAGATAAAGGAGTTGTCTCTCTTTAGCATAAAACACTGAGAAATCTAAATTGAAAGCAAGTACGAGCAAAAGCCAAGAGGTCAGGATCAATTCCATGGCTATTTCTACTACAGGACCTAGCTGGTTGTAAGGCTAATGTAAAGGTGATTCATATTTTTCACAAAGCAGCTTCCAGAGGAGATATATTCTTATCTGTCCTTATAATGTACACATTCCTGATTTGATTAGATTTGATTTTGAAAGGACTTATAAGAATTATGCATACCCTATTCATCTTTTTCTTTTATGTTTCTATCTATATGAATTCAGAGTTAAGGTCCAACATAGGATGTAACAGCAATTTTTAAAAGCAGAAATATATTTAAAAGCCCCTATTCTTTGTATTCAGTTTACTTATTATTTCTATCCATTTATGCACTATTTGAAATATTTTGCTTTGGGCAGTAGAATAAATAAAATGTGTCTAACTGGCACCTAGCCATCCGTAACATTTATGAAATTTGATATGCTAATTTTATTAAGTGCATCAATATAAAATTGGACTTAGCTGCAGCCCATATTATTTATACAGATTCTCTCTGGATCAAATTCTCAGTGCTTTAATTTATCTTCACTTTGATTCAAATGCAACATTGGCCAAGATGACAAGCTCCCTTTTGTTGTGCCTTGAGGGCTCCTCTGTAGAGTTAGTGACATATCAGTAAATAAAGAGACACAATACATGGTGAATCCCATATCAAGGGGCAGCAACCTCAAGAGAGTCCATGTCACACTGGTATAGAGGGGTTCCAAACAATACATAGTCAAAAGGTTCAGTGTTTTGAAAAGCGACACTAGCCCTGGCCATACTAAAGCAGTCTTTAGCTGGTAGCACCCCAATGGCAAATCTTGATCTGCATAATCCATTCTACATTTACAGAAGAAACGCTTCCTTGAAAACATTAATTTTACATATGGATTGTTCTCCCCCAATCTGGATTTATTGCCAAAGGCCTCTTCACTCATATGAACAAACATCTACCAGAAAGCTCCCAATTTAGCCTGTAGGAAGCATGACCAGTGAGGAGATATGTGCTGCAGAAGCAAGAAGAACCTTGGATGGGGACTACAGTATTCTGACTTTTCCTGTCCGCCACTGTCGTTCTAGAAAATGGAGGGTCTTCTTTCTTGTTCATTAGTATTGTGGAGATCAATTTTGTTTTTAAAAACAATTGGCAAGGTCAACTGCAAAATATTCCATCGAAGGCCCAGTGACATCTTATTAAAGCAGCAACTGTAACTCAAAAGATAATTAACATCTAGTAATGCATCCTACAGGCCATCCACCTGTTTTGCTTCTCAAGGCCTATGCATTTGCCTTAAGACGTTTTCATTATCTGCATTTTTTTTCCTTGATAACACTGCTAGACCACATGAATGGGTGCGAAGGTCCTTGTTTCCTTAATGTCATTACAGGCTGCTCCTTCCAGATGCTGGTTTTAAGTGATTCAACAGAGATGATCACTTGTGGGAGGACTGGACTGATTTTAAGAGGCATGTTAATGCTGTTTTCATGTGCTTGAAAAGGTAGAATTCAAACAAACTGAACTTACTGTAAGTTACTAGAAATTACTTTGAATACAGTAATCATCTTCATAACAGTGCAAAATCTTGTAGAATTTTGTTTCACCACAAATGTATGCAACGAGCCACAATTATTTTTCTTTTTTTTAAGCCATCTGGTGAACTCTAAATCCATGGCTATTCCAAGGCTATGCAACAAGTCTTTGGCAGATGTGAAACCTGAGACCAGATTTCCTGAAACCAATTCTCTATTCAATTCCCCACAACAGATCTTATTAGCAGAGATTTTTTTTAAAATTAACTGAACATCTGAACAAAAGAATCCATGTGATATCGAGGGGGGGGGGAGAGAGAAGCATGTGTAGTGTTGAAATCCAGCCTGTAAGGCTCTGAACAGCTGCATTTTGTACTACAAATTTGGTAAAGTCCTGTGTAGAAGCATTTTCTCTTCTCTCTCCTCCATTACAATTAGATATTTTATATCACAAATCCCTACAGTGTAGAGCAGATGTCACTGTCATTCCCTCTGTCAGAATCTGTAACTTTTGATGGAAAATAGACCTTTTTTAAAAAATGCAGCCAACAATAAAATCAAAGATGGTAACAATTTGCTAAAATCCTGAGGAAAAATGCCTCCTGTTTATTACTGGCAATAATACCATAGAATTTTACTTTGTGGGCTATATTTATTGGCTTATCATTTTATAAAACCAGGTTTGCAATTGTTGCTGTTTAGTCGTTAAGTCGTGTTCAACTCTTCGTGACCCCATGAACCATATTGCGCCAGGCCTTCCTGTCCTTCACTGCCTCCCTGAGTTTGCTCAGTTTCATGCTCATTGCTTCAGTGATGCTATCTAACCATCTCATCCTCTGCCGTCCTCTTCTCCTTTTGCCTTCAATCTTTCCCAGCATCAGGGTCTTCTCCAAAGAGATCTCTCTTCGCATTAGGTGACCAAAGTATCTGAGCTTGAGCTTCATTATCTATCCTTCCAATGAGCAATCAGGATTGATTTCCTTTAAGATTGACTGGTTTGACCTCCTAGCAGTCCAGGGGACTCTCAAGAGTCTTCTCCAGCACCACAGTTCAAAGGCATCAATTCTTCGGCGCTCAGCCTTCTTTATGGTCCAGCTCTCACAGCCATACATTACTACTGGAAAAACCATAGCTTTGACTATGCGGATCTTTGTCGGCAAGGTGACGTCTCTGCTTTTTAATATGCTATCTAGGCTTGCCATAGCTTTCCTCCCAAGGAGCAAGCGTCTTTTAATTTCATGGTTGCGGTCTCCGTCTGCGGTGATCTTGGAGCCCAAATAAATGAAGTCTGTTACTGCTTCCATTTCTACCCCTTCTATTTGTCAGGAATTGATGGGGCCAGATGCCATGATCTTAGTTTTTTTAATGTTGAGTTTCAAGCCAGCTTTCGCACTCTCCTCTTTCACCCTCATCAAGAGGCTCTTTAGTTCTTCTTCACTTTCTGCCATTAGGGTGGTATCGTCCGCATATCTAAGGTTGTTGATGATTCTCTCTGCAATCTTAATTCCGGCTTGTGATTCTTCCAGCCTGGCATTTCTCATGATGTACTCTGCATATAGGTTAAATAAGCAGGGTGACAGTATACAGCCTTGTTGTACACCTTTCCCTATTTTGAACCAATTGGTTGTTCCATGACCGGTTCTAACTGTTGCTTCTTGTCCCGCATACAGATTTCTCAGGAGACAGGTAAGGTGGTCTGGTACTCCCATCTCTTTAAGAATTTGCCACAGTTTGTTGTGATCGACACAATCAAAGGCTTTTGCATAGTCAATGAAGCAGAAGTAGATATTTTTCTGGAACTCTCGTGCTTTCTCCATGATCCAGCGAATGTTGGCGATTTGATCTCTAGTTCCTCTGCCTCTTCGAAACCCAGCTTGTACATCCGGTAGTTCTCGGTTCATGTACTGCTGAAGCCTAGCTTGTAGGATTTTGAGCATAACCTTGCTAGCATGTGATATGAGTGCAACTGTGCAATAGTTTGAGCATTCTTTGGCATTGCCCTTCTTTGGAATTGGAACTTAAACTGACCTTTTCCAATCCCGTGGCCACTGTTGCGTTTTCCAAACTTGCTGGCATATTGAGTGCAGCACTTTAACACCATCATCTTTTAGTATTTTAAATAACTCAGCTGGAATACTGTCATCTCCACTAGCTTTGTTGCTAGCAATGCTTCCTAAGGCCCATTTGACTTCACTCTCTAGGATGTCTGGCTCAAGCTCAGTGATCACACCAGTGTGGACATCAGGGACATTAAGATCTTTCTTGTATAGTTGTTCTGTGTATTCTTGTCACCTCTTCTTAATCTCTTCTGCTTCTGTTAGGTCCCTGCCTTTTTTGTCCTTTATCATCCCCAACTTTGCACTAAACATTCCTTTCATATCTCCAATTTTCTTGTAGAGATCTCTAGTCTTCCCCATTCTATTGTTTTCCTTGATTTCTTTGCATTGTTCATTTAAGAAGGCCTTCTTATCTCTCCTGGCTATTCTCTGGAAATCTGCATTCAGTTGCTTATATCTTTCCCTTTCACCCTTGCTTTTCGCATTCCTTCTTTCCACAGCTATTTGTAAAGCCTCATCAGACAGCCATTTTGCTTTCTTGCATTTCTTTTTCTTTGGGATGGTTTTAGTTGCTGCCTCCTGTACAATGTTACGGACCTCCGTCCATAGTTCTTCAGGCACTCTGTCTACCAAATCTAATCCTCTAAATCTATTCATCACCTTCACTGTGTACTCACAAGGAATATGATCTAAGTCATACCTGAGTGGTCTAGTGGTTTTCCCTACGTTCTTCAATTTAAGCCTAAATTTTGCAGTAAGCAGCTCATGATCTGAGCCACAGTCAGCTCCTGGTCTTGTTTTTGCTGTCTGTATAGAGCTTCTCCATCTTTGGCTGCAAAGTATATAATCAATCTGGTTTCGGTATTGACCATCTGGTGATGTCCATGTATAGAGTCGTCTCTTGTGTTGTTGGAAAAGAGCGTTTGCTATGACTAGCTTGTTCTCTTGACAGAACTCTATTAGCCTTTGCCCTGCTTCATTTTGTACTCCAAGGCCAAACTTGCCTGTTATTCCGATTACTCCTTGACTTCCTACTTTAGCATTCCAATCCCCTATGATGAAAAGGACATCTTTTTTTGGTGCTAGTTCTAGAAGGTGTTGTAGGTCTTCATAGAAGCGGTCAACTTCAGCTTCTTCCGCATCAGTGGTTGGGGCACAGACTTGGATGACTGTAATATTGAATGGTTTGCCTTGGATACGCACTGAGATCATTCTGTCGTTTTTGAGGTTGTACCCCATTACTGCCTTTCCCACTCTCTTATTGACTATGAGTGCAACTCCATTTCTTCTAAGGGTTTCTTGCCCACAGTAGTAGATATAATGGTCACCCGAATTAAATTCACCCATTCCCGTTCATTTCAATTCGCTGATTCCCAAGATGTCGATGTTCAATCTTGTCATCTCATGTTTGACCACATCCAGCTTGCCTTGGTTCATAGATCTCAGGTTTGCAATACATTTTGACAATTACTCAGTTCACTCTAAATATTCATTTATGACATTTTAGTGCCACTTAGAAGATGCAATATCTTCCCTTCTTAATAATGTCATTTGAATTTAAACTGAGATTCACATAATTGGCTTACAATTATTTTGCTTATTCCTCCAACTCCTCACTCATCCAAGAGTTCGTTCTAAGAATCTGCAAATCAAGAATTATAATATTTTGCTTTTTTATTACAAACTTGAAATCCATGTTAAATTTTTTATATATGGCGGGCTCATATATATAGCCTTTTTCAGACTGATTGTTTTTGCAAATAATGGGTTCACAGCCTAGAATCAGTAACTTCACATTTCTGTAAGCCTGAAAACAGAATCAGGAGCTTTGAAATAAACATAGTTGGGATTGATAGTAACTGAAAGAAGGACATGTTAAGAAAGGAAATAAGGTATAGTGGGTTTCCCATTCAGGAAGCTGGAGAGAAGATACCATCTTCATATACAGAGTATTTAATACTTACCATTCAAAGGGTTTATATTATATGAAGCTTTCTGGTGCTATCAACATCTAAACTGATTAAAAATAAGATCAACCTTTTATTGGAGTTATGCTGTCCGTAACAATGCATATCATAGTTCCCATATTCCTTACTCGCCCTACTTTTGTTGCCTGAGAGCAGGAAGTATTGAGTTGATAAGGAGATCACTGTAGGGGCAATAGCAAATCCTGCAAGTCCTGTCATATACTGGTAAACAGTATCCAAATATATTAAATAAATGACAGATGCCTCCATAGGTCGGTATAATCTCCTATTAGTAAGCTGATATAATTACTGTAATCAAGAATTATTATCTATTTAAATTAATTTCATTTATCTGAATGTTCAGGAGGAGATTAAGATTACCCATGGGTTCAGATAAACAAGTAGATCAGATTCCAAATAAAAATAACTGAAATTCCCAAGGGGCTTTGAATGAAAGCACTCATTTTTTAAGGAAATTGTTTTATACTGTGCCACAGAATTGGTCAATCTTGTTCAGTCCTGCTTACATTCACTGGCCATAACTCTCCAAGACCCCTGGAGATGAAAAGGATTGAACCTGGAACCTTCTGTATGCAAATACATGTTGTAGCCTTAATCTACAGTCCTCCCATCTAAGCTACACATCTGGAAGTAAAATTAGAAGAGTAAAAAATTGACTGGAAAATTCAAATTCTTTAGAATTAAGTAGGGATGGGGTAAAAAAGGAGGGTTGGTAATGCTGGTTACCAACTGCTATCAGCTAAGTGAATTAAGCTCATTCTGAGTAGGGAATTCCTGCATAGACATAGTATTTCATCTATATTCAGTGAAAAAAATCCTCAAAATTACTTGGGTGTGCCAAATATTTTGTCAACTACTTTAAAGGGTACTGAAAATTATGCCTATTCAGGAAACATCATTTTTAATCTCATTGAGCTTTATTCAGATTAACTACAAAGCACTGTAACAATTCTATTCACTAAGCAAGTCTCAAATTGTTGGCATAATATTAGGAGAAAGGAAGCTTTAAAGAGGGAGTGCAACAAAACTATGGTGAAACAAGGGAAAGAAATAATAGCAATTAGGGTTTTTTTACAAAATTCCTCTTTGGGGAATTTTCAAAGAGTATAGCTGGCACTGCATACACATGAAAAATAATTAGAGGTAAGAAAAGAAAAAGGTTTTGTGCCATATTTTACTGTGTTCAAATAACCATATTAACACAAAACACATTTGAAATAGATCAAATTACATAATCCAGAAATACAAACTAAGCTTGTTTAGTATAATATTGTATATAATATTTTGTTGATTATTAAATATACTAGAACACTTATATTATTACATAACTCCATGAACCTAAGTTAACCAAGGCATGACCACAGAAACTCTAAAATCAGGTACACTGGTACCTTGAGTTACAAATTTAATCCGTTCCGTGACTCTGGTTGCAACTTGAATTGGTTGCAACACGAGGCAAATTTTCCCATAAGGTTCAATGTAATTACCATTAATCCATTCTGGTGTGGAGGACAGGGAGGCGGCTATTGCTTGGAGGGAGAGTCAGGGGCGGAAAAATGGCCGCAGACCATGTGTCAGGGGCGGAAAAATGGCCACAGACCACGTGTCAGGGGCGGAAAAATGGCCGCGGACCACGTGTCAGGGGTGGAAAATGGCTGCGGACCACGTGTCACAGGAGGGAAAATGGCCACGGATCCAGTTCGTAACTCGAGGTGGTTCGCAACACAAGGTAAATTTTTGGGGCAGGAGATGGTCGTAACATGAAAAATTAGTAAGCAGAGGCATTCGTAACTCGAGGTACCACTGTATATAATTAAATGTGTAGCTGGAGAGGCAGGAAAGACAACCACCACCAAAACTTACTCCAAAGAGAAATTGGGGAGAAATATAAATTACTTATTGTGGAACTTATGATGAGTAGGATCTTTGCCAACATCAGTGTACCATGCATTAAATTGTTATTTTATTCTTAAAGTTTAATACTCTAGTATTCCAAAGGCAGTTAGCATGGTTGTATAGGCTGGAGAAAAACTAAACAGCATATAAAATAAATATCTGGAATAGAGATCAAAGAAGAAAGAGTTTTGAAGTTCCTAATAGGACTCTATACATTAAGCAAACTATGGAGCAGAGATCAACTGATACAGCTGCTGCTGATTTTCTCCATTATCTGAGCCACACACCTTTCAACATTGCTACTATTCAAAATATTCCAATAGGTTTTCTAGACATTCTAAATGCATATTAAAAAGTAAGACTTTTCTCTGTGATGGTAAAGATATGTCTCTTTACAAGGAGGCCAAGAGCCACTTTTGTTCTATAAGTTGTACTTATGAAGCAGCAAGAGAGAGTTTCATAGATGCAGCTTATAGAACAAAAGTGTTCCAAAAGTAGCAAGAGGCAGTTGGTTACTCAAGAAGCCTAACTAAAATCAGTTTCATATGCTTATTTTTTCTCTAATTAACTGATATGCTGATCCTCCATGATCCACTCTGATGTCTCAAAATCTGAGAAACTTCATCAGGCTCCACCCCTGACAAGCCATAACTTATAGCTAGCTTGACCATGGCCTAGACCAACACGACTGAAGTTTCTTTAATATGAAGGGTTTTTTTTGTTATTTACAAAAAGTGGGCATAGCTCAGCAATATGGTACCCTGCTTATACCTTTACTCATAACATCTCCACTTAAAGGGAGATTTTAAATAAAGCAGAAATTAGGCGATCTCTGCACTGAGATTCTGGAGAATCTCTTTTACCAGTAGTAGGACAATTCAATTGATTGTTTGATTCAGTACATAATATTTCCTATGTTCAAGAATTATGGATCATTTCCTAGCATCTGTTGATGAAGATTCTCAGTCATCCAGGTGGAATTATCTGGGCAAAGAGCTACTAATTGCCTAGCCTTCTGACCAACAAAAGTCCCTCATTGTTTGAACTGATGTCCAGCTTGAAATTTCTCTGGGGAAGCCTCTATTTGTAGTTTCTTAAAACTCATGGGGGAGGAGGAGGTAGTCCAACATATAAGATGAAATTTTAAATTTTTCCTACATAAGAAGAATCAGGATATCCTGCAAACAAGTGGGGAAGGAGAAGAGCAGCATAAGAGGCACCCAGAAGCTCCTATAAAATGATGCCTTTCTTAGATAAAAAGAAGAAATAAGCAACCAAAAAAGCTGCACCGCTGATTAAAGAGGAACTGGGAGCAATGGTTGAATATGACTTGATCTCCCTGACCTGCAAGGGAACGGGACCACAGATCAGGATATCAGGTGCCAAGAATCTATGGAAGATTTTCTATTCCACTACAATTCAGTACTTAATGAAAGACCTGATCACCACCAAGATGATGCAAATTAGATTTCAATGTGGCCTCTATTGAGTCAACTTTCTTGTACTTATATCGCTCCCCAACAACACGAGTACATTTTTGGAGGTAGTAGTGAAAAATGTAAATAGTGGCATAGTGTGAATGTGATAAAAAAGCAAAGCAATGTGTAGCATGAGGGAAGAAAACCAGCAGAAGTTGGACTTAGAACTTAAAAAAACCCTGGAATTATAGAAAGATTAAAGGCATTGTACATGTGGGAGCTATATTATGAGCTACGGCAGTGTTTTCCAAACTTGGCAACTTTAAGATATGTGGACTTCAATTCCCAGCATTCCCCCAGCCAGCATGCTGAGCGGGGAATGCTGGGCGGTGAAGTACACACATCTTAAAGTTGTCAAGTTTAAAAAACATTGAGCTAGAGTTTGCCAGGGCAGAAATGCTGAATATGTCAATAACCAATTGCCATCCTATACTAAATGCAAAGCAAAGTGTCTGTTAAACCACAGAAAATCCAGGAGAAAGAAGTGACAGGTTTAAATTGCAGAAGGTATAAAAAGGGGCAGCATCTTCATTGATTATAGTGATTTCAGACTAGCATGTAATAAAGAGTTTTAACTGGATGTACCATGTTGGAAGGGAAGTTTCAGCTTAGTACAAACCAGCTGAAGAAGAGGGCCTAACACCATATAAAACATACCTTGAAGAGTTAAAAACAAAATATGAAGGAATCCAAAGGGATTTTTTAAAATAGATTTAAACAGATGCAATATATCAGGTTAATTATAGCTCCTAGCATGTCCCAGTGTTCTTGTTCATCTTAAAACTTTGCCTAGAGGTGTCCTTTCTCTAGCCAACTATGTTCAAGAGATTTTCCCTACACACAAATATTATCTTCAAACGTTTTGCTGACAGTCAAGGAAACCACCACAAAATCAAAGTCTCAAGCTCACCCTGCTCACGCCCCCAAAAAACACGCCTGAATGACAGCAAAGTTTGTTAAATTAAATCTCATTCATTCAACATCACTATACAGCATAAGAATCTAATCCAGTTCCCATATTGGTCATTCAGATGCCCATAGGAAACCTAAAAGTGATAGTATCTTCCTTCTCATATTCCACAACAGCTTGTGGAAGGCCACAAGTTCAACATTCACATGGAACAATAATAGCAATAACCTCCTAACTGAGATTCCAAGCAGTATATAATCCAAGATACATACATAAACTGGGCCAGTCAAGGTCTTCCCTTGCTGCTCCAAAAGAAAGCTAGAACTGCAGAGATTGAGTCAAACCAACCAAAATCTTCTAAATGTAGAATGAAACTTTCATCATAAATACAGCCACATCTTTAACATCTCAGAAAATATCTCCTAACCCTAAGCACTGCACTAGCAGACCTTTATAGGGCATTGTTCCACCATCCTGCTTAATCATAGGATAGCAAGCAAGTTATCATCCATCTCTGAGCTACAGTGCTTACCTTGACCCAGGGGTTCTCAAACTGTGGATTATGAGCCCCCAAGGAGCTATCAGCAGCTTGAGGTGGGGGTAGGGGTGAGGCAAACATTTTTAAACCTGATCAGGCTTGTGCAGGCAAAGTGGAAGTGCTGTCAGAACCTGTTCCACTCTTTACTTTCTGCTTTTCCTGTGCAAGCTACTTGTGAATCTGAGAACCCCTGTAATATATAGATTAAAATTGAATTACAAAAATAAGTGGTATATTTAATTCTTGTGTGACCCTAAACACAATGAAATCACTGACCATATTAAAAGGGGGGGGGATTGCACAATTTATTTTATCAATTTAGTAGTTGTAGTATTACAAATTTTGAAAAAACCTGCCCCTCAGCCCCTCACTGCAGAGTCTACAATGACTTCCGTCCCCAGAGGTTTGAGTTCCTGGTAATCTGGTGCTTCGCAGAACCAAAGGGAGGGATGTAGAGAGATGTAGTTCAGCAACATTTGGAGGGCACATGTTCCCATGCATAGCCCACACTGAGCAAATAGCTATGCAGTCTTAGAAAATAGTCTGGAGTCTAAAAACTTCTAAAAACAACACCAGTTCCTCAGCTATTGTCATCCTCCAGCTATTTGGTTTTATTGCAACGCAGCAGAAAGATCAAATCTGTAGTTCCTGCAGCAGAGAAACTGCCCAGAATATAGGAAGTAAAGCATCTAAGTCAGTGTTGTCCAAACTTGGCCACTTTAAGATGAGTGGACTTCAACTCCCATGGCTGGCTGGGGAATTCTGGGAGTTGAAGTCCACTCATCTTAAAGTGGCCAAGTTTGGACAACACTGATCTAAGTATTGCCAGTGTTCAAGACTCTCTGTATCATAAGCCCAAGTTGAAACAGCGAGATTCAGTGTCTACTTCATCTGTTAAAACCCACAGGAAGACAATGCCTGTGCTGATCACTGTGAATTCAAATGGACTAACCAGAGCAGTGTGAGAATTATAAAAATCTGTGAGGAAAATAGTAATAATGTGGCACCAGACCATCATGCAGCAACAGGTGAAATAAGTAGTGTAGTACACGGGAAGCACTGTTCAAATAACACCTTAGAATTTATTTCTGCACAAACTGCTTTCTTCATTGAATGAAAATGTGAATTATCAATGTCTGGTCACACTGTCCCAAAATACAATGGAAAGAGATGGGGGTATACATCCCATTTAAATTGTTGGTTTTCAAATAAAGAATATGTAAAGCCATTAAGAAAATGAGAGAGTGGCAGGTTCGAGAGCAATTTGGTGAGTTCTCACATGATAAACTCCTATACATTCAATTACTTTAAAGCTGTTAAAAGCTTTTAGGACTATCTGCTGGCAAACATTTGTATCACTTTCAGCCTTCCTTGACAAGGCAGGAAAGATACAATTCCTTCTACAATCCACTTTATAAGACTATTAAAACACTTCCATCTTGGTTATTTTTAATACCATTAAGCTGAAGAGTTCCTCTGACCAAACAATAAAGCAAACCGAGCATGAGTAGCATTAAGATTTTTCAGCATCTTACCAAGCTAGCTTCTTTAATTGAAATTGCTTTTGTAAAATATGTCAACGTTAATTGTACAAGGCAGCAAACTTTTTGAACTGATACATTAAAAGAATACAAGAAGAGTATTCAACCATCACCTGCACTGTCCTTAAAAAAAAAACCTGTTAGGATGAGTTGTTCTAAAACAAAGGGGAAAGGTCAATGTTCCATCTAGTTTTTTTAAATTTGAGGAAGAGTCTAGCATGCCTATTGACCCTGTGTAACAAGTAACTTGTTGTCTTAGCCTCCCTCCCAGCAGATTAAGGAACTGTAAGAAATGAATTTCATTTACTTGCAGCCCTGCTGTGACTTTGTGAAGCATGCTACCATCCTACAAAGCTCTCCACAGGCTTACTAGGTCAACAGTTCTGAGCTCCTGCCAGACTTTCACAAGGAAATGTATGAAGAAAATGCCATAAAAAGGATTCTCCCAAGAACTGAGTGTCAACTTACTAGTTTGTTTTTGAGCAAGTTGCACAGAGAGCCTAAAGGTGTAAAACCCATGTTTATGTATGGGATTGTGGGATTCATTCCCAAAGCTATCTGTGTTACACTGTAAAGATCACAATGGCAGGGCTACATTAGGCAGGAGGGCTTCAGCATAAGGACATGGAAAGAATTTTAAGACATCATTCTCTTAGATGCCCTCAACCTATTCATACTGATGTCCTTTTTCAGAAAAATGTGACATAACATTTGAAGGCAGTCTCCATGGTTTCAGATGGGAAAGATAAGCAAAACAATTTGGGTGATTTCTTCATGGACTACTAGATTTCCTTGGAGGAAAATCCAACGGTTTCAGTTATCCTCAGCTTGGCCACTGGCATTGCCCAGGATTTTGATATTTCTCTCCTTAGCTAGTGGTTAGGGTTTTGTATTATCCTTCCAACTGACTCAGTATCTGGTCAGTGAGAGGGAAGTGGGAGCTACGTAAACCTAATATGCACAATCCTCCAGAAAACAGATTGTTCAAAATAGGTTTCTGTGCATGTAACTATTTCCCATTATTTGTCTGGGGGATATGCATGTGCATACCTTGCTAGGCACATTATCTGTTTTGCTCATTTCTAGTGCCCATCTCAATACTCTGAAGCAGTTTATGGAACAAAATAGATGCAAGATCTCAACATATGGCAGCCCTATCCAGGTGGGTATCCACCAGCACTGATGACTACCAGCTGAATGTGTGAACTGACTACTAAACAACAGCTTCTAAAGACAGCTGACGTATTGATTCAGCACAAATACCTGAAGCAGAAGGGAACGATGCCTGAACATCTGCATATTTAAAAAGCATCCTGCGTGCCGGCTGGATTTTCTCTATCCCAGGGCAAGCCATTTACAAATGTTTTATTTGTCTTTTCAATCAGGCTACAGCAAATTAACTCCCTGGTGTTTGAAGTCTAAAGCAAACTTGCTTCATCATAATTGCCTCTTATTCATACAAGCAAAAGCTTGTGCCAACTGAGCTCACTCTTGTCCTGAGAGAAGAGAAAGAAACAGTGGACAGCACTGCATGTTTTAAAGACACTCTAAAAAGCGGCTTCTCTTATCTGCTCTGAAACAGTCCCTTCACCCAAAGGAGTTAGTTTCTCAGCATGTAACACTGTGGAGTGTTTTGAAGTCTGATTAACAAGAAAGAGAAGGAAGCATGTATACATACATCGGTAGAACAAGCTCAGCTTCAGGGACTCAAGTGTCCAAATTATTGACAATAACAGTAGTAGATGGTAGCAGCTGTCCTTATGTATAGCTAAAAACAGAACTTCCACACTCAAAGATAGTACAGCTCTATCTTCCATAATGCCTAGCTAGGGGACTTCCCAGTGACATCTCATTAGCACTCCTGGAGACAGGATGCTGAGTAATATAAACCTGATCCAAAAAAGCAATTGTACTTCCATATTCCTAATGCACTCATCAGGTCACACTATGCTCCCAGGAGCTGGGGAAGAACTAGCACTAGCTTTGCCTATCATTTCTGCCTGCTAGCCTTCAGCATAAAGCAGATAACAATTTAAGAAAAGCTACCCTGGAGACCCTGCCTTACAGCTTCCTCAGTTTGGTGTCCAAGGGCCCACAAGTTTATCTCCCCACGTCCCTTGTATCCATATGCACAAGTATTAACTGCACTGCAGCACTATCTCCTATATTATCTAGACAATCACTAATGTCCACAAGCTTTGCAGAACAACAGGCAATTTGCAAGAAATTCAGATACTTGCCACAAACCCAACTATCTATACCTCTAATGACTTAATCTCCTTGTTCCCCCGCAGGTATACTGGTGCAAACAGATCTGTTCGTTTCACAAAGGAATTTATTTTTTTTAAAGGAAAACAGTCCCCTTTCCTCAGAACGCAGCATTCCTCTTTTCTTGAGACTGGAAGAGTTGTTACCCTTGGGTCAGGCACTTCCTATCATGCTCCTAAAGATCTCACCCACAAAACTGCCTCTCAGTTTTTCCAGATATATAAGCCAGTGATTTCTGTCCAGCAGAGATTCAGTGCAATATAGCAGAGAGGTCTTATACAGGTAGTCCACAGGTTAAGAACGTGTGGTTTATGGACAACCCACAGTTAAGAATGGAGCCCACTGTAGCAAAATTCGAGTTAAATACACAATGATTCAAGTTAAATACACAATGGTTCAAGTTCATTACACAATACTTATACAGTATTATATAATAATACTGTTCCACCTTACATACCAATTTGACTTAAGGACTGACCTTGGGAACGGAACTCATTCTTAAACTGGGGACTACCTGCATTGCTGCTGGCTTTCTGTCCCTGGCTATAGGTTATTCTCAACATACAACCATTCATTCAACAACTGTTCGAAGTTATGACAGCGCTGAAAAAAGTGACTTATGGCCAGTCCTCACCCTTACGACCATTGCAGTGTGCCTGCAGTCATGTGATCAGAATTTGGGTGCTTGGCAACTGGCATGTATTCATGATGGTTGCAGCATCTCAGGGCCACGTGATTGCCATTTGCGACCTTCCCAGGGGGCTTCTGACAAGCAAAGTCAATGGGAGAAGCTGGATTTGCTTAATAACCACATAATTCATTTAACGACCACAGTAATTCACTTAATGACCATGGCAAAAAAGGTAATAAAATCAGGCTCAACTCACTTAACAACCACATCGCTTAGCAATGGAAGTTCCAGTCCCAATTGTGGTCATAAGTTGAGGACTACCTGTATTTACTGCATTTGCTTATCTAGAATGTTAGTTTATTTACTTTTGGAAACAGGAAGAAAGTGGGCCACCTTGGCTGTTGCTTAAGTTACCTGTCTGTTTATCTTATCACCTGAACTTTCATTGATTGGGTTCTCTCTTCTGCTGGAAGAGCTTGGCTTTCTTTACAACTTTCTGCATACCTCTGTAAAATTACCCACTAAATTCAAATCTAAAACTCTCTTCCTCTAACTTGCTTTAAGCTGAGAGCTTCCTGAGACAGGCAGGCTACTTATAGATCTACGTAACTATTAGCCTCCAGCTAGCTATTGCCTTGTCTCAAAGCAGCAGACCCTTCCCAAGAAAATCATGTGCCACAAGAGAAGGTGGCAGCTCAGTGAGAGGAAAATGACACCACCAAAACAAACAAAACAATAACAGAGTCCAAACAGTTCTAAAAACACAAAACATGATGCCACAAAAGTCACTCCCCTTTCAGTGCTCCAAGTAAAACATCCTACTTGGTTCTCCTATTACTTCTCACAGTGTCTTGCTTGGGGCCTATGTGTGTTTCCCTTTAATTTCAACAAGAAATTCCAGAAGTTGCAGCCATCTCTAGTTTGTTGTGTGTTAGGAGGTAGCTTTATAGAAGCTACCTTCTATAGAATTAGGAGGTAGCTTTATAGAAATCTCTCAGATTCATCCCACCTGAAATAACACCTGTGCTATTAGTATGTTTTATATGTACCTCTCATTGTTTTCCCATGTACTCCAGTACTATTTACTTTGAGAAGAAGGAGCTCTATCAGTTCCATTTTTTTCACTGAAGATGCCCAGGACTGGACTTGCAAAGTATGTCTTCCTGTGTATTATGTTCCTATCTTGGATTACTTTTGCCCTGTTGTATCTTAAGATATACAACCAGGAAACTAAACAGCCTCTTTACAACAGTTTACAAACTGCATTTACAAACTGAACTGAGGGTTCTATACTGAATTTCGCATCATCTCAGCAAGATCACTATCCTTTACTATAGATAGAGGCAGAGACCAAGAGATTACAATACGTATTTAGAAGGTCCTTGGCCAGGTAAGATTTGAACAGGATTTTCCAGGCTCATAACTCAATCAGAACCCCTAAACTACATCAGTTTTTAACTTTTGTCCTTTTAACGTGACCTTTCCATTTTGTCTTGCCCTAACTAATTCTGGAATGTTCTCTCAGATTCTGTAAAGAAGTATGACAGTGATATCAAGCTTAAAATTTAAATAACCAAAACAATATGAAACATCTCTATCACACCTATAAAACTCTATAGACCAAACAAAGGTGTTCTATGGACACAGATCAGAAGCAATAGGAACCAAATAAATGTAGTCTGAAAGATCTAGAAGCCATTCCACATTTCTTTTCTAAACAGCCCCCCTCCCCTTTTATTCCATTTGCATGTGCTCAGTGTCTTCCTCTCTAAGAAAAGGAATTTCTTTTATGATAATAAGAACAGGCTGCTGCAGTGCCCTAATTCTGTGCTCTCTTCTTTCTACATAGATGTAGCATTCTGTCAGCTATGCTGCTGTGTGTCCCATTTCCAGCCTCAGCTGGGAGGTCTATGCTGAAATGACTGCAAAAGCAACACAAAAATACTGACTCTTTTATGAGGAACAGCCAAAGGCATTTATACTTTTTAAGTGAACCCAATGTGTTGTTACCTACATCACCTCTGGTCTTTTATGTTTGAATAGTAATTAAAAAATGAAGAATCTACATAGGTCATTGGATTAAACAACTTGAACTAAGAGAAGAGCTAAACATTAATCCTGAAAGGGATTATACAAGTCCTTACCTCCCAATCTGTGGGAGGCCCAGAAAGGTTCGGAGAATACTGGATTATTTATGTCACTTTCTTAGTAATCTCAGCACAGAATTTACTCCCAGATCTTTATTTTGGAGAGCCATAAATGAACATATGTGCAAAGTTCAGCCACAATTCCCAAAACAAGTTTTAGCACTGTGTAAAGTTCAGCCACAATTCCCAAAACAAGCTTTAGCACTGTGCCCTGGTACAGTCTGGGGCAGAATTAAGCCTTGAATAGGGCCCCAAACATATCTTACAATCTACGTCTCTTAACTGACAAGGGGCAAATGTCAATGCATATAGTTAGCTAGCAACCTTTTCACAAAGAAGAATGTAAGCTGTTGACATCTAAGAAGATTGCCTTTGTTATATTTTGCCATGCCTCACACGTGAGCAAGCTCAAAACTACTTTTGTATCTCAGTATTACTACTCTGCATCTATTTCTCAAGTTTATATTTCCTTTTCTTTGTCTACAAATGCAATGAAATCTGTACATAACGGTTTCCTTGAAACTAGAACCACATTCTGGAACTTGTCATATATAGTAAAAGATGAGACACAGGTTGTGAACTGTACATACTGAATAGGAAGCAACCAAACCTTCTACTTCTGGAAATAATATCTGTGGAGAAATGTTGGAAATCCAAAGATCAGGATTACCAGTTTTGCCCTTCCTCATTCCACCAAAAGCAATGCAGTATTTCTTTTAAGTTAAGAATTTGCGTAGCTGATTCCAATTCAGCACTATTATAATGAGGAATTTCAGGCATCTTAGTATGATCACTCAAGGTATTTCCAAAAATATGGAGTAGCACATTTGGAATTTTGAAGTTATCTTCTGGGCATTTTTACAAAATGGCTATCATGAAGAGTTAACTACAGTGCATTCAGAAAGTATTTAGACCCTCTTCACTTTTTTCAATTTTGTTATGTTGCAGCCTAATACTACAATAGTTCAAATTCATTTTTTTTCTCATTAATCTACACTCAGTACCCCATAATGACAAAGTGAAAACAGAATTTTAGAAATGTCTGCAAATGTATTAAAAAGGAAAAACTGAAATATCACATTGGTATAAGTATTCAGACCCTTTGCAACAACACTTGAAATTTAGCTCAGGTACCTCCCATTTCTCTTAATTGTTGCTGAGCTGTTTCTACACCTTGATTGGAGTCCACCTGTGGTAAATTAAATTGACTGGACATGATTTGGAAAGGCACACACCGCTCTCTAGAAGGTCTCACAGCTGACAATGCGTACTGTACCAGAGCAAAAGGCATGAGGTCAAAGGAACTGCCAGCAGAGCTCAGAGACAGGATTATTGCAAGGCACAGATCTGGGAAAGGCTACAAAAAAATTTCTGCTGCACTGAAGGTTCCCAAGAGCACAGTGGCCTCCATAATTCTCAAATGGAAGAAGTTTGGCACAGCCAGGACTCTTCCAAGAGCTGGTCGCCCGGCCAAACTGAGCAATCAGGGGAGAAGAACCTCAGTAAGAGAGGTGACCAAGAACCCCATGGTCACTCTGACTGAGCTCCAGAGATCCTGTGTGGAGATGGGACAAAGTTCCAGAAAGACAACCATCACTGCAGCCCTCCACCGATCTGGGTGTTATGGCAGAGTGGCTAGACGGAAGCCTCTCCTCAGTGCAAAACACATGAAAGCCCGCTTGGAGTTTGCAAAAAAGCACCTGAAGGACTCTCAGACTGTGAGGAACAAGATTCTCTGGTCTGATGAAACCAAGATTGAACTGTTTGGCCTCAATTCTAAATGTTATATCTGGAGGAAACCAGGCACCGCTTATCACTTGCCCAATACCATCCCAACAGTGAAGCATGGTGGTGGCAGCATCATCCTGTGGGGGTGTTTTTCAGCATCAGGGACAGGGAGACTGGTCAGGGTTGAGGGAAAGCTGAATGGAGCAAAGGACAGAGATACCCTCAATGAAAACCTGTTCCACAGCGCTCAGGACCTCAGACTGGGCCAAAGGTTAACCTTCCAACATGACAACGATCCTAAGCACACAGCCAAGACAACACAGGAATGGCTTAGGGACAACTCTGTGAATGTCCTAGAGTGGGCCAGCCAGAGCCCTGGCTTGAACCCTACTGAACGTCTCTGGAGAGACCTGAAAATGGCTGTCCACCGATGGTCCCCATCCAACCTGATTGAGCTTGAGAGGATTTGCAAAGAAGAATGGCAGAAAATCCCCCAATCCAGGTGTGCAAAGCTTGTCGCGTCATACCAAAAAAGACTCGAGGCTGTAATTGCTGCCAAAGGTGCTTCAACAAAGTACTGAGTAAAAGGTCTGAATACTTACGCCAATGTGATATTTCAGTTTTTCCTTTTTAATAAATTTACAGACATTTCTAAAATTCTGTTTTCACTTTGTCATTATGGGGTACTGAGTGTAGATTAATGAGGGGAAAAAATGAATTTGAACGATTGTAGTATCAGGCTGCAACATAACAAAATTGAAAAAAGTGAAGGGGTCTGAAAACTTTCCGAATGCACTGTATTTACAAAATAGCTGCCAGGATAGATACAGCCAATAACAAGCTTTTAACAGAAGGCAAACTGGTAAAGATTATCTCTCAACCCTGAGGATGTTCCTATAATCTCCCAGCTCACCCCAGTCATTTTCTTTGGCAGCTGGGTACACTTCTACATAACTAAATTGGTTTTATACTGCACAAGCACTAACCTGTTGCCCCATCTCCATTTTTATTTTGTAGAATGTCACTGTTCTTAGAACAAAAAATGTGACACTTCACAGTACGCCAGCTCCTGTCAGAGGTTTTGTTAATTTAAGGAAAGAATTCATTTTTTAACTAAAAGAATCTAAAAAGTCAAGTGGAGACAAAGGATGTTCATGGAACCAAACTGGAAAAGCCTAATCCCTAATATCCTGTAACTCTCAGTGATACTGGAGCTGTCAAACCTAGATTAGAATATACAGACCATACCCCTCTACCTCTGCAAATGCAATAAAACCTGGAAACTTGCTGAAATTACACCAAAATAACATTGCTCTGCAAGGATAATTGGGAACCTGAGAATAAATTAAGCTAGGGATAGGCAACTTCATTCTCCAAACAACTCCTACAATCACTTGCCATCAATGCTGTTTAGGGCTGTTTAGGGCTAATGGGGGTATCAAAACAAAGACACCAATTTGCAGTGAAAACAGATTCTTCTATCGTCTTTAAAATGTACTTTTGGTATGTTTCAGAACATGGACAAAAGAAAAGAAGATCATATTTCTCAATTCCTTATTAAACAGACATTATTTTAAGCAAGTTGTAAAAGCATGCCAATTGAACTTGATTAAGCAAGGTAGAATTTACATGCAACAATAAACCAGAATTCTTCAGCTTTCTGCTTTATCTAAAGGCAATAAAATACCAGACATCACTCCTACATCACCACTTCTACCAGAAACTGCAGCTAACACATCTGGATGACTCCATTTGCAGTTCACTTTGTTACGTGAAAATCAGAAACTCTTGACTTGTTTTATTCTGAACTAGTTAGAGCTCAAAGCCAAGAACAAACCATGACTTCTGACTCTCGTTTGTTAAGGGAAGAACACAATAGTGTTCCTGGATCACATATGAGGATAAAATAGCCTATGGACCAAACAGTATAAGTTAGTTAGTCAAGTCTTCTGATGGGATGGATCACACAAGAGCTATTAGATACTAGCAAACTACTCATTTTCAGTTTGTTTGGAAAATGCAGCCAATACAGGTTACTAAAATAAAATGACTGAACAACTGTACTTAATTTCCTTACATTTAGAACATATGGCACACCTGTTGCTTCTTGAAGCTGTTCACCTGCCAGGTACTTTCCCAAATAAAAGACAGAAAACAGAGCCAAAATTTAGAAGTCTAAATTACACAGTATCTGGTTCTATTGGCTGGTCCTGCAGAAAATATTGAAAAATCATAAAAGATGGCCTTAAATGTTTAACACACAGGAAATATGCATGCATTGGACAGCCTTTGCAGAAATTTGAGACATTTAATCTTGCTTACTTCTTTGGTGGTATTTTAAACATGTAGCACTTTGTTTCCCCTTCCCCCTTCCCAAACTATTAGTCTCATATGTGCAGTGAAGAAGGCAGAAGTGGGGAAGAGCTGATCCTTGTGCTATTCTTTTGTCATGCATTCATTTTATAAAGTTAATTTAATAAAAGTTTATTGAAAAAATAAATACACCAGAACATGTGTTTTACAGTTCTCCAGTGTGGAAAATTCATTCATTATCCTTTTCAGCCCAGAGTTATTTAGTATAGGGGAATTTGTTATGTTTTGGAGTCAGTGTATATCCTGAACATTTAATTGATCTCAAGACTGCTAAATGCTCTTTAAAAATAGAGCTGTTTGTGACTGGACAAGAAATGTAAAGAAAATGTATCAAATGGTTGAATACTGCAGACTGCATTCAAATGAAATTGTGGAAACATTAGTCATGATAAAGACCTACAAGCAATACTGCTTATGAGAAAGTGGAAATTAGTTGTGACATTTTGCAAGATCGAAGTTCTAGTAGTAATTATGTGTACCAAGTAGAAGTACTTTGTCCTCACTTTCTCGGATGAGAGACTTTTCCCCATATTCACACACACATTTCCCTTTCTCTTGGACTTTTGCTGAAAACGATAACAATGTCTAATATATGGAGCAGAAAACTTTAAACAAAAGGGTTAATGGATTTAGATCTCTGTCTCTCTCACACACGTACAAACACGTTTATGGAATTGCTTTTAATGATGGTGGGATAAAAATTTAATTAACAGTACAATAATACATATATACAAATTCAGTTTCATATGCTTCAAACTCAGTTGAAGTTAAGCACAAAGATTAACAGAATAATCCAGAGACAGTGTGGAAAAGGTTAGTTTTGAGAGGAAATTTAAAAGAAAGGAAGCGATTACCACCATGCATTTTTTCACCAAAGTTGTTTTGTATGTAGGGACAAGAACGGGTATCGTAAGACACCCTTCAAAGTCAGGGAAAGCACATGAAGCTGTGTTAGAAAATTATCTTAAATCTTTCAAAGAATAATTTTCTATGTAACTCACATTTATATAAGGGCTACCGAAGTCTGACTTCATTTCTTTTCCACTGATTTTCTTTCCCTCTTTAAAGTTTTTTTTATTAATATTAGTCCCTGTGATAGCATTTCCTTTTTAAGAAACAGAAAAAAGTAGCCATCTTATTCTTCATTCTACAGTTCTCCTGCAACAAGTTTTGACAGCACACATACACAGCACTTTCCTGCCCAAATGCTTTACTGACAATGAGCAAAGACTTGAGAAACTATCACAATTACAATAAATTTTGGACTTTTTGATGAAAACGGGGAAAAAATGAATTGGTGATTTATGGATTTGCTGATTAAAAAGGGTTGAATAAGGGAAGAAGGGAACCATGTAATGCAGTGTTGTCCAAACTTGGCCACTTTAAGATGAGTGGACTTCAACTCCCAGAATTCCCCAGCCAGCATGGCTGGCTGAGGAATTCTGGGAGTTGAAGTCCACTCATCTTAAAGTGGCCAAGTTTGGACAATACTGATGTGATGTAATCTTAAAGAGGGAGAAGGGATAATCAGTTCGTAACTGCTGTAAAGAAGATTGGAAGTCACTTCTGTCTGACTGTCTGTCTAATTTATATGGTCGCCCATCTCACACAACGTGACTCTGGGCAGCGTACAATAAAATAAACAATTAAAACAATATTATAAAACCATTTAAAACACTTAAATATAAATAAAAAGATCACAAGAGGGTTAAAATCAGAATGTTATACATGGTGCAGCCAACATGCAGGTTCCCTGCTGCCAGGGAATCCCCAGGCCTGATGAAAAAACACATTTTGAGAGCTTTCCAGAAGGCCATAAAGGTTGGGGACAACCTCGCCTCAAGGGGCAGGATGTTCCAAAGGGTAGGTGCCACAGCAGAAAAGGTTGGTCTCTTAGGCCCTGTCAGATGGAACTCCTTAGCAGACGGGACCCACAACATGCCTCTCCTGCCAGATCTGATGGGATGGGTAGATGTAATCAGGGAGAGACGGTCCCTCAAATAACCTGGCCCCAGGCCATGTACGGCTTTAAAGGTCAAAACCAGCACCTTGAATTGCACCCAGAAGCAAACTGGTAACCAATGCAGCTCATGGAGCAGAGGTGCAATGTGCGTCCTCCTAAGGGCACACATAACTGCCTGTGCTACTCCTTTTTGCACCAGCTGAAGCTTCCGGATACTCTTCAAGAACAGCCCCATGTAGAGTGTATTACAGTAGTCCATTTGGGAGGTGACCAGGGCATGAGTAACTGTAAGCAGAGCCTCAAAATCCAGGAACAGGCACAACTGGCATACAACACGAAGTTGCTCAAAGGCCCTCCTAGCCATGACTGCCACCTACTCCTTGAGCAGGAGTCATGAGTCCAGAAGGACTACTAGAATGTACCAGGTCTGTTTGGGGCAGTGCCACCCCATCCAGCACCAAAGATGGTAAAACCCCAGATCTGGAAGGCCCTAAGACCGAAAGCCACTTAGTCTTGCCAGGGTTCAGTTGAAGCCTTTGTTCCCCATCCAGACCCCCACAGCCTCCAGGCACCAGTACAAGACATCAATAGCATCCCTTAGTTCGCCAGGGATGGAAATATATAATTTGGTATCATCAGCATAATAATGATACCTCACCCCATGGCGATGAACTCAGCAATCAGTTTCATGGGACCCCACATAGTAGGGGCCACAGGTGGCACCTCTCACTCCCAATCAACAGTGACTGGTACTGGCCCCATAGGAGGGAATAGAACCAACCCTATACTGTGCCGCCCACTCCCAACCAACGGAGCCATGGTTGATGGTATTGAAAGCCACCAAGAAGTCAAGAAGAGCCAGGATGGATGTATTACCCCATCTGAGATCATCAAAAAGTGTGACCAATGCAGTTTCTGTCCCATGTCTAAGCCTGAATCCTGACTGAAAGGGGTCCAGATAAACTGTTTCATCCAGGGTTTGCTGAAGCTGCTGCATGACCACCTTCTTCACAACCTTCTCTAAAAAAGGGAGGTTGGATACTGGTCAAAAGTTATCCAATATAGTGGGATCCAGCAATGGCTTGAGGAAGGGGAGAACCCACACCTCCTTAAGAGGCAAACGAACAACAATTCTCAAGGATGAATTCACCACCATTGGAACCCACTCACGTCACCCCATCCCCCGGGTAGCCTTAACCAACCAGGAGTGGCATAGGCCTAATGAGCAAGTGGCCGAGGTCACAGTCATAAGAATCCTGTCCATTTCCTCAGGCCCAACAGGTTAAACCCATTCCCAGATAACAGGGCAAAACTGTGCCCCAGGCATCTCCATGGGACCTCACCAAGACTGGTGTCTAACTGGGAACAAATTCGAGCAATTTTATCTGACAGATGCTCTGAAAATTCCTTTGCACAGCCTTATAGGTGAATCTCTGGGTCCCCCCTGCCCAGAAGGGCTCAGGTCACCTGGAACAAGGCTGCTGGGAAGCAATCTGCAGACACAATAAGGGCAGAGAAGTATTGTTACTTCACTACCCTTACCACCACAAGGTAGGCCTTAATAGAGGCTCTCACTCATGTATGGTCGAATTCATCCTTCACTGACCTCCAGCAGTACTCTAGACATCTCTTCTCCTATTTCATCTTCTTCAACTCTTCCGTGAAGCACAGAGAGCAGCAGGATCCACAGGAAGGGAGAGGTTGCATAGGCGCAATCTGACCCAAGGCCACAACTGCCCTCCCATTCCAAATGCTAAGGCCTCAGTCAGACCATGAAATAGACCATCAGGAACAACGCCCATCTCCCTCTGGAACTCTTCCAGGTCCATCAGTCGCCTGGGGTGGACTGATCTAATAGGTCCCACCTCTTGCAGCAGGGGGCGGTGCCAGAGAATCTCATAGCTACCAGGGCATGATCTGACCACCACAAGGGAGTCACAGAGAGCTCCCACAATTCCAGATCGCCTTGCCACTGCTCCAACAGGAAAACCAGATTAGGTGTGTGACCACTGTCCCATGTCAGGCTCTGGATATCTGTCATGGAGGCCATGAATTCCTGAGCCACATTAGACTCTGCTCCCAGGGAAGGCAGACTGAAATCCCCCAGGACCATATGCCTGGGGCATTCCACTGCCAACCCCAAAATGGAGTCAAGGTGCTCAGGCAGAGAGGCTGCTATGCAGCAGGGAGGTGGTACAAAGCCAACGGTCCCAACTGATCCCTAGAGCCCAACTTAAGGAACAGGGTCCCACATCTGACAACCTGTGGAGCAGTGCTACTGAAAGCCGCAAAAGACTTCCAGATCATAATCGCCACACCCCTACCCTTGCCCTGGGTTCTTGGTTGATACCACATCCGAAACCCAGCTAAGCACATTTCCAAAAGGGGACACCCCTCCCCCGGACCCAGCCAGGTCTCAGTAAAGCACACCAGGTCAGCCCTCTCATTTGTGATTAAATCACAGATGTGGAAGGCCTTATTACAGACTGACCTGGCATTTAGTAGCTGTAGCTGAAAGCCAGGGCCTTCGAAGGCCTGCTGACCAGGAATTGGGTTAAGATCTGAAGGCCAGAACAAGGAACCGATATAAGACACCAGGCCCTTGTTTCCCAAGAACAGCCCACCCCCGGTCTTCCGCCATATCTTCCTTTACCCATCACCACTGTGATATTTCATCCCACCCACAACCCCCCCAAGACCTCCAAACACCTCACCAGAAACAGTGGATCCCCACATTTCTCCCTTATAGACATTCATCCTAAAAGAGGGGAAGCCAAGTCCTCCACGGGCAACTCAGACACCCCCCTACACAACCTATCAACAATGGCTTTCCACCACCCACTCTCACTCAGCTGGCCAGGGGTTGCCCCATTCTATACACTGTATCCTCACCAATACCTCTGGCTCTCACCCAAAGGAGGGCAATTAGTCTCAACCATGGGGCACCCCCCACCCTTCACGACTCAGCTCAGAACCCAAGGACAAATGGCCTCTGCAAGTGGCGGGATCCGCGACAGCCCTCAAGCACCAGCCCTCTGCTGTCACCACCCCCTCCCCGCTCAGCCAATCACAGTACTCCAGTTCCTCCAAAGGGGGGAGTGGGCAGTCCTCCAAGTCCTGTATAGAGTCCTGTACAGCTCCTAGATCCAAGGGCCGTGAGAAGTATTGGGCCGCAGCGCCATCTGTCCCTGGGTAAGCTGATCTGTCACACTGCTACTGTCGCTCCTTTCGCCAGAAATCGAAACATCACAAAACTGCGACTGGGTGATGTCACAAAAGTGTGACTGGGCAACTTTCTCTTCAGCACCAAAAACAAAAATCACTGCCAAGGTCTCCAACAGTGTCCCACACCACATTTCCAATGCCAGTCTGACCAGCAGCCAGGCTACCGCCCGTAAGATGGAAAATGGCAGCAAACTCACTCCAGCAAACCTCCCTCCAAACAGCTCCTGTAAATCTCCTGCTATAGTTGCAAGTCCACGGGAGCTGGGGAAACATGCTGTTCCACCTCCTCGATGTCAGCAGCCCAAGGAGGGGTCCAAAAGAGACCGACCAGCTCAGGATCCAATTCAAGGCAGTCCAGCCCTTTAAAACACCCAGCCAGGGAAAGGGAAGTAGGCCCCAACATCATCAACCAGTCCACATATCTCCAACGTTTGCATCCATCCAGTGCAACATCAAAAATATTCAAAAAACATTCAAACAAAGCCCACAGCCACACATACACCACCACTCTTGCCACCATCTTCTTCTATCTGTACTGTTTCCTGAACGTTTTCTTTTATCTTTTTTCTATTTCTTAATTTTTCTTTTATATATTTTCATGTTTATCTTTTACCTGTTAAAATAGCTAATAAAAATGATATAAAATAATCACAATACATTTCAACTGACACACAGTCCTTTGTCCTTAAAGGTGAAAAACTTTCATATGCTGACTGGGTTATCTTTATTTTTCCAAGAGTAATATGAAAAGCCAGCCAAGAGCTATTGTTAATGTTTCCATGTACTGTCTCCTTGCTTCAGATCAGAAAAACAACACTACTACTCACAAAAATTAATGAAGCACGTTTTGCCAACCACCAGGCATATCTAAAGTACCATCACCATTTCTACTCTTCAGTCTTTCAAAAGTGGACCCATGATCATTTTTACTGCTGCTGATCTGAGAAATGCCAAGTCTATAAAAGAGCCAATCCATGTTCCTTCCAGGTGTCCAACAGGAAAAATGCAAAGAATGGCATTCACTAAGTGTCCCTTTCCTTCCACATTTTAGTTTATTTTGTACATTTGTACACTTCTACATCTAATTTGAGCACTTGCTATGAAGGGGAGATGCAAAGTCAGTAAGGCTCTACCTCTCTTGTGCATTTAAATTTAGGGAAATGATAGCATCACCACGATGGCATGGCAATCAAACTTCTCTGGGGAAACATGAGAAGTTGACTTCATACCAGGAGTCAGAGTAGACAAGATTTCTCACCAATGGAAAAACATCCCACCTACAAGCACTGCAGAACTTCAACAATTCAAATAAAGAAATGGTTATTGTGTGATTTCAGATGCATGGAAGATGAATTAGAAATAAATTAATTCAGCAACTAAGCACAGGTGAAGGCATGAGATCACACAGTTCTGGAGCAGTGCAGAGGCCTCAGATGGACGTGGATGTCCACCATAAAAACAATCCATCCATTTCTACACAAAATAGAAAGCAGAAAAGTAGGAGGCTTAAGTAGGAACAGAAAAGCGTGGAATGAACTTAAACTAATACACACCTTTTAAAATTAATTTTATTGCTAAAATAAAATAAAACACACTGTAATAGGGCCATTACAAAAATAGAAAAAAAACAGAAAGAAAAAACAATATTAATAAAATACATTTGTAAGAAAATAACGTAGTTATTAAAGGATACATTGAACTTGTAACCACATGAAGAACTGGTGGCCTAACTTTCCTCTAGATTGATATGAAACAAATTCACAGAAGGAGAATGAATACCTTTTATTTCATCAATTCAAGCTTCAAAATCTGGTATAAGAGGCTCTTTCTATAAAATAATTCTTTTACTTACAATCCATAAATGTCATTAAATTCTAAAGTTTTTGCATACCATTATTATTATTATTACTACTACTACTACTTCTATCAACACTTTTGAACCTTTTTTCTGTTCCCAGCTTTCTATTAATATAGTTATTAATACAGGACTAAAAAGGGACCACTGCAGAACCACCCCAAAACTTACATGCCTATGTACTTTCCACCATTTTATACCTCCAACATGCTGAGTATGAAATCCAACCCATGCTAAATATTCTCTGAAAAGTACAACATACTTGAAACAGAATTGTCTGTTGCATTAAAAACATCTTAACAAGAAAGATACACTTTTAACATTATTCAACACACTAACAGATTGATTTGCAAAAATGGGATATTCTACCTTTTTATTCCACTTTTCTTGTAAATCACAATAGTTATCTTTATAACAGTCTTCAACTGTTTATAAAAAGAAACTGTAGGTTAAAAATCTATATATTTTCCCCATAACAACAAAAATGTAGTTTTCAATGCATCTGGTCTGACAATCTAAATTCCATAAACATGGAATCCCATAAATTCCAGAAACACCCCCCCACACACACCTTGCAATTCTCAAACTGGGGTTATCCCAGGGAGTCAATTTCTGATGGGAAGAGCAATCAAACTTAACTTTCCTTCCCAACAATTTTAAAATTCCTTCCCAACAACATCAATTATATTTTTATATAATTAAATTGCACAATTTAAAGGTAAAATTAACATTAACTTATGAAAGACTATTTTTTTGTAAAACCAGAGCCAAGTACCTGCCCCCCCCCCAAAAAAGATAAGTAATAGCTTTCTAATTGTGCCCATAAAGTTTTTTTTCCCCAAGGATCACTTAAATTCTATGGAAAGTTAAAATATAAGCCAAATGATAAAATTGGAATTCTGGGAAGTTAAAAACCTGTTATTCATAAGACAGTAACAATTCAAAATGAGAAAACCTAAGAGTATTTCCGTCCCATGAAAACTTTCTCAAATTCCTATCAATACGTTTTAAAAACGTGGTGAGTATCCAACTCAAAACGTGTATCAGTCTTGGAGTAACATTCATTTTAACAACATTTATTCTTCCCCACAGACTTCACAGGCATTTTTAACCATCTCTTACACAAATGTACAGTGGGGCAAAAAAGTATTTAGTCAGCCACCAATTGTGCAAGTTCTCCCACTTAGAAAGATGAGAGAGGCCTGTAATTTTCATCATAGGTATACCTCAACTATGAGAGACAAAATGGGGGAAAAAATCCAGAAAATCACATTGTCTGATTTTTAAAGAATTTATTTGCAAATCATGGTGGAAAATAACTATTTGGTCAATATCAAAAGTTCATCTCAATACTTTGTTATATATCCTTTGTTGGCAATGACAGAGGTCAAACATTTTCTGTAAGTCTTCACAAGGTTTTCACACACTGTTGCTGGTATTTTGGCCCATTCCTCCATGCAGATCTCCTCTAGAGCAGTGATGTTTTGGGGCTGTCGCTGGGCAACACGGACTTTCAACTCCCTCCAAAGGTTTTCCATGGGGTTGAGATCTGGAGACTGGCTAGGCCACTCCAGGACCTTGAAATGCTTCTTACGAAGCCACTCCTTTGTTGCCCGGGCGGTGTGTTTGGGATCATTGTCATGCTGAAAGACCCAGCCACGTTTCATCTTCAATGCCCTCGCTGATGGAAGGAGGTGTTCACTCAAAATCTCACGATACATGGCCCCATTCATTCTTTCCTTTACACGGATCAGTCGTCCTGGTCCCTTTGCAGAAAAACAGCCCCAAAGCATGATCTTTCCACCCCCATGCTTCACAGTAGGTATGGTGTTCTTTGGATGCAACTCAGCATTCTCTCTCCTCCAAACACGACGAGTTGAGTTTAGACCAAAACATTCTACTTTGGTTTCATCTGACCATATGACATTCTCCCAATCCTCTTCTGGATCATCCAAATGCTCTCTAGCAAACTTCAGTTGGGCCCAGACATGTACTGGCTTAAGCAGGGGGACACATCTGGCACTGCAGGATTTGAGTCCCTGGCGGCGTAGTGTGTTACTGATGGTAGCCTTTGTTACTTTGGTCCCAGCTCTCTGCAGGTCATTCACTAGGTCCCCCCGTGTGGTTCTGGGATTCTTGCTCACCGTTCTTGTGATCCTTTTGACCCCATGGGGTGAGATCTTGCGTGGAGCCCCAGATCGAGGGAGATTATCAGTGGTCTTGTATGTCTTCCATTTTCTAATTATTGCTCCCACAGTTGATTTCTTCACACCAAGCTGCTTGCCTATTGCAGATTCAGTCTTCCCAGCCTGGTGCAGGTCTACAATTTTGTTTCTGGTGTCCTTCGACAGCTCTTTGATCTTGGCCATAGTGGAATTTGGAGTGTGACTGTTTGAGGTTGTGGACAGGTGTCTTTTATACTGATAACAAGGTCAAACAGGTGCCATTACTACAGGTAACGAGTGGAGGACAGAGGAGCCTCTTAAAGAAGTAGTTACAGGTCTGTGAGAGCCAGACATCTTGCTTGTTTGTAGGCGACCAAATACTTATTTTCCACCATGATTTGCAAATAAATTCTTTACAAATCAGACAATGTAATTTTCTGGATTTTTTTTCTCATTTTGTCTCTCATAGTTGAGGTATACCTATGATGAAAATTACAGGCCTCTCTCATCTTTTTAAGTGGGAGAACTTGCACAATTGGTGGCTGACTAAATACTTTTTTGCCCCACTGTATACACTCAATACACATGGCTTAACTGCATATTATCAGCCTCCCCCCAAGATTCGGTTGACCCCAATCCTCCTGACCTTCCAGGAGATCTTGAAGACCTGGCTTTTCCTTCAGGTCCTGGGACCAGAATGCTATGGAAACTGGTATGTGTGTTTTGTTTTTATGCTGTCAGAGAATCTGTAAGAACCCTGAACTACTCCTTTTTAAATTGGTTTAAACTGAAAAAGTAAAATATGGTGCAGTGCTTAAGCTTAGTACAATACACTCTAAAAAATTCAATTTTTAACATTTTCCTGATGACCAACAAGGAGGGGACTAGCCTGATCTCTGCTGGGAGGCTAGTCCAAAGTATCAGCATCAGCACATCCATCTCCTAGCATTGACCCTCCTCAGTTCAGAAGTGTGAGACTACAAGTAGTTTCTCCTTGAACAATCTAGTGGGTCGGGCCAATTCCGGTTGGAGCACGCAGTTTGGCAGGTACCCAGGTCCTAAGCCATAAAGGGCTTTATAGGTCAATAACCAGCACCTTAAATTCCACCCAGAAGTCAATCAGCAACCAGTGCAGGACCTGTAAAATTAGCGTTATATGCTCCCAGAGCCAAGAGCCAGTATGTTACATGCAAAACCGGACTACCTTTTCAAAGGCTCTTAATCTCAGAATATACACACATAGGGACATACTTTCAGGATAAATCCTCTTTTCTAAAGTTTTTATTTATATTTATTTACATTTATGCCCCAGCCTACCACCTTATTGTGCTCAGTGCCATTAATTACTAAACACTAGAGGGGGGGAGGGGGGTATATGAGGTAGGTCTGTGTATTTTAAGAGCCTGAGTGTTACATCCAGTATTAGCTAAACTATATATAACTTACCAATGTTATTGACATTATGCTGCAATGGAATCCACAAATCCATGCCATGGATTTTCTGCACAACACTGCCTTCCCTGGAGACTTTTTTTTGGTGGGGGGTGAACTGCAGAACACAAATGGTGGGTTGGAGTGAGAGTTGGAATTCCAGGCAGAACTACCAACTTCCCTATTTGTTCACAAATCCTCAAAGATAGAATCACACTATTACAAGAAATTTTGTAAATCATATTTTCTAGCCTGTTTGTTTTAGGAATTCCAACAGTATAAACTATTTAGGGAAAAGCTGCCCAGCCTTGAAGACTTCCAGTAAGGATCTGCTTCACTCTTCAAATCAGCATTTCTCAACCTTAGCAACTTTATGATGAGTGGACTTCAATTCTCAGAATTCCCCAGCCAGAATTCTGGGGGTTGAAGTCCACTCATCTTAAAGTTGCCAAGGTTGAGAAACACTGCCCTAAATAATTAGTTCCCTTGTCAAACTGCCCTTATCATCAGAGCTGTTTCACCAAATGTTCTGAAATCTATACTATACTGTACTGAAATCTACTCAACCTGGGTAAGATAACCCTCTTTTATGTGGCAGGCTCTTCAGGTTTTTGAAAATGTCACAGTAGCGCTCCCTCAGTCTTCTCCAACAACTAATTGGATATCACATCTAGTACTGTTAACTCAACAACTGTACATTAACTTAAGTCTCCAAAGTGAGATGCATGTTTTAAATACTTTCCATCTGTGCAATAAACATTAGCTTATTTAATAAATGGAGTCCAGAAGCCATTTTTCATGATAACAGTTCACCTGCAGAGTCACATCTCCCAAGCATGAAAAGCATGTTACTTTTTCTCCTCAAATAACACACCTATTGCTTTGTGAATTTTTTATGGAACAAGGATGCACTTGCATAACAAACAACCACGGAGTTGCACTGGATAATAGGGATCGTGTTGAGCAATGCAACTCACTCACAAACACATTTCTCATCACTACATACAAAACTAAGGCTCTGAGTCCACTTGGAACCCAGTTCTCCAACCCTATAGCAGAGGCCTTATGCATGTTTGTGGTCCCAAGTTTCTGTCAGCTGGAAAAAGCATGTTATTAAACAGTTCTAAAGTTCAGTTCTTACTACTTGTTTGAAAAATGAAAAGGGAACCAACATTATGGTGTATTTTGTCTTTTTAAACTATATTTTCCAAGCAATTTAGGAAATGCCTTCAGTATTTTTAGAACTTTTAATTTTATTCATTAGTCTCAGGTGTCATGCAAAAAAAAAATACTTCAACTAAAAATATATAAAATTAATTTAACCAGGATATTAAAACAGTAGGGACTAGAAGGGCAGAAAAAAAAAAAGACTGTACTGTAGCACAAATACAGAAAATTAAAACTGCAAATAAAATGAATATATCTATATGAGAGGGAGGGAGATCTTTGTCCAGTATCAAAAAGATAACAAAGTAGGTGTCAATCAGGTGTTTCTGGATTAACCATTCCAAGCTAGGAAAGTACTACTTAGAAAGCCCAACTGTATGCAAGTATTAATTCAACGCATTATTATATGTAATAATACATTCAGAACACAACCTTGAAAGATGACTTTAGGGCACAAATGTGAACATACAAGAAGAGGCATTACTTTACTATAAATGGCTTAATAGATTAAAACTACCACTACAAATTAGATGTTCAAGGGAAATGGGAGCCAGTGAAAGTGGGCAACTGTTATAACATGATCATAATGCCCAGTTCCAATCACTACAGTAACAGTTCTATTTTTGACTAACGCTCTTTGAGAGCCAGTCTGGGGTAGTGGTTTAAGGCACGAGGCTAGAAACCAAGAGACTATAAGTTATACTCCTTCCTTAGGCATGAAGCCAGCTGAGTGACTTTGGGCCAGTCATTCTCTCTCAGCCCTTGGAAGAAGGCATTGCCAAATTACTTCCAAAAATCTTGCCATGAAAACTTCATGAAGTTGTCCAGGCAATTGCCATAAGTCAAAATGGCTTGAAGACATAAAATAAAAAATCCGGAAGCCACCAGACTATCTTCAAGAGCAAGCCCACATTAAGCATACTGCAGTATTGTAACCTAAATGAGAAGTTCCTACTGAAAACAGTCTGGTGCACCAGGATAAACTGGAAAAAATACTTCATACCGTAACAGATATTTGTGCCTCTAATGAAAAAGATACTTTGACAAATACTCCCATACCATTAATTTAATTTTTAGACTATAATCCTTTCTAGAAAAGGTCCAGTGCTATTCAGCCAAATACACAAATCATTTATCTTGTTTGTACTTCAGTTATTGACTCTCATATACTCTACTACCATGATGAAATGGTAACTGAGCATTTCAATGCTTTATCTGATTCTAATGAAGAAGCTGAGTGTCAGTCAGTACTTTCATATAGATGTTAAATAGCACGGGGATAAAAAATAAACACCAAAGAATCCCATAATACAAATCTCATGAGGTAGAGCAGAAATCTCCCAGTATTTCCTGGAGATATCTGAGAGAGCAGCAGAATCAGCACAAAGCAATACTACCCACACCCAACTCACAGAATTTCTTCAAAAGAATACTACTGTCAAAAGCTGTTGAGAATCCTGGATGATTACAGAGGTTACGCTCCCTTGTTGCTTTCCTCTGGCAAAGGAGGGTGGCATCCAGAAAAAGGGCATTAGTTATTGGACTATATCAGATCTTCCAATTACTTTTTTCTTTTAATTTACTAAGAGTATTTATCTATTATTTCTTTGAAAAATTCTGTAGTGGTTATAGTAATTATAAAAGCATAAGACCAAAACAGATTAAAAACAGAAGGAAAAGACTACAAGTAATCCATACATATATATATTCACATCACACAGACACACACATACATGGGTAAATGGCTGGGATGGCCAACATGATAAGTTTTTAAAAGATACCTAAAACACATCAAAATTGAGGCCTCACATATTACAAAGTAGACATTCCATAGGACGGATACCATCATAAAGAACCATTTCTGAATCATGAGACAGCAAGCTTTAAGAGTCCACCGAGGACTGTGTCTGGGAGGCAAATATAGTTGAAGATGTTCTTTTTTGGGGTAACCCAATATTGAATTAGGGTGTATACAGAAAAAGGCGGAGTCGTGTCAATGTCATTTTCTTTTCATAAAGTGAAAGCAATGTATGTTCTTGGATGAAAACTCTCCTTCATCCGTGGGCTCGTAATACAGTATCTAAATATATCCATCTGATGGAATATGAATTATCAATTATAAAGAAAGCAGCGCATACCAGTAACTAACATGTCATAATGATCTTTGACAAATATATCTTATTTATTCATTCAGTTTATACGGCTGCCCACTAGCCAGGTGACTTTTAGTATCGTACATATCATGTTGCAATCCGTAAAAAAACAAATTCAAGATAATTTTTATCACCAATCTACCCATAAAAATGCATATACCAAAGGGCTTCCAGAAGTGCCTAGAGCCCACAAGGACCCTAATCTACCCTTGGCTTCCAGGCCAGTCCTATGAGCAGACCAACAGGGAACCCAGGTTCGTAAACCAATACATGAATCATAGTAACCAAACTAACCCTTTCTAGGAATGAACACAGCTGACATACTAGCTTTAGCTGGCGGCAGTGTTCCTAGTCATAGAGGTTACTTAAACTACCCATGATAATAGAGAATCTAGGAGCATCACCAGACTCTGATCATGTTCGTTCAGAGGGAGCACAAATCCATCTACAGACAACAATTGCCCTAACTTCCAGAAGGAGAAATATCCTACCCCACAATGCTTACTGGGATTAAATTTCAGCTCACCGAACCTCACCAATCAAGTGGCACACATTGCTGAACTTGCCTGAGCTCAGAAGCCAAGCAAGGTTGGATCTGGTTAATACTTAGATGGAAAATTACCAGGGAATGCCAGAGCTGTAGACTAGCCTAGGAAGTCAAAAACTATCCTAGAAGAAAACAATGGCAAAACAGTTCCATACCATTACCATGAAATGGGTAATGGATGGGCCCATAAATTCACCAGGAACTGAGCCTGATTCAAAGAGAGACTTTACTTGTATCTTGCTGAAACTCACCAAATCCATTACTATATCCAAGCACTCTTTTTTCTAGGAGTACTGTACTCATAGTACTCCTTCCTTAAAGAGGGTACTCTCACTCACATAAGGAGGAATTTATAACCTACTGGGCTCAGGCAATAATTCTTTTTCTATTATCTTCAATAGGTGACTAGACATATCAAGCCATGAGAGGGAATCATGGGATATTTATTTTTATTTTATTTATTTATTTATTAAATTTTTCAACTGCCCATCTCCCCTCAATGGGGGAACTCTGGGCAATTCACAACAAACATTAAAAACATAAAATATATAAATACATAAAACCTTAATTAAAAACATTACTAAAAAGAAGGAGAGACCAAGAGGATGAAAAACTTGAGGCTGAAGGCAGAAGGCCTCTATGGGGCTAGCCATCCCCATGCTTGAGGTATTCCCACCCCACCCCACCCCAGGCCAGGTAGCAGAACCAGGTCTTCAAAGCCTTACAGAAGGCCAGGAGTGTGGGGGCTAATCGCACCTCCAGGGGCAGAATGTTCCAAAGAGCAGGGGCTACCGCAGAGAAGGCCTGCCTTCTGGACCCCGCCAGTCGAAGTTCTTTCAGTGAGGGGGTCCGAAGCATGCCCTCTCTGTCTGATCGGGTGGGACGGGTTGAAGTCATAGGGGAGAGGCAATCCCTTAGATAACCTGGTCCCATGCCATGTAGGGCTTTAAAGGTGATAACCAGCACCTTGAATTGGACCCGGAAGCAAACTGGCACCCAATGCAGCTCGCAGAGCAGAGGCGTTACATGGGCCCTCCTTGAGGCTCCAACAATAGCCCGCGCAGCTGCATTCTGGACCAGCTGTAGCTTCCGGATACTCTTCAAGGGTAGCCCCATGTAGAGCGCATTGCAGTAGTCTATCTGGGAGATAACAAGGGCGTGAGTGACTGTTCGAAGGGCATCCCAATCCAGAAATGGGCATAACTGATGCACAACCCGAAGTTGTGCAAAGGCCCTCCTTGCCACGGCTGCCACCTGCTCTTCAAGCAGGAGCCGTGAGTCTAGGAGGACCCCTAGATTACGCACTGGGTCTGTCTGGGGCAGTGCCACCCCATCCAGATAAAATCCCGGATACAGAGGAGCCATTAACCCACAGCCACTCCGCCTTACCAGGGTTCAGCCGAAGCCTGTTGTTCCCCATCCAGACCCTTACAGCCTCCAGGCACCGCGAAAGGGTGGCCACGGCATCACTTACTTCACCAGGGATGGAGATGTATAGCTGTGTATCATCAGCATACTGATGATACCTCACCTCATGATGACGGATGATCTCACCCAGTGGTTTCATGTAGATGGTGAAAAGGAGAGGAGAGAGAACCGAACTCTGTGGCACCCCACAAAGGAGGGGCCGAGGATGGGACCTCTCGCTCCCTATCACCACTGACTGGGATCGGCCCCGGAGAAAGGAGGCGAACTAGCACAAGACCGTGCCACCCACCCCCAATTCCCTGAGACGTCCCAACACAATACCATGGTTGACGGTATCGAAAGCCACTGAGAGATCAAGAAGAGCAAGGATGGTCGCACTTCCACCATTCTGCTCCCGCCAGAGGTCATCCATAAGTGCGACCAATGCCGTTTCCGTTCCATAGCCGGGCCTGAAACCTGACTGGAAGGGATTCAGATAATCCGTTTCCTCCAGAATCCTTTGGAGCTGTGATGCCACCACTTTCTCAACCACCTTCCCCAAAAAGGGGAGGTGGGAGACTGGACAAAAATTGTCCAGCACAGTAGGATACAGGGAGGGTTTCTTGAGGAGAGGGTGCACCAATGCCTCCTTAAAAGCAGCTGGAAACACTCCCTCCTGCAAGGATGTAGTAACCATCGCCTGGATCCAACCACATGTCACCTCCCGAGCTGCTTTCACTAGCCAGGAGGGGCATGGGTCAAGATGGCAAGTGGTGGCCTTCACAGTCCCCAGGATCCTGTCCACTTCCTCAGGAGCAACAGGATCAAACCGTTCCCAGATAACTGGGTAAGAAGAGTCCCTCGGTGTCTCCCCAGACCCTGCCCCACGCTCGGAGTCTAACCTGGAACAAATCCGAGTGACTCTGTCCTGCAGATGCTCTGAAAATTCCTCTGCATGGCCCTGCAAATGAACCCCCGCATCCCCCTTACCAAGGAGGGACCTAGTGATCCTAAACAGGGCTGCCGGGCAGCATTCTGCGGACACGATAAGGGCAGAGAAGTAGAGGTGCTTCGCCGCTCTTATTGCCATAAGGTAGGCCTTGATAGTGGCTCTAACCTGTGTTCGGTCGGATTCGGTCTTTGTTTTCCTCCAGCAGCGCTCTAGACGTCTCTTAACCCTCTTCAGCACCCTCAACTCCTCCGTGAACCACGGGGAGTGTTGGGGCCGATGTGGCAAGAGAGGTCGCATAGGCACAATCCTGTCCAAGGCCCCGGCCGCTTCCCTATTCCAGGCAGTAGCCAAGGCCTCCACTGGACCATGCAGTAGATCTCTGGGAATATCCCCCAGCTCCTTCTGAAACCCTGACAGGTCCATCAGGTGCCGGGGGCGGACCAATCGCATGGGTCTGGCCTCCCTGCAGAGGGGGGTGGTATAGGAGAAACTCAGGGTCACCAGGACATGATCTGACCATGACAATGGGGAAAGCTGTAGATCTCCCCTCAGATCACTTTGCCATTGCTCCGACAAGAAAACCAAATCCGGCATGTGGCCACTGTCTCGGGTTGGGTCCCGCACAATTTGAGACAGGCCCATGGCTGCCATGGTAGCCATGAACTCCTGAGCCACCTCCGAGGACCGCCCCAGGGACAGTAGGTTGAAGTCCCCCAGAACCATAAGACTGGGGAACTCCACCACCAGCCCCGAGATGGCCTCCAGCAGCTCAGGCAGGGAGGCTGCCACGCAGCAGGGAGGCTGGTACAATAGCAGAACTCCCAACTGTTCACGGGCGCCCAACCTAATAAACAGTATCTCACAGCCAAAAACTTGTGGACCAATGCCCCTGAAGGCCACTAGAGATTCCCAGATCACAACAGCCACCCCTCCTCCCCTGCCCTGGCCTCTCAGCTGGTGCCACACCGAGAACCCAGCTGGGCACATTTCCGAGAGGGGCACCCCACCTCAGGCCCCAGCCAGGTCTCAGTAATGCATGCCAGGTCTGCCCCCTCCTCGGTGATCAAGTCACATATGAGGGGGGCCTTGTTGTTAACCTACCTGGCATTAAGCAGCAGCATATATCCCCAGGATATATCCACATATCAAGGGAATAATGACTAGCCAACTTTACCAAGACTTTTGCACTGTTTTATCCTGGTGCAGGTTTCATTTTGGTTTTATTATGTGTAACTGATTATTTGATTTTACTTCCACTGAATTGGTTTTATTGACATTATTTTATCACTGATATTGTTGTTATTGTTGTTGAACCCATCTTCTTCATCAATAAGGGGCCAGAGTCACACAAGGAATTAGGCTCATTAGAAATTGTATCTCTCTCCAAAACTGCAAACATTTATTTCCTTCTACAGAAAAAAAAAGGGGAAGGGTAGGGAAGGGAAAGGATCCCTCTTATCTAACTCATACATAAAAACTAGAGATCACTTTCTTTCAGTGAGTGCCTCCAGATGGGAGATGGGGGAGAATATCATCTCTTCACTATATCTTTAAAGGCAGCAATGTTTTGTTTTATTTTACCAGCTTTACCAATTTCTTCTGTGTTGTGTGTGTGTGTGTATCTATATGGGTGGTTTTAATTATAATCTTTAATTATAAGCATTCTTTCTGAGCATATATATATTTATATGTTTATATATTTATAAATATATAAAACTAATAATTAAAGAAATATCATACATTTAAAAGGTTTACACCATTGATGTAATGGTTATTTGGATAGCCTTACGGAGGATCTGAAACAAGAAACAATATACACCAACTATGTAGCCTTACAGAGTGTTCTAAATGCTTAAATTGTCCCAGCACATTCTCTCATTATACAGACATTCATTTTCTGATTCCCTAGATAAACTTATAAGCAGATAGATATCCCCCATAGCTAATAAAGAGGCACATGAATCAAATACAAATCCTAGTACAAATATGGTTCTTTCTGATAATCAGTTCAGAGTCTAATACATAGTCTTGTCTGAAGATTATTTCAAAGGGTGCCCACAGCAACTTCCTAAACTGGTCCATGATTAGCTATTTACATGGTGAGGCAACTTTATGCATGACGTGATAAAACATGTGCAACAGCAGACACTTCAGATGGTTAAGTTGGAAGGTGATGGCACCTTTCAGTATTTCCTTGGATAAAAAGAAATCAGTGCCGCCAAATTAATTCTAGAATCCATTCTGGAATCCAGCAAACTTTTCATTCCCACTACCCCTAGCCCAGCATAATGAAAGGCTCATTTTCTCAGAGCTTTTATTATTAGCTTTTATTTATGAACAGATTTTCATTTTTTTTCCCATTCACGTAATCTTTCTGTCTATTTTTACACACAGTCTACACCACCTATCTCAACTACACTTTTTTAAAGAGTTCACTAAGGCATAATGGGTGTTGCTAACTTCTCAGCAATCTTAGAGTAATTCTGATTCTATTAGCTAAATGATATACTGCAACCCTAGCCAACAATGAATGCATAAACCCACCTAGCAATGAGAAGAAGGAGCTAGTGGAAGTATGCATTGTGAAAGCACGGAGTCAGCAAGCCAACCCACACAAGTGACCCTTTCTTTCCTGTGGTTAGCTAATTCTGTTGAAATTTTGACTACAATGACATATTATGCACGTGTTCAGATTCTCAACAGTTGTAAAACTATTACAACTAAACATAATTAAACATAAACTATTAAATATTGAGAAGATGCAGGTCCTACAATAATATTTTGGAAGCAACAGATAGCCCGGAAAGTATTTAGTTGCCCACCTTTGCCCCATCCCTTTTACTTACAGGACTTAGAACAAGACTTGCATTTGCCCAGCATTCAAGGTTTCCTCTATGAGTATAATATAGGATCTCTGTGCAAAATGGGAGTCCAATTATTTGTATACCAACAAGATATATACACAGAATGGTTAATGTCCATTAGTGCTACATAAAAAGAAGAAAAATGCTTGCACTATGTAATTTGTATTACAAGGATCTATTTAGAGAGTCTTGCACTCCCGTTGTTACAATACAAAACATTCCATCTTCACTCCTTTTTCTTAGCAGCACTATACATTGCATAAAAATTCTATTGTAAACACAGAGACGCTGTAAAATATGCATGTATCTTAATAGTCAAATATTGATGTTTTGATCTCTTAATGGAAAAAGTCCAATAGGTTTTTCTAATGAACTATGAAGATATGAAGGAAGAGGGGCATTTAGCTGAAACACCACCAATGTAAACATAACATGGGAAACACCAGAATATGCTATTTTAGAAGAAAATCAGATTTAAAAAATAGTTCCAAAAACACATGCTTCATATATTCTCAAGGTCACTGGCAAATTCAAGGTATTCAGCGGGTAACACAAAACCATATTCAGCTTCCAGCATAAAAGGCAATGGCTATTTCATAAATACTACAATGCACGATAGAATAATGTACCGCATCTGGCCAGTAAATGCTTTTAAATTCAGAAGTAGTGAACAAAAAGGTGCAATTTTTTTTTCCTGTAAATGACAAAGGCTTGATGTACTTACCTGCTGGCATTCTAATTGAATCAGCTATCAAAGATTTTAATTTTTGAAGACCAATCACTGCAGTTAGCCTTGATTTAATTTCCTGCAATAAATTACTGCCACACAGGCTTTGGCCCTGTAAAAAATGCAGAGAGGCCAAACATTAGGAACAGTTGAAAATTTACTTTTATGGAAAAGGTAGAATTCATATTTGAAATGCTGTTATCCCAAAGCATAAAATCATGCTAAAGAATGCTCTGGCATGCATGAGTCAGCACAAGTAGCCAATATACCAGGAAAGTACAGAAGGCAGATAGTAGGAGAGAAGCAGAAAGAGCTAAATCAAAACCAAAACAAAAAGAACTGAGAAGCCTCTCAATACACTTCAAAAACATGCTGTTAACAAATCCTTGATATCAAACACTTGGGAAAGTTACCATTTTAAACCACTTCCTTATTCCCTTATTCCCCAACCCCCAACTTTTTGATAGCTCTTGAGCAATGTGAAGTTGAGAAAGCTAACTTTAAAAAATCAACAAAATGCAATTCTCAACAAATTCCTTCGTTTAACAATGTGTGGTTCTAAAACAAGCTAAGAAATAGCTTAAAATTCAACCACTTCCCAGCAAGCAGTCAACTTCTTAAAAGAGTTTAAGGAACACTGCTCTACTTGCTATGCTATTTCATGTGCCTATTTCCTTAACACAGTATGCCAAACCTACCTTGAAAAGACCATTTCATGTGACTTGTAACCGAGATTGTAATACACAGAAGCAAAAGTTACGATAAAATTAGCTAGAGCTTTAGACAATGCTCCAAGGCAGAAAACTTTACGTTACAGCCCAAAACAGACTGGGAAACCTGCAAACTGCACTATAAACTATGACCTGGATTAAGAGACTTCTTGCACATTCTTAACAAAGAATAAACTCTGAAAAATCTTCCTGCACTCACTTCTACCTAGCCTTATGTATATAGCAAAGCTATTTAACCCAACTATTTTCACAGCAAGAGGATCTCAAATCAAATCTTTATTATGGTTATAGACCAGCATAAAGAGGGTGAGGTACAGTCAATTAAAAAGCATAGAAAATACATCAGTGTCTAAAAAAAATTATAAAGGGAATCTTGCTTAGTTAGCATATTACATTTACAAAGGACATCCAACATTACTGATCAATTATTATATAAATTAATCCTTTGAAAGAAATACATTTCCTAACAGGTATAATGAATATCCCCCTAAGGTGTCTCTACCTGCAAACATTCATTTAAAGCACTTATAAATCCACACAAAACACATGCAATTAAAAACTTATGCTGTCAGCCTTTGCCCAAAGGAAAATTGTCACTATAATGAGAAACTGAATGAGATACACTAATAGTCAAATATCAAACAATACGATTAGCAGGATTCAGAATAATACCATATTCCTGTTATTTTAAATAAGAATGGAGTAATAAATTGAACTGTTCCACTGTCAGGAAAAAAAGTTGCCAAAAGTGGGTTAATATCAAGCAAGAGTGTGACAAAATAGTATTTGTTTATTTTTGTCTTTGCCCATAGTACTTTTGTAATGTTTACACTATCATCTTTATTTTATATTGGTGCCTTGAATATATGTTGCTTGCTTTTACATAACATTATTACAACAGTTTTATGAAGTTCACTGTTTAAATCTAGGTGTTCACTTTCTTATCTATCATGGGTTGGCTTTCCCAGGAGCAGGCAATATACACATCTAACACATAAAAATAAATAAAAGTACTAAATTACATAATAGTAAAAAAAAAAATAGCTTGCCTCTAATAAAAAAGGAGTAATGATTTGTTGGATCCCATCAGTAGTTCACACCCAACAATCAACAACCATGATAATCATATACAACATAAAGTGGCCATTTTGGCTCCATATTCCCTGGTATCAAAATGCTCCACATCAAATTTAGCAAAAATCATGCTATTGGGGTGCTCAGTACAGAAAGGTATGCAATGTATGCCAAAACAGTAACTAAAGAATAAATGCGGAAAGTCATTACCTATACACCAATTTAAATACATACAATATTTACTAAAGGACGAGTAAATGAAGCAAGCAGAAAGTTGCAGACATAAGCTTTAGGTTTATTAGAAAGCAAGCTAAAACTTGCAAATATGTTACACTCATATCAGAGAAATGGGAAAGACATAGTATGCAGAATTACAGACCAAAGCAAGCACATGAAGCCTCCAATTCTTTATATATATTAAATATGACTACACACACATGCATACCAGTTATCCTCTACCAGTTGCATCTGCAAACTTTTCTGTTAATTGTGTATCACTAGGCATGTCCCAAAGTTCCTGGTTATGAACAGCCAACATGCAAGTCCTTCAAGCCATGTCCATGAGAAGCACTGTTTCCCCAAACTTGAAACCTCAGGGCTAAAACCTCCAACACACTTTTTTGCAACTCCCAGGCTATCCTCCAGTCACAATTACCAAAAGTCACTGGTCTGGTTTCCCACTGTTTTGAAGCAAGCGAAAACAGTAAAACAAGCTTTAAAATAGGCTTCTCAATATTAATTTTAAATTTTAAAAGGTAAGCACTCCCAAAATGAGAGCAAAACTCATAACATTTTGGCTCTGCCCACTATGTGCCATCACTCCACCCCCAATTTAGCCTTTGCCCTCCAAAAGCAACAAGTGCAGTCTTTGGCCATCAAAATGTTGCCTGTCTCTATCTTAAATATCCCTATTCAGGCAAGCAAAGATTAACTGATACCCAGTGCTACTTGCTTCTAGTTTTTTGCCTCAACTCTGCCACATGCTCAATTGTTCCTTTACCCACTGAAAGACTGCTTTTTGCTTTGATTTCTACATGTAGTGCCCTGTTCTCCCAGATGTCAACTTCCAGAGAACCATCTGGCACTCATCATGATCTAGTTCCATGTGCATTTTAATTTCTCAGCAATAACCACCAGAGAAACATTCAGGCCCAGTACTGTATATATCCAACAAACCTGCGAAAAGATATTTTGATGGAGAGGAGTGGTTGGTTGGCTTCAGTAGTTATAATGGGCTTTCAATATCTAAACTACTTTCCTTTTCTGGTGACATTAGAAGTCATCCCAATTATAATCACAGCACAGACTCCAACACCATTTTCCCATAATGAGCCTGACAACCAAAACTATGATGTACTCCTAGTATTATAGCTCAAAGAGAATACAAAAACAGAAGCAGACCTTCTAATGAATGAAGTTCATATAAACATGAAGGGATATGTGAGCTCAAGAAATCAAAAACTTCGTAAACCTACTCTAGACACCAGCTGGAGCCCCAAGAAACTGATTAGCTAATACACATAAATAAATGAGCTCAAGCAGCAAGTTCTGAGGGTACAAGCTGCTTCAGTTCACAATGTGGTATTTGAGCAATCAAATAATGTCTTGGACATCAATGTAACAAAATATAAACTATAAATCTTGAAAGAAGTGGGTTAACTTACAGATCCTTCCTAAACCATAATATACATGGTGAGCAATATGATGCCTGTGGACAACTTTGTGAATGCATATTGCCCTCTGTACTGGTGCTTCACTGATTCATTTTGTAAAAATTAACATTACTTTCAGGTGGCTAAGAACATTTCAAAATAAAATGTTGAGGCACCAAAATCAGCAATATTCTGATGGTGGATGGCGGAGACTGGCATTTGCTTTAAAACATTCCTCACTCCATCAGGAAAAAAAAAATGGAAAATAAGAAAGATATTTTATTGATTCAAAAGCAAAAACCAATTCAAAACTATTCACATTTTCACTGCCTGGGTTTTGGGGCGGCTTCGGAATGGCAACAAGATATGTGGAAACCTGGGGTTGACTCATCATAGCAATCACGCTGAGAAGGACCACAGTCATGATAACCATTGTGTGATAGTGCTCACAACACTTCCTCAAAACTCTAAAAGTGTATCCCAAACGATTGGACAGCCTATCTGTGGCTGCCTGCTAATTTATTGCTGTTTGCTTGGCAGGTTTGTTATTTATGATATATATTCCATACTTACCAACAATACAGGTGAAACTCGAAAAATTAGAATATCATGCAAATGTTCATTTATGTCAGTATGGCAACTCAAAGGGTGAAACCAAGATATGACGCATTACATGCAAAGCGAGATATGTCAAGCCTTACTTTGGTATAATTGTGATGATTATGGTGTACAGCTTATGAAAACCCCAAATTCACAATCTCAGAAAATTAGAATAGTGTGAAAAGGTTCAATATTTTAGGCTCAAAGTGTCCCACTCTAATCAGCTAATGAATCCATAACACCTGCAAAGGGTTCCTGAGCCTTTAAATGGTCTCTCAGGCTGGTTCAGTAGGAATCACAAGCATGGGAAAGACTGCTGACCTGACAGTTGTGCAGAAAACCATCATTGACACCCTCCGTAAGGAGGGAAAGCCCCAAAAGGTAATTGCAAAAGAAGTTGGATGTTCCCAAAGTGCTGTATCAAAGCACATCAATAGAAGGTTATGTGGAAGGGAAAAGTATGGAAGAAAAAGATGCACAAGCAGCAGGGATGACCGCAGCCTGGAGAGGATTGTCAGGAAAAGGCCATTCAAAAGTGTTGGGGACTTTCACAAGGAGTGGACTGAGGCTGGAGTTAGTGCATCAAGAACCACCACACACAGACGGATCCTGGACATGGGCTTCCAATGTCGTATTCCTCTTGTCAACCCGCTCCTGAACAACAAACAACGTCAGAAGCGTCTTACCTGGGCTACAGAAAAAAAGAACTGGTCTGTTGCCCAGTGGTCCAAAGTCCTCTTTTCTGATGAGAGCAACTTTTGCATCTCATTTGGGAACCAAGGACCCAGAGTCTGGAGGAAGAATGGAGAGGCACACAATGCACAATGCTTGAAGTCCAGTGTGAAGTTTCCACAGTCTGTGTTGATTTGGGGAGCCATGTCATCTGCTGGTGTTGGTCCACTGTGCTTCATTAAGTCCAGGGTCAACGCAGCTGTCTACCAGGAGATTTTGCAGCACTTCATGCTTCCTTCCACAGACGAGCTTTATGGGGATGCTGCCTTCATTTTCCAGCAGGACTTGGCACCTGCCCACACTGCCAAAAGTACCAAAACCTGGTTCAATGACCATGGGATTACTGTGCTTGATTGGCCAGCAAACTCGCCTGACCTGAACCCCATAGAGAATCTATGGGGCATTGCCAAGAGAAAGATGAGGGACATGAGACCGAACAATGCAGCGGAGCTGAAGGCCACTATTGAAGCATCCTGGTCTTCCATAACACCTCAGCAGTGCCACAGGCTGATAGCATCCATGCCACGCCGCATTGCAGCAGTCATTGCTGCAAAAGGGGCCCAAACCAAGTACTGAGTACATATGCATGCTTATACTTTGCAGAGGTCCAATATTGTTCTTTTCCCAATCCTTATGTTATTGATGTCATGTAATATTCTAATTTTCTGAGATTGTGAAATTCATAAGCTGTACGCCATAATCATCACAATTATAGCAAAGTAAGGCTTGACATATCTCGCTTTGCATGTAATGCGTCTATCTCATATATTGGTTTCACCTTTTGAGTTGCCATACTGACATAAATGAACATTTGCACGATATTCTAATCTTTCGAGTTTCACCTGTATCTCTCCTAACCTAATCTGTAGCAACTTAAATTTAAATTAATTCAAAAATCAAATAGCCTGAACACATTACTAGTTTAATGTAAATAAAATGTGAATAAGTATCAAGATTCTAAATATTTTATACTTATTTCTTAGATGTACATAGTACTCCCTCTTCGTTTTCCCAAAAACAACTCTATGAGATAGACTGGACTTAGACCATGACTGGTTCCAAGCCAGTGAATGAGATTTGATAGGTAAAGGCTATGTCCAACTCTCCAGGCCTAACCCAAACCCTTCAATACCATATCACCCTGCTTTCTAAGTATTGAAACAATTCAACTAATTGCCTTGCCAAGTCTACCAAAGAACACAAAACAGTATAAACTAATGCAAAAATAATCCTCACAAAAGTACATTTTTCTATACCACAAATGTAATCAAATGCTTTCTGGGCATTTCTAATCTTCATTTTTCCAGTAACTCATAAATGAAAGTCAGCAGAGATCTCCATAAACGTGGAGATTTTCCCCAGCACAATGTAATCTACCATGCTGATGACAGACAAATCAAGCTGTATCCTGGCTGACATCATTCTTAAATGTTAATGAATTCTAAAGCAACAAAAACAAAAAGCCATTAGGAATTCTATTAGGCGGTTCGGTATGCTTTTAGTATCATCCCTTAGTTTCAGAAATAAATATTAGATTTGCATCCTTCCAAATGGTGGAAAGCAGGTCCAAGTCTATAGGGCAGGGGTTCCTGAAGTGTGAAGTCACAATCAAATTTTGGGAAGGTGGTTCACAAATTTAGGGGGCTTCTGCATGTAAAGTTAAATTGTTATCAGAAGCTGTTACCATTCTGCCTGGACAAGCTGGAAGCAAAGTCAGGTTTTTCTAGTTGCTGTTATAAACATATTAAAAGCAAAAATTGATTTAAAAATGTGGAACAAAAAAATGAGCATGGCTAAAATAAAACCCAGATTTCATGAATTAGGCAAAACTAAGTAAATTCATCCTTTCCATTAAAATAAGATTTAATTTTGTCTGTTTTACTGTTTTTTTCCAATTAAAATTATCATGTTACAAAGTTGCGAGTTTTTATCAGTTTTACTTGAAATGCACCACTATTTAATACATTAATTTTAATCTGTATTTATTTCTTACCCAAGCCTAACCCCACTAAAATAATTATTTTATTTATAAAGAGGTCATAAAACTTCTTTTAGCATTTCAGGGTATCACAGCACTGCAAATTTTGGGAAAAAAATGTGCTGTATGTCTTCAAGAATCAAATTGATAATTTTAAGGGACTAAGTCTCTATTGCTATTGTCCCCAATTTCCAGAGTACTGCAAGAGAAGATAAATGAATTCCTTAGGCAATTTTTTTAGTGCAGATGCATTACTTTTCCCATTGTGGGGGAGGTCAGAGATAAAGGAGATAGGAGAAAGGGGTAGAATCATGAGGAGGGAGCTGGAGGCAAGAAAGATATAAACAGATGAACATACCAGCATGAAGAAAGATGCTCCCCCAAAGATTATTTTTCTCTTGGGGGAAAAAAATCTAAAGCATCTGTTGTTATTTCCACAGGATTTAAAAGATGGCAAAGACCATACAGTGAACAGAAACTCAGTAATATTCTCAGTAAGGGATCAGATCGCAGCTGCTATCTACAGTTAACCTTTTAACTAGTTAAACTGGACAAAGCCTCTCTTCACTTTATTAAATACTGCACTGCCATTTTAACAATTATATAATTGACCAGTTGCACAAACCATTTTTGTCTATGGCTCTAATTCTCTACAGCAAATCGTATTGCTCTGTAGCCCGATAAGAGTACAACATGCCTGTTTCATTCCAGGAAAAGTCTAAAATGGACCCAAGAACCTACCTACCTATCTATTTATTTTTCAAATTTAGACACTGCCCATCTCACAAGGAAGTGACTCTGGGTAGTTTACAATAAAAACAGCAAATAAATATTAGTTAAAATACAATAAAAATAGTATAAAAATACAATAAAACCAAATACATACATAAATAATAATATCTTCCAAGGTGCTGGTGATCCAAAAGCTATTAACATATGGGAGCATCTTCAAGGAGCTAACCATCCCCAGGGTTGGTTGCCCCTTTTCTCACCCTATGCAAGTTGGGAGAGCCAGGTCTTGACTGCCTTCCAGAAGGTCAAGAGAGCAGGGGCCTGCCTCACCTCTGGGGGAAGGGTATTCCATAGGACCACAGCAGAGAAGGCTCTCCTTCTGGACCCTACCAGTCGACATTCTTTCATTGGCGGGGTCCGCAGCATACTCTCTCTGCTTGACCAGGTGGGATGGGTCAATATAATGGGGGTGAGACGGTCCCTCAGGTAACCTGGTCCCATGCCATGTAGGGCTTTAAAGGTGATAACCAACACCTTGAATTGGACCTGGAAGCAAACTGGGACCCAGTGCAGCTCACGCAGCAAAGGTGTGACATGTGCCATCTTTTGGGCACCCAAAATTGCCCACACAGCTGCATTTTGAAGCAGCTGTAGCTTCCAGATACTTTTCAAGGGTAGCCCCATATAGAGTGCATTGCAATAGTCTATACAGGAGATGACTAGGGGATGAATGAGTGATTGGAGGGACTCCCAATCCAGGAAAGGGTGTAACTGGCACATAACACGTAGCTGAGCAAAGGCCTTCCTGGCCACAACTGCCACCTGCCCTTCGAGCAGGAGTCGTGAGTCCAGGAGGACCCCAAGATTATGCACTGGGTCTGTCTGGGGTAGTGCCACCCCATCCAGAAGCAAAGATGGTATATTTCTGGGTACAGAGGAGCCCCCAACCCACAGCCACTCCATCTTACCAGGGTTCAGCTGAAGCCTATTATTCCCCATCCAGACCCCCCCTTAAGAGAAGGGTCAGAACATTTAATATCCTAAACACCTCTGTCTGCAGGCACAGGCTGTAGTTTTCTTCCTCCTGAAGGTTTCAAGATCTGATATGACTACAACGACAAAAAGTTATAAGAAACTGGTCACTCTGGCCAGCTGTATTGATCTAAGTAGATATTCTCATTTATAGCAATTGGCAATGTAGTCTCTGGATTGCAGCAATATACAAAGAGCTGATTATTCATCTATCATGCTGGTTTAGGAAGAAAGTGAAAGTCATTATGACCCTGTAAGATAGTTAGACTTGTAAGTCAGTGGTTACTATTGGAACAGCCTATGACCCTACTAATAGACTAAAGACCTGTTTAGTCCACAATGACCAATCAAAAGTCACAAGGAACTCACACGCAGCACATGAAGGAGGAAAATTCTTGAATTTTCACAGCAGCTAGGAATAAGCTACCTTTGAAGCATGTAGCCATCATACTAAGTATGCTTTGATGCCTTCACCTTATCTTGTGATAGTTAAGTTAACCATAAGCTATTTGGAGTACTGCCTTGCCTGTCCTAAATCTAGTGTTATGAGAGTAGGAAAAAAAAATCCTTTTGGCACCCTATGCATAGTTTTATCTATTCTCCTTTAGTTGTTCCTTCTTTGTTTTTATGCCAGCAATTCAACTGATGTCTAACTGAATGGTAAGTATCTTGGTGACATTACCTGCAGTGTGCAGGTAATGGCTTAAAGCATATGACATCAAAAAGGGTTGGAAGAGTTCCCCTTCAGCCTCCAAGCTCTCAATGTTTGTCATTATCCTCCACTTGACAATGAACATGATTATTTTTGCAACATCTGATTTTAAAAATAAAAAATTATATTGCTAATGGAAGACTGAATCCAGTGCTATGTTTCCATCAGAAGAAACTATTTCCACAGACAAAAGTGGGGTTTAATTTCCTCTGTACACCTCAAAATCTTCCTAAGCAGATTTAAGAGGCATGAGAGAAAGGAGAAAGTTGCATTACATTAGCAGTAATTTACTAGCATAATGCTACCCCAGCTCTTTCAAAAGCTATGTTGCAAAAGAATGACACACTACCAAATTACAAAAGGAATATAACCAGGGCGGGGCAGGGGGAGCACAATGCTTTTACCTAGCAAACAATGATTTCTGTCTTGAAGTAAGTTGCTTTAGTACTGTGAGCAAATTCCCCTTCTGCTTCTACAAAACAAACTGTCATTCCTGGCTTCAGGCAAGCTAATTCTTATGAGGATACTGGTGCAACAGGTTTAGTTGCCTGTTGCTTATCATTCAGCAGTATATTTTTATGCTTGTTTCTTGAAAAAGGCCAGAGTATCAACAGGAAAAGCAAACTACCTCTTTTTTAATTTGCAAAATATCAGCCCTTATGCTAGGCAAGGCCATTATTTCTGACTGGCATAGTCAGGCACCTGATATGCCAACAAGGGCCATCATTAACAGCCCCCACCAGGTCCATAAGAGCTCTTCCTCCTTGCCACCTGCTGACTCACTCAGTTCTCCTTTGTGTTTACAGGACAGCAATGGCAGCGTGGAAGAACTGGAGTACCAGTGTTCGTGGGTGGCTCCTCCCTGGTGAGGAAGAACAGCAACAGTAACAGAGAAGACAGCCAGGTAAAACCTGAAGAAGCCAGTACTTAAGATACATACAGAAGAGGTAACTGAAAAGAAAGAAAGAAACAAGCATACAGTTAAGCCAGGACTGGGAGAGGAGGACTACAAATGGCAGCTTTCTGCCTTCTGCCCATGTGAATGCCTACCCTTTACCTACACAAAATAAAAGGGGAACTACTGAATGGACATGCCTTCTGCCCCAGGCCATTTATGCTGCTGTCCAGCTGTACATAATGTACTGCAACTAGCTTACATTATTCTATAAATCAGGGTTCTTCAACCTTGGTGACTTGAAGATGCGTGGACTTCAACTCCCAGAATTCTGGCTGGGGGGTTCTGGGAATTGAAGTCCACACATCTTCAAGTCGCCAAGGTTGAGGAACCCCGCTATAAAACACACTAACTTTCAACAACCAAATGAAGATTGGTCAGTACATTCCTCCTCCGAGTCCAATGGGTTTTTTACTCCAATAAAGTTATGGGATCCATTTTCAATCCCTCATTCATCCTCAGATATCTACCTTTCCCTATTTTAATCATACCAACAAAGAATCTGCACCCAATAATACTTTTAACACCTAAACAGCCAAGGCAAAAGAAAGTGTAATTTCTGCATTCCAAAGATACAGAGGCACACCCTTGTGCAATTTCTTGGAAAGAGCCCCAACTGGTTCAGCTTTGCTTTGAAGGGACTGTTGACTCGGGTTACATAGCACATTTGTCTACTGCAGCAATAAAGATTGAAATTTAACCTCAATATGCATCTATAAATGACACCACCAAGAGCGGATCACCTGACTTTCTGGCAGAAAAAGCAATCTACTCAAACCAAGAGTGCCTGGAGGGATTTCTCTACAGCGAAAAGCTGCATTGGAAGTTTAAACCAGATTAATGATTCTCAAAATGGGACCAAAGCCAAGAAATTTCTCATTTCTCATCTGCTTGCCCGATGAGAATGGGGAGCAACCTCTGACTGAGATTTTCTTAGGAAGCTGGCCTATTTATTTTAACCGCACCTCTCCTAGATTTGGGCAGCTTATAAATCATTAATATATAAAATAAAATAAAGCTACAGATGCAGTACACTAAAACAAACAACATATATAGTTTGTTAACCAGATACATTTTTTCTTTCACATACCCTCAGAAGAGATACAAGAACCACAATTATCCAGAATAAAACCCAGAATAAATTGTGAGATTTCCAATAAAGCACAATTGCTAACTTGAAAAGACTTTGATTGTTCACCATTGCTATTTAAGTCCATTGTGTTATTTTGAACACCAATATCCAACTGCTGGAAAAATGCATTAATTTAGCAAATGTATCTGTTTTGTATTTACATGTATTATTGTTATCACACAATGCATTGAAATCTTATTAAATGTAGTATTTTAAAATAAAAATGGTTCCAATAAAGTACATTTTCACCCACAGCCAATCTACTCACAACCAATTTTCACCCACATTTTTTTCACAATTTCATATTTCAATTTGCACAATGCCTTTTCAACCACAACCAATCCATCTACAACTGCCATAAATATTTTAAATTAAAATCCAAAGAGGACAAATGAATTCTAAAATCTTCAAGAAGCCCCAAGTGAAGCCAGTTCTATTACTTCACAGGAGGGAACTCCACAGTAGCCACAACTGGGAAGGTGCTATTTTTTGTACAGTATGAACATTGTACTTTTCTGATGTTCTAGTAAATGTTAACCAACTTTGCTCCTTTAAAAAAAAATTAAAGTAGGTTTTCATAACGTAAGACTCAGCTAGTTCAAATGCTGCTTTTTGCTGATTTTTTTTCCAGACCACTATCACACTTAAGGTTAAAAAGGTGGTATGTTCTATACAAAAGGATATCTAATGATTAACTAGCAGAAGACCAAAATTACAGTCTTTGGGACTTGGACATTGTTGAATGTTGCTGAATGAAGCCTTCCACCCATGTTAAGTGGAAGACAAACAAGAATTATTTTGGAAAATCACTGTTGCTTCTGTCTAAAAGGCATATCACTACAGTACATACCTACATAAACTTCTTGCCAATTATTCACTTTTTGATAGAACAGGAATTATGTGGATGCCACCAGATTATTGAATACTTTCATTCTAACTAAGTGCAACAATACTAGGGGAGGGGGAAAATCATGCTCAACTAACTTCAATTCCTCCCTTCAAAACAGCCGTGTGTGTGCTGGAGAAGGGAGAGATGGAGAAGGGGGAGATAAGACTGGATTCAGTTCTTACTTTTAATTTCTTCTGTGATCAGCAGAAGTATATTTTTTAAAGAGTACACAGTTCCAGATATTCTTGGATACTAAAATCTTTTTCTGCTGCTTATTCAAATTTACAAAACCTGATATTTTCTTGTGATTTTAACATAGGAAGCCTACCCAATGAGCTACACTGCCATGATAGCACTCTGAAGCTTGAAGGCACATCCAAGACAGATCTGTGTTGGAGACTTTTCAGTGGAAATTTGCTCTGGAATTTCCAAGAAAGCCAAGAGACAAGGCACTCCTTTTCAGACAGCCTGAGGACCCAGAGTACTTACCAAAGTAATGACAGCTCTTATGGGACACTTCAGGACTAAGAATGTTGACATTTATCTGCTTATTGATGGCTTTATGGAGAAAACAGTGAGTAGCTTTCCCTTGATATTTTAGTGTCTCTAGGAATACAATGAATCATGAATTCTAAAGAATATTTCTACCAAACCATCTCCAACACCCATCTGTCCTTGTACGTGTGTTCAAGGTGCAGCAAAAGTTTTGCAATTACCATTCCACCTGGGTGGTAATGGCATCAATTTGAGAAGCCAAAAAAGGTTAGGATGCAGTCTCTGGAGCAAAAGAACAAAGATGGTCTTTTGTATCTCCTTCTTCGGGGCTGACGACAAGAATTTTTTCATCCTTGCTTTCTATTAGGGCTGAGTTGATTGATTTCCCAAATTGGTCCTTTCCCAAGAATGGCTTTGCTGTGAGGTTGCTCTTGATTGGTGGCCTATCTCCCGCTGCCTGAGTCACAGGATGCTGTGACTGCCATGGATCTGGTTCCAAAACAGAAGATGCGACTGCCATGAAATCTGCAGCTACAGCTAGTTCAATGATACTTTCTCTTAGGCATTTGGCTTCTTTGGGGCTTCTGGGAAGAGATCCTATGTGAATACTACATGAAGATAATGTAGAAGAAAGCTGCATCCCAGATTCCCAGAGCTGCTGCTTCACCATCTCACTTTGAAGATAATGTCCGTTATATGTGTGTTAAGTTTATATGTACCTTTCCAGCTCTCCTTTCTCTCTTGGCATTACTGATTTAGAAATCAGAGCTACTACTGGTTTTATCAATATTAGGCATAGGCAGCCACTTCCTGTTCTTCTGGGATGAGAGATACAGCCTGTTCACCAACATAGAGTGTGCCATGGGCTTGCCTGGGTCCACTCACTTCTTAACTCTGTAAAGAAATCTGAAAAGGGCACACTGAGGTCTGTGCTAGAACTTGAAGGGAATGCTTCAGCAAAACCTCGCAATACCTTGGAGTTGGGGCCCAGCTCCAAACTGAACATGTTTGGTGGCTTATTAAGCAACCCTGAGATTAAGTCAGCATTAAATAGTATTTGATGGGAAGAAATGGATTGTGTGAAGTCATCATCTGAAAGTTGAATTTCCTCTTGGTCCAAGCCCAATGAGGAATGATCCTCAGATGTGTCACATGACTCTCTCCCACTTCCTCATGGATTAGGAGAATTCCTCACTCCTCATCACTTAATGCACTGATAACCTGAGAGTGAAGTAGTGACCTTCTCTAATTCTTTTGGCTCTGATCTCTGCCTCTGATGCTACCAGGATGAATGTTCTCCTTCTTCCTGAGTCTCTTCACAAATCCTTGTGTCTCTCCCCTTTCTCCTTTTCTTATTTTTTTCCTTTTTCTGAGAACAGGGTCCTTTTCTGAGTCCAAAGAGGAGCTTGAGTAGTCAGAAGATGGAGAAGAGTAGGATTCACTTGATGGGCTTCTGGAAGTTAGAGCAACTGATTCCTTCTATTCCTATCAGACACAGAACAGCTTTTGCACTCCTTGAGCAGGTTTAGGATCATATATAATTTGGTTCTGGAGAATGCATTGCTCACAGGGGAGTGGGAGGACGGCTTGCTGAGGTTACCACATTTCACATGAGCAGAGAAGACCTGATGGAGACCTATTCCTCTTCTAGTCCTTGAGCTACCATGTTGGACCCAAATAGGCTAGCTCACACCTCTCTTATTTCTCTCAGGGCTCATCGGCCCTTATCCAACATACTGCCAGATCTAGTGTTCTTCAGTTCCCCTGCTACCATTTTGCCAATGGAATAGATGAGGAACTGACTTATTAGTCCTTAGAGCAGCCAGGATTAGTTGGATGCTGCTGCACCACTTTTTCCAGCCTCAAGAATAGATCTGTTCTTGGAGTTGCTGCTGATAGTAAAATCAGAAGTTTAGTCTGACTGCCAGAGGGACGCAGGTGGTGTCATCCAAACTCTTTCACTGTTTTGAGATTTGCAGTAGTTGGCCCTGCTTGGTAACTTTTTCATGTAGGAGAGAAAAGACTCCAAGAAGTCTCCTGATCTGCCATTGTGGTTCTTGGCTATTGGAGGGTTGTTACAATTGCAACTTGTTCATCATGGGGTGTAAAGAGTGGATTCCAAGCAGCCTTCTCATCTTCTGTGGGTCCCTCCTTTGTCTGCCCAGCCACAGCTGGCTCCAGTATTATGCCTTCTTCTTTGATCCTCTAGAGATCTGCTATCACACACCCTCAGCCTCAGACTAGCCCACCATTTAGCTGGTGCACAGTTGTTGGAATTGCATTCGGTCATGTGCTGCTTTGATGTTTGTATCTCTGATTTTTTTTTCCTTTTCTCAACCCTAAATGGAGCTGAGAAGAAAGATCCTGGTTCTTCCTAGGCAGAAATAAGAACTAAACAGAAGGGATTCCTCCATTAAACAGGCAAAATGTTAAGGCCTGCCTTCTAGCTAGATGTGAACTTAACTCTTTCCTATAGGCTCCATCTTCAGTGACCAAGAATAAAAACTGATTACTGAGCACTGTTTGAGCTGCTGATGAAATTCTACTTACAGCCTGTAAATATATGTGAGTCTTCAAAGAATTACTGTAATATAAACTAATTACACACTCTGCACAGTATTTACATTATGATAGAAAATGGCCTTATCAGCAGTTATTAGCTACAGCGCTTCTCTCAAATCCATTTAAGGCCCTTATTTGCTCTCTTTTACAAACACCCCAGCTTTATACAACAGGTCTCCAAGGGAAATAGTAAAGGCACCAGAAAGACAAGAGTAGCGACTATTTCTGCAGTATGTATGAGAATTTACTTGATGAAAATGCACCTCTATATAATTTAAATTATGTGCTACTTTGTCGAAGTTTTGCTCCTTATTATACATGTTTTAGGTTGACCCATAAATAAATGCCCTATCACCACTTCTACATCATTAGTCCATTTACTTGCATCAATGGGGATTCAAATGTTTTCTTCATGCCTAATTTCTTGCAAGGCACATACTTTCAATTTCCAGCCCCTATCAAAACAAACTAGTTGCTTTTTTAATACAAAACTGCAGGAAATCACACCTGATAACTTGTAAAAACTCCTTCACCTTGGAGATACAAGGTGCAAAATGTTCAGGATGTCATTTAAACACTGCACTCCATTTGTTATCATGACTCAGCAGCTACAGAACCTGGGATCCTGTTTCCCGAGGCTTCACCCCCTTCCTTTTGCCTTTGCTTCAGAAGCTTAAGCAGTGTCTCTCTTTGAGATTTTTTTTTTCTCTTGAAAAACAACAAAACATTTTATTTGCTGTTGGGGTGATTAGTTATGGATTTGTGCAGCTTAGCTTCTTCTGAATCTTGGAAAAAAAGCCCTTGCACTTACTAAATTAGTGAACATAGATTTAGGGTTATATGGAAATATTGGGTAGTTATGCCTACCATTTGAATGACTCAGCCAAAAAGTTCTCCTGCATCTCACCAATAACTGCAACCTTCCCTTGTTATTTAGATCTACCTTAATTGTATTTAAATATTTAAAAATTTACACCATACAAAAAATTAAATACACATTTATAAGCAGTACCATGCAGACCAAGTTTAATCACTTAAAGCTGGAGGAATGCAATATAAGAGAGTGCTAGCTCTGGACTGAGAATACCAAGATTTTCCTTCTCTGCCCTCCCACATCATCACCATCCATCAGTAAGAAATTCACCCATGAGTTTCAGGCAAGAGCCCAAATCAGTTAATTCAGCCAGCACAAGGCACTGTAAAGCCAAGATATTTCTCAAAATGAATTGGAGAAAAGTCATGAAACAACATTTTAATAAGAACCAAAATGCTCTGACATCATTAGCAACTATTGCTATGAGCATTTTTGTAAAACTTTCATGGTTTGTCACTACAGTTTTCATTGTACTGATAGGACCCATAGCCAAGTTAAACATTGCTTTGAATAAGTCACTGCCAATAATCCAGAGAAGTGCACTATTGCCACATGTTTGCATACAAATACAACCTTTAACACCTTTTAATGAATGGTAACCTACTATTCATTTATTTTATTTCAATCTCTGGATTTAGAGGACGTAATTTAAGAATAAAATATACATTACAGAAACCCAAGTTAGATTAATACTTGTTCAGAACTCCAGAGACAAGTAAAATTGCTTCATGGCAGGCTCAAGTGTTATGTTGGTCATCCACATCAAAGAATGGGTTTATTGTTTGAAGTAGGTGCCACAAGACTACAGTACTACGGTACTTGCAAAGAATAATTTTGGATATAACACCATCCCCAGCACAAAGTAGGCATAACTAGAGAAAGTCCAACATAGCTATTCTTCTTATCTATTTCTTCTACAACTCAAATTGGGTGATGGAAAGTTAAGCTAGTTTCTATCAGTGTTTTGCTCCCCTCTTTCACTGTTAGTGATGAAGTTCTCAATAGATGCTATTTAATTCCTTAGAATGATGTTTTCTAAGATAATGGTATTTCCTATATTTTGATTGATTAGACTTAGGCTTCAATCTCTGTAGCTTACAGTGGACATAATGCTTGTATATTAGATTCTTCACTTGAATCTCTAGCTCTGAATTATCCAGCCATGTAGGAAGCTTACAGAGCCTATAATAGAGTCTAAACCTATAAACAACCCTGTGCTAAACTGAAGATTTTGCAATCTACTCAGAATCCCAAGGTCCACTGCCTGGAACTGGGTGAAAAAGAATGACTCAGAGAGACAGAGGTGCAAACAGAATTGGAGGATGACCTGCCTCTGCTCAACCCAATACATTATTTTCCATATTAGCTTTGTATTCACTACCCCAATTTAACTCTTCTTCACTCCTATTCCTAATTTAGAAAAATTAGCCTTTTTGTTGTGGCTATGGTTAAACCACTATGTGTTAGAAACGCTTAACAGTTAACTGCAGATCACTAAACAAGTTATCAACAGATTCTCCACCTACCTTTTCTTGGCTTCGGCCTATGAGGGAAAAGCAGCACATTTTTCAAATGGTGGTAAATTCAGCTTTTTCCCCCTGACACTTGTAAATAACTAGTAAGGAGAATTCAGATTAATATTATACATGTCATATTAAACCTTTCAAATATTATGGAAAGATATACAGTATTGTGCAAGTTTTAGGCAGGTGTGAAAAAATGCTGTAAAGTAAGCATGCTTTCAAAAATATATATTGTAATTGTTTATGTTTATCAATTTACAAAATGCAAAGTGAGCAAACAGAAGAGAAATCTAAATCAAATCAATATTTGGTGTGACTACCCTTTGGCTTCAAACCAGCATCAATTCTTACACTTGCACACTTTGTACACTTGCACAAAGTCAGGGATCCTACGGATTAGAGTCAGGTGTATACCAAGCAGGTGCTAATGATCATCAATTTCATATGTAGGTTGAAACAGTCATTAACTGAAACAGAAACAGCTTTGTAGGCGGCTTAAAACTGGTGAGGAACAGCCAAACTCTGTTACTAAGGTGGGGTTGTGGAAGAGAGTTTCGTGTCACAGGTCATACACCATGGCAAGACTGAGCACAGCAACAAGACACAAGGTAGTTATACTGCATCAGCAAGGTCTCTCCCAGGCAAAGATTTCAAAGCAGACTGGGGTTTCAAGATGTGCTGTTCAAGCTCTTTTGAAGAAGCACAAAGAAACGGGCAACGCTGAGGACCGTAGTCGCAGTGGTCGGCCAAGGAAACTTAATGCTGCAGATGAAAGACACATCATGCTTACTGCCCTTTGACACTGGGAGATGTCCAGCAGTGTCATCAGCACAGAACTGGCAGAAACCAGTGGGACCCAGGTACACCCATCTACTGTCCAGAGAAGTCTGGCCAGAAGTGGTCTTCATGGAAGAATTGCAGCCAAAAAGCCATACCTCTGACATTGAAACAAGGCTAAGCAACTCAACTATGCACAAAAACATAGGAACTGGGATTCAGAAAAATGGCAGCATGTATGTGATGGAAGGCATGAGCGGGGAAGATTCTGGAATGGAACTTCAAGGTTACAGGGAAGGGGAAGTGACATTCCAAGCATCTCCTCAGCCCCCAGCTGGACTGTGTGAAAGTAAGAAGGAAGAGACTGGCCCCTCCCTAAGGGCTTGATGGTTATAGTTGCTCTCATTGGGGAATCAGAGTTAGTCTGGCAAGATTCTGTCTATTAAGTACTAGCTAATAAAGAACCTGAGCTGATTTCTGGACTATCTCGTGTGATTCTTGGGCTGAACCTGACATCAATCTCGCCAGACTAACTCTAATTCCCCAATGAGAGCAACTATAACCATCAAGCCCTTAGGGAGGGGCCAGTCTCTTCCTCCTTACTTTCACACAGTCCAGCTGGGGGCTGAGGAGATGCTTGGAATGTCACTTCCCCCTCCCTGTAACCTTGAAGCTCCATTCCAGAATCCTCCCCACTCATGCCTTCCATCACAAGGTGCTCTGGACTGATGAGTCAAAATTTGAAATATCTGGCTATAGCAGGAGGCAGTTTGTTCATAGAAGGGCTGGAGAGCGGTACAATAATGAGTGTCTGCAGGCAATAGTGAAGCATAGTGGAGGTTCCTTGCAAGTTTGGGGCTGCATTTCTACAAATGGAGTTGGAGATTTGATCAGGATCAATGGTGTCCTCAATGCTGAGAAATACAGGCAGATCCTTATCCATCATGCCATACCATCAGGGGGGCGTGTGATTGGCCCCAAACTTATTCTGCAGCAGGACAACGACCCCAAACATACAGCCAATATCATTAAGAACTATCTTCAGTGTAAAGAAGAACAAGGAGTCCTGGAAGTGATGGTTTGGCCCCCACAGGGCCCTGATCTCAACATCATCGAGTCTGTCTGGGATTACATGAAGAGACAGAAGGATTTGAGGCAGCCTACATCCACAGAAGATCTATGGTTAGTTCTCCAAGATGTTTGGAACAACCTACCTGCCAGGTTCCTTTGAAAACTGTGTGCAAGTGTACCTAGAAGAATTGATGCTGTTTTGAAGGCAAAGGGTGGTCACACCAAATATTGATTTGATTTGGGGTTTTCTTCTGTTTGCTCACTTTGCATTTTGTAAATTGATAAACATAAACAATTACAATATATATTTTTGAAAGCATTCTTACTTTACAGCATTTTTTCACACCTGCCTAAAACTTTTGCACAGTACTATATATTGTCTCAGTCCTATGCTCAAGTATCTATCTGGGCTGTTTCCAGATGCTAGTGGTTGATTGAGTATAAAGCTATTGGAATCTCTTCATCACATTCCATGTAGCCATGTCTTTTCCTTTCTTAACTGCACCCAACTTCCCTTTAGCTTTAATCAGTCCAATATACAGTAGGGCAAAAAAGTATTTAGTCAGCCACCAATTGTGCAAGTTCTCCCACTTAAAAAGATGAGAGAGGCCTGTAATTTTCATCATAGGTATACTTCAACTATGAGAGACAAAATGGGGGGAAAAATCCAGAAAATCACATTGTCTGATTTTTAAAGAATTTATTTGCAAATCATGGTGGAAAATAAGTATTTGGTCACCTACAAACAAGCAAGATGTCTGGCTCTCACAGACCTGTAACTACTTCTTTAAGAGGCTCCTCTGTCCTCCACTCGTTACCTGTAGTAATGGCACCTGTTTGACCTTGTTATCAGTATAAAAGACACCTGTCCACAACCTCAAACAGTCACACTCCAAATTCCACTATGGCCAAGATCAAAGAGCTGTTGAAGGACACCAGAAACAAAATTGTAGACCTGCACCAGGCTGGGAAGACTGAATCTGCAATAGGCAAGCAGCTTGGTGTGAAGAAATCAACTGTGGGAGCAATAATTAGAAAATGGAAGACATACAAGACCACTGATAATCTCCCTCGATCTGGGGCTCCACACAAGATCTCACCCCGTGGGGTCAAAATGATCACAAGAATGGTGAGCAAAAATCCCAGAACCACACGAGGGGACCTAGTGAATGACCTGCAGAGAGCTGGGACCAAAGTAACAAAGGCTACCATCAGTAACTGCCAGGGACTCAAATCCTGCGGTGCCAGACGTGTCCCCCTGCTTAAGCCAGTACATGTCTGGGCCCGTCTGAAGTTTGCTAGAGAGCATTTGGATGATCCAGAAGAGGATTGGGAGAATGTCATATGGTCAGATGAAACCAAAGTAGAATGTTTTGGTCTAAACTCAACTCGTCGTGTTTGGAGGAGAGAGAATGCTGAGTTGCATCCAAAGAACACCATACCTACTGTGAAGCATGGGGGTGGAAACATCATGCTTTGGGGCTGTTGTTCTGCAAAGGGACCAGGATGACTGATCCGTGTAAAGGAAAGAATGAATGGGGCCATGTATCGTGAGATTTTGAGTGAACACCTCCTTCCATCAGCGAGGGCATTGAAGATGAAACGTGGCTGGGTCTTTCAGCATGACAATGATCCCAAACACACCGCCTGGGCAACAAAGGAGTGGCTTCGTAAGAAGCATTTCAAGGTCCTGGAGTGGCCTAGCCAGTCTCCAGATCTCAACCCCGTGGAAAACCTTTGGAGGGAGTTGAAAGTCCGTGTTGCCCAGCGACAGCCCCAAAACATCACTGCTCTAGAGGAGATCTGCATGGAGGAATGGGCCAAAATACCAGCAACAGTGTGCGAAAACCTTGTGAAGACTTACAGAAAACGTTTGACCTCTGTCATTGCCAACAAAGGATATATAACAAAGTATTGAGATGAACTTTTGATATTGATCAAATACTTATTTTCCACCATGATTTGCAAATAAATTCTTTAAAAATCAGACAATGTGATTTTCTGGATTTTTCTCCCCATTTTGTCTCTCATAGTTGAGGTATACCTATGATGAAAATTACAGGCCTCTCTCATCTTTTTAAGTGGGAGAACTTGCACAATTGGTGGCTGACTAAATACTTTTTTGCCCCATTGTATCTTTGTGTGTGTGTGTGTGTGTGTGTGTGTGTACCTTCAAGTCGATGTTGATTCCTGGCAACTACCTGGACTACTTCCTGCAGTTTGCTTGGCAACAATTTCAGGAGTGATTTTGTCGGTACCTTCTTCCTAGGGTTGAGAGTGACAGAGTGAAGGTCACCCAGCTGGTTTTGTGCCTAAGGCAGGACTAGAACTCACAGTCTCCCGGTTTCTAGCCTGGTACCTTAATCACTACACCAAACTGGCTTTCCACAATACTTCTACTGCTCCAGAATTTGAAGCAGAATTTGAAACAGTCACATGATTATAAATGTATTTATTTATTAAATTTGTATGCCGCCCATCTCCCCCAATAGGCGCATATTCTTAGGCTCTTCCCTCTGACAGTTTTATCTCTTCTATTAAAATTCACCATTGAGGATACATTAAAAATAACTGAGTTTGAAACTACCCCCACAAAAAAACACATGATTGACTAACCAATCCCCCCATCACAGAATGATAGCAGAATTAAGATAGCAAGGTGATTCAGTTGCTGGGAATCTCTTAATAGAGGGCTGCTTTTTCTTGCAATCTTTTTTGTATACATAAATTTAATCAGGCATGTTTTTAATATTCATTATTCAAAGGAGAAACTAAACAAAATCAGAATTAAAGAGCAGTATGCTATGTTAACATGTCCCAGGATTTAATATGTATGACTTCTGAATAAACATTTATAAACTGTTATGTAACTAAGACCAAATATAAGTGGTTAAGTGATGTCAACAGGCTAGTGAAAGTTTTCTAGCCTGCCTCTCCTCCATGGGGAAATCCATGTGTTCTAATGTGAGATCACACTGGAAATTGGATAAAATATCTTGACTACATTCCCATCCCAAGCTTCACTTGCATTTCCTCTTTTAGCATTACAACAATTGCTACTCATGCAGAAAAATGAGACAAACTTATCAATGTTCATCATATACCACTGGAACCTAATTACAACAGGAGAAATTTAACAAGACATTTAATTTAAACAATAATGCTTATCTGAGATTTCACCTTCAGTATAAAAAATTCCTGGCAAAGTCAACCAACATTCATTTAATAATGTTACCTTTCTTCCTACTACCTACCTTCGTTCTAGTCCATTGGGGCTCTGAATACTCTTGGTTGATTTATCTTTGACTATTTAAAGAACACATAGTTAAAAGAGGGCATTGTGAAAGATAAAGTACTGGAATTAGACAATTTGCTAATTTACTAGGTAGTCTTGGAAAGACTATCAGTGAGGCTAAAGTGCAAGTGGCTTGGGACAGGGGGAGAAATTAGTAAAAAAATAGCTTTTGAAAGAAGATGGAAAGCATTGGTCTCAACTGAATGAGCAAGCTTACTATTTTGTAACCTTAAAATCAAAGATCAAATTAACAAAACTTTTATGAACTCAGATAAAAAAATTAAAGACACATTAAAATGCTAATCGAAGTAGAACATTTTCATGCATAACTTGTTACTACAATTTCCTGTTCAGCAGCTGAATTTTATTTGCAAGATTATTTTCCAAATCATTAATGTTTCTAGCAAAGGTTTCTTTACTTATCAACACAAACAGCCTCTGAAAAATTACATAAAAAGATCAACAACCTGAGAGAAATTATAGTGCTGAAAAATAAAACTCCTAATAACTTAGTCCCACTAATAGGGATCAACTTAAAAAAAAAAAAAAACCCAAATTATTGAGCAAATACAATAAATAGTGTATACAAATATATCCATTAATTCGAGATCCTAGTTTAAAGTGATACAAGTAAAATGCAGAAAAATAAATCTTGGACCCAGCAATATGGCCATTTTAAATTTATCAGTCCTTGAGAAAGCAGAACAGTGAAAAGTAATTTGGCATTAAATTTCCTGCCTCAATTGCTAAGCCAATTTTGCCACAGTAACAAAGTCGGTTTTCCTTATTGTTTAATGTGGGACAAAGTGATTGATGAATTCCCCAGATTTGTTTCTCCTCCCACTGAGCATCACGTGCTAACAGGAAAGCAACCAGTGATCAATTCCCCTACTATGAGGTGGGGCAGGGTTGGGAAAAAAGAAGAGGGTGCTTTGAATGGCATGTTTCACCACTTGTCAGGTTATCCCAGAAATGTAATGTCAGTTGGCCTATTTCTGAACATGGATCTAATGCTCTTCTAAAAGAGCACTAAACCCATGTCCAAAAATATCCCTGGTGATGGTTGCAGGTGAAGAGAACAGTGCAAGGTGAAGCAGAGAGGAATACTTAATAATGAGTGAGCTCCACCCTTGATTAATGCTGCAACAGAACGGCAGTGCTAACAGCAAGTCCAGTGCTACCCTTGTGGCAGGTAGCATCCTGAAACAGCCTGTTGACAGTCATGGAGTCAATAGGAAAAATGGTACCCGCCCCCCATGTAATAAAACCAGTAAAAAAAACAGGCAACTAAACCTCTTGTTAGCAGAAGCAGCTAGCAGAACACTGTGCTTTTTCCCAGTTTCAATCAAGCTTCTGTGTAGCATAGGACCAGTGCTCTCATAAGATAGCGCTAGGCCTGTTCTTTATTCTAGTACTCTTTCAAAAGCATCTGTGTCTGATCTATTCTGCTGCTACTTTGCTACCCAAGCCAAAATGGTAGCATCCAGTGACTGAAGGAGAGGAGGTACGCCCACAGCAGCCAAAGGTGGCCAATAAGAACTAGCCACATCCCAACCCCTGACTGCATCATTAATCACATCATCAGTGAATTATGTTAGATTATGTCCATGGCAAAAGTCATGTCAGAAGAAGAGGGAAAACACTGCTTTAGAAAGAGAAGACCTAAATATGACTTGAAGATGGCTCAACTAAGAGCTGGGGATGAGATAAAAGCAACAGCATGTGGACATGGCACAGAATAATAGTTACCAGGCATATTCATGCTGAAGTTAGACAGACTTGAAGATGAGCCTATTCGATCAAAATGTGAAGTGGACATCTTGTTCTTTTCCTAGAGAAGTCCCAGCACCATACTCCTAGTTAATAATCACTTCATTGGATTTGCAGGATTTGGATATTAATTTGTTGTTACAATTTATTATCCAATTTGGTTATAGTGTATGATACAGAATTTTCCATATAACTACAAATATCCACTGTTTGCAAAATGCTCTAGTCTATAAACAAATTCAAACTATATTCTTGTCATGTCACCCAATATTTAAAACTTCCATTTTCTACTGCGATAAAATTCAAATCATTTTGGCTGACCTAAATTGCTTCCACTGCTTTTTCTCCTGAGGAACCCATACTCCATAGCATACACCCACCTGCAGCACCCCCGCCCATACTCCATAGCGCACGCCTGGCTTGCTCATGCGACACCACAGCACCCCCTCTCCCGCCCAGCCGCATTCCACAGCACTCACCAGCCTGCTTGTGAGCCACCTGGGACTTGTGACTTCCTGCCAGCTTCCCCATTTACTGTTTGTTGGAATCCAGCAGGAAGTCACAAGTCGTGGCCATGTGAGGTCCTCGCTTAACAACCCATGATCCTTACTTAATGATGGCAAAAGGGACTGCCAGGATTGCTGTCGCTAAGTGATGCAGTCACATGACATCAAACTTTAGGACCTCACTGATTAGAAATGTAAATTCCAGTCTCAATTACTGTCATAAGCTGAGGACTACCTGTATTATAAAGAGTCTTATGCGAAAGAAAAAGTAAAGATAAAATGTTGCTGGAATTCCCAATTATAATTTGACAAATCAGAAAGAAACTTGAAGTTCTCTTTAAATTGCAAGCATGTAAATTGCAATAATAGGTGGTAGTGTTTACTAGTAATAAAATATATCAGGATGCACAATTTCTTTTGGGCCAAGGGACCACACTTTAAAAAGTGGATAGGACCAAGAAAAGAAACCAATGAACATTACATAAAAATAAATTTAACACACTATGATTACTTCCTATGTATTTAATAATTTTCTTTCTTCACATTAAAAATACAGTTTGGCAGCAACTTTTAAAGAAAATCTGACTCAGGTTTTTGTGGTCCACCATACTAATTTCCTAAAACAGATTGTTCAGGTTTTAGACATTTCATAAATGTTAGCAGTATGAGAATCTAAAAAGTATTGGTGAGTTTATCAGGTACAAAAAATAAGTATATTTTTTCACAAGAACATCCAATATTTTCTAGAATAGGTATGTCATTTTTAACAATTTGTAAGATGCTCAAAAATATCAATGTGTATGATATTTGTGTTACAACATTATCTGTTAAATTAGCTCTTTAAATTGAAGTTAACATACTGGAGAAATGGGTAATTGGTAAATACACTTAAAAGATTATCAGAGAATGAAAGTATATCTGGGATTATACACACTTTTTAACTATTTAAATTACGAAATAATGAACTGTGAACTTAATGACATATAACATATACTTATGATTATATTTATGCTCAATATATTTTTACTGTCTTAGAGGTTTTATTCTATTTAAGTTGTACACAATGTATTCAATATTGTATACTGCCAAGAAATAATAGACATGCAGTAAAAGCTTACATAAATAATTAGACAAATTGCTTTTATAAAGTCAACAAACTGAATATAAAATTATTATATTTAAAAATAAAGATCTAGAGATATATGTAGTTTTTAACTTCATATAAGTAAAATATATGATCATACTGATTTTTGTTATAAATAAGGACATATCAAAATCTTAGAGGATGGTGAAAACAGTTTTGATTCTGAAAGCATGGAAAAATTCAGCAAGTACTAAATAGCCAATTAGATCTTTATAATGGCAAATATATTAAATACAACATTACGAAAATATACAAGGAACAAAATCAAACTTGAATAACTTATTTAAAGAATGTAAATAATTAATTTTAGGAAATTAATAAACTGGTATGTTCAATTTATGAACAGTTTATGAGCAGAATGATATAGGGTAGCTCTATTTAATTTTCCATTGTTAGATGATTTGCCAGAAGTAAGCTTTATAGTAGTTCCACACATCCAGGCAATAGACAGATGTGACTGATTTTCCCAAGAATGTACAAAAATGTTGATTTTTGCCCAAATCTGTCTAAGTTTTGGAATATAAGAAAAAATAAAAAATATACAATATAAAAGAGAAGAAATATAAAAAGAGCAAAATTATAAATTTAATTCATTCAGAACAAAAGATCTATGGCAGTACCTTACTGTATTCATTATTTCTACTGCAGATCTAACCACAGAAATTAATGGCAAAGTTAAAAAAAAATAATAAACTCCAGATCATGTTGTACAGATTTTCATTCTGTAGATTTATTAGAATAAATACAAAAACCAATTCAGAAGATAGATTTCAGGCTATAAAATATAATTTAATAAATGTTATCAAATGGATACCAACATACATTTGGCAGTCAGCCAGCACCTATCAGATAAGTTAATGTACTATTACCATAAAAATTAGATCAAATAATTTCATTTAATACATTACTAAAAGAGAAAAATCAGCAAAATGCATCAACCTAGATGCATACAGAATAAATGTAAGAAGAGATTAGGCTAAAGTTTATCCACTGAAGACTTCACATGAATTTTGAAAAACAATCTGAACACTATAAGGTACCAAGGTTAAAGCAAAACTTCAGGTTAATAACAGCAACAAACACAGTACTTGCTGCTGAAAAAATTAAGACAAAGCATGAAAAAGGGTCAGATAAGGAAATAAATCTAAGGGACTATTAAACCAGATGGATGTGAATTTGGTTCCCACTGAACCTAACAGAATTTACACAGGCACCAATCTGTGTCCCCATCCCCTCAAAAAAGCATGTTGTATGTCTACAACAGTGTTTCTCAACCTTGGCATACTGGCTTGAGATTTCTGGGAGTTTAAGTCCACACATCTTCAAGTTGCCAAGGTTGAGAAACACTGGTCTACAGTCTTGTACTCAACTACTGCCAATTTTTGGTAAGTTGAATGTAGTGGTCTTAGGTGAACAAGAATTGAAAGAATACATAGGGGCAGAAATCAACTCATAAAAATGGTAGTAAGAAAAAAAGGGGGGTTATTCTCAAAATGCCTAGTTTCTGCCTTGACCATACTTTTCTCACTGATCCTGCCAGTATGTGGCCTCAATATATTCTAGAGGTTTCATATCCAGTTCTCAGTCCAAAAAGAAAAGTTGTGTTTGTTAATGCTCAATAAGAAAGAAGAATCTTAATCTATCCATTTCAACATTTTTGTACATTCTTGGGAAAATCAATCACATCTATCTATTGCCTGGATGTATGGAACTACTATAAAGCTTACTTCTGGCAAATCATCTAACAATGGAAAATTAAATAAAGCTACCCTATCCTTATCATTCTGCCCATGAACATAAGAAGTTTATCTCAAAAGTTTATCTTAATACCGAAGTGAAAGGTTGAAAAAGCTTAATAAAATATGCAGTCCCTTGGTGTTTTCAATAGAAAGGCAAAGAAACTCTAAGCATCATACCCAAGCCATTGGTTTTTAATTAATAAATGACATGATGCCATGTCCAGCAACACAGTGCTCAGCTTGTTGATAAAAAAAAAAGGAAACCTGAAAAAGAGAGACCATGGTTAAATATACTGAGATAATAGTTTAAAATGGGAATATCTTTTAGGTTAGGATTAAAGCTGAGTTTCAAATCTGAAAAGTTTGAAGGTCATCACTTCAATCTGTGACAGAAAGCAAAGGAATGGAATATGGACCCTGAGAGCGAACATGCATGGACACTGGTATCTGACCTTTGTAGCTAAGCTGTCAAGCCTGTTCAACAAGTATTAGCAAGCTTTACATATGTGCAACAACTAAGAGTTTCTCTTGTTTTTCCTTCCATAGTTGTGTGTCTATTCTAAAACTTCTACTATTTGGAGTTCACTCAATTTCAGGATATAATCAAAACCTATTTATTGTTAAAGGAAGATTTCTCCATAGAGTAGTGTTCATATCCACACCTTAAACTAATGTCTTTGACTTAAACACTGAATTAAATGACAGACACCAGAGTCTGGGACAGGTTCTAACATCTATGTGCTAGCTGCTTCCCTGTTATTTAAGACTTCTAGTCTCATACCAATTCTCATAATTACATTCAGTTCTCACGTAACTCTGAAAAGGACCTTATGCATTTTTGTGTTCTTGTGTTCTACTGGGGAGATACAACACATTAAGACAATAGTTGGTTGAACTCAAGAGATCCTAAGTATATTTTGGATGAAGAGTTCCATAAATGAAGGAATCCACTTTTATAAGTCCATTATTTATAACCTGCCAACCTGATACCAATGAAGTGAAACATACTCAGCGTGTCTACTTGCTTTCTGCCATAGGTAAACAGGGAATGTGCTGTGAATATATTTGCTGCCCAATTCATTCTGGAATATATTTCAAGGCCTATCAAGAGAAACAGTAAACACAGAGAGCATTAAAGTAATTTTCAAAGGAAAAATGCCATAGCCTGAAACCATCTTCCTTTCTTAATCTAGCTTGCTCTTCTGTTATTATTCATTTTTTAAAATCTCGTTTATGATAATGCCAATATCCTCTTTTACATATGATGTGAGCAATGAAGCATTATCCTGAATAGAAACCATTTCTCAGTGATAAGACACTTTGTGAGCAGAATGTTTTGGTATCTGGAGATGCTGTTTCAGTGAGGACACTTTCCAGTCAGGAAGATACTTCAAACATGGCTGACTCCTTCTTCTTCATGTTGTATAAAGAATAAAAGAGTCAAAACATGGCTGACTCTTTATTCTTTAGGCAACATGAAGAAGAAGAAGAGGGAATCAGCCATGTTTGAAGTATCATCCTGACTGGATACCAAAACACTCTGCTAACACACTTATATTACATGTAATGAGTCAGAGGTTCATAAAATCCCAGTTAGGCTTGGAAAGACTCCAGTTTGAAGTTCAGAAGTACAACAGTCCCAGGTTTGAAAGTGCAAAGATCTGAGTTTTTAACAGCTTCATATGCTTTTCTACATTTGTAAAAATACATCACTCCCTTGCAGCAGTGTTACAGCATTTTCCTCAGTAGAAAGAAGATAATCTGTTTGTGTTCCCCCTCAGATCTTATGATTAGCAGGGTAATAGCTGCCATTCTGCATTCCTGGAAAGCATCCAGAAAGGCAGTTCTCTCATAAGACTGCTACTGACTGACAAATAGCAGATTTCTTCAAGTCAGAAAATGTGGGAGGAAGAAAGAGACAATTATATTTCTGTAGAGAGAAAAAAGTAATTCCTTGTTTAATGCAATTATTTTCTAATTTGTAATTTTAGGAATATTTCTAACCTTTTTGCCCGCAGAAATAATTTTTCTAATCAAAGTGATTGAGCTAGGTAAGTATTTTAAATCAATACCTAACTTTTGTAGATAATTGATTCTGCTACTCAGAATAAAAACCTATAATCCAAAGAGCTGTTTGTATTCTATCACCTATCTACAGGATACAATAGAGAGTGAAATAGAAAATAATAAATAACAAATTGAATTAAAATAAAAATCCCAAATATTCTGGTCAATTTTACTCAGTTAAAATCCAGTGCATCTATATATCATAATAGGCCCTATTGTACTCAGTAGGATTTACTTCAGAGTAGTCATAAGAGTGCATTTAATGTAATGGCAGAGGGGAGGAAGAGAGAAAATCTTATCTTGTCCAGACCTGTCTGCAAAAAATCTTACTCCTAATCCCAAGGCTAGTTCAAGGTAGGTGAATTACCGTTATCACACTGGATCCAAAGAAGCAGGAGCCTATTCCAGTTCCTAGGAAGCCCCTGGATTAAGCTTCCTTTACAGCTGGACAGCTGGACAAAATTCATCACTAAATTATGACTCAGGATTCAAGAAACATATTAGCATCATGCAAACTGCAGTAACTACCACCTGGCTCACTGGTATCCTTAAATAAACTGCTTCAATTAACTATAACTATAAACAATCAGAATCAATAAGTATCACAAAATCAGCGTTGGTTTTTCTAAGGAATCTCACAATGAGGAGCTAAGGAAGAGCGTAAGCTATATTGTTTGATGCACTCTCAATTTATGAGGTGAGAAAGAAGCACTTGACAATTTTTTCAGGCATTCTCTGCTATATATAAGAGATCTGTGGGTTCTCTGAAAATAAAAAGATTAATGATCACTGGACTACCAACCTAAATTAAACATTGAGTTTAGATTAAGCAGGGATTCCCTTCCCCCAAGTACTAGAGTGCATCGCTTATACCTTAAATTTGTTTTTTTTTAAATCATTACGATCTTGCATTGTGATTTTAATTTACTTACTTACTAGCTAGAGAACTCCAGTTGCATATATACTGTGTGTGTGTGCGTGTGTGTGTGTCAGAAGTAGTTTGCCACTGCTTCCTACCCAGGGCTGCGAAAGTGTGACTGGCCCAAGGTCACCCAGCTGGCTTTCAGCCTAAGGCAGGACTAAAACTCACAGTCTCCCAGTTTCCAGGCTGGTGCCTTGACCACTACCCCAAACTGGCCCTAATATCCTATATGTGAGGACAAAATAAAAGATTTGCTTTAAATTCATTAATAATAATAGAACTCAGTAAAACACTGAGGCAAGATAAATTAGTTTAGATCAAAATATTCCTCCATTGTAATAAGGACTGAAATTATGTAGATATACAGCGGGGCAAAAAAGTATTTAGTCAGCCACCAATTGTGCAAGTTCTCCCACTTAAAAAGATGAGAGAGGCCTGTAATTTTCATCATAGGTATACCTCAACTATGAGAGACAAAATGGGGGGAAAAATCCAGAAAATCACATTGTCTGATTTTTAAAGAATTTATTTGCAAATCATGGTGGAAAATAAGTATTTGGTCACCTACAAACAAGCAAGATGTCTGGCTCTCACAGACCTGTAACTACTTCTTTAAGAGGCTCCTCTGTCCTCCACTCGTTACCTGTAGTAATGGCACCTGTTTGACCTTGTTATCAGTATAAAAGACACCTGTCCACAACCTCAAACAGTCACACTCCAAATTCCACTATGGCCAAGATCAAAGAGCTGTTGAAGGACACCAGAAACAAAATTGTAGACCTGCACCAGGCTGGGAAGACTGAATCTGCAATAGGCAAGCAGCTTGGTGTGAAGAAATCAACTGTGGGAGCAATAATTAGAAAATGGAAGACATACAAGACCACGGATAATCTCCCTCGATCTGGGGCTCCACACAAGATCTCACCCCGTGGGGTCAAAATGATCACAAGAATGGTGAGCAAAAATCCCAGAACCACACGGGGGGACTAGTAAATGACCTGCAGAGAGCTGGGACCAAAGTAACAAAGGCTACCATCAGTAACACACTACGCCGCCAGGGACTCAAATCCTGCAGTGCCAGACGTGTCCCCTGCTTAAGCCAGTACATGTCTGGGCCCGTCTGAAGTTTGCTAGAGAGCATTTGGATGATCCAGAAGAGGATTGGGAGAATGTCATATGGTCAGATGAAACCAAAGTAGAACGTTTTGGTCTAAACTCAACTCGTCGTGTTTGGAGGAGAGAGAATGCTGAGTTGCATCCAAAGAACACCATACCTACTGTGAAGCATGGGGGTGGAAACATCATGCTTTGGGGCTGTTTTTCTGCAAAGGGACCAGGACGACTGATCCGTGTAAAGGAAAGAATGAATGGGGCCATGTATCATGAGATTTTGAGTGAACACCTCCTTCCATCAGCAAGGGCATTGAAGATGAAACGTGGCTGGGTCTTTCAGCATGACAATGATCCCAAACACACCGCCCGGGCAACGAAGGAGTGGCTTCGTAAGAAGCATTTCAAGGTCCTGGAGTGGCCTAGCCAGTCTCCAGATCTCAACCCCGTGGAAAACCTTTGGAGGGAGTTGAAAGTCCGTGTTGCCCAGCGACAGCCCCAAAACATCACTGCTCTAGAGGAGATCTGCATGGAGGAATGGGCCAAAATACCAGCAACAGTGTGTGAAAACCTTGTGAAGACTTACAGAAAACGTTTGACCTCTGTCATTGCCAACAAAGGATATATAACAAAGTACTGAGATGAACTTTTGATATTGACCAAATACTTATTTCCACCATGATTTGCAAATAAATTCTTTAAAAATCAGACAATGTGATTTTCTGGATTTTTCCCCCCATTTTGTCTCTCATAGTTGAGGTATACCTATGATGAAAATTACAGGCCTCTCTCATCTTTTTAAGTGGGAGAACTTGCACAATTGGTGGCTGACTAAATACTTTTTTGCCCCACTGTAAGCATTCCCCGCAGTTCCAAAGTGAATGGCAGACTTTATGTATCCAAGATGTATTACCCACCTCCTGAATTGCATTAAAAACATATAGAAAAATACTCAGGAACCTAGAACGGACCCCTGAGGACTCAGTGTCATGGAGTTCTCATATGATTGGGAAGGAGGCAGTAGTATTCATTGGGGAGGAGGGGCTCTAAATAGGCATAATGGTTGTCATGGCAATGCAATCTAAGCACCACCTCTTTTGTACATGCATCTGAATTGCATGTATGTACAAAGGGGTGGGGTTTTGATCACAAGGCTGTAACCACCATCTTACCACCCACCTACCCCCTGCAGATGCTGCTGAAGGCAGGGAAAACAGAAAATTGTGGAAGGAAAATGGAAGGGGATTATTATGGAGGAAAAAATTGTGACTCAGTGGAACTGTGAACAGGAAAACTCCACGCTGCAATTTTTGTCCAAGCAATTATCCAGACTCAATTAGAGAAAAAAGTACCCTTATATACATAAAGTATACAAAATATTTTTTCTGAAATGTAACAACTGAGTTTCGTTACTTTTATGGGGATTTTTTCCCTCACAATCACGCTATTTTTATATATAAAAACCATCAAGAAGCTTCAATTTCTTTATTACTATTTCATACAATAAAAGACATCTGGACAATTTGCTTACAAGTTTTAAAGCCATTTTCTCTGGAAATGGAAGAAAGCTGCACTTTCACTAAGTGCAATGATAAATTTCCATTCTAACCACTATACAAAAGTTACACTATATCTATACAGCCCTGCAAGTCATAGACCACTCTCTTTTCTTTACATGCAAGTGTTTTCTGAACAGGAAGTTGTATCAATGTTTGATGTGGCTCCTATATCAAAACGAGAGCACTCTAATGCATTCTTTCAAGTTTTATCAGAAACAATCCACTTCAGTTCAAACACATTCATGCAAACCTAGTGTTCAGTTTACCAAGCTTTACAAAGATATCCCTCCTAAAGTATTGTAAATCCAGACTTACAAAATAATTTGGCATGTAATGCAAGGAGTCTCTACTGCGACTCTCTGAGATGGGAAAAAACAGCATTCACTTCTAAATCTAAAAAGTAAGTTTATTTTTGTTTTGCATTGAAGCGCAGCTAAAAAGACTGGCAGTCTGATAATGCACAGGTCACTCTTGGCTAATGGAAACTTAACCAGTTTCAACTCAAAGCTGTATTCTTACACAGAACTCCTGTTTAACGTAAAAGCTCCATTCAAACTTTATTTCATTACTCAGATTACAGTTCAGGAAACATTTATGAAGTAAGCAATGTTTTGTAGCTCTTGAGTTGCAACAAAACTACAGATATGACAAAGAGGCAGAAAAGATTTATACTACAATCCTACACATCTCCATCAAAATATTTCTGAAACTTACTGACATTACTACTGAAACTGGTCGATGAGATTTACTCAAATGTGAGCAGAAGATTACAGTTTTAAAAAAGAGACAGAACTTCCATCTATCTCAAAAACTAGGCAAACCTGATTGCAACAATATATTTATAAATGATCGTCCAGCTGCGTCAAAAAAAACTAGGAAATACAGGTGGACATTCCTATTTCTCAATTACTACAGAGGCACCAAAACTCACAGCTAGCCTTAATTGCCTAAAAATAAATAATTAACAGAAATATATTCCCAAATTTTACTTCTGTAATCAGTTTAATATAAGTTGTTTACATGATATTCAGCATTTATTTTTATAGAGTGCTAGCTTTACTTTTAAGAATAATAGCACTGTCTATGTTTTGCAAGTGTGTTAGACCCTCAGGAAAGTTAAAAATCAGAGCTATTTCCTATTTCTAATTCTTTTAAAGGTAGTCCTTGACTTACAACAACTGGGACTGGAACTTCCATTGCTAAGCAATGTAGTCATTAAGTGTGTCACACCAATTTTACAACCTTTTTCGCCACAGTCATTAAGCAAATCACCACAGTCGTTAAGCAAATCTGGCTTCCCCCACTGACTCTGCTTGTCAGAAGCCCCCTGGGAAGGTTGCAAATGGCTCCTGGGAAGGTTGCAAATGGCGAACGTGTGACCCCAGGATGTTGCAACTATGATAAATACATGCCAGTTGCCAAGCACCCAAATTCTGATCACGTGGCCACAGGGACGCTGCGATGGTCGTAAGTCACTTTTTTCAGTGCCGTCATAACTTTGAACAGTCATTAAACGAATGGTTGTAAGTCAAGGACTACCTGTATGTATTTGATTTGAATCTATTTTTTTAGGCAGCAACGTAATATTAAGCTTTACTCAAATCTTTTTATTTTTATTTAGCTTGTTATGAAAGCAAATCTCTAACAGCAAACCCAAGCAGATACAGGATGCACAAATGATGTCCAAGTTGTGATTTAAAGCCCTTTCTGAATCACAACACCAGGGGCATCCTTGGGGGAAGGTCAACAACATCAAAATGGTAAGTGCAACCAGACAATCAACACCCAATCCTTTTTAACATGCATCACATACATGTAGAAGGGGTACAGTTTTGATCACCAAGTTGTCCCCACCATTTTGACAACACTGACACACACATACACATACATTCCAGGGAGGCTCCTGCTTAACTATTTTTGCACCTCACCTAGCCAACCTTCACTGATCTTACAAAGCTAAGCAGGGCTGTATCTGGTTAGTACCTGACAGTAAAAAAAGAAGAAGCAGCAGCAGCAGCAGCAGCAGCAGCAGCAGCAGCAGCAGCAGCAGCAGCAGCAAAGTCCATACTGTTGCCAAGATAGTTATATGGTTGGGTCCATGAAGTCACCAGGAGTAAAGCAAAGCAAATTTTATCTTTCAAACAAGAACAAAAGATTTCTATTTGACTTTCAGAGAGCATGCAGTTACATTTCAAATATATATGATACCTTAAGGAAAACAGCAACAAGCAGTATAGGCATCTTTACTTTAAGAAAAAATTATTTATAACAATTGTTACAAATATCTCATCTTGTAGTATCAGTGGCACATATTTATGAATTAAATTCTGATAATATCCCTATGCAAATTAATACTCTTACAAGTGGCAACCATCACCAACTTATTCTGTAATCAGCTTGAATATATTTATAGTTTTAAGTATAATGATCCTTAATAATAACATTGCTGAACACTTACAATTATGCCCAAGAAGTAGGGTAATATACAAGTTCTAAATAATCAAAACTCTTATTTCAGTAACTTACTTTGCATAACAAACTCTAAATTTGTCACACTTATGAATATTCATCTGTTTGCCACAAAAGAATTGTGAACAAAAACCAAGATTTAACCAAACTGCCTAATATATCCATTTGTTAATTAACCCTTAATTACTTTGAATTGAAGACAAGGGAAATGTTGCCACATCTGATAAGATTTCCACAGAACTCACAGTTAACAAATATATATTTACCCATGTATAATAGTACAGGCTTAAATAACAGTATGTAAACTCCACTATTAGTAGCTTCTGAAGTTATTGTTGTTAAGAATGTCATTTTAATAATATTTTTTTCAAGCATGCAAAAAGTTTAATGTGACCAAAATATAGTTGGTATTAAAGGCGTGCATGAAATGGAAAAAATGGTTTGCTCTGTGCACGGAACAAATGTTCTGTGGCTCAGAAGTTTTAATAGACATCCCAGTGGGTCACAATCCAGCCAAATCAAAACCTGGATCATTTTGGTTGTTCTCAGTTTTAGATGAGGAAAAGAAAATCTGGAGTCATCTTACTGGTTAGGCTATGAAGAGGCTAATTTGAACTGAAAAAAAGGTTATAGATCTGAAAGAGTTTAATATGGTATCAGTCTAGATCAGTGTTTCTCAGCCTTAGCAACTTTAAGATGTGTGGACTTCAAATCCCAGAATTCCCCAGCCAGCATTCACACTTTATTTCAGAGAATACTTTCCTGTTCTTTAGCATGAATTTAGTAAAATCATCAGAATATACAATAATGGGTAGGATGATAAGCCAGTTCTCGGTTATAAGAACCTCCCACGGCAAGGTTAATTTCCGCCAACCCACACTGGAAGGAAATCACCTTTCAATCACTGTTTCTATGTTAGACAATGTTCAAACAGTTCAATTTTCCTGTTTTCTACACTTTCTAAGGTATGAGCTTACAAGCTGTCCAGAGAAGACTATGGGCATGAGTTTAGGAAACCAGATTATATATACAAACAAGTAATTCAGGAATATATATGTAACACCAGCTAATAATATCATGCTTCAGGTATAACACATTGAACTACAATAGCTATAAACATATTCAGTGAGTTAATTTGATAGCCCAGAAGCTCAGAAGTGCAAGATTGCTGGAAAAAACTTTTACAGAAACCAAACCAGTTAGAAGCCGACAGAAATAGGGCATTATTTCCAGATAGTCAAGTTAATACCATTGGATGTCCCCATCATCACAAAATCTTTAGTACCATTCCCTTGCCCTCAAAAATTAAGCTCCTAAACCCAAATTACTACAAAAGCTATTTGATACCTCATTACCATCTTGATTTTTATCAAGCAGAAAAGTTGAAGTGCATTACTTACTTTTCCCAAAGCCCTTTGAAATGGGGACATCTAAACAGTAGTTTTAAACACCAATAGTTTCCAGTGCTGGAGTATAAATAAATTGATTTTAGGAGGTAACAATGGGCAAAATCAATTTGTTCCACTTAAAAGAAACAAGCACTTTTGTTCCCCACCCTTAGGTAATGTCTAAGACACACTTCAGACCAGTGTTTCTCAACCTCCAACCTTACTTGGAGAAGAAAGATTGAGACGGTGATAGTCCACACATCTTGCTGAGGTTTCAACTCCCAAAATTCCCCAGCTAGCATGCTCCACACATCTTAATGTTGTTGAGGTTGAGAAACATTGCTTTAGACTAAAGTTCCCTGTCCCTAAATGACTATCACCGTCCCAATCTTTCTTCTCCAATTATGCCAGCCTCCCATTCCAATCAAGTCTCCAATCAAGTATCAAAGCAGGATGGATTCATAATGGAGGATCAAATCAGACCAAGGCCAACAAGGATGCAACTTTATTATTCTGCTTTTAAACTTGCTAGCAATTGCTAGCATTTGCATTTTATTAAAACAAGAAGTGCACAGATAGGTTGAATGTTAAGAGCCTGACATGAACTGCAATGGGGGAAAAAGAAAGCCATTGTCAGACAAATCATTCTCCTCTATTCCATTCCTGTCCATCTGACATATTCAAAAAAGCAGTGGAGTGGGACTTGAAAGAATACAAATTTAAAACAGTATGGCTCCACATACAGATCTATAGTTAAATTGCTTATTAATTAATCACAGAATGTGAAGGTAGAAAAGATCTTGGAGATCACCTAGTCCAACCCTCCCGCACCTAGTGCAGGAATCCACTAGTTCAGCATACCAACTATATACTACTACAACTCTAACTGTGTTTATCTGTTTGTCTGTTTCTACCCTTAAGTTAGCCCAAACGGTGCATTATACCACAACAATTTTTGAATTAAGATACCTAAAATCTGCTAACTTAAAGAATGCATACAAAATCCAGAACCCATTACTCCTGTGGAATTAAAATTTCCACAATGTTCACCCCAGTTTTATTTGCAAATTTGGGGCTGTTGCAGCATCCCCAGAGTCACTGGAGAAGCCGGGAAGAAGCTGGAAGTTGCTCCTGCTCCCACTGCTTTTTTGCCCACCTGTGGTCATTCTGTTTATCTGTTTGGGTAAGCAAATACTGGCTTATTATTGAAGTTCATTTGCCACTACAATGAACTTGTGAACTTATAATGAACTTATTATTCTATTTATGATATATACTCTTCTTAGATGATCACGGGGCCATCCAGCATTGGGGTAAAAAATATGGTCAGCCTAAAATTTAATATTCATTCTGGTCACATCAGACTGCATTACCTTTCTCTCAAAGGGAGGCCCAACGGGGGTCCCAGGATTGTGTAGTCCCTTATAAATTTGTGGCTCGATCTGCCTGTTACATTTACTGGAGAGAGGAGCAAACTATTTCTTCTCCAAGCAACCACCTCTGCTTATCCAGGCTTTAGGGTCTCTTAATCCCTTCTTCTAGGGGCGTCAGGGCCACCCAAAAGGAGTGGTAATGAAAAACTCTACTCACTACAATTGATGTTTCTCTCCTAATTTGTGGGTAGGAAAGCAAAACCTTCATGTTTCGAGGCCAGGTGGTACCACCACCACTAATTTGTGGTGGGGATGAAATAAATCACTTTCAAGACTGCTTCCTATTCTTATTTAATACAAGAGGAAAGCATGTGGTACACCAAATCTCACTGAGTTTGATGTGCACCTCAAACTCCTTCTGAACTTAACACCTCATTTTCCAAAGTGACCTCCCTCCCTGAGTAGCCTGTATGGGAAAGTGTTCACTGCCTTCTCCAGTTACTCAAGATATTTTGCTTCCATCCTGCACTGAGGTTTCTAGCACTTTCTTTAGACCTTAGGAGATCTTCCCAGCAAGCTCATCCCACAATGATAATCTTAGGAACCCACAAGGCTTCCTGGTCTTTTCTGTACTAGTTGGGAAAGAGAGGGGCAGATGGTGTAGATTTCACATTTTCACTATCCAATATCTTGGAAGAAGGGTTCATTGGCAGAGCACAATTTTTTTTACACCAGATAAGTTCTCCCAGCAGTATCCGACTATAAATAAAAGGAACCCTTCTTCACTCACCAACCAACCTCTTTTCTACTATCCAAACCGCTCTTTGCCCTTAGACCTTCAGCCAAATCCTTTTTTCTGCAGGAACAACACTGCCTCCTTGTCACAGACTCGACTCCCAGCACCACATAACTTACCACGCTAAGATCCCCCTTCTATCCCTTAGATCCACATTACTTCCCGGACCCCCTCCTCCTGCTTGCCTCCTCCCCCTTCCTTTCCACCCTCGTCTCCTCTCGGCCGCTCACGTTGCTGCCCCCTCGCACTTCACACGCACAATTATATAATTCCCTTTGCCACTTCGGCGCCACGCCCCCTTCCTTGCCCCCTCCCCAACCGCCAAACCCCTCCCTCCACTAGCCACTCTTCGGGGGCCTGCAGCTCTTCGCAGCCCAAGCATCGCCGCTGCACCCCACCTTCTCCCGAGACCACCTGCACCGCGCCCCCTTCTTTGCATCCCCCGTTACCTCCCCTCCTCCCTGCTGCTCCTCCCGCCCAAATCGCACTTCTTCGCCTTCGCCCCGTTTCGCAGACACTCCGCACGCCTCTGCGCCCCGCCCCTTCCTCGACAGCCCCCCTCCCCCAAATAGGGGAGCAACCCCAGTTTAGAACCCCACCTTCTTCCCCCTGACAGCTGCCCCGGCGGCTCACCTGCTGACGCCTCCGTGGGGCGGGCGGGCGCGTTGACAGCCGCCTTCGCCCCCCAACCACCGCCGGCCGGCCTGCCTGCCTGCCTGCCTCTCTGCCGTCTCCCTCAGGCCGGGCCAAGGCCGCTGGGGGCGGCGTGAAAAGGAGGAGGAGGAGGAGGAGGAGCGGCTGGCCGAGGCGTCTGAGCTCAGCTCCTGCAGGGCCGGTGGCGCTGGCGCTGCTGCTGGGGCCCCGGCTCCCGCTGTGGGCTCCTGGGCACCCGGGGCCCCCTGGCTGCAACTGTCCCTCTCCGGTGGCTCCTCCGGCTGCTCCTCCTCGGCTCTGGCTGGCTGGCTCGGGTGGGGACGGGGAGGAGCGGGAGGCGGGACCCAGCGGCCGAGTAAGCGCCGCCGCGGCGGGGGTGCAGAGAGAGAAAAGGGGAGTGGGAGAAATGGAGGCCGCCGCCGCCGCGATTTTTGCCCCTTCCCCGTCTTAGCCGCGCGCCGCCGCCATCTTGGGGATGGTGGCAGCTGGGGAGAGCTGTGAGCAATGGCCAGGGGGAGCGCGGAGCGAGAACCGGAGCGGAGGCCGACAGAGCGCCGCTGCCGCCCCCAGCCTCTTCCACTCCCCTGCACGGAGCGCTCGCCTCCCTAGGTGGCCGTGCTGCGGGCGCTGAGCCGCCGCACCGCGCTTGCAGCAGAGGCGTCGAGGGGAGCGGAGGCAGGGCATGTGCGCGCTTTCCAGACCACGCTCCTGCCTTCATTCACCAGCCGCCTCCGTCTCCCAGTCTGCCCCAGCCTGGTCCCCTCCAGATGTGGTCTGCTGGGCTACGGATCCCCTCCCTCCAAAGCAGCAAGGGGAAACGCTGGCGCCAGTCTTTCTTTTTAGCGAGTGCTTTTTGCACGTAGGTATTCTTAAACACTTTCCATGTTTATATTGCAAAATAAAATGGCCTCTCCAGTACGATTGAGCAGAGGAAATGTTTCGCCAAAACTGACCGGGGGTGGGGTATTCCTTCACCTGCCTAATTTCTTCACGAAAAGCTGTTGCTAGTCTGGAAGTAGCCGCGGTTGGGGTCCGCGGGAGACCTGGCAGCATTACGGAAGGAATGCGTTACCAGCGCCAACCTTTTTAAAACGTGAAAAATGCCAAACAACGGTACAAGTGAAATCAAGCCGAATAATTGTGCGTGTGTTTACTTAGAAGTAAATCCCAATGCAGGTTGCATTTTATCAAGAGTCTTTAAAGAGTTAACAACACCTCACTGAAGTTAGCATGGCTTGATTTTTCACTAAATGTGCAAAGGTTTGTACTATTTATACATAAAGCAGAGGAGCACCTTGGCTGTAATGTAGCCCAGCGCTACTCACCAATGTGCTTAGTGAACACCGAGGCACAAACAGAAGGCTTAATGCAGCAAGAGGTTTATCTGTGAATGGCCTTATATCTGTTATCTGTCTCCAGTTAGCAACAGCTAGCCTATTGGACTTTTTGTAAAGCCATCAAGTTTTGACTGCTTCAGCAGACCTTTAGGTCTGAGTGGTTGTTCCTGTCTCTTCTCGCAGGGTGATTGTATATATCAGTTGAGTTGTTCCTCACAGGAAATTTTACTGTTAGATTATGTTCCAGTTTTTAATCTTATTACCATTTCAGTGGCCTGTGAGCTGCTCAGAGTCAGGCATGACTGGAGCTGCACAGAAGCTTAGTAAATAAATATATATATGTCTTCTTCATGTTTATAAACTGGGGATATAAACCTTGAGTTCAGCCCCTGGAGACCTCCAAAATGTATCAAACTGTATGTTTAATGTGACAAAAATGCAATTAAAACATACATACATACATATATAAAACCCAACATCTTAAGGGCCATTCTCATAAACCATGTTATGGGAACCTTTTTCTTATTATCCTTTTGTTCTGCTCCACAGACCCACTTTTCTGGTTTAGAAAGTCTCTAAAGTAACTTAAATGGGAGGAATATGGGGAAATAGGGGACAGCACAGATCTTTGGTTAACTCAGCTGTTCATCCTAAGCTGCTCGTCTGTAGCTGTACCTGAACCTGACCAAACAGAGTCCAGTCCAGATTGGTTTGGCAACAAGGTTGAGTTGGTGCTCAGTTGGGACTATAGTCACCCCAGAACCTGGTTAGTTGTTCCTCTGCTTCTTGCCCTTCCCGTGCGTGCAGGAAAGGCAAGCCTCACTGGCTGGACACTGTATAGGCAGATCTCTCAGTGCCCTTAGGGATCGTTCCCTCCTTATTAATCTCCATTTTTTTCCTTTGCTTTCCCAGATGTTTTCCCACTTGGATGCCTTCCTACTATCTTCCCACATGTTCTCCTCTGACATGAATGCAGACCCTTTCCTTTTTCCTCTTATTGTACCTTTGTTGCTCTGATGCCACAGTAATCAAAGGACAGGGGAACAGTTCGATCTTTTGTTTCTAGGTTCCACTATAGGTCCATAGAAACTTGGTAGCAAGGAAAAACGATGGTTCAGCTTCATAGAATCAAAGTAGCATTCAGTTAAATTTTGTAGCTTCATTCTAAGCCTATGTAGCAAGGAGGGCGCATGTAACACCTTTGCTGCGGGAGCTGCAGTTTGTTTCCAGGTCCAATTCAAGGGGTTGGCTATCACCTTTAAAGCCCTACATGGCATGGGTTGAGGTTACCTGAGGGACCATCTCATCCCCATTACATCGACCTGTCCCACCTGGTCCGGCAGAGAAGGCGTGTTACGGATCCCGTCAGTGAGAGAATGTCAACTGGCGGGTCCTAGGAGGAGAGCCTTCTCTGCTGTTGCCCCAGCCCTATGGAATACTCTCCCCCCAGAGGTGAGGCGGGCTCCTACTCTCCCAATTTTTCGGAGGGAATTGAAGACTTGGCTCTGCCAACTTGCCTGGGGCGAGGAAAGATACAATCAGTCCTGGGGATGGCTGGCACCTTGATGATGGTCCCTGAGTTTATTAACACGTAATTAACATCTGCCTCTTGGAAGTATTTAAAGGAAGTGTGTTTTTAACATATTTTAATTAATTAATTAATTCATTAATATTTATCTGTTGTAATCAATATTTCTATTTTTACTGTAAACCACCCAGAGTCACCCCACAGTGAGATGGGTGGTAACAAATTTGAAATATGAATGAATGAATGAATGAATGAATGAATGATTGATTTAGGGAAAGAAAGGGAAGCTTCAGAGTATTGTGGGCAGGGGGATGAGTTTCTAGAAGCAATGCGAAAACATAGGCAAAGAACGTTCATTGGCTTAATTGGCCATTGTTGGATCAACCACAAGTTCATTAAAAATGGCAGCTACCAACCATCAGAGAACATCATAATATGGCAGCCCAGGATGAAATGGCCATTCAGGACAGCAACCAGTCAATGGAGGGGAGGGGGCATGCCAGGATGGGTAGCCGGTTGGAGCTGAGGCTGTCATTAGATGGAAAGGAAGCACTGTTGATCATCCACTTAGAAGGGCTTAGGATGGAAAAGAGGAAAACAAGTGGGGAGTGTATTTGTGATGGGCTGGGAGTAGGTGAAGAATAACATCCATTTCTGAACTAGGTGGCCCATAGCGGTGATGGGCAAGCAGAAAGTGTGTTTTCCCCCTAGAAACAAAGGAGCAAACTGAATTTTGTTAAATAACATTTAAAAATAGGTTTTAAGCAGGTACTTACTTCTGTAAGGTATCTGTACCTTATCAGTACCACCCCAACCTGGCACTTAAAGAATTCCTAACCCTGTCTTCCAGACAGGGGGAGGTATGCCCATGCTTGGATTCAGAGCCTCCCTCAGATCTGTCTTGTCACCTATACCTCTCAAAGCCTTTTCTCCCAGTTCCCTCCCCCTGCTTGAATATAACCTGGAAGAAGATGCCCAGTGTTGTCATCCTTCAGTTGGCAGACCTGCCACCTAATCATCGCAGGACCGTATCAGGAAGGGAAAAGATTAAATTTATCCACCCTCCTTGCAATCTTGATAAGTCAACCACCTTGTTGAATAATATTTCTAATAGCACAGGGCAGAGAAATTCTCCATTTGTTCTACCAATTGTCAATAAATTCAACAAAATAAATTCTTCAGAAATACTTTCAAAGGAGATGAGAATTTAGGAGAAACTCTAATGGGTGAAGTGTGGTGTTCTTGCCCTAAGTTATGAGGTGGCCAAGGGGTAGATCCTGCCTTTACTTCCTCACTCTGGAGTCTGCATAAAATTTCAGAAGAAAACTTTGCAAAGGAGCATTTTCTATGAAGCTATTACTGCTAAAGGAAAGTTGTGCCCTTGAGAAATTGTTGGAGAAATTCAGCCAAATCATTCACACAATTTCTCTAGCCACAAATTTGTAAGAGAATTTCAAAAAGCAATTTGCATCCACCTTGGATTTATTTTTTAGAAGTCTGAAACTATAATTCAGTCCCAACTGATGGTGTTTCTCCCCCATGACATTTGCCACTTAAGCCATCTGTTGCTAAAGAAAGTGTGAATCACCACAGAGATGAACTATATATCTAAAACATCTAAAACAAGAAAACAACACAAAACAAAAAAGAACAAAGATGGCAGAGATAACAAACTCAAATGAGAATAAAGAAAAAGAAGAAAAGGGAGCTGAAATCATGCCTCTGATTGAAAAAGGTTGACAATGAATGCATGGCACTGTAGTCTCTACTGTGGGATCTAATATCTACAACGTTGCTACCCAAGACATTTGTAACTATTCATTTCATAATTATTAATTTTATCAAGACATACAAACATCAGGAAAGATCAGATGAGTATATGTTTATAGATTTTCAGGGTACTATTTCTATTTTAAAGATTTCTAGAACAAATAGTGCTTAGACTTTGGAGATCACTTGATTCCTCTTAACTTTGTTGTTCTGCACCCTAGAACTGCATTTGGGATTTTTGCAGCTGCATACTATTGGCTTATGTTCAGCTTGTGATCTGCCAAGACACACAGATCCTTTTAATGTATACTCCTGTCCATAAGGTCCCCCTATATTCATATCATTGTTTCTAATCCACATGCAGGATTTTGCATTTGTTCCTGCAGAAATCCATCTTGCTGGTTTTTGCCCACTGTTCCAACCTGTCAAGATCCTCTGAAGATACTGTACTGTTTTCTAAGATGTTACTCTTCCTCCAACTTTGTGTTGTCTATAAATTGGATAATTATATTTTCTAACCTCTCATCCAAGTCATTTATAAATATGCTAAACAGTACAGGGCCCAAAACAGAGCCTAAGAGACTTCCCTTTAGCATGATGCAGAACCACTGATGAATCCTTGTATAAGTACAAACTCTTATTCCCTATCCTAGTATAATTAGAATAATGATGATTTATTGAATTTGTATGCTGCCAAATGCTTCCAGACTCATGTGGGCTTACAGCAAAGATACAACATAATAAAACATCCACAATAAAATTAATCCATATCTCCAAACAACGTAGTAGACAATATTAGAAAAAATCTCCAAACAACGTAGTAGACAATAGGGAAAAAAATCTAATAAATAACAATGTTAGTTGTGGGCATCAGCACGGACAGCTATTCACACAGAACATAAAGATTATGATGGCATCTAAATTAAATGAACAAATAAATATGTTATGGAATGAATTTGCCAGGGTTTTGATTCGCCAAACAGATTTATGCAGGATAACTCAGTTCAGAAAGAGCTTGGTTTAAAGAAAGACATTTGCATATATTCAGATTCTCATACTTATTTAGATATTAAGGTGCAGCACTTAAAATAAAGGAAATAAATTATTTTGGCTCCTCTGCTCTAGTTCCTCAAACCTGATTCACCTTTCTCTGGGGAAATATTTTCATTTTTTTTAAAATCATGGTGCTAGAAAAGGCATAGGCTTAGAACAGTGGTAAGTGTGAGCTTCTCCATAATCTCATTTTCAAAGAAATACGTATGGTTGCTGCTGGCTTACTTATTTAATTCAGAAGATTTGTGGGGGGTTTGTCTGTATTTAGTTGAAACCACTGAATGAACAATTAAATAATCTAGTTCCACTGTTCTTCTTCGTATTCCATCCTTCTTTTAATTTCCAACAGGTACAAGTGATGTTCTTCTATTATTCCTGCAATGTCCAATCCATGGTAAGTAGCTGTACTTCATCGACAGCTACCACAACAATTTCTCTCTATTTTGAATTGGAAATGGAGGGAGGTGCTACAGAACCATGATACTGTTTCACCCTCAGTCAGTCCAGTGCCAAAGAAAAGGAGAAACCCATGAAACACTTGTCAATTTCACACCTGCTACTTTTGTTTGGATTACTGAGGTGGAACTGCAAAGCCCCTCAAGCTTACAGGACCTGATGAGGGGTGAGGCAAGAGTTTCTTCTAATGGGAAAAGGGAGCCTCAGAATCTCACCCCCCCCCCAAATCTAGCTTTGCTGCAATTTCAACTATATTGCAGCTGAATCAGAAATATTGTAGCTCAGATTTTCAACACTAGTATTGTTATAGGAACATACAGCTCAGGAGTTCCTTTCAGTCTGATGGAGAACCGTCATGTGGAAGTGCCCTAGGTCATAGTTTGTTTAGTCACTGATTATGTGTCATCAAGTCAGTATTGACTATTAGCAACCACATAGATAGACCTTCTGCAGGATGATCTGTCCATAAGCCTGGCCCTTCAGGTCTTCCAATAGAGCATCTATCACCATTGTAATTAAACTCATCCACTTTGCTATTGGTTGTCCTCTTCTCTTTCCTTCCACTTTTCCTTTGGGTCTTCGTATACGGTGTCCAAAATATAATTTGAGCCATCATTTGTGCCTTGAATGAGAACTCTGATTTGTTCTGTAATGCATTTGTTTGATTTCTTGGATATCTAGGGTATTGTCAAGAGTTTCCTCCAACCCCAAAGTTCAAGAGTATCAATATTTTCTGTCTGCTTCTTCAAAATCCAACTTTTGCTTCCATAGAGTGTCACAGGGAAAACCATTGCTTGCATGATTCTGATCTTTGTGGGTATAAATGCATCACAACATCTGAATGTCTTTTCCAAGGGCTTCATTGCTATCCTACCTAAAGTCTAATCCGTGGTGTATTTGCTTAGCCAGAGGGTTTTTTTAAAAAAAATCAAACACATGATTTCCTAGGTTCACATAATATGCTATGTCAAAATCAAATAACCTACATTAGAATTTAGCACGGTGTATGAATCTGGCTGTTAATGTGGTTTAGTTTTGGTTTAGCTTGTTGTGTGACTGCCCTTGACTGCCCTCTGTGGCAGAAAGATAGGTTATATAAAGAATAAATAATGATAATGTATCTCCCTAGTTAGCTACTATGTTTATGAAACTAATTAGATTTAAGAAAGTCAGGGATATGGAATATGTCCTTTCTTCTTTGAAATCTTCAGAATAATGACTCAGCTTCCTACATCCTTCTCACATGAAACAAAATGTGAGGAGAGCGTATCTCATGAGCATGAATGAGCATCTTCAGATATCTTAGCACTCATAATTGGTAATAATGCTTTCTTCAGCTTCCCCAAAATAACTACTCCAAGACTCAGAGCAATTTGGCTTATAAATAGAGTTGCCAACATTTTTCTAGCCTCTGTTCCTGGACTTTTAATAGTAGCTTTAGCTATAAGCACTAGCAGGTTATAGTATTTCCCACCATGCCGTGAAAAGTGTGACCTGCCAACTTCAACCTTTTTGTTAAAGGTTGATATGCAGTCCAGGACTGTTTTTCCTTTTTGATGCATTGGCAATTCTATTGCTAATTTGCATGGTGTTGAGGCCACTAGGATTTCTCTACATCACAACATGAGATACCTCGTATTTCAGTACATTCTTGGAATGCTGAAAGTTACAGACTGAGTCCCTGGCATATCTAATTTAAGAGTCTTACACAGAGATACTGAAAATATCCCTGCCCCAAATCCCAGAAATCTACTGTAATCAATCAAAGAGGATGGGCCAATGGTTGACCCAGCATGGCAATTTTCTATATTTCATAGGATGATAAATTGACCACCTTTTCCAAGGGCCAAAGTAGTTGCCAGTCAAAGCATAAAGTGGATGAAATTTCAGCCCTAAGAGGAACAAAAATAGTGGTATTTCTTAATGACAGAGTTGCTTGTGAGATCATCTTCTCCCAGAAAAAAAGGGGGGGAACCTGGTTGGAGGATGCTATAAAATAGCTACAAGTGGAGGTGTGTTTACTAGAGCTAATTAAAATGTATGCACACACAACTGCACATTATTCTCGCATCTTAATGTTTACATGTTCACAACCAAAACTGGAGAAAGAAAATTTGTTATTCAGAATATTTATAAGCTGCTTACATGTGTTCCATAAACATACTATGTCAACCTCTCTGTAGTCAGGCTAACAAACTAAATGAGAAGTTATTTCTGTGAGACAGCAAATAACGTTACCTGGACTGGAGAGCCAATCATTCTTTTAGATAGAGAAGTAAGGTAAAATAATGTTCACAAGTCATAATAAGAAGGAAATGTTTAAAATAAATAGGAAAGGCAGAAGGAGCAAGGTGGGTTTCTTAGGCTGGCTGACTGCTCCGTATGGCTCTGATGAAGTCCAAAAGAGTTGATGGATATCTAAGTGCTTTTTTAACATCCTGAGGCATTAACACCTCTTTCTAGAGCTGTTATTTGGTTTATGTGGGATCCCTCATTGGCATCAATGGGCCATTTCTTTCCAAATGATACACTAGATTCAGATGAACCATTTTCTTCAGGAATGCAACTACAAGGGAAAAAAAGCATTTAAATTTCTTCTTCTATGGGAGCACAATTTGTGGTACTTCTAAGTAGCTTTCCTGATCATAGATACTACTTGCATTTTTATTTTTTAGAATAAAACACCCCCTGCACTTTACATACATACATTCATTTAACATTGCATCTACTTTGAGCAAAAGCCGTACCAAAAATTGTTTCTTCTGGTCTGAGAAGTTGTTATCAGATCCCACAAGGGAAAGACAGAGGCAGATGAAAAAAAGGTATGCATTAAAGAACATAATTTTCCTGATTTCTCTCTTTCAAGGATGAATCTTAAGGCTGAAAGAAGTAGTCCTGAGGCTCCATTTTGACTATCGGTTCTCAGGAAACAAAATGAAAACTGGTGGGGAGACAAGCTGGCCATTTTGGGGAGTCTGCAAGGTCACTTGGGAACAATTAAATCTAAGAGAGAGGAGATATGTATTCTTGATTACAGAGAAAAGATTTGCACAGTATGCTAGGGGAAGTTACAGCCAGTCAAGGATTGCTACAATCAAATCTAGACTCTTAGCAAAAGGGCCCAAGCAATACTGAGGGACGGGGGAAGGCTCTCTGCGAAGAGCAACATGCTTTGCCATTTTGCTACTAGAACTATTGACCATTGCCATAAGCACGCTGTGCGCCACAGTCCTTTGTGACTGGGATGGGTTACAGATACTGTTAAACAATAAATAAATAAGATGTAACATTCCCCCAGGAAGAAGAGCATTAGGAATTATTTATTAAAAGGCCAGTCCTGACTGCTTAGGCTGTTCCCCTGCTGCTAGACAAAGCCTGAAAATGCCAGTTAGCATCTGCTTTTGAAACAGAGAAAGATGCTGTCAGAGGTACATTATGTATCCATGGCATCAGCTATATTTCCCAATCACTTTAGGACAGCACACACCCACCTTCCCTCCCTTCTGATTCTTGTGTCTTTAACAGTTGCAAGAGTGGCAGAAATGTAATCAGTAAAGGTGCTCTGAACATTGAATTACAGAAATAGAAATAGGATGGCCGGCTCCTCTAGCACCTGCTTCATCTAGAGCAGTATTTCTGATATTTAAATAAATATATATATATATATATAAATAAATAAATAAACCTTAGCAACTTTAAGACGTATCAACTTTATCTCCCAGAATGATACTGGCTGGGGAGTTCTGGGAGTTGAAGTCTATGCATCTTAAAGTTGAGAAACGCTGATCTAGAGCAAGTCCCATGTCCAAATCCAGACATCTGCAGTTTTAATGAAAATTAGAGTTATAGGTGAAGGAAAGAACTATGTCCAAGATTCTGAAACCTGCCGCAAGCCAGAGCAAGGCCAGAGGAGAAAAAACCCTTCCATGATTTGGGATGAGGGAGCTTCTCTGCCGGGAACTGAAGGAACAAAAGTCCAAGCAGGAAAAGAGTAGCGCTCTACATTTTTCCAGGAACTGCTCGCAGGCCGCTACTAGCAATCCAGTGTATCAAAATAAAACAGGCAAAGCTTTCTCCACTACCTGTCTTTATGCCAGGATAGAAGATTTTTACTTGAGTTAAATATGCACAGGTGACCTCAGCAAAGAAAAGATGGTGACCAGTCATAATCCAAACTATATCCATACACAGCTGGAGATTTGGGAATATTCTTTTATCTCTTGGCTCCACTCACTTGTCCCACTCAGCTCTATTGGAGCTTGGCAAAATATTAGGAAAGGCAGACTTTAAAATGAGCAAATATATTAAAATGGAAATAATGGCATTTCGTTTCCCACCCCCCACCCCCCAAGAACAGCAAATAGTCTTCCAGCTCAATACAGACTAACATATTTAAATTAGGGTCATACAAACGCTGAACTGTAAATCCTAATTTCCAAACCACAATGGCTGGGTTCATAGAACCCAAACCACATTATGGCTTAATGTGATTTGTGAACCTGGTTTTAGTTTCTAAGTTGGAGTATTTGTTTTTTTTTCTGCAGCAATAGGCTAACAAAGTTAATCCTCTGGAAATTCTCATTTTCTCCAAATTTCTCTAAGGCCTTGGAATAGCACAAAAAATCTTTAATATACTTACTTTTTGTACCATCAGATTCTGCAAAGTCCAATTTATTTATATGTCTCCTAACTGCACACTTTTGAATACTTGCATATGAAACGTGCTTATGAGAATATACCGTTTTATTCTTGCTTTAGAATGGCTGGTTTTATACTTCACATTAAGTTGTGCCCTAACCATGGTTTATTGAATAATGCACAATTAGTGGTGCTCACACAACATGCTTAAGTTAACCAAATAAGCTACACGGGAGTCCACAGGAGGAGGTTAAAAAAAAACAAGGTGGCAGATGTGCCTGCATGGTCAAATCCCACCCCTTTTTCATACATGGCTTTGATCACATGTGGCTTTGATCACGCAGCTACAACTGCCATCATGCCTTTTTTGACCTCCCCTGACAAGCTGCATTATGGCTTAGTGAAGAGTTACATAAGTGAAGCCCCCAAACTCTTGCGTACAGCCTCAAAAACCTCCAATGTTTCATTGTGATGGAAGGGGAAAATAATGAAATACATAAGTGGAGAATAATCACATTTAATTTTAATTCATTTTAAAAGTAAATCAAGTTAAATTCCATTTTGTTTTTAACTCAGGCTCGCCCAGTACTATTTTGAATGTGGCACTCGGTACACCATTCAAAGACCACGTCTGTCCCTTTGCTGAGAAAAAGCTAATGACTAGGTTCTCATATCATAGCAACCCAGAACAAAGCAGATCACACTCAGGTTAAAGCCACATAAAAATACAGCTATTGAATTGGGCCCTCTTGTCATTATTGTAGCCTGAGCCGAATCTGCAGTTTTCTCCCATATCTTATCAGTCCTACTGACTGAAAAATGTTTAGCTAGGTTTGAACCATCTACTAAATACTGTATGTGTTCTATCACTCAACAATGGTTCTTTTCCACTGTGTGAATTGCCCCCACAGAAAAGCAGTGAAAGAGGAGGATATTAATTTATTCTGTCTATTCAGCATGCAAGACATTGTGATTCATATGATCATTTTTAAAAGATTCCCGCAATGCTACTTCTAGAAGGTTTTAAAAGCTGCTGTAGCACCCATCGTGTAAGTTGACATTTGCTGCAAAATATCAGGAACTTTTTATGACCATACTAGGAGCGTCATCCTAAAATTATTTTTGTATTGCAAGAGTAAAATGTTGGTGAGTAGGTGAAAATTAAATCAAAATAGTACATTCTTCTGATAAATAATATAGGACATAATCTTGCTATTAAATGTTCATGCTCCTGATTTAGAAAATGTATCGTCATTTTTATTTTTGTTTTAAACTAAATCTCCCTAAATAACTGTGAGTCACCAGCAAACCTGACCACCTCCTATTCACCTTTAACTCCTGATCACATGTGAATTACTTAAAAAACACTAGATCCAACTGTTTGCATCTCACTTTAATCTAGTATTAATCCATTACTCCATGATTTCTAATTTACCAAGAAATATCTGGTTTATTGAAAAACCTCAACCACAAACTGTTTGATAATTTCACCAAACTCTACAAGGTAAGGAAAACATGCTTTTTTGTTTTCAAAAGCCAAGCTGATTTTCTACAGTAAGAGTTCTTCAAAATGTTCTCTATAACTTTCACTAGAATAGATTTTAAAGGATCCATTAATTTCCTGGATCCCTCCTCTTGATCTCATATTAAAAAACTGGCATTATTTTAACTATTTCTAATTCTCACTGTACAGTAAGAACAGTGAGAATTAGTAACTATTTCTAATTCTCACTGTAAATGTTTTAGTCTCACATTTAAGATATTTTAAAACTTTTGGCCACATAACAATTTGACTTCTTTACTTATTTGTCAGTAAGATCAAGAACTCAATCTACTGTTACCTATATGACTGCTAGACCTCTGTGGTAATTTTATGTTTCATTTAACTTAAATTTGATGGCACTGTGGTCTGTTCTTCCAGCTGATTCAACAATTCTTACATCCTGTACTAGTTCATGGGTCCTGCTTAGCATGAAGTCCAGAACTGCCGCGCACTGGTTGGTTTCATGAACAACTATCTGTTCTAGAGCACAGTTGTTGAAGAGCAGGGATAGCCAGTTGACTTGCTTATTAAAAGAAAACTCAAATAATTATTACCTTAAAGAATGGAAACCATTGATGGACTATTTGCAAAATGCAGGTGGGGTGAAGCTTACATGGGGATTCGAAGATTAGATTATAAATGTAATGGGATATGTTTTGACAAAGAATTATTCCTACTTAATGCATTAAAAACTAGCACTTATGATACTCTTATTATTCCTAAGACCAGAGAGAGATTGGAAGTTGTCTATTTTTCATATCTTTTTTCTTTTTCTTTTACTTTATCTCACTTTTTCATTTCCTTTTCTTTATAATTTGTATTTTCAATTTTCTTTTTCATTTCTAACTTTTAACTTTGTAACTTTAAAATTCCAATAAAATACTATTTAAAAAAGAAAAAGAGCAGGGATAGCCAGCTGTGATCCCCAAATGCATTTCTGCAATCCTGAACCCCTGCAAGATTACACTGCAGAAATTTAGTGGCAAAACACTGATTGTGGGCCACAACATGTGTAATACTATTCATAACAATAAGAGTGAAAATAACCTCTGGTAGGCTTTTTTTTTTTTTGGTGCCTTTGAGTCAGTTTTAACTCCTGGTGACTGCGTGAACTAGTCCCTGCAGTTTTCTTGCCAAGGTTTTTCAGAAGTGGTTTGCCATTGCCTCCTTCCTAGGGCTGAGAGAGAGGGACTGGCCCAAGGTCACCCAGCTGGCTTTGTGCCTAAGGTGGGACTAGAACTCATGATCTCCTGTTTTTTGGCCTGGTGTCTTAACCACTACACCAAACTGCCTTTCTGGTAGGCTTACCAAATTTATTTTCCTTTATACCAGCCCAGAACACTTCAAAATGAACTGAAAAATCCAACTCTATCGAATGGCTTATTTATTTATTTAATTAAATTTAGAGACTAGGCAATTCCAAAAAACCCTGGGTGGCTTACACTGTAAAAGGTAAGGAACAATAAAATAAAGGAAAATACAGTGTTCATTCCCCCGCCCCGCACAGAAAGCCCATGCCTTATAGCCTGCTTCAATTCCAAATTACGCTGAGTGGCACATATCCCAAATTTGGTTAAAAACAATTAAATAAAAAGAAAGCAAATCAATATATTACAAAACCTACATATAGCATCAGGTCCCTAAGGAGCTTAAATAAACAAATAAAAAATATATGGGGTCTGGCCCCAAATAATTTTCTAACCCTGTTTGAAGGTATTTAAAAGTCCATCCACTTTGCTGCTAGTCATCCTCTTTTTCTCTTTTCTTTCACTTTTTCCAGCATTATGGACTTCTCAGGAGAGCTAGGTCTTTGCATAACAAGTAATTTGAGCCTGGTCATTTGTGCCTGGACAGATTTGCTCTGTTTCATTTGTTTGTTTTCTTGGCTATCTATGGCATTCTCAGGACTCTTCAATACTAAAATTCAAAAGCATTGATATTCTTTCTGTCCTGCTTTCCAGAATCCAACTTTTGCTTCCATACAGGGAAAACTATTGCCTACTTAGTAGGTATTGACACATCCTGGTATCTGAATATCTTTCCATGTGGCTTTAATTGCTAGTTTAAGTGCTAGTTTGTGGCATATCTCTCGGCTTCTAGTTCCTTTACACTTGATAGTTGATCCTAAAAGACTGAAGCTATCTACCATTTCAATATCTTTATTGTCAATTCTAAAGCTGATTGTTGTACCTGTTTCATTAGTTTGGTCTACTTTATATATTTAATATTAGTCCCATTTTTTCACTGTGTTCCTTGACTTTCATTATAGAGATTGCAGTTCATTTGCATTTTCAGCTATTAAACTAGTGTCATCAGCATAGTGCAGGTTCTTGATATTTCTTCCTCCAGTTTTAAAAGCATACTCATCTTCTTCCAATGCAGCCTCCTTCAATATCTAGTCAACCTTTAGGTTGATTACGTAAGGGGAAAGTATATAAGTTTGTCTCACTTCTTTTTCGATCTGGAGCCAGTCTCTTTTGTCATGTTCTGTCCAGAGTGTGGCTTCCTGACCTCTGTCTAGGTTTTGCAAGAGAACAATGAGATTTTCTGGGATTCCCATTTTCCTAAACACATTCCATAGGTTAATATGGTCAATACAATCAAAGATCTTTCTACAACCAATGAAGCACACATTGACTTCTTTTGGGTATTCTTTGGCTTTCTCTATTATTATTATTACATCTATGAGCAATAATGTATCTTGTTCCTTGGCCTTTTTCAAAGTCAGCTTGAACATCTGGCATCTACTTTTTTATGTACAGGTGTAATCTACTGTATGTTGGATGATCTTTAGCATTATTTTGTTAGCATATGAAATTAAAGGCGTTGTACAATAGTTTGCACAGTCTATGAAGTCTCCTTTCTTTGGTATTGGATTGTAGACTGACAATCCAATCTGTATCACTTTTCAGATGTGCTGGCATAAGAATCTTTAATGATTCTTCTTCTGTTGCGTACTGTATTTCTGTAGATATATTCTATCAGTTCTTGCAGCTTTCTGATTTGGTAATGACTGGAGGGCTGATCTAACTTCATCTTCGGGTATTAGAGTATTTGTAAGTAGGGAATATCTTCTAAGGTATTTTGAATGTTGACATCTCCACTGTATAGAATTTCAGTACACTCCTTTCATCTTTGTTTGATCTTTGCATCTGTCCATTGGTGTCCTTCAGCATACCAATTTGAGGTTGGAACCTCCTTCTGAGTTCAGAGATCTTTTGAAAGACTTTTTTGTTTTCTGTGTCTGTTTCCATCCAGTGTCTTTACAATTGTTGTAATACTGCTTCTTGTCTCTTCTAACAGCTCTCTGAAATTCTTTGTTAAGTTCCTTCCTGAGATCTTTGACTTTCTTAGCATTGGCTTCTCTTCTCTCCTTGGCAATTTCTGCCATTTCTTCTGACATCCAGTTTGCTTTCTTCTGTTTCTTGATCTTTGGCAGTCTCTTTTCACATTCATCCTTAACAACTTCTTTAATTTCATTCACAGTCCCCCTGGTTCCCTATCAATAAGGTTCAGGACCTCAATGCAATGTGCTGCTTGAAAAAAAAGGTGGGTGTATGCTCAAGGTCATATCATGGAAACTGGTTGGCTTCCTACTTCCAATTTAATTTTATTTGGAACATGCACATAAGCAGTTCATTATCTGGCCCACAGTCAGCCTGTGGCCATATATTTGCTGTTATAACTGAGCTCTTTTATCTCCTTGTACCAATAATATAATCAATTTGATTTCTGTATACTCTACCTGATGATGCCCATGTATTTAGGTGTCATTCTGATTGTTGGAAGACTGTGTTAGCAATGCAGAAATCATTTAATTGACATAAATTGGCAAATCATTATCCTACTTCTTTTTGGTGTGACTTGGCCAGAATTAAGCTCTACTGGATTCAGTTGAAGAATCAAGTAAGTATTTACATCTTCTCAATCAAAATCAACAGGATTTAAAGGTACCTAACTTTGTCTGCAGTACCCATAGCATATATGCGTGGCTGTTAATACTTGTGTTAAATCTTGAAACAATTACTGGAGTTAGATAGAGCTTTGGTTATTTTGAAGGTCACATTTGGCCAGCATCAGCTACAAGCTGCAAGATCAATTAGTAGCTATGTTCCTGGAACACCTAAGGGATTCTGCTGATGGTTCAGAGACACAGTATATGATATTTCACTTTCCTGGGCAAACTCTAGGAAAAAAGAGCTTTTTCAGCATTCTTTTAGTAAAAAGTCTAATAGCTATATTAATCATATTTCTATTATGACCAGGAATTTCCCCCTAACAGAAGTATATATGAACTTTTTCCTTCTCCCTGAGAATTATGGGACTAGAGGTCCAATATATTTGGACTTCATCTATCTATGGTACAAATATGCTCTGGCAGCTTCTTTATTCTTTCATGCCACCATCATATTGCCTTCATCTTGTCCTCAGCCCATGAGTGAAACAGGCTTAGTCATCCTTGTTTTTAAACACTTAGTGTTTTCACCATTAAGTCAGTAGCCACACAGACAACTTTCAAGGAGTTGATCCTGTCAGGATTTTCTTTCTCATGGGAAAGGATTCATCCCGGTATCTTTACAACAATAACAAATAATATTTTGACTACAGAGATCATGTGAAAAACACCTGTTATTGTGTGTTGTGTATTGTGCTATTTACTGCCACCTATTGGCGTGTGTATGCTAGTTACCCAGTGGGGGTGGCATAGAGCTATAATACCAGGAGAGGAAAATGTGCACATCTTCTTCCTTGCACAGTATGAGGATGAACCAGCTACTGTTTTGGGAGGTCAGGAATGGATGACGTCATTCTCATCCTACTTCTAGCCTGCCAGGAAGACAACAATTACCTGTATTTTCTTGCTGTGCACCAAAGGTACTGCTTTTCCTCCACCAGCACAAGCTGGGCAGTGCGATCTGCCAGCTGTTCTTCATTCCATCCTCTGTAAACGCCTCTGTTTCAGTTGGCTGTGACCCCCAATCACCGCTCTCTGCCTTCAATGGCCATTTTGTCCTGGGCTGCTGGGCAGAATGCCCCCTTCTGAACAGATTATTGCACATGAAGTGTGAAAGCTGATTCAACCCAGAAACAGGCACATAACAATTGCACTAACTGATGCAAATTGAAAGCCATATCCAGCATTTCTCCATTGCCTTGATTTTTTTTTTTTTACTGTGATCCCATAGCAGTGCAGTATAGTTGGATGGGAAGAGTTCTCCTCTCCATTTCAGGCTGGATGGAGTGCTTGCCTCCCAACTTAATAATGGTCTAGACCATTAACTAATTTTCTGGGGTCATATGACTCACTGGAACATAACCCAGCCGGTTACATTTTAGCCTAGCATATTAGGCCAATCCAGTTTGATTAGTTAGTTTATGGTCAGCGAGTGTAGAAGTCTGGTTTGAGTAAATGACTCAGCTATACATAATCATGTAGTACAAGCGCAGTCACTAAGGTACAAACTAGCCAGCCACATTTTAATCAGGCTATTGTGTGAATCAAGTTACTTTGTGCATGTGAGAGGCTGTGTATGTGTGACTTGGTATGGGATCATGTCTCTTTGTGTATATACAAACGGGGACATCCCCACATAATCAGTGTGCCCTTGTGTGGCCCCTAACCCTCAACTAAGGGATATGAGTGGCTTGTCTGGCCATGTCTTAAACTGAAGGCCCTCTGATCTTACAATTCTTTATTTTCATTGGCAAATCTTTTCCAAGTCCCAGGTGTCAGGCAGGGGTGTTTCTTAGCTTTGCTACTGCCCAAATCTTTTTAACCAGAGGCCAGTGATTAAATTTCAGGTCTTTGCATGCAAACCACAGAGGAATCTTAGCTATCTTCATTTCATTTGCCATGGCAGCGGCTGCCTGCAACTTCTCAGGGGCCACGTTTAGCTCTGGCCTTGATACATTCCAAGGCCTCTCTAATGCAGCTGGGGAGGGAAAAGGAAAACTAGTCTACAGTTTAAGCAGCTCAGCTGTCTATAATAGAGACCACGCTTTGCAGACTTGATTTAGTTGGTTAACTAGATTTTTAAAAGCATCCAGAGCTGTAGAGACTTAAAAGAAAAAACTAAGGCACTAATTTTACAATTCCTATATATATATATATATATATATATATATATATATACACACACACACACACACACACACACACATACACACACACACGTATACATATATATATATATACATACACTGTATATAAATATATAAAATCATCTGCAACTATTCTTTAGCCAAGATTAATTAATGATTCCATTAAGGTTAGCTAATTGGTTTACATTCCAACTACTACTTCTTTTGTAATTCATGTGAGCTTGAAAGAATTTCATGATTTATAAAAAGGTAGCTGTTTGCTTTAAAGAAATTCTTGACTAATATAATTGCAGAGTTGTTCCCCAGTTCAGAAAGTATGTGAATCAAACAACCTTAGCAGTTTGGCAGTGGTAAGGAAGGTCGTAGAAGAATCCTAGGCAGTGCCCCTCCTGTTTTCAGAAGTGACAGGCAGCTTTCTGAATGTAAAGCATGTTCTCATGAGTTATGTAACATCATTATCTGGGATCAGTGGTGAAATATTATTTAGAGCTGCCCCCTTTTTTTCCCTGTGACCTAATTCAAAGGAAACTATAGGACAAACTCCAAGTATGAACTCCACAGCATTTGTATATGCAAAGATGCTCCCAGAGAAAATTCCTCACTTAGATTATATGAGAAAAGGAGGCAGGCATTCTTGAGCACTCTAAATCCATGTGATATCATCCTTAGCTTGCTTAAGAACAATCTATGGCTGCAAAAGTAACAGGGCAGAGGTCAGACAGAAAATACTGGGAAAGAAAGGATTAATTGAAACAATTTTATAGTCAAGTACATTCCCCCCCCCCACTTTATGGGGAAAAATCAAAATAGCATACTATAGCTAAGTTGGCTTTTATCAAGAAATATCAACTAGCTAAGTAATAATTGATTGCCTGCGTTCTGTATTGTTTTTCTAAATCTATGTAAACTTACATAGAGGAAAGGCAATCAGCCATCAGGTAAAGATCTGAGGACAGCATTGCACAGATAATATTCTAAATGTAGTTCATGTTAACATTTGTGTGTATGTGTGGTTTGCTGTACTTATGGAAACCCAGTTTGCTTAGTTTACTGTTCAGTCCATTTTCAGTGTAAACTCAGAAAATGGGTTAATTGTTGCAGCTGTTCAGTTTTTAGATGTTACTGAAATCTTGTGAGATTTAGTGGACTGATTAAATTTTGCCAATTTGTGATGTGCGGGTGTTGCCCAGGTTTTAATGCAACATCGCAAGAATCCAAGGGCCAAGGACACTGATGACATCAATGCAGGAGGAGTGATTCTGGCTAAAACCTGAAGCTTGGACTCTTTATGAGCTTTGTACAAGAGATGCAGGTCCAAGCGAGCCCTTTTTCATTAAGTCACAACATTTGCATTTGTCTATAAGAAGATAATAATGACATAATTACAAGTAAATGGCTAAGTTAAAAGAAGCTTGGTCTTCCTAATCCATGTTTCCCCTCCCCCCAATACACAGCCTTTACTCCCACAAGAATAGAGAAATTTGAGCAACAGATGAACCACACAGATGTCGATTCAGATCTTGTCTTTTATTCTGGCAACAGAATGAATTGAAAATGATAGAGCTTGTACAGAATGGCAGTATGGCATTTGTCTTCTTAATTAATTTTGTCTCAATTAAAGGCATGATGCTGCAGGCCAAGTTTAAAATACAGAAGAAATCTCTTTCTCTCCCCCCCCCCTTTTTATAAGACAACCAACTCATGCGAGAATGTAACAAGCTTAGCAAGCATCTGTCTTGAGAGGTTGGAAGCGAAAAGAAATCCAAACTTATTCAAAGTTGACTCCATGCCCACTGAGGGTCTTTCTGACTTTGACAGCAGCAATCCTGTAAAACTGATGCAGAACTTTCTTTCAGTGTCATCTCAAGGATGATTTAAAGATTTTTTTCTCTGGGGGAGGGGGAATACCAGATCAGAATTGGAGGGAAGGCTCACACACAGCCTTAGATTAACACTGCAGATAGATTTCTGCACAACAAGCTATTAAAATTATGCATTCAAAATGGCACATCCACAGAACCTGAACGTTAAATATGTATTTAGAAAAAATACTGGATAAAAGAAGCATCACCAGCAAAATGCAACTTAGAAGAATGACCCTTTTGGTCATCATGGAGCTGGGTTAACCTGCAGGTAGACCTGCAACCCCTAAAATCCCTTGATCGACCTGTTGGCTAAGACAAAACAGAATCAGCCAATGAGTAGACTGCACAACTAAGAAACCCCATCGATGTGATGTACCCATTGGTTAATGCACAGCTGGACCCACCTGCCCAAAAGTCCCGTCAGCCCAAAGTGAATGTGAGGAGCTTTTGGGGGGGAGGGGGGAGGAACTAAAATAAGCAGCTATAGTCTTTTTGTTTTTGTAGCCTCACTCTCTCAAAGCCCATTCTATTCACCACTTTGCTTTGTTGTTTTGGTACCTTTGAGTCAGTGTTGACTCCTGGCAACTGCCTGGACAAGCCCTTACAGTTTTCTTGGCAAGGTGTTTTGGAAGTGGTTTGCCATTGCCTACTTCCTAGGGCTGAGAGACAGGGACAGGCCCAAGGCCACCCAGCTGGCTTCATGCCTAGGTGGGACTAGAACTCATGGTCTCTCAGTTTCTAGCCTGGTGCTTAACCACTACACCAAACTGGCTCTCTTCTCACTTTGCTTTGGGGAAGCATTTTTCTGAGACCCACTGGAGCTTCATATACAGTGACCCACCCCTTTGCCCTGTGTCACCTGTAGAGAGCAGAGACCAGTTCGCAGAAGTTATTCTACAGATGAAACTGGCTGGTTCAGACATTGCACTAACCCATAATGTGGTGGTTTGGTTTCCTCTTTATGTGCTGTGTGAATCCAGCCATGACATTGGTAAACTCTGGTTCAAAGCTGGGGTTGGCAACTTTCCTTCCTTCAGGGGCCTCACATGCATTTTTATCTTATGCCTCCCCGCAAAAGGAATTTTGCTGCCAAGTTTAATGCAATCCGGGAAATTTTGGCAGGCAAAAATAGAGTGGGGGGGGGGGGTGCTGCATGTGACTCAGAGGCTACTCCCTCTTATTTTAAGGCTTAGTGCAATGTGTGAAGCCAGGCAACAGAAAGCTTTAGTGCCATGGCCAATGCAAATTCTTTGGATTGTGGCATATCATTCAGTGATTAATTGTTAATTGTCTGACTGTCCCTGAATGAATTAAATTAACTGGAGGTTAACAGATGATTCACTGTTCGCTTAGTTCAGGGCTACCTAGCTTGCAGTGAGTAGCTAATAATTAAGCAATTAATGAAGCCATCACAACATAAAAAGAATCAAGCAACTTGAGTGATATAAATACAGTATGCTGCAAGAAAGGAACCATGTTACTTTCTCTCCCTGTTCCTGGACCTTGCTTTCTCTCTCTGTGTACATTGTGTACATCCCCTCCCCAATCCATCCACCATGGGTCACAGCCAGCAATGTGCTGATAAATGTTTAACAATTGGCTCTCTGGAAAAAAAGGTATGAATGTATGTGTGTATGTTAAAAAGGTTTGACCCCACCACCACCTTTGTGTCAAAAGACACGCTGCCGAGGTCCTCCAGTGCCTCCAGACCCCACTAACACTTCCAGCTCCATTGCATTGCGCTGTTAGCTGCCGAGAAATTGATTGGTGCACCAGCCATAATGGCTCAGCATTGCTTTCAACCAAAATTTCAGAAAATTGAACAGTTGTCTCTAACAAGCCAGTATGAGCCATTTCCAACACACTACCAGCCAAAGCTATTGGGATAGCCACAAATTTGCTGACATTTTAGGATTTTATCTTCATAATTCACAGGAACATTTTTAATAATAATTTTATTAAGCATTATAGTTATACAGATAAAAACTAATACAAACTACAAAAAATAAGGGAATAAAAAGAAAAAATAGAGTGCAGAAAAAAAGAAAAAGGAAAGAAAAAATAAGAGTATAGCAAAGAAAAAGAAAATATATAAAGAAGTAAGTTCCCCCTTCTTCACAACAAGTATAAACAATTTTAACGACTTATCACCGTGTCTTAAAATACAACAAAAGATCTCTTCATCCCATATCTCATTTCTTTTCTATAAACAAATCCTTAAAACCTTGTCATTTAGTCCTGGTCAGCAAAAGTCCATTAAGGGTTACCAGAAATAACAACATCTATTTTAACCTTGATCAAATAAATCAACTTTATATTCCTTCCCTTTACTTTTAACAATCTTGGTCTTTAATCTTTCAAATAATGTCCTAGAACTTGATTTTTTCTTTGTCCCTTCTCACCAAATCCTTCAAAACTTCAAAACCAGTTTCATTTGTATGCCTAGTATATTGTCTTTTTCCAGATCATTCTTGTAGCCTGTCATTTTTAATTCCACATTCAAATCAATTTCAGTCTTGTGCAGTGGGGCTTGTTCCTCCTCAGTCTATCTATGATGGCAGGCATTCTTAAAATTAACTTCTGAGTCCATTGTTCATAAATATCCTTTAATACATCCTATGTTAAAATATCTTGCTCCATTATGTATTAGCAAGTCAAATTTAAATGTTCTTCTCCTTTAATTGTAATCTTTAATTCCTTCTGGTTCTCTCTAGCGTCCAACCTTCAAAGTCCCGTCCTATCATTTTTTTTTTTTTCAGAATTCAAAACAACAGCCATTTCCCACAGGAAGGATTCTTATAATTAATTTCAAAATCTTATTTCAAATCCATCTGGACCCTTAGTCCATTTATAACTTTCTAAAAACAACACTCTAATCACCCTTTTGCTGTTTATTCCGCCCAAAAAGAATTTTTCTAAGTCCTTAAACTCATATTTAAAACTTCTTTCATTAAGGATTGAAGGAAACTCACCCAGTGAATAGGATAAAGCTTGCCGTTCTGAAGGTTCTTAATATCTGAAAAGCAGTAAAAAAGTCATTCCAAAAGTGATTAAGAAATGAGGCTTGACTGAACTGTATGTCCATATAGGCTGCATTACAACTGTGAGCTTAGATGGAATCCCTCAACTCCCAGCCACTCAGCTTACCAACTGACCGCAAAAACCTCAGTCTATTCACAAGAAGCAGCTGTCCAGAATACATGTGGGTGATCCTACAATCTCTCCTTTCTCTGGAGAGATTTTGCAGGCCAGGACCCACCCTCTGCCTGCTGATCTCTGCTGTAGTGCCATCCCTGCTCCTTCAGGGACATCTAGCCCACCATGTCTTCAGCAGAAGTCCATTCACAGGAACTTTAAATGCAACAGTTGAATAATAACAAAATGTTTGGGAAATCTTTGAAGGATTTCAGTGCTTTTGTTTACATTTTTATAATTGATATTCCCTCTTATGGCTTCCTATCATAGCAGCCTCTGAAAACTGTTTACAAACCATCAGATAATGCACAGAAATACATTTACCAAGTATGGATGGAGAGTGGGAAGATTAGCATATACAGTGGTACCTTGGGTTACGAATTTAATCCGTTCCGTGACTCTGGTCACAACCTGATTTGTTCGCAACCCGAAGCAAATTTTCCCATAAGGTTCAATGTAATTACCGTTAATCCGTTCCAGCGTCCGCGGACCACGCGTCAAGGGCGGAAAAACAGCCGCGGACCACACGGCAGGGCGGAAAAACGGCCGCGGACCACGTGGCACGGGCGGAAAAATGGCCGCGGATCCGATTCGTACCCCGAGGTGGAGTTTGCAAACCGAGGTAAATTTTTGCGGCCGGAGCTGATCGCAACCCGAAAAGTTCGTAAGTAGAGGCGTTCGTAACCCGAGGTACCACTGTATTTCCTTGGTGTATAGAATGTGGAGCAAGGAGATTTTTGTTCACCACCAGAAGACATTGATTGGATGATGTTCCTTGCGATCCTGGTGGTCCTATTTCTTGGCTTAGGGTGTTTTGTGTGTTTTCTGCATTTCAGGATCAGTGCTGTTTGGTCAGATGTGTCAACTTAGCCATTGTGGTTGGTAAACTATTATTTTTTTATTTAGCATGTTGTACAAAGACAGCTAACTTTAGTTTATTCACTGAGCCATCTTTAAGTATACCATGGCTTCATATAATGTGTATACACCAATCATACATTATGCTAAGCCATAATGCAATCTATCTGCAGTTTGTAAATCTTGAGTTTAGTATGTTGTGTAAGAAAGCTAGTTGGGACTTACTCAAATCACAGATCAGCATTATGTGTACCACCAGCCATTAAGTGTGCTTCTTGTTGACTATACAAGCTATAGGCTCATTTCATTTACTGCTGGACCACCTTTCCTGAGTTCACATTTTGAGCCAAACTTCTTGTCTCTAATTCATGCATTCAGATTTGCTCCTCAAATCCACCTGTGACATACAGAGTTTTGTGCTTCAGAAAGACATCACTATTGCAGCCACTCAGCTCTTCAGCTATGCGCAGATGATGTGAACCTAACACTGCACATCAAAGAACCTTTGGATAGAATCCTTTATTTTCTGCTTCTGTAGCTGCAGAACTTTTTTCTCCCCACAGCTAGTCTAGCCTCCTCTGGGAAAATTAATCTCTTTGCTGGAGAAGCAATGGAAAGCCCAAGGATAGTGGATCATTTTTCTTGCTAACTTAGCAGTTTCTACTTCAGGTCCAACAAAGGCAAAACCATCTGTTGTGTGTAAAATATCCAGTCATAGGCATCTTCCTGCATTTTTTGAATTTCACATGGAAGCAAGCCAGGTAGAATGGCCAGATGCAAAAGAGGGTGAGGCTCCTCCACCTTTAATAGTTGGGCAGAAGAGGGAATTTCAGCAGATGAAGCTTGTCATAACAAGCAGTATCTGCTGGAATTTTCTCTCCTGTGGAATTATTAAAGAGGCAGGATCCAGCCTTTTTTTGTGTCTAGCTCACTTAATTAGTTTGCAGGGAGGAGAGTGGTCCAGCTGTTCTTGTTCTCCTGTTTCAGAGATTGATATCTTAAGTCGTCATGGCTTATGATATTAGCTGACAGCACATTCCAAAAGAGAAGGAACAATATGACACAAGATTCTGTCAAGTGGGATTCATTCATAAATTGACTAGGTTTTTACATTGTGCTAAGCCCTGTTTTAGCCATGGCTTGTTGACTACTGTTGGTTGTGTTCACATTGTACTAAGGCTTAAGCCATAGCTACAAATCACAGTGCGTTAAAATTAAACCATACAACGGATGGCTACAGTATCTGAATCCAGTCATGACAAGAAGTAGGCCATGCTGTGATAGAAACATGGTCATTAACCATGATTTATAATCAGGCTTCTTGTTTAACAGCACAGCTGTCATTTAGTGTAGCAATGAAACCTATACTAATTATTAGCTTAGAAGCAGTCAGTCTCTAGGAAAATAACATGGGATCCTAGGGCAACTGTAAAGCAAATTTAGCTGTGCAGCATGGCTCTGTTTCTGTTTTTTACTCCCCATGAATGCACAGGAGCTTTATTTAAAAAACAACAACAACAGAGTTGGTGAGAAAGAGTAGATCTCCCCCACAACACTCTAGCTGATACCAGCACCGGATACTTTTTTGTTTGCTAGCTGACACAAAGCTTGCAGGACAACCAGTCAGCCAAACACTGAAAATATTGCAGTACAGTTTAGTTCAGGTGATGGTGAACTAGGACTGGGGAGACACTGGTTCAGATCCAGTCTCTTCCAGTAGAAACTTCTTAGGTGACTTGAGTTCAGCCACTTTTTTTCAGCCCAGTCTAACTTCCAAGCTTGTTATGGAGAAAAAGCAGAAGAGTTTTATGTACATTGCCTTGACCTGGAAAAAAGGCTGCCCGTAAATCTAACTATCAGCCCTTCAAAATAGACCACACTAGGAAACCAAAGCCATGCAGGCCCATACGATTTTTATTATAAAGTTATGGTAACAGAATCTTACAAGTCTGAATGCGTTTCCCCTCTCTCTCCATTTATCCTCGTGAGAACTAGGAAGGGCCTTATCTGAGATGTTTTCTCAGGTTACAGTTCTGGCCTGGACTCAGATTTCTTTTATCTCACCATTGAGTTGGTAGTGGCTTTTTTTCCTGCTCTTCAAGGTTATTCCTTCTGCCCATTACACTAGCATATAAATGCATAATAATCCTGAGATGTGTTTATTGGGTGAGTATCTTAAGCATGGCCAATGGTTTAGAATATTGATACTGAAGCCTCAGCACTGGTTACCAGTGGGCTTCTGGGCTTAATTCAAAGTGCTGGTCTTTACCTCCAAAGACCTACATGGCATTGCACCAGGATATGTCAGACAACACCTTGGTAAAACTGAATCTGCATGTCCAGTTAGGTGATCTGGAAAGAGTCTGTGAGAGTCCCCACTCTTGAGAGATTCATGGGGCACAGACCAGCCAATAGGCCTTCTTGGCAGTAACCCCCACTCCAGTCCCACAGACATTCATGTTATCATTACTCTGTGTCAGGTCTGCGATGTTCAAATCCCAACGAAGAAAAATCTCATGAAACTCCTGTTAAGTTCAAAAAGAAATTCATTTATTGGAGCGTACATGCAACTCTAAGCAAAGCATTGCTAAAACTAAATCCCGCGTACTTCTCCCTCTACTTTTACCCCTTGTACTCCCCCCTCATTCTAGGTGCCAACTTTGGTTCTCACAGCAGTGCGACCTTGAACATTCTTATCCCCGATAACACTTTGTCTTCCTGGCCTTCGATGCTGCACCGGCTCTGTCTTCTTTCACTCCCCCCCCCCGCCCCATTTAAGAATGGCAGAAACAAAGCAAGCAAAACAGACATTTACTACTCTAATAAAACAGACCTCTAGATGATTAATATTTTGTTTGCTGCAGGTTCTGACACCCTGTTTGCTTTTTGAAATAACTGGTTTCATTGATGATGTTACCTAGTTGGGTAATGAAACGTTTGCAAGCAAACAACCAAGCTCAGAGAGCACCGAGGACTCCACGGTTTTTGAAATCAGCATTGTTCCAGTATCCCTTTGGACCTGTCTGATTATGGATGGCTATCATCAGTATTGTGATCAGTGTTGCTTTTTTAAAAAAATATTTTACTATTATGCTTACTTTATGTCTTATTTTTAGCTGTCCACAGTCCTTCTGGATTGGCGTAGATTATAAACACTGTCAAATAAATAATATTGAGCCATGCTTAGCATATCAAACAAATGCTGTCAGTGTCTTATGGATCAGTACCATACAGTATCAACACAAAGTGATAGGAATTAATAGTTGTTACAACACAATGTCACTGTCATTTTGCAAGTTGGGCAACCATACAAGTTGAAGGAAGGAAGGAAAAACCATGAAATATTCCTTATAGGGAAGGCAAGCATAGCATGCATTTAATGTACAAGAAGTCATAGGTTCTATCCTTGGAACATCTCCAGTTTTAAAAGCTCTGTGGTAATACTGGGAAACTGTTTCAGAAAGTCTCTTTCCATTTAAAAAATAGTATTCCAGCAGTTTGCTGTAATGGTTAAGGCACCAGGCTAGAAACCAGGAGACCATGTGTTCTAGTCATGCTTTAGGCATAAAGCCAGCTGTGTGACCTTGGGCCAGTCACTCTCTCTCAGCCCTAGGAAGAAGGCAATGACAAGCCACTTCCGAAAATGTTGCCAAGAAAACTGCTGGAACTAGTCCAGGCAGTCACCAGGAGTCAATACTGACTCAAAGGTAACATACATACGTACATTCCAGCATACTTGAAACTGACAGTTATTACAAGCTAGGAAAGAAATTGGAAAACCCATACTAGCCACAGAACACTGGGCTAGATAGCTGGTCTGACTCAGGACTAGATTCACAAGTTATATACTAAACTAACGTCTCTTAAACTTTTTTCTCTCAGGATCTCTTCCCACTTTTAAAAATCATGGAGGATCCCAAGATAGCTTTTGTTTGTATAGGTTATATTTATCTATATTTACCATATTAAAAATTAAAATTGACACTCACTGCTGCTACAACTTCGCATGATTGTTTGATGAGATGTTAATATTGTATTATTATTCAACATAAGCTGGCAAATAATTTTGATTTCGCAGACCCCTGAAAGGGTCTTGGGAGGCCCCCAGGGGTCCCGGGACCACACTTTAAGAAACACTTTACTAAGCTACAATAGTTTAGTTTTTGCTGAACATTATGTATGAATCCAGTAGTTGTGCTTTGTTTCAAACTATGATTAAATCAATTATACTTTAGTGCAATACATGAACTCAGAGTATTTCTTGGTGAACTCCAGTAAATTATTCAAATCATCCTATTGCATTTTATTTTTCTCACAAAAAAACTTGAAATTTTTTGGGCACGTTTCCTCAGCAAATATTTGAATAATGCTGCAGTCACTGAAGCTGATCTTCAGTACCTATATTAAAGGTCGTTAAATTTTGATTTCTATAAAAGGCATTGCATACCCAGCCAGTTAATACAGAAGAAAATATTCCTCAGATGCACGATTATAATCACTGGTTGTTTTCTGAGTGATGTTTTGGGTTTCTGTTCCAAGAGTATAATACTCAGTTGCCATCAAACATCCTGCTATGTGTAAAAAGCTGTATATCAATTGACTTTTATAATACATAAATATAACAGTGACAACAGTAACAGGAAGTCCAGCAAAATGTTTCAGGTATGGCACTCCTGTTCACAGCAAGTAGAAGCAATGGAAATGAAGATCCAAACTTGCCTTTCTGAATATTTTTCTGTTGATTGAAAAAGGGGGCTTGTGTGCACATGTAAATTCCATGGCAGATGAAAGAATCTAATTTCCCCACCTCTTTCAGTTTGCACTTCAGCTTCACTTTACATTTGAAATTATATCCTAAAACTCTTTGTGACTCTTGAATTACTCCTCACAATCATCCTTTTCCACAAAGGCTTTGCCTTTTATCCTGCACCCCACCCTCACTCCCACCCCCCATGCATGGGGAATAATATGAGTTACATGGAGTTTGTAAATCAGGATTAGGGGCTTGCTAAGATTCAAGATGTCCAAACTCACACCAGTGGCCATTGCCAATTTGTGGAAACCAGCATTTGAAACCTATAGCAAGCCTTACTTTCAAATTCCTCTTCTGCAAAGCCACAGTGATGGCTGTTTGAGGTTTGGAATAACACGATGAACCTCCATCTGTGGTTAACAAGCTGACTGCAAATGGAGGCGTAAGAGACTTCTTTATCCTTTATAGTACCGTAGCGTGTCATGCAAATGCAGCCTTTCGCAAGGTTCACAGATTGCCATAAGTTATAATGTGGTTTGTTTATGGCATAAAACAATCTATGAATCCTGCCATTAAGGTTTGTAAACAGTATTTTAGTCCATAATGTACTAGGCAAACCCAGCCAATTGTGGCTTGTCAACAAGCCATGTTAACCAAATTTTGGCTTAGCATGACATGTGAACCAAACTCAGCTTTTACTTTCAAAGCTGAAATAAAACCTAAATATAGTTAATTAGGGGGCAGGGCAGCTATATTTTCCCCCGCAATCACATGCTGCTGCTTTAAAGTGTGACAATGGGTGCTACCCTTGTGCTCCTGCAGGAGCGTCTGTAGTGGTAGTTGTGTAATTGAAACCCTGCCCACACATAAAGGGGCAAGGCTTTGATTGCACAGTCACTGCCACCCTTTTGAGTTTGTTGACAGTTCCATCCCTCCCACAGAGATCCTTCTGCTCCTGCTGGCTCCAAGATACCTTTTGCAGGTCAAATCCAAAACTGCTGCAGTGTCCTACTGGCCCCTGTGTTGGGCTTCCTTGATCCTCTTTATACCTCTTACTTTCCTTCTGCTCCTATTCTCTTCCAACTGCCAAATATCAGATACATATTAAGTCCCTTGGGGCAGGGATCCTAACATCCTACTCATGATGCTGTATGGTGTCATAATTCATGGCATAACTATAGAGTTATTAATTACAGGTAGTCCTCGCTTATTGACTGCCTTGTTCAGCAACCATTCATAGTTACAATGGTGTAAAAAAATACCTTTGAGACCAACCCTCACATTTATTAGCATGGTCCCATGATCGCCATTTGGGTGCTTTGCAACCAATGCACATTTGTGACCATCACAGTGTCCCACGGTCACATGATCACCATTTGAGTGCTTCACATCTGACTTGCAACAAGGAGAGATAATAGAGAAGATGGAAGTAAAATTGTAAGTCATGGTCATGTGAAGTTTCGCTTAGCAAACTCAGCTTCTATGAGTATTTATCTCATACAGTGAACTGTCTCTTCCACAAGAGACAATAACCAAGTGTTTTTAGATTGGAATCTTTTGGGTATTGCTCCCAGATTTATTTATTATATTCATATACTAGTGTAATCAAAAACTGATTAGGGCTGCAAATATCTGGAAGTCCACTGTGTTGTTCATTTATGAGGAGGCAGTGATAGAAGAGATGAACCAGTTGTGCTTATTAAGATTTGTTTGCACTCAGCAATGACCTGGAACGAAAAGGAATTTAACATATTGCAAGGAACATATTACTCCCTATAACTTGGGTAGCTTTGTCTTTGGGTAAATACCAACTTCCTCACACACCCCTCTTGCTAAATAATATAACTTATTCTCATAACATACAACCCCATTCAAATAATCTATTTGGCGTCTTCATACATATCTGCACTGTGAAACTCATATGCTAGCATCTGGATAGCCTTTGGCATTCTCAGTACTGGTTGTTCTAAATTTTCTATTGATAATGCTTTAGACTGTTCTGTGTCTCTATTTTTGGGTGAAACTGGAAGAAGGTGTTTTCAGTCATATTGGAGAATCTGATTTGTTTTTGTCTCAATAGGGTTGTGGTGAGTTTTGTGATATCATTTTGGCTTGGTCCACAATTCACAGTACCAGATGAAAGAATGGACAAAGAGACACAGCTCTATCATTGTGGCATGAATTGTATGCGTGTCTTTCTTTGCATCTGTTGCTCAATACCACAAAGTTTTCATAGGGTTTCCATGGATCTCCAGTGGAAAGGTGTATTATTATATTTCCCCTAAAAAAAAAACTTAGGACTACTGCAAAGGAGATGCCCTATAGTTCATAAGAGAACATGGAACTTTTTTAGCATCTCTACCTTTTGTCAAGGGAGTCCTGACAATCCTTATACCACTTTCTGCAAATTTATCAAGTTTGGAACTTGATGTTACGTGTTCAGACCCATATGCTGTGGCAAAAATTTTAAATGTAATGCCAGCAAATTGTGATCCATTATCTGTTATCACAGCTCATCATATGCTATGTCTAGCAACCACAGTTTCAATGTACTTAATATTCTTTTGCAATAGCAAGTACTCTGGTTGAGCAATTTCTGGATAATCTGAAAAGTAACCCATTCTCACAATATACTATTTATTATGTAGAGTGAACAGGTCAATGCTTGGGCTGATATATCTGTGAAAACTTACACTGAGCAATCCACATTTCAATGTTGAAGTTTATGGTAAGTCAGTGCAGAGTGATTCTGGTATGTCTTTTGGACTTCTTAATTCCTGCATGACCTTCAGGTAGGTGGGCTAAAATTGTGGCCTGTAATAAAGAAGGTACGATGATGCTGTAACCTTGGAGAAGCATACCTTTATATTCTGAAAGCTCAGACAAGAGAGATCAAGAGCACCTAAGTACTGTATGATCCTTTGCATGTCCTAGGAACACCTCATAAACCTCCTCAAGAATTTCATCTGCTTTAGTAGTCTCTGCAATTTGTTGCCACATGTGATGGCTCACTGGATAGCTTTGCTCTATGCCATTCATATGAATTTCAGAATCACAATCCTCTTTGATATTCACCATTTGATTTGTGAGGTGTGATTTGCCTGATTAAAACTGAAGTCAAAGCCATACTGTGGACATGCAACAGTTGTTGTATCCTAAGCGGAGTGTCAATTAGTTCTCATTTCAGCATACATTTATGAGGGCCAATGAATGTGATGCATATGCAACAGGCAGCCATGACCCATCATATTCCTGGAACAAAAGAGAACACCAAGTCGTCCTTGAAAGCATCTGTGGATACTTTTAGAATATCATAAAATTTCAAAACAAGTGTTGTACTTAGAGAATTCTTATGTAATTTAGATCCTTGTCATGTGCTGAAGTTCAATGTCAGATGGCATCTTTGCAAAGCAATGTCCTTGGTGTGGGCAGCCAAGCTGGGAATGAATTTTCCCACAAAGAGTATCTTTTTGGGATATCAGTTTTGGTGTATCTACAATCATCAGTGATCAAGTTCTTCTTCCATAGTGCCCCATGGTTCCTGAAATACCTTCTATCAGGTGTTGCATGGTAAAATAAAGAAGTTCAGAACAGAACAAGTTTTTTTGCCTGCTCCTAGTTCCATTCTTAGGGCAAAAGCCATGCTTCTGATGACACTGCTGGTTTCCTTCCTTTCCAGAAATTTTTATCACAACTGATGGCCAAATCCAAAGTATTATTGTTGCTGTGCCTCATAACTTTCAATTGTGAGCAAGCTACTTCATAGATCAACAGTGTTTCGAAAGGACAAATCATCTCTCTAAGTATTCCTGCACTCTCTTGTTTCTTATGTCCGAAACATCAAAGGTTCAGTCGAGGTACCAGAGTCACAAGACTCATTTCTTTAGTTTCATATCTGTTACAAATTCAATTGTCCAGTCTCCTTTTGTAGGGGTGATCTGAAAGCAAATCTCCCATGCATTATATTTTTTTGTGGCTCACAGGAGGCCTCAAATTTCTGCAGTAAGACTTTAACATTATTTCTGATGAAGATAAATGAGTTATACAAATCCAAAGTATCAAAGCCGCTATCAGGAAGTGTGATATTCATGGCACCCAATTGCTTTTAATCTGTGGTGTGGCCATTGGCCTCCCACATGGCCAGTAAGACACAGTTCTGGCAATGGCCTCAATTTTTTGAGGCTGCCACTACCCAAATAAGGCTAAAGAGGAAGCTACTTTCTAACTACTGTTAGTCATGCTGCAATTGGCTTTCTAGCCTTGTCTGATTCTTTATGGTTTGACTGTGTGGTGATACATGTTTTTCTTTTAACAATCTAGTAGAAGTTTTGATTTGATTTGATTTGATTTTGCCAAATGATGGGTCTCTAGCATGCCATCATTGCTACACAGGAATTCAGCTTCATTTCTCATGCCCTTTATGAGAAGGCAGCAACACAAGAGGTGAGCCAGCTGTGCTTATTAACATCAGCTTAGACTCAACTAAACCAGTATGGTCTAGTGGTTAAGATACCAGGCTAGAAACTGACAGACTGTGAGACCTAATTCTGCCTTAGGCACAAAGCCAGCTGGGTGACTCTGGGCCAGTCACTCTCAGCCCTAGGAAGGAGGCAATGGCAAACCACTTCTGAAAATCTTGGCTAAGAAAACTGCAGAGACTTGCCAGGAAGTCACCAGGAGTCAACACTGACTTGAAGGCACCCCTCTCAAAAGATTCAACTGACCGGAAATACAAAGGAACTTAATTTATTGCGAGGATTTTGATTGGGATTTATTTGCAACAGACTTGTCATACATGTGCAGGAACTGATTTTGACCTCTGTACATCTTGCATATTACATTTAAATTAATAGATATGATGTTGTCATATAATAAGAGTAACTGTCCAGAGCTGTTTGGAGTCGGGCAATGTACAGATTAAATAAAATAAATAAATAAAATAAAACACAGAGAACTGCAGTGAATAAGAAAAAAAGGTTTTAAAATGAATACTGAAATACAAACTTACTTTTAGCACTATTGTGAAAATATTTAAATGACCTTTTAGAAACCCTTAGACTGTTTTTAACATAAAATATTGTGGCTATAGGATTATTATGTTTTGAGCTATTTTGATTTATGACCATGGTTCTTCATTCTGGCACATCTGTGTTTCCACTCCCAACTTTAAAATGAGGAAAACAACAATTTGACCAAAAGATTATGTATGTGTGTGTGCGCGCGCACGTGTATTATGTTTCTCTCTCTCTCTCTCTTTGGGAATTCCAAACTAAACACTAGCTGGGTTCATACAATATGCTGTGCCAAAATCAAACAAATTACATTTCAGTGTGATATGTACCTAAATGTTGTGGTTTCTAAACAATGATTTATGGCTTAACATGTATGATCCCAGCCACTTGTGTCTTATTTAGTAAACCATTGTTAAGCAACTATGGCTTTCTACAACATGTGAATCAGGTCACTGAATGCTGGAACAGAGTTTTACAATGGAAGGCACTGAATGTGAAAGGTTGCTAATACTTCATTTCAGGGGATGTTAGAGTCGAGTAGAAAAATAAATAATAAGAAAGTACAATTTTGACTAGAAGCCATTCCTGGAATTTTACCATTTTTCTCCTCCAGTCCTCTTTTTCCCGCAATCATCCCCAGGCAGTAAATTCTGCATGTTCCTTTCGTCTCCTTCCAAAATAGGTTATTTGTCTTTGAAAAAACCTTCATTTGAAAACCTGTTCTAAATACTTGGACCCTCCCAACTCTAAGACATTGGTGATTGATTAGGCCCTGGAAGGTATCCAAGATAACACTTTCAGAGAAATTAAAAACACCTCCTTCCCCATAGATCCTGTGAAAGTTGTGTACCTGAAGGGCAGGCGTTTTAAGTTTTGGAGGTAGTTTCAATAACACAGCACACCTCCCCCCACCCTCCATTTTGCTAACAATCCCTCTCTCTATTCCCTGCCTGCTTCCTGTTGCTTTGTCTCTTACCTGGAGATATCTGAATGGGAGACACTTTGCTGTAACTAAACAGCATAAGAGGCTCCAACCATTAGTGAAAAATCCTTGCAAAGAAACTTAAATGCCCCATCTATGAATGTGGCTGGAAGTATAAAATGCAGATCTTATCTAATGTAATAAAAGCTTCAACATAGCCAATCTGAGCTGAAATTTAAGTCCAAATTTGAATATTTTGAGAAAGGGCATTTTCTATCACAAGATCAAACCAGAGAAACTTTGTTAGGTATCATTTTAGCTAAGTTCACACATTGCTCTGAGGCACCGTTGCTTTCATTTTGTAATACCTGTTTATGGTTAGCACAATGTATGACCTTAGTCAGTTGTGGCTTATTCAACAAAATGTGGTCAAAAGGTCATCAGAGGAAGAACTGAAAAGCCTTCACTGGCAAAGTGTTTTGGAACCCCAGAAGGTTTCTCATCAAACGTATGTCCAGTATTGATAGGAGAGCAAGGAGGGTCTCTCCCAAACTTACGCAAGACTGTATGAAAAATATATATTTCAGATACTCTGGTACAAAGTAATGTAGGATATTTGAATTCAACCTTTGAAATCAAACCATGAAGCTTTTGTAATATAGGAGTCATATATTCTTTTTTATTAGCCCCATTAAAAAAAATGAAGCACACGCAACCAACTGAAGTTTGAGAAAACTCAATGGACATTCAAGGAGAGTAACGATAAAAGAATAAAACCAGCCCTGTGTCTCCTTTACAAAAAGCCAAAACAGATACAAATGTTCAACAGATTGGTAGGTAAGGTATCTTTCCCTGCTTTCATTTAATTGCAGTACAAATATGATGTGGCATTTTTTTTTCCTGCCATGATTCTAAAATGTTGCCTTCATCTTGTCCTCAGCCCATGAATGAGACTGGCCTAAGTAGCCCTAGCTGAACTGGTGTTAAAATATTATTTTCCTTCTTAAACTGACAGAATCCAAGGACAGCAACCAAATGTGTTGAATGACCCTACTTTGCTACTCGTTACATCAGATGTGAAGTCAGGTGACCGATAATGGATGGGATCAGAGAGGCCGTTTCAAGCTGATGTGGGCACACCCCCTCCTTTACTCCAGTCCCTGCTAAGCCTCATTTACTGTCATTCTACTGTTGTCTCCCTGAAGAGTTGCATGTAAAACATAAGGAAAACTATTTGTTGGAGCTTGAAATAGTGTATCTGTGAAGTGATGTGGGCAGTGAAATGATGTAATAATGAAATACTGTAAGAGGCTAAAATAGTGTAACAATGAAGTGAGGAAGCAATCCCCCCACTGCTTTCCAAACAAAGCATGGAGCAAATCAGCTCAGATACCCACAGAATGGGGTGGAAGAGGAGGAGTTGCGTAGGAAGGAGCCTAGAGATGATGGATCTAAGCCTCCTGCCAGACCCAACCCATTCCTACTGCACCACCACGATTAGTGGATGTTTTTCTTGCCAGCTAGTGATGTGCCAAAGAAAGAGAACAGCAAAGCCAGAGAAATCAACCAGTTGCTTTGCCTGTCACATACCGAACATGCAAAATCAGGACAGCATCGTTTGGCCATGAGTCAGAACACAACCAAAAAAGCAGGATAGGAATTGGCAATATGAACAGCAAATTTCACGCCGGTATAGTTTTCTGCCATCTCAAGACTATGTGAGGAGTGCTATAATTCAGCAGTGGAGAAAAGGCCAAAGACGGAATAAGAGCTTCTAATTGGTGACCTGCACCACCAGAACACTAAGCCTTCACACTGGAAGGACAAGCTTCTATAAGGCAAGGGTGCCCTCTAGGGTGCAGTGCTGGTTTGGGAGCTTTCAACTGACCTGAAGATAGTCATGAGAACATGGGAAGACCTTTTTTTTTTTTTTTTTTAAAGACCTACCTATTCTAGAATTTCTTTTTCCACACAGTGGACAAGATGCTGCTCAGAAAGTCCAAAGCAGGACATGAACCCATTTTCTCGTACTCCCCAATATGATACTACCTCATTCCTTTTTAATACAAGCCAAATTGATGCACATCACTATACCTTGGGGTTCCATAGTTAAGTCATGTGCTATGTAAAGTAGTATTAATGTTTAGTGAATTTTAAAATTGCCCATTCATCCTGCTTGTGGGTTTCTTATTTGTCCCTAATTGCCAGGAAGTTGGATTGGTTAGACCCATTGGTGTAATATGCAGGATTATTTCTTCTGCTGCTTTTAATTGTCCAGATGGAGTGGTTCTCCTACAGGGAATTATGAGTCTGGCAGAGCGAAAATGCCACATATTTGCTAGATCACATAATTAGCACCTGCAAATAAAATACTTATGTGTGTGTGTATGCTATTTTAAAAACTGACATAATGTAAAACAAAATTGCGAAACTTTTCAATTTGTAAATTATTCTGGGAACTTTTTCTAATTGTACTCTTGGGAGATACAAGAAAGGCAAATAGATCAGTCTTGGGGGAGGGATGTGGTCTGCATTGTTCTTTAAGCCTAGGAAGATCTTGGGCTGTGATGTTTTCTTTTTCCCCTGCTGTGCTGCGTTAAACAAGAACATCTCCCTCCAGAGGGTAAAGCAACTCACACCACACACTTCCCCATCCATTTCACTCTCCTGGGGGCTCATGCAAAGAATTCTCTGGCAAGGCAGCAACCTGCAGGAGCTTCTCTACCTCTCTGAAACGTTTCATCTCCTGAAAACATTTGGCTGTGTGAAATGAACCTTCAGATACAATTAACAATGCAATGACACATTGTTAGAAATGGGAAGGAGAATAAACGTCTTTAGCTCTCCTTCCACATTATTTTTAGTACTTTTGTGGATTAAAAAGTACAGATGAAAATAGCAAAAACATGTGATCCATTAATGAAAGAAAATCCATTTGAAATAAATTTTAAGGAGGATGTTTAAAGAGATATTCTCAGGGTTGCTGATCAGCAGGCAAGGGAGAATGGGCAGCCCAGGAGTAGATCAGGCTCTTCAGTGAAAAGCAGCCAGCAAGTTTATTGGATCACATGGAACCTCACCGACTTCCAGGTTGATGCTAGTCTACCACCATAATAAACTTTAACTACGTGAGCCTTGGATTGCCTACTTTTGATAGGGTTGTCAAGATCATCAACTCAACAAAAGTACTGGATTTTGGACTGTCAGCACTGCAAATTTTACTACAATATTTAAGGGAACATTTCATCTCTTCCCTCCCTTAAATTTTCAAAATAGCTGCGCTAAATATCTTTGGCCAGTTTTAGCTCAGCCAATGCCATTTCTTTCCTGCCCATAATTTTATTTTTCCCCCATCTCAAACTGAACATGAACAAGATAGAGATTGCTGTATTTCAGTCTGATCCCCTACAGTCTTCTTTCCATCCCTACTTCTGCTCTCAGGCTTGCTAGCTTTGAGCTTCCTCAATAGTGAGGAGCATAGGGGTCTATATTGATGAAATATTTTTTTTAAAGTCCTTCATCTATAAACTCACCACAATTTGTAACTTTAATTTAATTAATGTTTGTAGGGTCAGATCCTCATTGCCAAGATGGCAAAGCAGCTGGTTTATTTCCTGATTGTCTCATGTCTGGATTATTGCAGCAGTCTGCTGGCTGATGTCCCTCTCCCACCTCTGATCTGTATCCAGAATAGTACTGTTCACACTATTTTAGATGCTGTCTTTATCTCCAGTTCTTATACTGGCTGGATGTTCATGAAAGGGCCCAGTTTAAGTTGCTGGTGCTGACCTCTCAGGTCTTATGCATGCCAACCTAGCTATTTGGAAAATCTGCTTGTGGCTTATGTGCCATGCCTGACCCAATCATTTAGTCAGAGCAGAGTGGTACCTCCTCATACTGTATAAAATGAGGGACCAGATAAGCATCTTCCACTTGGCCCAAGAATCCAAATGTCTTGCATAATGCTTCTCTGAGTCAAAAATGCAGGAAGGCCATGGAGCAGAGGAGGAGGAGTGTGGGGGGCTGCTCTTCAAAGGTCTGTAATTAATGAACAAAGGGGCAGAACCAGAGGTAATAGACTGGAAGCAGAGGCAGAGAAAATCCCATTCATCTTCAGCACTGATTGGAACTGCTCAATTGCAGCCATTAACATACTGCAGCCACTGGCCTGGCCAGCCTTGATGCCTTCTCATTGGGCCCAAGTGAGGTTAGAAAGCTAGCCGTTTAATTAGTGTTCAGTATTAGGAGGGTGGAGATAAATGTCTGATCATGCCTTAAACTCTGCTGCCTGAGGGCTTCAGTAACAGTCCATGGATGAAATTGATGGAGCCACTCACACTGGAATTATAAAACAAAGTCTAGTCCAAGGTCTGAGATGCAACCTCCTTACTGTCAACAGGGGTGTAATGAGCAGTGGATTTCTTAGCCACTTTGCTACACTTGGTGTCAGCCCCACTAGGTAGACCAGACCAGGTAATCAACTCCACAGGAAGGCTAAAACTACTTTTATCGAGATTGACTATAATAACAGAATCTTGCAAGTATGATTGTGCTGCACCTCCTCTTTCTTATACTTTGATGAATTAGGGAGACCTCTGTCTGGACCACTTCTGGATGTTATTTCGTAAAAAAATGTTTCACCCCCTTTTGCCTAGGTAATGGTTCCTGCATACTTCCATCAAGGTCATCTTCCTACTCTCTATACTTGCCATCTTTTTCCACTTTCAAAAGTTTAGACCCCTCCTTATGATGCAGGAATTCAATGTATAAATTGTACCATCCCACTTAAAACTTCTCATAACATCAGGTAAAATTTGAGTACTCAAACTATCTGGAAATCAGGTTAACCCCAACTCTGTTGACCTTTTGCAAGTCCCTGAAGACATGGTGGTGTTCCTGGGCTTGGGAGTCAGATTGTCAGTTAGAGCCCATGAGATTGATTGATTGATTTGTTTGTTTGTTTAAAATGTTTATATAGCCACCCATCTTAAAGCCAAATTCTGGGCAGCTTACAACTTGGTTATGTATTTTATTTTCATTGTAGGTTGTTTTTTAAAGTGTTGTTAGCCATTCAGAGTCACCATAAGGTTATAGGGGTGGCCATATAAATCAAATCAAATCAATAATCAAACAACTCAGGATAGGACAGGTTGGTCTCTCTGTTTTTATCAATAGCTACAAATAAAACATCTCCAGCAGTAAACACATTTAATGGTCCATAGTGCTTCATAGATAACTTTTTGTGATTTTTACATCAAACACAACAGTCATCAGTAGCATTACCCCCCATACTGCAGAAGATGATGGCTGAGAGTGACAAAATTAGGTTTCTGAAGACCAACTAGTGGCTTTATGGCAGAGATCAGCTTCTAACTGGAGACTACAGGATTTGTAGTTCAGTTTTTCAGCTATTGTATTATATCAAAGACTAAACATAAAATCCTCTGCATGTGAAATGTTTGCTCAATCCTGAGCTAGGGGCCTTTTGTATATGAAGCCACCTCTTGTAAACAGAGACTGTTGGTCTCTCTCAGATTATCAGTGTTAATTCCTTACTCTTGTCCAAGTCCAATAAGGCAGAGTCAAAATTATATTCTAAGGAGTTATTTTGTAAAGAAAGATTACCTACAGATCTGTTATCATATCAGAATGTTATTTAGATAATTATAGAATAGGCAAATACCATCTTTTTTTTTTTTGGTATTTAGGGGTAATATTAGGAAAATATCATATATTGATGTTTTATTTTGACACATAAAATAAACAAGAACTATATTAAAATGCAGCACCATGAGTTCCATGTGATTTAGATATGATATTACCTAAAGGAGACAAAACCTCTACTTTTCCTGGTTCAGAGGATATGTGTTCCCAGTTGTCCCAATCCTTTGTCATGTGTTTTTGTACAGTATGTATGACATATCTTGAAGCCACTATATTTCTTAACTTACTTACATTCAAGCTATTGTCCTTTGATCTCTTTTGCTTACTTATTTATGCTTACTGCTAGTCTAATTAAGCAGAAATGTTGCCAGGCAGAATACATTTGGCTTCAGTTTTTTACTCATGGATGTTTCATCCTCCAGATATGCCCATTAGGAATGAATATCTTAGACTGGGGAAGGTTGGTATCAATCTTCATAAGATCCAGAATACTATTGCATGTACTATGTATCCCTTAGTATATAAAATAGAATTGTCTGTTGCCTTGTTGTAACAACACAGGTTGCCAACTTCCTCATCCTTCTTCTAAACTTTGGCTGTTTGAAAATGTGCTGATTGTACAGTATGCTTTCCTCAGAGCTTGAGCAATGGAAGTAATCAAGAATTTTCAGGAGGAGTGTTGGATTGGTTCTGTCTCCTCTGAGTTTCTCTACTTTAGCTATGCCGGGTGTCATTAATGCTGCCTGCAGCCAGCATTTGGAGAATGGATCATCCTTTATTAGGTTTGTTATTAACTTATTCCAGCCTGCTATTGTAGATGCTCTTTAGAGAATTCTAAATATGAAAAATGCATGGAAATTTGTTTCTTCTGGAGCTCAGTATCCAGATGGAAAAAATGACTTGGTCAGGGGAAGTCAAGGATGTCCAGATGTGTCTCTTCTTTCTATATGTGTTACCTTAAAGTCTGATGTCCTAATCCCATAAACTAGCCGTCTCAACTAGAGCCACCAAGATGCATTAGGACTGCAATTCCCAGAATTCCCTACCTACATGGACCATTGGTGGAAATTCTGTAAGCCTTCTATAAGAATGAGATCAATGCATCTAGAGAGCCCCTGATGGGAAATCTATTCTTTCACCCCAATCAATCGTGTCCCGTGGAAAGTGAACTAAAGACAGTGGGTGCTTCTTCTGAACTGATTCAGAAGCAGCTCAGGGACTCTTTGATCACAAAAACTGGCTAAGCTCAGCAGCTGAGTCAAATTATTTCTTGCTCAGCTGCAATGTAGCCTAAGTCTCTCTCTCCCTTATACGCACATACACACAATCTTTTTTTTTCAACAGTGAAACATTGTAAAGCTTGTAGGCGGCCCATTTTCCCATCTGTGGGGGAACTCTTGCTTTTCCCTCAGCTCCTGAGCTAGTAGATAGTTTAAGGGGGATGATAATTTGTGACTTATCAGGATGAAATTAGTTATGTGAGTTTTCCCCTTCTCTGTAGCAGGGAGGACTGGAGATGAAAAGTGCCAGTATATGTGGGTTTTTTATTGCATTTCTTTTTCCATACAACAATTAAATAAAACAACAAACAGATAAAAAACAATCATTATAAAAAGATAAAAAGTGATGATTAAAATGAAAACATTATCAACCATTTTAAAATATACAAACCCCATGGAGAGAGCAGAATATCAATCATAGTGGAGCCATCTAAGAATGTCTCCGGTTCCCAAAGACCCCCAGACCTGATGACATAAATGACATTGTTCAGGATGTATTTCTCTTCTCTTACCACCTAATTTGTTGCTGCAGCAAATAACCTCCCTTAAAAGTACTGGGAAAAGCTGGTTGCAGAAGTAATGTTATGGTATCCTATCACCTTTGCAGCATCAATAGGATTTTTGGTATAGGAAAAATTAACAGCTAGTTATCCAGGCAGCCTAACTCTATTACACAGCCTCCAATATTATAATTATTATCATTAGTATTATGATTACAGAATGCAGTAGCTGAATCATGTCCTCTATCGTGTCACATGGCCACCCAGACATACTTCTGTTCGAATAAGCGCAGGCTGGGAGATAATAGACTCATGTCTGAAGCTTTCTCACTGGGAAGGGAAAGTAAAAAGGGGCTGATTTGCTGGCAGGAAGAGAAGAGTGAGTTAAGACTTGGAGTGGAGGTAGAAGAGATGGCTAATGAACAATGTTGGACTAGAGAGCCTTTGAAGACTGCTGAAGTGTCCAGAGCAGTCCAGGAAAAGACCACTCAAGCATTGCAGAGTAGCCTGAAGAACATAAAAGGAAAAAGGGGTGAGAGACATGACTTCTTTGCTCAATTGGCCCAATGGAAGGCTGAAGAAATAAGGAAATCAAGTCCTGCCAACTCTGACAGATTTCCAGCCAAGTGTAATTAATGCCCTCACTTAAACCTAAGAAGGGAGGGCAGCTGTAGAAATAGCGACACATATAATAGATATTATTTTGCATATATTACAATTTTAAAAAAACATCACAAGATTTTATGGCTGAATGTCTGATCATTTCCCAAGAACCCAAAGCCTAATGACAGTTGTTATTATTATGACAGCACATATGACTAAACAATCTCATAGTATATGTACTAAAAATGTGGATTGAGAGAAAGCGTACTGATAATTTATTTAATTTCTGTATAGAATGATGTTGAATGGCTTCTTTATTGCTCCAGGATGGGAGTACTTTGGGGGGATAGTGATTAAATCTTTGTTGCAGGCCCCTGTTCCTCAACTGGAGGAGAAACACCGATTGGCTCATTGTCTTTCAGCATTTCAAGGTGGGCAGAAAGGAGGAATCAGCCAGTCCATTTAAACTGATTTGAAGGGTTTGGGAAAGAGTGCCATTTGAAATCGTCCAGTGACAAAGTTCACATATATACTAGGCAGAGGTTTGTTTGATTTTGGTTTAATGTGTTGTGAAAACCTTATCTTTATAGTTTTAAATGATGGTTTATTACTTAGTAAGTAATGGGAATCCAGCCAATTATTCAATAAAATATAGTTTAAAAATTGTAGCTTAGTGCAATGCATGAATCCAGCCAATACATTTTTGTCTGAGGCCACTCAGAAATTGTTTAGTTGAGTGCTGGTTTGAATCTATTATTTTGCCTGTAGCTGTAGCAAGCAATGATGCATGTTCACTGCTCCCTTCCTCCTTGGTAAATTTCAGAGATATTAAACTCCACTGCTGGGTATCTGTGCAGGGAAGGAAGCAAGGGGAGGAGGGAAAGTGATAAAATATGGATAATAACATAATCACGAAAATATGGCACATACTAGCATTGGATAGCAGGATACAAGTATATAATGGCAGTGTTATGGCGCATTACCATGCCTGTGTAATCATTTTGGCACTGCTGTGGTTTGCGGTGGATAATTGACGGTATTTTGAGGTAAGCTTCATAATTCAAGTTTTTACTCTTTCACATAAAAATATTCCAATTTGCAATCTTTCTTAGTGTGGATTTGGCTACATAAATATCGAAACAACTTGTAGCCATAGAACCACAGAATTGGACGGAATTTAAAAAATCACTTAGTTCAACTGTTACCAGTTGCAAACTTCTCTGTTATCAGTGAAGAGACCCACCTCCTTGCTGGTTCATCAGAAGGATGTTAGAATCAGAACATCTCTTCCGTAATGTACATGAAGATACATTGGTCCTAAATTGAAAATAGTTTAGCTGCTACAGTTCTTCCAACCACAACCTGTTTATCTCAATAAATCTTGCTAAAGAGAAATTTATGGAAGTTGTGCTTGGAAAAGAGACACTTTCAATTTAGGCAGCTGCTAAAGTCCCTGATAGTTTAAGATTCTGGCTTATTCTAAAGCTGGTAATTTAATAACCCAAATTAGATAGAATTGAACACTTTAAAAATGTAGCAGGAATGGGATGGCATTCATGGGTACATGGCTCATTTACATCTCAGTTAATAAACTGAGATACAATCCAAATGTTGCCATGCATTTTCCTATAAAACATAAGGAAAAACCTGTCCATATCTCTCAGCCATAATTTTCATGGAGCTATAAAATTGCTTTTCCAAAATAATGTTCAGTGATCTGTATTGAACATGGTTTTAACCTGTGGTAATGTTTTACAATTAGGATATATATTTTATAACTGAATGATTCCATTTAAATTGTAATTGGGATGAATTGATATGTAATTTTACCCACATAGATCATTCTATTATGGTCATAGACCAAGAAAAAAACAGTATGTAACAAAATATGTAACCAATCCAATAAGGACAGTCTTATGTGTAAAACATGACTAAACATATAACTGTAAAACTAAAAAAAAGAACAACACCCCAGTAAAAATAGGAGTATAAAGGAGTCACTTGGACTGAGACGGGCAGCTATAGAAATTGCATAAATAAATATCAATACAATGTAAATACAGTATCACAAAAGAGAGGTCTAAAAGCTAAGGTAACTAGAATAACCAAAAATGTAGAATATAAAAAGGCAACTGGCTAGATTAAACAAATCACAAAATTAATCAGATTACTGTAAGGAAAAAATATTAAAACTAGTAACACTGGTTAGGAGTTTTACCTCATATCTTTTCTGGGAACAACTTAATTGACAGAAAACCAGCATATAATGGATGGACGAATAAACTTTCAAGACAAAATATTTAAAGAAAACATTTAAGAGACTGGTGAAAAATGTCAGAAAGTTGGCTTAGCTTTGGTTAATTGACACTGTATGCATACAGATGTCTGAACATAGGTCCCAGTGGCTATGAACCACATTGCCCTAAGATTTCGTGTGGTTTGTTTGATTTTGCAAGCTCAGCCATTGTGGGGTTTATTCAACAGACTATAGTTAAGTAAACTGTAATATGTGAATACATATTCACAATGAGACTTTCTTCTCCTAAGAAACGTACAGATGTATTTCTTGCATGTATTCGATTTGATTTCCAACAAGGCTTGCTATAATGGCTTGCCAGTGAACGACAGATTTTACATTTTACCATTCAGTAGCCTGTTAAAACCTTTCAGCCATGTCTTTTAGAGGGCTGCGAGCCCTGGATAAAATGTAGCATCTGTCATCTAGCGGTAAATTCCTCCCCCACCTCAATTATTCAGATTATGAACATTGATAGAAACAGAGTTGAAAGAGGTAGTTTGGGCCATTGAGATCAACCCCCTGCCGTGCTAAGCACAGGAAACCAGATTAAAGCATCCTCAGTGGATAGCTCTCTAACCTCTGCTTGAACATATTTGGGGACAGGAGCTCACTTTTTGTCTAGGTAAGTTGTTCCATTGTCAAACTGTTCTTATTATTATTTTTTCGAATATTCAACCAGAACTTCTGTTCCTGTAACCTGTGTGACATACTTTCAGGTACATGAAGAGTGATATTACACTCTTCCCATTCCCTCGAGGCTAAAACATTCTCAGTTCCTTCAGTCTCTCCAGAGGGCTTAGTTTCCAATCCCCTGATCAATCTTGTTTCCCTTCTCTGAATTGGTTCCAGGTTGTTTGACCTTGTCTCAAAATCTGGTATCCAGAAGTGGACACAATACTCAAAAGGCATCTGACTAATACAGAATAAAACAAAACAGTTGCATTCTGCAATTTGGAAACTATTATTTCTGTTGATACAAACTGAAATTGCATTTGCCTTTTATATTACATTGCTGACTCAGTTGGTGATGATCTACTGCTCCAAGATCACATAGGAAAAGTAAGTAAAGAAGAAACCTTTGAGAGGGTGCAATTGTAGAAGAAGAAAAAAACACCCTCAGGACCTTGGACACTCCTTTGAAGCAACACTAATATAAACAGGTTGAACTAGTTATTATCAGTCTTGAATTCTAATGCCCAGTGCTGACCAGAGTACATCTGCCTTCCCCAACCTGATGTCTCCAGATGTTTTGGGATTGTAGTTCTCAGAATGTACCTACCAGCACAATGCATGTAGTACATATGTGTGCAGTCTGAACACATCTGGAGGGCATCAGGTTGGGGAAGGCCAGAGTAGGTGCTTTGCTTGGCAAATGACAAGGAAGAGTGGGTAGGAAGGCTGCCTCTCTCCTGCTGCTGCTCTTGGCTCTGCAGTTCAGCAGCACATCTGGAACTATTTCCTCCCCCTTCAGCTCTGAATAGAATTGAGCAAATCTGTTGCAGATGCACTTTGGAGACAACAGTCAGCATTTCACTCCAGCCCCTTCCCTCCCTCTCCCCTTCCTTTTAGGAGAAATCCCCAAGCTGGCCTCTATGAAAATGAACTTCTATAATTGTGTTCAAAAACGGAAGGCTTCTGCTGTGATCTGTTCCACAAAGAGAAATCTCAGATCTCTTCTTCTGCCTTGTAGTAGCCTTAGAGAGGCTGCAATGCTTCTCAGCTGATTTCATTCTTACCTGTGCCTGATGCTTTTGCAAATGAAACTTCAGTGGCTCCTTGTTTGCATTTCACCCTTCACTCTTATTTTCACTCTGCAAAAATCACTTGGAGGCATCAGAGGTACTGTACAAATAAATACATACTGATATTATAATAAAATATAATATCTAACAGTCTACAGATTAAACTAAGCAGTATCCCTCCCCCCACCATTGCCCTCCTCTAGTTTCTTCCCTTGTGGAGATGAACAAAGATGGGAGGAAGAAAGCAAAGGAAAAAACAGGTGGAGGAATGGATCCAAGTGTGTAACTGCAATTGAACAGCCTTTGAGGTTTGGATTAAGGCTTAGCTGCATGAGATATGATAACACAGCTAAATCTGGTCCTTTTTTTGTTAGGAGAAAGGATGCTTCAGGAGTGCAGACCTGGTAATATGCATATCTCCTTAACCTTTTCTTTCTGTTCACTTACCTTGTTGGGCTTCTTTTGAAAACAGGTTTATTTAGGCATTATTATGAACATACTGTATCTACTTGCCAGGCAGGCTCAGACATTCCCAGAAGGGGGAGATGCTCTTGCTTATGGACAGAGTCAAATTAACCCAGTTCTTTTCTTTGCTGAAGATAGAAAAGTTTTGGTCCTTTTAAAACTAAAAGGCAGACCTCGGGGGAAACCACGGGAAGAGGTTGGTAAAGAATGGGGTTTGTCCATTTTCCCAGCAGCCTCAGAATTCACATACTGAGGCAAGAAAAGCCCGAATAATTGAAGTGTATGTAACACCTGTTTCAAGAGTCTTTTCTTTCTGTAGAAATAAAAACATTTTACCCAGGAATTTGTGCTACTGTCAGGTTGATTTATGTTTAGTGTATTGTGCTAAGTTTGATGATGATGCTATCTGTTCAATCGTGTCTGATTCTGGGAAATTCTATGGACCAGCTCTCTCCACATTTTCCGATCTTGTATGGCTTCTTTCAGTTGTTTTATGCTCTGGTTGGTGGTGGCTTTGATGGTGTCTAGCCACTGTGTTTTTTGGTGGCCTCATTTCCTTTTACCGCTGACCATTCCAAGCATAACTGCCTTTTCCAGTGAGTTTGATCACATGACATGGCCAAAATAAGTAAGGTGGAATTTTATGATTTTGCCTTCCAGCTATATGTCTAGTTTTATATGCTCCAGAACTTGCTTGTTTGTCACCTTTGCCGTCCAAGGAATGAGCAGGAGCCTAAGTGCTAAGTTTGGCATTCTTTATTTCTCTGTGTAAGTTAAGCAATTGTATGTAACTTGTATGTTAACTTCACCCTTTTCAGATATTATACTGCAGGCATATCTGAAAAGAGAGGCTTTTTCCTCTAAAATATTGTGATCTATAATAATAATTTTGAAGCTCTGCAGCAACTCTGCCAATATTTTACTCCAAACCATTCATTTGCAGCAAACCAGCACTATGTTGCGTTCTGCCTGGAGCATTGGATTTTCTTTTAGGTCGCTTTATGTTCCAATTTTTAATCTTTTTTTTTTCAACAAAGTTTGTTTTTGTTTATCTCTTGTGAGGTTGATTTATCTCCCAAAAAGGACTGAAATTCTTTGGATGCAAATCTCTATGTTACATAGCCAAGAGTTGGCACTATAGAAATTTTCTGTATGTTTACCGTTTAATGGCTGGAAAGGCAACCGTATCACATGCTAGGGTGAAGGAGAAGGTGGTAGTTGAGATACCCACTGGAAGATAGACGTTGGCAGCAGGAACAACAAAGGGGCTACTCTAAAATAGGAGGGGTGGGGCAAGATGTGAATTCTTAGAAGGCTTCTGAGGGACCAGGTTTGAGACCTCCAACCTTCCACCCTCTGGGCTCAACTGATCTGCTACAAGGCAATAAACATGATTGTTTCTAACCAACCTCTTCAATTTGCTTCAAAATCAGCCCTGGGTGATATGAAAGAACTATAGGAACTTAAGCCGCAAAATAGGTGACTGGAGCACTTATCTCAAGTTCAGTAAAGTACAGTACAAATTCAGTAAAGTACAAATTCAGTACAGAGCCCATTTGAATCCTATACTGTGGCAATATGTCAGCAAAGGTTTACATTGGTAAACTAACATCTTAGCAGAGTTTTCCTGGATAGTTAGATATTTCAGTTCCTTCCATTTCAAACTTACTCTTGGAAACTGTATCTGATTGTAAAGTTTTAATTCTTGGCTGACAGAGCTATAACAAAGTCTTTAGCCACCCTGAAGTTAGTTGGCGTCTGCGCTGCCATGAACTGCTACGAAGTGTTGACTTTACACTGTCTTTCAGGCTGTGTTGGGGGAGGGGGGAATTAAAGTGCTTGTTGAATGGCTGTGGGGTGTCAGATTCCCTGCTGGAGTAGGGCTCTGCTTCTGCTTCCACTTTCAGTTCTTCTGCTGTTGATTTCCTGGAATCCACATCCATTTCTCCTTTACCATCAATCACCTGCTAAACTGCACTTTATCCTGGTGACTGCTCCACCCTCTCAGCTGCAGATTCTTCCTCCTTGCTGTTCCAAACAAGAATCCACTTCCAGCTCATACTCGGGTGCTATCAGCATCTTTGTTTTGTAATTGGAAACCGGGTGTGGTCCTGTGCCTCCTTTCTAGCAAAGGAGCAGGTGATGTCACGCTGGACACTGGATGGCTTTCCTTCCACACTGGCTTGAAATCACCCATATGCCTAAAATAGATCTAGAACTCAAGTTTCCCCACTCCAATCCTATGCCTTAACCATTAGACCTAACTGGCTCTCCCATGTTACTTAATTACTTAGCATTTTTTCATTACTGTTTATGTTCAGGAGCTTATCTTTTCACAAGGCCTCCTGATGAACTCAAATATCTAACAAGTTGTATATGGAGCTCTGAGATCATCAACGCTTTTTAACATCTCTATGTAACCACCACATGAGGTCATCAAGAGGAGTGGTGTTGGGTGTTATCAGAATGCTGGCAACTTCCAAATTTGTTTCATATGTCATCGTAACCAGATTACTGCATTATCTCTTGCAATGTCCAGGAGCCCAGTTGAAACTAATTTGACAGCTCCACTCATTCTCTGAAGAGAATGACCGCAAAACAATTGTGCATCAGCTGGTAATTTCGAGAATGGAGGATTACTGCAGTGTGTTCTATATAAGACTGGCGTATATGTAGTTTGGACATTTCAGTTATTTCAAAATTCAGTAGCCAGATTCTTAAATGGCTGTGCTGGCTGCTGGTAGATTTTTGGGTAAAAAGCAGTGCAACTGGTTATCCCTTTTAAAGTCCTAAATATTTTAAGCCTTGGTTATTTGAGACAAAGCCTTTCTTTGCATGATTCCTGCTGTTCATTAGCTTTGTCAGGAAGGGTCATATTTCAATGCCACCATCTTTGGGCTGGGCCTTCTCAGCAAAATGTATACTCCATGCAGATTTTAGGATTTCTGAAGACCTTTCTAAAGACCCATCCTTACTGCCTGGGTTTTTCATACTTTTGAAGGTTTTCAATTATTGTAAGTTTTAAATGAGTTTTATGTTGGTTTTAATTGATTTTAACAGTTAAAGAGGTTATGTTGTAATATAAATCACCCTGCACTTGTTTAGGGAGGGTAATATTGAAATGAAATGAAATAATAATTCTCTATATAAACCTATGTCACATTGTTCATATCAAGGCGGCTCTGCTGTTTGCCTGCCACTGCTTTGTTAGGGTGGTTCACCTCGTACCTCAGCCCAAATGCCTAAGGCAGTGTTTCTCAACCTTGGCAATTTCAAGATGTGTGGACTTCAACTCCCAGAATTCCCCAGCCAGCTATGCTGGCTAGGGAATTCTGGGAGTTGAAGTCCACACTTCCTGAAGTTGCCAAGGTTGAGAAACACTGGCTTAAGGGAACAACCAGGTCTTTAGTGCCTTACAAAAAGCCAATGGGGTTCGGCCCATCTGGATTTCCAGGTGGATGCTATCCTCCAGAGCAGGCACCACAACAGAGAAGGCACAACTCCTGGTTCTCACAAAATGGCATTGTTTAATGGAGCATACCCAGTCTGTCAGTTCTGGTGAAACAGGCAGAAACAATTGCAGAGAGGTCGTCCCACAAATATCCTGGCCCTGTGCCATGTAGGGCGTTATAGATGATAACCAGCACCTTGAATTGAACTAGGAAGCTCACTGGAAGCTGGAGCAGCCTGCAAAGCAGTGGTATTACATTAGTATATTGTGAAAGGCCCAGAACTGCCCACACCACCATATTCTGGACCAGCTGCAGCTTCCACATCTTTTGAAGGGCAGCCCCATGTAGAATTCATTGCAGAAATCCAAGAAGGTAACTAAGGCATGAGTTACCATATCCAGAAATGGAGGCAATTGGCACATAAGATGAACCTATCCAAAAGCCCTGCATAATAGTCTTGGATAGATCCAGTTGGCCGTTTCATTTCTGGTCTGTTTTCTAATGACTCCTCACCTTTTTCACCTAGCATATATGTGGTTCATGATTTCATTTGGCTAACCAGCAAAATTCACAGCTCCTTCTCTTAGTAAGTCATCACCACCAGGCCAGATGCCATCAATGTATGAAATGTGAACATGGTTAATGTGTACTTCTTGAAGGAGACTTCTATATGTCCAGAGGGCCACTGATTGGGTTTCCAATGGACTAGGTAAGATGGCCAGGCCTACTTTGGGGCCTCTTAAATTGCAGAAATGTTGATTAAGCTTTTTAAGGCATGGAAATAAGCTGCCGTTACTTGCTGCTACTTGTTTGTTTGGTACTCAGCTAAATTGTATCTCCTTTTGGTATCATCTGATGGTTCCCAAAAGGAATTCTGGGGCCCTGAATAGGATGCATGCAATATGATTCAATAAACTGTCATTGTTGCTAAGTTACTAATGGTATAGACTTACAAATCCTAATTTTTAGGTGGCATTAATAACTGGATAATGAAGCTTCTAGAAATGCCATTTTGAAAACAAGTGACAGGCATACAGAGGAATTTATTACATATATTTAATGGCATGTAGGATGTCTTTCTGGAGTTCTACACCACCACTTCTAAACAGTAATGATTTAATAATCCACATTTTTGACCAGTGGACACAAAAAAATCTTATTTTCATCCCATTTATTAAAATGACAACAGAAGGTTGCATTTTCAATAATTCTGTGAAAATAAAGAATAGAAGAACAATTTAATAAACCACCTTTTTTTTCATAATAGATTTATCTCATCCAAAAGGAATGTAAGTTTCTGCTTTTCAACACATTCGGATTTTAATCTATTTTTTGTTATAACTCTTCCTTTCTATAGTAATGGATCTTGAAGGCTTGGATAAATAACTGATTGGGAAAAGTAGTAGCAGAGCTACAGGAATAATGTATGATTAAAGGATGAAAGCACATATTCTTTGCTTGCACAATGGGATACCAGGTTTCTTAAAGTTTGTCTACCATATAGCTGGGAGACATCTCAGAATGAGGGTTGGAAAGGTATGCTTCCAGTTTGATTAAACTGTGAATTACTGACTATAACTACAGAACTAAATGAGTTAGCTTGGGGCTTGCTCTCACATGTGCATGTGCGTGCGCACACACACACATTTATGTGTTATCTTTTATTAAAAAAAATAGTTTCACATGTCTCTCATTTATTTATTTAACAAAATTGTTCTCTTGTCTCAATCCTGATGGACTCTGGGTGATGAGCAACAGAAATCAGAAATATATATTTTAAAAAATAATCAATTCCACTAAATAGTCAGTTCTTAAAATATCCAGTTGTCTGCTGGAAACCATCACAGGAAAGGCCTGTTGTCTTGTTTACACCTGTCAGCTGCCTGAGATAGATCAGATCAGGAAACAGAGTCCACAGGAAGACTAGAATGATACTTTATTGAGGCAGGCTATTAACAAAATCTTGCAAGTGTGCCTGTATCTTCCTCCTTTACCTCTTTTATCCCAGGGAATTGGAGGGACCAATCTGAGTCTCTTTGTAATACTTTCCCTCTCTCTCAAACTTTTGCACCTGTTATTGTTTTAGTGACTTTTGGATGGTCTCTCCAAGGTCCTTTCCATGGCTCCCAACAACACCCCGTGTATCTTACAACTGGGGGGACTCTCAACAGACCTCTAAATGACTGGGCTGGATGGACAGATTCCGTTTCAGCAAGGTCGTGCCATATATATTCTGGTGATATACTGCATAGGGCCATAAAGGACCTGGAAAGTTACTGGTGCAGTGCAGTGACTTTAAAATAGGTTTTATTCTACCTATTTTTCTTCTTCCTACTGGTGGGACTGGCTTACCATTCAGGGTTGCAGAAATCCAGATAACCATTCGTTCTGTATCTTTTTCTTGCCTTCTGTGGTCATCCAAATTTCTGTGGTTCAGATAAGGGAGATATATGGGAGGTGGGACTTTTTTTCTCATCCTAGCTGTAGGATGAGAAAAAGCTGTATCTGACAACCTCTTCAAACAAGTGTTAAGGGTCAAAGATAAGGTGCCAAACTGCATTCATGTAATAGTCCTGTAGTACTTGTAACCATAAGTTGCTCAAGGTATCTAGCTGGTTGTTATAGTTTCAGATCTTCAATTTAGAATCCTTTGCTTAAGCTTTACAATGGCCTGCTCAGAATGAAGACCAGCAACACTTCAGAAGATTATCCACAGCACTGCTACATGTCAAAATGATGCCTGGTTGCTAAAAAGATTGACAGCTGTTGGGCAGAGTTAGAGGGGCCAAGTCTTGTAGAAAAGTCTCAGAGGGAAAGGAACTCTGCTTTCTCTTTTGCCAAGCATTCAGTTCTTCCAGGCTGCACCTGGGTATTTCTTATTCCAGTCTTGCTGGGTCGCATAGTTTCATGGGTGTGGTAACTACACATTAATCTAATAAATAAAGTTATATGCATGACAGTTCTCCTCCCTTTTGCCTTGTTATAAATTATATGAAACTGCTTACTGTTTGTTTAGTTATAATTTGCATTGGCAGCTGAAATATTACGTAATGCAAAAACATACCAAATGAAATGTGTTCGGTACATGGTTATCCAACAATGGGGTGGGGAACCTATGGCTCTCCAGATGTTCCTGGACCAAAGCTCTCTGCAGCCTTAGTTATCCCTGCCAATGATGAATGCTGAAAATGATAATTCAGCATCATCTAGAGGTCCATAGTTTCCCCATCCTTGTATGAGCTCCCTTATCTATTAATTTTATAACTCGTTAATATGAAATTTTGCATTATACTTTGATTTTTAAAAAATCACATAACCATTTGATTTACACCGATTCACTGAACTACTGAATCTATAAAAATATAAACATGTAAAGTTTGAATAGAGAGCCAGTTTGGTGTAGTGGTTAGAACCAGGAGACCATGAGTTCTAGTCCCACCTTAGGCATCAAACCAGCTGGGTGGCCTTGGGCCAGTCACCCTCTCTCAGCCCTAGGAAGGAGGCAGTGGCAAACCGCTTCTGAAATCTTGCCAAGCAAACTGCAGGGACTAGTCCAGGCCAGGAGTCATCACTGATTCGAAAGCACAAAAAAGGAAAAAAAAGTTTGAATATGGAAGGTACTTAAAATTGTGTTATTACCATTTTACTTAATCATATCACTCCACAAGGAAGTGTATTATTGTAGCAGTATAAAAATCTAATAAACATTGGTTATTGTTATCAGTAGGCTTCCAGGTACAATTTAAAGTGCTGGTCTTAACTTATAAAGCCCTTCATGTCTTGCCAACAAATTACCTTCAGGACTGCATTTTCTCAGTAGAATCTGCCCAACCACCTTGATTTTCCTGGGAAAAGCTCCTTGTGGTTACCTATTTGGGGGATGCAAGGGGGGCAGAAGTTCAGAGGCACTGCTTTTTAGGGTTTATTATATTTTATATGCTTATAACTTCAAACTGATCATAGATGTTTTAATAATTACTATGTATCCTGTGAACCACTGAGTACTTTGTATTTTAGGGTTGCAACAGAACATAATTATAATAATAAAGAATATAAATTAAAAATTGCATCCCTCCCTTTCTTCAGGAAACACAGGTGACATATGTAACTGGGAACAGGTGTGGCATCAGTTTATGGGATCAGATGTTTAATTTTTTTTAAAAAATGTTCATTTTCATTTCACAACATTGCCAACTTTATCTTGTTGTTGTTGTTGTTTAGTCGTTAAGTTGTGTCCGACTCTTCGTGACCCCATGAACCATATTGCGCCAGGCCTTCCTGTCCTTCACTGCCTCCCTGAGTTTGCTCAGTTTCATGCTCATTGCTTCAGTGATGCTATCTAACCATCTCATCCTCTGCCGTCCTCTTCTCCTTTTGCCTTCAATCTTTCCCAGCATCAGGGTCTTCTCCAAAGAGATCTCTCTTCGCATTAGGTGGCCAAAATATCTGAGCTTGAGCTTCATTATCGATCCTTCCAATGAGCAATCAGGGTTGATTTCCTTTAAGATTGACTGGTTTGACCTCCTAGCAGTCCAGGGAACTCTTAAGAGTCTTCTCCAGCACCACAGTTCAAAGGCATCAATTCTTCGGCGCTCGGCCTTTTTTATGGTCCAGCTCTCACAGCCATACATTACTACTGGAAAAACCATAGCTTTGACTATGCGGATCTTTGTCGGCAAGGTGACGTCTCTGCTTTTTAATATGCTATCTAGGCTTGCCATAGCTTTCCTCCCAAGGAGCGTCTTTTAATTTCATGGCTGCAGTCTCCGTCTGCGGTGATCTTGGAGCCCAAATAAATGAAGTCTGTTACTGCTTCCATTTCTACCCCTTCTATTTGCCAGGAATTGATGGGTCCAGATGCCATGATCTTAGTTTTTTTAATGTTGAGTTTCAAGCCAGCTTTTGCACTCTCCTCTTTCACCCTCATCAAGAGGCTCTTTAGTTCTTCTTCACTTTCTGCCATTAGGGTGGTATTGTCCGCATATCTGAGGTTGTTGATGATTCTCCCTGCAATCTTAATTCCGGCTTGTGATTCTTCCAGCCTGGCATTTCTCATGATGTACTCTGCATATAGGTTAAATAAGCAGGGTGACAGTATACAGCCTTGTCGTACACCTTTCCCTATTTTGAACCAATCGGTTGTTCCATGACCGGTTCTAACTGTTGCTTCTTGGAACTTTATCTTGCTCCAGTTTATTTAAGTCTCATCAGTGAAAAAAGACTCAGTGCTGCCAAAGGCTCTTGTTTTCCTGAATTCTTTAAACCCTTTTCAATATTATTAATAACAGTAAACAACCAAAGCATTATATTTCATAGACATTCATTACAAATGATCAAGAATCCCTTTATTTTATGCCATGTCCCATCTTCTTTTCTGCTATCCCTGCCATCTCATTAAACTGGTTCTTACCTGTGTCTGTGTGTGTGTAGGTAATTTAAAAGCATCAAACCCACTATTTTCTTTTCTTTTTGTTTTTTGTAAGAGAATGATGGCTGCCACCCTTTCTATTAATAGACAGCTGTATGTTAAACTTCTGCCAGATGTTTCTCCTGTCTTTGGACACAAAATAATGGAAGCTTTCCAAGGTAGGTTTTTAGCAAACCAAGAAACTGATGTTAGTATAGGAGCCCTGTCCGAAAGAAGAAAAAAAGTGGCTGTGGGGAGAAAAAATACATATACATTACTATTAGACTTAAACACAGCCCAATAATACAATATTATTACTTCTTTTAATTTAGATCTTCTCCCCATCAATTTGTCTTCACCTGCCGAACAAACGTCCGCTGGGCATTCCTGAGTGTTAGTGATCCATTAAGTCAACCGGGAAATAACTTGTTTCTTTCCCCCTTCGTGGCTGGATTCCAGGGGTGACTCGACGGCAGCAGAGAGAACATTCTTTGTACCGTAGCTGAATCACACACTGGAAATGAAAAAAAGATTGCCCTTCTCACGCCATCAAAACCTACAGGGCTGAACTTCGGGGAAAACATGGCGGGAAAGTTAAATGGCAATGCACACCGCAGCACCTTGTTCACACATACACACACACACACTCACACCCCGTTGTGCCCGCTGTGTCGGCTGTTAAAGGCCGGTGAGGGGGTGGCCGCGAGGGCTCGCCGGCGTCACGTTCAACGCGGTGACTTTGCCGAAGGCGCGAGATTCGCCGGCGCCTCAACGCCGCGGAAGCGGGCTGCTGACTCCAGGTGAAATGCCCGCGATTCCGAAGCGCAGTTTTTTCCCGTGCTCAAGCAGCCTGTCCTTTTCCCGAGACGAGCAACTCTCCCCCGCGCCCTTCACAGGAGGGCGGCCCACGATGTCGGGCCGGAAACTTTTAGCCGTTGCTCTTTCATACCTGTCTGGAGACGGACAGGTGGATCCTCGGAGCTTCTCTGAGGTAGAAGTGAGCAACCAGGAAGTAATTGCCGCCCTGCCTTAGAAGAGCGAGCCTGCTGCCCGTCGCCTACCTTTGTCATCTCTCTGATTGCTGTAGGGAGCAAATTTCAGACCTTCTCCTCGCTGGCAAGGCAGGACGCTCGGGAGCCGGGAGGATCCATCGCCTCCTCCCTGGTGGTGAGTGTTGCCATTTCTTTCCCGACCTGCAGCTTCCAGGGAGATGAATGAACCGTATTGCCAGCCTTGCCCTCTCCGAAGGCAGCCTTCCCCGACGTGGTGCTCTCTAGGTGTCTTGGTCTACAGCCTCTGTACCGGCTGAGAGTTGTGGGGGATCAGAAAGTGCTAGGCTGGGGAAGGCTATCTACAGATCTCTCTGGATGAGGAGGATCTTCAATGAGCCCCAGACGTTTTGTTACCTGAAGCAAAACAAAAAGCCTTTTCCTCCTTCCATTCCACTTACAGAAGCGGACTGGTCATTTAAGCATTGATCAGTACTGGCAAAATGTTAGAGTCCTCACTGTATGCAAATTTAAGGAGGCAGTTGGGGTGGAAAAGTACTTCATTTCTCTCCTCCAAGAGACAGGAATGGCTGAACCACCGTGGGCCTTTCTTAACTACTCACTTAAAGTACTTATTCACCTATTCTGAGTCGGCAGAAAATAAAAGTAGAATGAATTTTGCTACCCTGGTTGCTGCCATCTATCCTGCTTCTTTTCCCAGCCACTGCCAGTTGCTTGATTTCTCTCCAAAAGTATCACTGATAAAGTTCAACAGATTTTGCACACTTTGATATGGTCCTTGGGCGCTACTGGAATAAGGAGAAAAACACTACAGCAAAGAGTGACTTAAGCCTGTCTCACTCATGGGCCAGGGAGGAAATGATGGCATCATGGGAGATAAGCAGGAAAATAAGTATTTATTTAAAACTAGGTAACCCTGTGACTTATTGGGTCATCCTTTGAGAGAAAGGTAATACAGTCTGATGTGACCAGAATGAACATTAAATTTTAGGCAGACCATTTTTTTTTACCTCAATGCTGGATAGTCACGCAATCATTTAAGAAGAATATATATCATAAATAGAAAAATAATTGTACTGGCAAATGAACTTCAATAATAAGCAAATATTTATTTACCTAAACAGATAAACAGAATGACCACAGGAGACAAAAAAGCAGTGGGAGTGGGAGCGACTTCTGACTTCCTGCCGGCTTCCCCATTGACTTTGCTTGTGGGAAGCTGGCAGAGAGCGTTGGAAATCATGATCATGTGAGCACGGGGATGCTGCAACAGCCACACCTTTGCAAATAAAACTAGTGTGAACATCTTGACAATTTCAATTCCACTGAAGTAATGGGTCCTGGATTTTTTACATGTTCTTTAAGTTAGCGGATTTTAGGTATCTTGATTCAAAAATTGTTGCAGTATAATGCATTGTTTGGGCTAAACTGAGGGTACAAACCCTCAGAATGAGGGTTTTAGCAGTATATAGATAACCTGCTTTCCCCTCCTTTCCCCTCTTCACTGCTTCCTTCACAATATCTGTGTTACAGCAGCTATGCCTCTCCTCCATCCCCATTGCTGAGTTGCCTAGTTCCTGGTGGATTGTGATAAGTCAGATGCATTCCTGATAACTGGCAATAAATATATTGCCCAATTGTACCTTTCATTTTACTGTTGGATCAGATGACGAGTCCATTCTGTGTCTTGCAGCTACCAACAGTGACTTCTCAGAGGCAGGTCCCGATAGTGATAGCCTTCCACAGATGTACATAATTGATATTTGAAGACATACTGCCTGTGTGTGAGAATATGGGAGGTTAGGATAGGGTTCACAAGATATACTGTTCACAACCTAGCTAACTAATCAGTTTGCTAGTATTTGTATGAACCCAGCCTGTGCAGTTGGTTTACATTGTACACACTTAGAGTAAATTATGGTTCAATTTACCATGGGTAGGTTTCATGTGAACAAAATGTTAACTTAGCTATCTTGGCCAATTGCTATTAGTCAACTGATATTGTTTTTCTGCCTAAATTAGTTTTTTCAATCTACCTGGGTATGGTGGGGTTGCACTCCAATACAGAGGACACCAAGTTGCAACAGGTTAAACTTTATCATTTTTAAAAAACTAGCTAATATCATGTTTTGGAGGAGGGATTTTCATGCCTAACAACCCTCACACTAGGGAACGGTCATAAAATATACTTTCCCCCCTCATTTTATAGATGAATTGCTTTGTCCCATGATCTTCTTAGCCAAACACTTGTGGAGAGTACGTCTGAATCTTGGATAACTCTCACAACTGATGAAAAGCTCCATGGGCTGTTGAGCTGATAAAGATATGAAAATGTACCAGGCTTTGTAGTGATTTACAAGCAATAAAAATGTAGTTACTAATTACTTGCTGGTATATACCAAGGGTATAATAGTAATGGATAACTGTTTGAGTTTCTTACTTTGCTGCACATTTAATTTAAATTAAGTTAAATATTCTGTATCTCAACTTTTCTCATCCTGTTGACCTCCAGATACATTAGGACTGGATCTTCCCAGAATTCCCATGCTGGTTAAGGAATCCTTGGATTACAGGGTTCATTCAAACAGCCACTTCATGTGCTTTTCTCCAGTTGTTAGGCTGGGAGGAAGGCATGTTGATATACACTGCCCCCATAGCCTGTGTTTACTGTGATTTAGGAATAGGGCTAGATTCTGCTATTGTCTGAACAGTGTTAGCGTGGAACACTGCAAGGACAGCAGTGAGTGGTTTCCCTGGCAGTACTTCTACCCCGACCCATGTCATCAAACCAATCGAAAAGGCTGCCACCAATTGATATATATGGCAGTGCTGGTTATCAAACTAATATTTTATTTATTTATCTAGCTAGCCAGCCACAGGATAATTGAACTCCTTCAAGATTGATAGTGCTGTGGGAAACTAGAGAAGCCCCATGCAGTTCTGGAAAGAGAAATTCAATTGAAAAAACTCAGTCCTATCTTGGTGGTGGTAGGGGGGTTAGGAAAGGCTGCCATTTCTTACACCTGTGTTCTTTGTTCAACTGTTGGCTCATCTGTTCTTCCAGCAATTAAGAGAGTTGTATCAATCCTGCCTAGGGAGTGAAACACTGAGACAATAACTTCTGCATTAAGAGTTATCCAAACTGGTGGAGTATTTTCCTTTGTCATTCTGAGATTCTTTCAAAATTCACCAATTCATCTAAGGGTCGCTGTGTATCCTGGATGGCCTTGCTCATGTGCCTTCTGCAGCAGCCATGTCTGTCATACATATCTTTGGGCAGAGGAAGGGAGGGAGATTTTCCTTGAAAATTTTAATGCCTCTTTGCTATTTAAATGCATTAGAATAGAGCCAATTAAAAAAGCTTGCCAATTTTATGTTGCCTTGTGGACTTATGTTAGGTAACAATAATGTAGAAAATTTAACGTTAAAAAATATTTAAGGTTGAGTATTCAAGTCACAGTTTAAAAATTAAAAAGCTAGTACTTTGGCTCAGCCCTATTTTGAGTTTTGGCATGGTATAAAACCATATTGAGCTCCTTCATGGGGAAATATCAAGAAGAGACTCTGGACAGCATCAATGAATCAAGTTGGCCATCCATGTTCCCTGCTCCTTCTGCCTCTCTTAATATCCCTCCTTGAGCTATTATAAGGGTAGTTATCACTGATTAGTTGTTTTATACTTCTGCACTCTTCGGGAATTTCATAAGCATATTAAGATCCCTCCCTTTCTATACTACATATGGTTCCATTTTGGTTACATACAGTATGTATTGGTGCTCAGTTGGGAGGGAAAGATGAATGTTTCTGAATTGCAGTTCTTTTTTCAATGTGATTCTAGTGTCAAGGCTGTGCCCAAATTTCAGGGACTTTTTAGCAGAGTTCCTATTGGGGTAGTAGTACCAGTAGCAAGTTCAATTACTTAGAGGAATAGAATTCTTGTTGAACTTCTGCCTAATTATGTGGTGGTACATACTACTGCATTTATGCACTAATGTTTATATTATACTGGTTTAATCATAAACATATTTTATGTGAGAGAGTCCTAAGATGTTTACATAGTAATAGAGTTAGCAAATGGCATTTGTTGACTTTGTAGCTATTGCATGAATTACTGGCAGGTTAAAGGGGAAAGGGGACTGACGTTTTAATCTAAACATTACTCAGAAAGGAGAGTGAAGTATTTAAATTTTATACTTCTGAAAGAAAGAATATGAATACGGAACTCAATAGTTGCAATAAGGTATAATCCGGTGGAGTTTTTTCAGAAGTAAGCCTTAGTGTCAAGGCTGGGCTTGTCCCACAGATAATTCTTACTTCCTATTCTCTTACTATAGAATACGCTATATTTGGTCTAGTAATGGAATTTTCCATCTAGTAAGTCAAAATAAAATGACAATCTACATTTGTAATCTATACCTTTCAGTATAAACTGTAGGAGGGAAATTCTAATAAGTTACTTAAATCTCACTTTTTAAAATTATAAGTCAGCATAAAGAAATCCTCTGAGTATTTTAAATGATTGACTCCCCAGTTTGTGTTTTCTGGTTGTCCATTTTAAAATCAAGTCATTTATTATTTTTAATTATTCTAATTACAAAACATGGTTATCTGCATTTCTTTTTCACTTAAAGTGTACATTATAAAACATTGAATGTGCACCTTGAAATAATTTAATGATTACTGTTAAATATCTATACTATCAAGATTCATCATGTAGGTTGACTTTCAAGAAAGCAAATTCAGATATATTGAGAAAAAAGTAAATCTGCCAATTTTGTATTACTAGATTTGTTTTTCAGAAACAATTCAGTGATTAAAAGAGTGGCTGGTTTAAGGGCAGAGTCTCAGGTTGGTTCAAAGTTCACAAAACCAGGAAATGGGGGGCTACTGAAACCTTAATACAGTGTTCCTCAACTTTGGCAGCTTGAAGATATATGGACTTCAACTCCCAGAATTCCTCTGAGTATTTTAAATGATTGACTCCCCTGTTCTGGGAGCTGAAGTCCACACATCTTCAAGCTGCCAAGGTTGAGGAACACTGCCTTAATACATGTGCCCTATGGTCAGTAATGATGCTGTGCAATTATGTATATACAGAGGATAAAGGGCCTGGTTACTTGAGGGACCACCTGTCTTCCATTGTGTCTTCCTGGCCAATTTGATCCTGCAGGGTTGGTGCACTTCAGGTCTCTTTAATTAAACAATCTCATCTGTCAGGACACTTGAAGCACACCTTCTCTGTAGCAGCACAAGATCTGGATGGTCCCTCCCTGCTGTTGTTTAGAGGGCCTTAGACCTAGCTCTTCGCCCAGGCAAGAGCTTTGGCAAAGGAGAGTGAAGATCCTTTGCTTTGTTCTTGTCCAGTTAGTCATTGTTCTCACCATCTTATATTTATTATATTATTAATTTTTTAAATATTTTTTTATCCCGCCTTTATTGTTTTTATAACTAACTCAAGGCAGCAAACATACCTAATACTCCTTCCTCCTTCTATTTTCCCCACAACAACCACCCTGTGAGGTGAGTTGGGCTGAGAGAGAGGGACTGGCCCAAAGTCACCCAGCCAGTTTTTCATGCCTAGGGTGGGACTAGAACTCACATTCTCCTGCTTTCTAGCCTGGAGCCTTAACCACTAGACCAAACTGGCTCTATTTTAATAAAATTAATAATAAAATTCTCATTTTATTTTAAACCGGTTCTTATTGTATTTTCCTTGATGTAGTTGTTGTGAGCTGTCCAGAGTTGTTGGGAGTTGGGCAGCATACAAATTTGATTAATAAATAAAATAAATAAAGGTGACAGGTTTCTCTTTCATAAACCAATAATTAGTCTTTTGAGTCTTAATCCATTTAGGGAAGACTGCGTTACCTAGGACCAATAAAGATGTCATAGATGGTCATCTCCTTGTGCCATGTGAAATATCTGAACCCTACTATATAGTTAGAAGATGAAGCTCTTGCCAACCCTTTAGAAGAGGAAAAAGGGGACTGAGGAAATCACCTTGATATCAATATCTGGGAAGATCTTAGTAAAGATCATCATGCAATGGGTTTGCAACCCATTAAAAGGACCAAGGTGAAGCCAGCATGGGTTCGTTAAAAATAGGTTGTGCTATCTTTTTTTTTTTTTTTAACAAAGTGACAATATTCGTAGATCAAGGGAATGCTGTGAACGTAGTGCACCTATATTTCAGTAAGGCATTTGATAAAGTTGACTAGATCCTTCTTCCTGATAAAATGGAATAAATAAATAAACTGGTATAAGATAGACAGTACCTGGATCAGCAGTAGTATTTCTGAGAAAGATCTGGGTGTCCTGGTAGAGTACAAAATTAGCATGAGTTGGCAATGTGTTGCAGCTACCAAAAGAACCAATGTAATCTTGGGCTGCATCAACAAAGGTATTAAGATCATGGGAAATGATAATCCCACTCTGTGCTCCACTGGTCAGACCATCCCTGGAATACCATGTCCAGTTTTGGTTGCCACAACACAAGAAGGATGCTGATGAACTGGAAAGAGTGCAGAGAGAAGCAACAAAGATGGTGAGAGATTTGGAAGCTAAATCCTATAAGGAATTGTTAAAATAACTATATGTTTAGCCGAAAGAAGAGAAGGTTAAGGGGAGATATGATAGCAGGCTGCCAGTACTTGAAGGAGCATCACAGGCAGGAGGGTGTAGATTTATCCTCCATAGTGCCCAAGGGTAGGACAAGAGCCAATGGGTAGAAGCTTTACAGAGACAGATCCAAATTCAAAATAAGGAGAAACTTCCTGACCATGAGAGCTATTAAGCAGTGGAACAGCCTGCCTCTTGGAGTCATAGGTTAAAAACCATCACTGAAGGTTTTTAAACAAATGTTAGACAGTCATTTGGGATAGTCTGATTCCTGCGCTGGGCAGGACTGGAAGACCTTCAAAGTCCCTTCCAACCCTATGGTTCTATACTCCAAGTCCGTTCATTGTTTACATTAGTAACATCAGTTATATTGATTGGGAGATAGAAGACCTCTCCATTGTAGGAGAGTTAGAATGAAATTTACACTAATGACTTGGAGTGTTATGTTTGTGACCAAATTTTCTAGCATTATTGTAATTAATTATTGTAACTGTAATGAAAAATGGCAAAGCACGTTTCAACCATAAAATGTGTCTTATGTGTTATTTTAAAAACCAGTAGTGTGAGTGACATGCATATTGATTCTGAAAAGGAATGAATATGTTACTGGAATTTCAGTGAATTTAAAAGGCCAGCATTTAGCAGACATTGTCTGTTCTTAAAAAAAAAATTAAGCAGGTTTGATCATGGCTAGTACTTGGATGGGAAATTCTAGGGGATTGGGAAATTGAAAAAATATTCCAGAATATCCCAGAAGGCAAAGGCAAAGTATTTGCATATAGTTGCTAAAAAAACCTAAATGGGCATGTCCATCTAGCCACAGGAAGTCAACTTGACTTTAGGATCAGTCTTTACTTTTTAAAATTTTCAATGCACTAGTATTTCCCTTCTAAAAGATGCTTCTGAAAAGGTTAATTGACACAAACATCTTTTCTGTTGCAAAGTGTCAAAAAGATGCACTTTGATGTAAAGCACTGGTGTGCAAGAAGAATATGTGTAATTTTTGCAGTTATCACTTTTTCCAACTTGAGTGCCATACCATTCATCCCATGATCTCCCACCAAGCATCTTGGGCTCCAGAACAATTGCAGGTAACTTGCAGCAAGTCTAGCAATAGAAACCTAAACTTAGTAATTATATGACATTCTGTCTCTCATCATCTTGTTTCATTGACAAATCCAGGCTAAGGAATTTGAATTCTCTGGTCATTTAATCTTATTGTAGTGCTACCAAAAACTCTCCTTTATGTTAAGCTAGCATAAAGATATTGAAGGATGCTAGAAAATGGTCTCATCCTACTGTATAACTCATCCTGTCAGCTACTGGCCTAAACAAAGGTCCATTCATGGAAGGATTTCTGCAGCATTATAAAAATAAGACCAAAAGGGAACATCAGATTATTTATTGAATTATTTATCTGCTGCCTCAATTCAAGAGGACACTAGGTGGCATTACTGATAATCAAATTTAAAAAGATCACATAACAATAATAAAGTATAATAAACACAGTAATACAAGTTCAAATATAAGGTTAGTGCTAATGGCTCCAAAGGCTGTGTGGAGCCATCCTTGTTGGGGGTGGGGGGTGGGGGTAGCTGTTCACAAAGAATGCCCACCAGCTTATCCTCTCATAATGTATCATCTGATAAGAGGGAACCTTCTGCAGGCATCTTCTGGTCATCTAAATCAGATGGACAAAATCTGTTTGGGAAAAGAGTCTCTTAGACGGTTGTACAGAGGCATGTGTTTAACACTACATGGCAGCATCACTGACCATGGGGGATGCATCCTAAAGCATTTGCCTCTGCTTTCAGTTTCATGGGCTTGGTGAAGCTTAGACCACCCTGTGATAGTATGATATCTGATTTAAATAAGCAGGTTCTTTGATCATAAGCGCTTATTAGGAAGTAGCATCTTCATTCCACTTCAAAGTTGAGTTTGCAACAAAGGTGTGGCTTGCATCTACTAGGTCTTGTGTTGCAAACTATGTTTCATGGTTTAGGAGAATGGGTGAACCTGCCAATTGCTGCTTATTCAGCAAATCACTATTTGATAAACTGTGATTCAGTACAATTTGTAATTATAACCAAAAATGTTGAGACTAGATTTAGGCTGTACAGAGGCAGGTGGACCTTAGAAGCACAGCTGGGGCAGAGGTGCTGGCAAAGAGATTTAGGTATAATTTTTGGCTTGCTTGAAACTGTGGTAAAATAGGTAATGAGAGAGAATGGTAATTCATGTCTGCTGTTTAGCAATTGCTCTCCTGGTCCTCCTATTAGACAAACTAATTGTACCCCCTCTACTTTTTGTCTCTATCTATTCATCCCATGAATCCCCCTAGAAAAAAGCTTTCATTCAAATCATACAATGTAATGTTAGTGAGAGAATTTAATGTAATTAGCAGCCTGTCAGAATTGGCTCAACATTCAATTGCAGCCTAGCAGCTGGGAAGGAGGGTTTATTTGTTGAACCTTTGGATAAATTCTGCAAAAAGGTGGTGCCTAAGTCACAGTTTGGTTTAGGAAAACAGGTAACCTTTTACACCATCCCCAGAATCACCTCATCTTACAATCTGCCCATATGTTGACACAGGTAAAAGCAATTCTCATTATGTAGTTTGCTTTTCTGCTTGAGTACTTTATGGGCAAGAATAGATCCAAACCAGAAATCCCCTTTTCTTCACCAAAGGCCACATTCCTATGTAGGTGATTCTTGAAGACTGCATCATGGTTGTGGACGGGGCACAAGTCACTCCATGCACTTTTTTTTCTTTTACCACATGATGGTAACTGCCCTATGCTATGGGATTCCATGGGCCATGTGAATTGGGCTAGGGTTAGGGTTAGGGTTAGGGTTAGGGTTAGGGTTAGGGTTAGGGTGGAAGGAAGGAAGGAAGGAAGGAAGGAAGGAAGGAAGGAAGGAAGGAAGGAAGGAAGGAAGGAAGGATGGATCAGTCATCCCCTCCAAAGGCCTGGGCAAAGAACCAGGTCTTTAAGGCCCTTCAAAACACCAGCAGGGTGGGAAGTGTTTGGATCTTGGGGGGGACTTCATTCCAGAGGGCAGGCATTACTACAGAGAAGGTGCGCTTCCAGGGCCTCAATAGGTGGCATTATTTAATCAGTGGAACCTGGAGTGCCCAATCCTGCCAGATCGAACCAGTTGAGCAGATACTATGGAAGACAGGCAGTCCCTCAAGTAACCAGGCCCTATGCCATGTAGGGCTTTATAGGTCACGACCAGCACCTTGAATCACGCCCGGAAGGAAACTGGCAACCAGTGCAGCTCACAAAGTAGAGCTGTTACATGGGCATACCGAGGCATGGCTCTCACTGCCCGTACTACTGCATTCTGGACCAGCTATAGTTTCCAAATGGTCTCTAAGGGCAGCCCCATATAGAGTGCGTTGCAGTAATTGCGCTGTGGGGTGCCTAGGGCATACGTAGCTGTCTGAAGGGGCCCCCAATCTAGGAGAGGGTGCAACTGGAGCACCAAATGAAGCGAGGCAAAACCCTTCCTGGCCACAGCTGCCACCTGCTCATTGGGCAGGAGCTGTGAGTCCAGAAAGACTCCCAAATTGCACATCATCCTTGAAATGCAACCTTATCCAAGTCAAAGATGGAATATCCCCAGATCTGGGCAGTCCAAACACCCACAGCCACTCAGTCTTGATAGGATTGAGTCGGAGATGGTTCCTCCCCACCCAAACTTGCACAGCCTCCAGACACTGGGACAGAAACTCAACAGCCTCACTTGGCCAGCCCAGAGTAAAAAATATATAATTGGGTATTATCAGAGTACTGATGATATTGAACCCCAAACCAGTGGATGACCTCATCCAGTGGTTTCATGTAGATGTTGAAAAGTAGGGGAGAGAGAATAGAACCCTGTGGTACTCCACAAGTGAGGGGCCTAGGGGACAGTCTCTCCCCACCAACAACACTGGCTGGAACTGCCCCAGAGAAAGGAAGAGAACCACCCTAAAACAGTGCCCCCAATCCCCAGTCTGTGGAGTCAGCTCAGAATAAATACCATGGTTGATGGTATTGAAATGTGCTAAGAGGTCAAGGAGCACAAGAATGGATGCACCACCACCATCCTGGTTCCATCACAGGTCATCAACAAGCATGACCAAAGCTGTCTCGGTACTAAATCCCAGCCTGAAAGCTGAAACTGGTCTAGATAATCCGATTCCTCCAGGGTTCTCATCACCTGCAGGCCAACCACCTTCTCAGCAACCTTCCCCAAAAAGGAAAGGTTGGAGACTGGTCAATGGTTATTGAAGATCATTGGTAGTCCTCATTTAGCGACCACAATTGGGACCAGCGACTCAGTCATTAAGCAAAGCAGTCACTAAGTGAAACTGTGACTGTGCTTATGATCTTACTTCAGCTTTCCTTTGCTTTACAGATCTGTGAAGATCGTAAATGTGAGGATTGGTCGCAAAGTTACTTTTTCATCACTGTGGTAACTGAATGGTTGCTAAACGAGGCAGTTGCTGAATGAGGACTACCTGTTTTCTCTATTGCTCCAGAAGGCAATAGAGCCATTGTGTTAAAATTACAAGGAAGGAGATTCAGGTTAGACATCAGAAGGAACTGAGAGTATGAACTGTAAACGAGTGGAATGGGCTGTCACATGAAGTATGAGTTTGCATTCCCTAGAAGTATTCAAACAGAGACTAGATGGTAATCTGTGAGAAATGCACCAATGGATCCTGCGCAAGTAGGGAACTGGACTAGATGACTTCTAAAGCCCCTTCCATCCTTGCAATCTTCACTTCTAGCAGCCTTCAGCTCCATAGGCCTGATGCTGCTTCCCCTTACTGACCTTGCATTTGTGAAGCAGGAGAGGGTCAGATTTTGAGAGCATGCAGGATGCTGCAGGTTTCCCATCTCAGTACACAAATTCAATCATGGGATTTCTGATTCCATCCTGTTTGCACTGTATTTGTCTGTTCCCTTGATCCACCTTGTCATCCTTCTGAATGGAAATATCTGTGTTCTTTTTCATCCCAGATTGCAGAGAAAGGGGTAAGCCAACAACTGCCGTTAATCTCGGGAGCAGTATGCAGGTGCAGGTAGGTTGGGGATTAAAACAAAATCAGATTTTTATTTAAATCATGAGGATCTTTCCCCTCCATCCTTCCCCCACTCCCCATAAAGGACCTTTTTTAGTATTAACCCTTCTCATTAATTTCATGTGGGATACCTACTTTGCTGATAGGTGCCAGGCATAGAAAGCTGCCTTTTATCAAGTAATTCCACTGGATCATTTGACTCCAGATTTTCAACACTGATTAGCAGCAGCTTTCTAATTTTACTTAGAGATAAACAGGGTAGAATATGAGCCATTCTACTTGTAAAGTATTTGTTTTTCCACTGAGCTATAGCCATCTATAAATCTAATTGACTGATTCATTTACACAGAATGCCAATAAGTGGTTCCTTTTCTTCCTTGCACTTTCCTTCCTTCTCAGCTTGTTGCTCAGCAAGCCACAACTGGGAGGGACAATTAAATCAAGTCTGCCCTGCTGGGAATCCTACATTGCTCCCTCTGGCTCACCCAAACTGGATTGTCCTGTTTGTCATTTACAGCACATGCCATTAGGGTGACTCCAGCAGCTTCTTGGTGGTCTCTCAGTATTGTACTGCATTCTGGCATGGAACATTTGGACAAACAGGGCCTTTCTTTTAAAAAAGGGCTTTTTTAAGCAATGTCAGTCTCCCAGGAATGCTGCTTGCCTTAATGTGTTACATTTGTGCCGGCTTGTTTCTGTTATACCTCCAGTACTAATTTTCTTAATTGTCTGTCATCTTTAAATTAAAATGAACAGACAGCTAGCTAATGGAGTGTTTAATCTCTTTCTTGGGAGAATATGCCTCTCCTAGTTTTAGTTTCTTAAAGAGACCAAGGCTGGGACTCAAAATTCATCTCCTAGCATCGTCTCCTTGGCTTTTTTCATCTTGACCTCAGGTGCGGAACTACAGGAAGCTGTTACAAATTTCTGGCTGAGGTGTTTCCTGCCTATGAGGTTGAAATAGGCAAGGTATCCCCATTCTCTCCTTTTATCATGTCCACACCTTTCTTTCTCTGTATAACTAGATGGGTGCACACATTTGTCTGGATTGCTACAAAACCTCTGCACTCACATATGTTCTCCAGCACTCCTGATTTACTGGGAACGTGCATGAAGTTTTGCTGGTGGTCCCCAATAAATCATTGTTTTTATTTAGTTCCATATTTACCTTGGGGGATCTTTGGGGGGGATGGTTTTTTCCCATTATATATGGATGAGCATTAAGGCTTTGTTAAGCATCAGCATCTCATTGGCCATGCTGCAGCTTCCAGCATTCATTAAAATCACAGCTAGGATAACATCTTTATCAAAAATAATAAATAATAGTACATTTAAATCCAGGACAAGAAATAAATGAACAGGGGATACAGAGAGAAGACATTATTAATGGGTAAAAGGATGAATGGAACCCACCACCACTTTGGGTGTTAGAATCAGATTGGAGAAAGCTGCTTAATACCAACCTAGATTTTTTGTCTATTGAGCCCAGTGGTGTCTATCAGGTCCTTTTTCATGCAGATGCCAGAAGCTGAACCACAACCTTCTGTGTGCAAATGATGACCTCTACCAAGGAGATATGGGGCCTCCTGAAAGATATAATGGGGGGAGGTCTCAATTTGTGACTCTTGCTTTGAGAGTAAGAGTATTAAGTATATAAATAAGCCCTAGTTTTGTAAATATACAACAGTACTGATCCTGTATTCATTTGTGGACTTGTGTATATATAGTATTTGTGATTTTAAAATCTTCCTTTCTGGCTCATATCATACATGTACACATACCCATGCACACGTGCATCACACACACACAATTCTTTTTGCATAAGTATATGGTGTATATTTTATTGTTTCTTTCTTTCTTTCAGTTTCACTTCCCTCTGTAGGTCTGTGGCTGTTCATCTGGCAGACAGCATGGAGATTATACCATCCTTCAATTTTCCATTTTCCCAACTCACGGGAAATTTAGCATCTGTGGCTCCCATCATACTCGTGATCCTTCTGCTGGTTCTTTGCTCTCCCTTTAAAAAGTATGTGACTGTCTTGGGATGTCATGGGTGGAGAAGGGAGAAATGGCAAGAGACAATTAGCAGGCAGGATGTACATTATTGAGATAATGGGTAGGTTACTTGCTCCTTAACTTGCTTTTTTTTGTTTTTTTACTTTTTTCTTTCAGACATTCATTCAACCTACAAACATGGAACTTGGGCATGCATGGTCACTCTTCTGACCCATTCAGATATTCATGTCACGAGTGAAACAATTTATTACTGAGTCAGATAATTAGTTCTGTATTATCTGCTTACCCCAAATTAGGGAATAGAGAGCTCTCCCTCGTGCAACAATTATTTTTATACTTTATTAATATTCTACCTTTCCTCTAAGAAGAACCCAGGAGTGGAATACCAAGCAATAAGAGTGCAGTATTGCAGTACATCAGTTAAAACATCTAGAAAAAACAAAAAGCAAATATACATGTCAACTGGCAACTATACTGTAATGCAACAAATGTTGCATTAAAAATATTTTGTTTCTAGCACAGTATTATCTCAATAATGGTCTGAATAAACAAATGTGCCCTTAAGTGTTAACTAAAATAAATTTGGAACCGCTGCTGGAAGGCCTTTTGGACCATGTCCTCTGATAGCCCCATAACTGGAACCTTCTTGTTCAATCAGCTGGTGTGGGGTAGGGACTTGTATAATTTTCCCCAATAAAATTATTGTATGTAGTTTGTGTATTCTTATGTGTATCTCACCAACGTGGTGTTTAGCCCACTAAGAAGCACATTTCTGTGGGCCACGTTCTACACTGGAAACAGCATGTGATATGGCACTTTAAGGACCAATGCTTTGTGGTATAAGATGTAGTAAAGCAGATTCTGCATTGTTGGATCTGTGGTAAAAGAGATCCTAGTGCAGCCTTTTGTTCTTCTAAATGTATTGCATTAATGAGCCATGCTGAGTGGGAATTGTGGATCCGCACATTTGGAGAGCACTAGATTGCTCCAGGCTATGTGACTTCTAAAAGTCTTAACATGATAGCCTCAAGAGTCATCTGAACATTCGTGTGTGTACACTGAAGATACTTCCTCTTGGATTGCCACTAAAGTGAAGTGTCTGCTGCATGGCTAAGTTTGTAGGTAGCTCCTTACTTAGTTGCTGGATATCCTGAGTAGAACAAAAATTCAGCAGTAGAGGATTCTTTGCATGCATTATACTAATACATTATACTTCGCATGCATTATACTAAAACTATAATTCAGTTCCTGACATCTCTTGTTGGGTGTTAAATACTCCTACCTCAAACCCTGCTGGCTGGGGAATTCTGGGAGTTGAAGTCCACTCATCTTAAAGTGGCCAAGTTTGGACAACACTGCCCTAGAGGGTCACTCCAATTTGCAAACTACAGAGCAAATTGGATCAGTGCTCTCACTTGTATATTATAGCTTCTTTTACTGAGGTCTGAAATAAATTATCTGTGTTATTATGAGCGTGCAGTGCCTTCACAGTCAAACTTCTGTGTTTTTACTCAGGAAAAAGCGGCATTTGTCAACCAGAACTGTGAAGAGGGACATAAACACGTCTGAGCTACTCAATATGGTGAGTGTTTCTGAGATTGCTGTTAAATGCAGATTGAACAAATTGACCAACCCTTCTAACCAGTGTAATGAATTGGGATATTTACAGTTATAATGATGGCAGCTGTTCTTACTTTTTGATCACAGCCTGAATTACTGGGTTTGATCCTTACATTCATTTTACAGAGTGGGTGCTGCTTTCCTGTGTGTTGCAATGAAATTATATCAGTTGTGCAAAGAAGCAGGGCCTTGCTGGTTGCAGCCTCAAAGTTATAGAATACATTTCCCAATGCATTTCGTATATATCTTTTAGCAGAGGAAAAAAAATCCCTCAGAGAAAAACCATAACAAAAATTCCCTGCGGAGTAAAACTTCAACAACAAGAGTTGGATGAACCAGTTCAGCTGATACATTTAAAAAGTCCTGGAGAACTGAAAGATTTTTGGCTAGCAAATCTCCCTGGGGAAAGGAATGTTATATAAAGGGTGCCACCATTAAAAAGGCTCTTTTTCTAGTGGCCATTTTTGTAAACCCAGAAGATAAGAGCATCTGGCAAAGGTCCCTTGATGGCAATTTTATTTCCAGATTTTTCAAGAAAACCACCAGTTACAGACCTGTAGATATTTCAGTTTTGTTATACTATACATATTCTCTTCATTACTGTAGGTTTTAAGCTGACCTTTGCTTTGGAGAAAGGGGCCATGTACAGTGAAACTGTTCGATCGTTGTTTTGATCAAAGTGGTAGCCCTGATACTTCTTAACTGCAGATTTGGGCTTCATGGAGAGTTGAGTTTTGCCTTGTTATTCTTTAATGAGAGGCTGCAATCTGTGCAGTATTTCTAGCATGTTAAATTAAGAAAAAAATTATTTCTCTGCATGTTTCAGTGTGTCCAGTGATGTACGTGAGCCAGGAAATGCTCTCAAAAGTGTCCTGAGTGTTGCTAAGACTAGTGAGATACAACTCTCTGACGTAACATGGCTCTGCTCAGTTTCCAGGCTGCCCCTCTCATTGGCCAAGTAGTCACTAACGTGGACTCTTCTATAAGTTTGTTCTACTCCTCAGAAAGGCATGTTGGAACTCTTTGTACCCTCTAGGTGGCAATAGACACTCAACAATATGACCAGCCTCAGAGCACATGAAGAAAGCTTTCAACTTTTTAAAATATATTATAGGGTATGTGGAACTAGCCATCTAGTTCATCAGCATGTGGCTCTGGAATAAAACAGCAATGTATCCATTTCAATTTTATAAAGGTGATCACCTCTCCTTTTCCCAATTTCATTCTGCAGATGAGTTACACTGCTGCCATTACAGCACCTGGTACAGGCAGCGTAGTAAATGAATGGATATGTAGTAATGCAGCATAAATGGGAATTGTTGTTGGATTCATTTTGTTTTGTTCTGATAAACGTTGCCCAGAAGAATTCTAAACTGATCTATCCTTGGTTGGAAAATGCTTCCAAATTAGCACCAGGTAGAATTCTGTTCTACTGCTTTTATTGAACAATTGTTCTAGGATGGTGCTCTCTTGACCAGGTAGTAACTGCTTAGCACTTCCTCAAGATCCAAGAATCTAAATGTTATCATTTTTAAGTCCTTTTATATTCTTGCAGCTGCTAGCAGCAGAGGAGGTGGAGTAAGTTGTACAAGTTCCCTTGATGCTGCTGTCAAGAAGTGATGGACGGTGAATAGAACTTAGACCTTTTGGCTTGTGTAGCAGTCCAAAAGCAATCACAAGAAGACTCTTTTGACTGTTTCTTTGCAGAGCTACAGCCCCACTCAACAAACCTATTAGGCTTTATTTATCTCCTTAAAAAGGTTTTTGCCTATATGGCCTTATTAAGCCCTCTGTTTAGCCAGGCTGCCTTATTTGCGTAGGAGTTGAGAATCTATACCTTGACTGTTAGTCTGTTTGGTTTCTTATACAGACAAAACTGGAAGATGGGTTGCCTCTAGAAAGGAAGTCTCTTGCAGATCAATGTTTACGCAAAGGTAAGGTTTCATTTCAGGACATGAAATGCTTTGGATACTTAAAATAGGCTGTATGTAACAAAGTGTAAATAAGTAATCTTTTTGCAATACACATTGCACAAGGAATCCCATAGACTTGCAGCTTTCTTCCCAAATTATTGTCATGGTTCAGGCATCAGAGGCATCTCAGTTTTTTTCTGTCTCGTTTCTTTTCCCTACAGGCACATAAGAATTCCACTTACCTGCATTTTCTCAGGAGTTGTATTTTTCTCTATCTTAAGCCTTCCTCAGTATGCAATAAAAGGCATGTGAGCCTCAGTGGAGTTGGTCACTAGAAAGAGAGTAACTTGAACATGCCCTGAGTGAACTTTGCCTACTGAGTAGATGTCATTCACTCATATCAGGAAAGCACAGTATGACAATTTGCAAATTTCCAAGATTTATTTCTGGTAGAAATGAGTATCTTCCCTCTCTAGGCTAGACTAAAGAGTATTAAGTTAAAATTTCTATTTACTGTGTGTTTTGAAAAAGTTACTCCTTTTCAGTCTGAATCCATGAAGCTTTTATGAAAATGAAAGAGGCAGGAACTAAACTGAGCATGAGCTTGTCTTAAGGAAGTGGGGATTACAATAACAAATCAAAGATTGCAACAGAAACACGTGTAATAGATTTACTTCTGCATAAGCATGCATAGGATTGAGCTGCAGAGGGGAATATTTTGTAATGGCTAGAGCAAGAAGACATGTCCTGTTCTCCTATCCGGTTGTACATAAGCCTGGCCTTTATTGCGACGGAGGAGATTTTGCTAATACAGGTTGTTGTTGTTCAGTCGTTAAGTCGTGTCCGACTCTTCGTGACCCCATGAACCAAGGCTAATACAGGTAGTCCCTGGGTTAAGAACTCCTGGGTAACAGAGGACCCATACAGAGCCTACTGTAGCAAAATCTGAGTTAAATACACAATGATTCGAGTTCATTACACAATACTACTTACATACAAATTCGACTTAAGGACAGACTTTGGGAATGGAACTCGTTCTTAAACTGGGGACTACCTGTAATTTTAGAAACCTCTTTGAAGTTGTTACATACAGGTAGTCCTTGGGTTATGACATCAGTTGGGACCGGGAACTCTGTCACTAAGCAATGTGGTTGTAAAGCGCTATGTCACATGACCATGCTGCTAGCAATGGCAGTTCTGGCAATTCCTGGTTACCATCATTAAGCAAGAACCATGCAGGTCATTAAGTGAGGACCTCACATGATTGCAACTTCCTGCCAGCTTTCCCATTGACTTTGCTTGTGAGAAGCTGGCATAGAAGTTCTCAAATCATGATCACATGATTCCGGGATGCTGCAACGGTTGGAAATCTGGGCTGGTTGCTGAGCACTCAGATTGTAATCACATGACCTGGGGGTGCTGTGACAGTCAGAACTTTGAGGACTGGTCATAACTACCATTCATTCAGCGCCACCGCAAGTTTGAATGGTCTCTGAATGTGTAGTCGTTAAACGAGGACCACCTGTACTATGCTTCTTACTAAGTTAAAGGACTCCTTTCTTTTTACTTTTTCTTCCTACAAAAGATGCTAGAAGCCCCACATAGAATATTTTGGTCCATGGCAGTGCAAAGAACATGACATTAAACTAGTTGTGCAGATCAACCTTAATTTTAGTAGAGAATGTGTGACTCTTCAGAATAGCCAGAAGAGGGGTAACAGTCTTGTGAAACAATTGGGCCATCTAAACTTTGATGACAATCTCCTTTAATGGGGGTTCACGTGAATCTTCTCCTAACAGGTTGGCCAGCCTATCTGTGCAGTTTCCATGTGTTCCATGTGCATGCCCTGTCAGAGACTCTTCTCCTGTTTAGCATGATGTTTCTGCTACTGAGGTAGCTTTGGCTTCATTGTACAGCTCCCAGGTCTCAGGAATAGGCAAACTCTTTATTTGCAGCTGCAAGACAGTTGACAATTGGGCTGTGCCTAAGCCTTGACAGAAGATCAAGATTGATTATATCTGCCTATTGTTTAGCAAGCATTTGTCCTTTCTATTGCTAATCATGTGTAATCTCTTTATAATGTTTGTAATGTCTTTATAAACAGTAAGATGGATTGGAGTTTGTTGTGTTGTGTTGCTGTAATTAAGGCTTCTTTCCCATGAGCTCTGGAAGTGGAGGGTACAAAGTGGGCAGGAGGAGAATTGCATTTCAATAAGGAGCAGTCTTTTGGCCATCTGAATAGAACGTGGATCACTTATCACTGGTTTCTAGCTATAACTTTTTCTGAGTTGGCTCGCATGTCTTGAATCCTTAGAAATGCTACATGATGTGCCTGGGTTTTTTTTGGAAAAAGGAGATCTGCTAGAATTTAAATCTGAGTGAAGGCCTCTTCTCAGAACTTTTTTAGCTCCCCGAAGGCCACTGGGATACAACTCTTCTGTTTAGTAACATGAACCAAGGCCAGGATAAGCATGTGCTGCTCTCTGGACTTGACCATGCAAAGGCTAAGGAGTTGAAAACTAAAACTCTGAAGATTAACAGGTTGCATTATCTCTGCATTAGAAATTGCCCACTGCTCTGCCTTTGGCAGAGTTTCAGACCTCTCAATTTAATCTTCCTAAGGGCCTTTCCCTCCTTGTTTCCTATCTTTGTACAAACATCCCCTGGCAACATCTTTATTCTGCCATGATACTTAGCTCAGGCTTGAGACAGCCTGTTTGTGGTTAGCTGTACTGGAATTGACATATTCCTGTTTTCCTCTTAAGTCAGCAGCAACCAGTGGCAGTTTAAGGGTGAGGGCAATGTGTCATGCTTCCTGTCCATGTTGACATTGGATGGCCCATAGAAGGCAGGAAGAGCCCACCACCTATTTGTCATTTGGGTGGTACTTTACATGCTCCTCCCCTGGAGCCCATGGCACTGTCCTTTGTGTCCTTTTTCTTCTCGAGGGGAATAGAACAGAGGAGAGCTACCAGGGGCTTCATACTTAAAGCTCCTTACAACCACTGGACAGCTAATATATGGCGTGGAAGGGCTGCATTGTAAAGACTGCTCTACCAGGCAGCATCTTCACACACACAAGCTGTTGGGTGGCTTCCTTTAAGAACATTTAAGAGCAGAACAGCTGATCTGTGGGATATGACTGGTTACAGGGAAAAGTAATCTCTCCTGTTTTACCATGCAACACCCAATTAGCTGCAAGCCTAGCACCTGACTGGTGGTGTGGGGGAGGCCTACTGGTGAAGAAGGAGTGTCTGCTTTACTGTGCAATCCTCTCACTCATGACTTTGCTGTCTCAGGGTCTTGTTTTGAGTGTTGGTCTACAGGTAGTCCTTGACTTATGACCATTCAGCAACTGTTCAAAGTTCTGGTGGCACTGAATGAAGGGACTTATGACCTGTGCCCAAAGTTATAGCCATTGCAGTGCTTCCATGATCATGTGATCAAATTTGGGTGCTTGGCAACCAGCAGGCACTTACAACCTCAGGGGTACCTCAACTCCCCCCACCCACCTATCTCCCCCATCTATGCCCTTTTGGCCCCCTGCTGCCCTGCGCTCCACTGCCCCAGCTGACCTTTGCCATCTTCTTGCTCCTGCTGCTGATGAGGTGTGCCTGGCCTGGCTGGCAGGCTGGGGCTGGGCTTCGCACTGTGAAAAAAAAAAAGTAAAAAGCAGCCCCTGAGCTGCGGCATGCCAAAAAGCGGTCTCAGCTGCACCTGTGGATTGGAACTGCCCAGGAATTGCAAGGAAAGGATCCAATAGAACTCACCCAAACTGGGGTCTGACTTTGCCACCTCGCCCTTCCCTGCACCTCCTCGCCCCTCTTCACAACCCTCATTCACTTGTTGGGTTTTTCCAGGATAAAAGCACCGGTGCCCCCCCCCCACCTTATCATTAGTTCATTAGTCTTAAGTCTGCAGGCAACAGCTTCCCCGCTTAAAAAACATCTGCTGCCAAAGAAAGACCTGAAAGAAGGAGGCAAACCTGAATGGAGTCTGAACTCCATGCTTTCTCCCCCCCAGCCCAACCCTCCAATTTGGAAGAAGGACTTCAAAGAGGGTTCGGGCTTTGGGTTCCTTGCAGCCAACGAGTGCATGACCGGGGCTTGCTAGCAGAGCAAACACAGCCTCCCACATGGAGCGCCATTCCTGCAAGGGTCACCGCCACCTTTTTTGTCTCCCTGTCCAAGGGGAGAGCATCTGTCCCTAAAAGGCCTCGCTCAGGTGCGGATTCAACTCCTGCAAGATGCAGCATGAAAAGGCACCAAAGAGCATTTGCCCTGGGAAGCTCCTTTGCTTGCAAAAAACAAAGGGGCTTTTTGGCACACCGCGGCTCAGGGGTTGCTTTTTGCTTGTTTTTTTTTTTCCACAGCTTGAAGCCCAGCCCCAGCCAGGCTGGGCATGCCTCATCAGCAGCAGGAACAAGAAGACAGCGAAGGTCAGCTGGGGTGGTGTAGCACAGGGTGGCAGGGGCCTTGGAGTGCAGGGTAGCAAGGGTGACTGCAGCATGGTTCTGGGGCTGCTTGCTGCACAGGATGGCCAAAAGGGCAGAGATGGGGGGGAAGATAGGTGGGTGGGGGGAGTTGGAGGCAGTCCCTTACCTTACTGAGGCTTGGGGCTGGGAGCAACCACGCCTGGAATGGCTTGGATTGGGGTGAGTACCCATTTAGCAATCCGCGATTCTCAGTTAAGGACAGCAACCGGGACTGATGGGATTGCCATTGCTAAGCAATGTGGTCACATGACAGCTCACTTCATGACCGTATCGTTTAGTGATGAAAATTCCAGTCCCAGTTGTGGATGTAAGTTGAGGACTACATGTAGTGCTCTTTTGAAAATGCACTAAATCCATGTCAAAACAAGCCCACCTAGCAGCTGATAGACTGGAGGAGCTGTCCATTTAAAACCAGAGCCATTCTTGCTTTACAGGGAGCCCCCACGCCCATATATCAACTATCCACTGCCTATAGCTGTATCAGATTTTGATCACTGGCTAAATCTATGGGCCTAGCCATTTGCCAAACCATCCACTAATCACTATCGTTCCGGCTAGTAATGTTAAGAAAAGGGGAGGGCAGTAAAACCACAATTTAACCAACAGCTTTGCTCAACATGCCGTGGCGCACTCAAGATATCAGCAAGTCAGAATTATAGAGAGGCTAAAGAGGAAGATAAGGATAGGCAGTGAGAGAGCAGAATTTATGCTGATTTAGTTCTTTTGGCTCAAGGATGAGTAGAGAGCAATTTAAGAGATCTGTGGGGAAAAGCCCTCTGAAAGGTCACCAGGAATAATTGGTGACCCAGAGGGTTTTGGTGATGCTGCCCCAAACAGATTCCTTTTATTGGCTTCTGAAATAGACATTGGTTGCCTTGGACTTGGGTGACATTTCACTTTCCACAGGAGCGTGAGAAAGAGTTGTTTTCCCCCCTTGCCTTTGGCCAGCAGTGCAGGCCAGCAGTGAAAGGGGAAATTCACTTTCCTGCTGAAACAATAGCTTTTCATCCGTGAATAGCCTTATGCCTTGAAGGCAATGCTCCACAGAGAGATATATCCTTCCCTTCCAGATCTGAAATGGGTGTTCAGTTTACAGGCTTGCCAACTGAGAAAGTATGATCTTTAGGAACTTTCCTCCACCATTGTTGCTTGGACCAAAAAATTCCTACATAAACAATGGTATATGTGTGTTTGTATGTGGGTGTGTATATATGTGTGTGTGTGTGTAACACATTGGATGGCTCATACCTCCAGGCTAGTCAGTCGGTATGATCTAAAAATCAAGGTATCTCCTGTTAAACCTTGCAAGGAAAAGAAGTTCAATTAAAATTAATTCAAAATAAAAAAGAAAGATGGCTAAACCAGAGCCTCAAGACAGCTGACCTGTGTAAGTAAATAAATCTGAACTACCTGGAGGATGAGTCATGGCAACTGGACTTCTTTTCTTTTTGGTTAGAGACGTTTCGCGAAATTTGGTAATGAAACACCTCTAACCAAAAAGAAAAGTCCAGTTGCCATGACTCAACCTTCAGACAATTCCACCTGGATGCTGAGAATTTTCATAAACATAAATTTGAACTATTTTAGATAAACTTTGTTGTACCCTTGTTGCTATATGAAATTCTTAACTTTACAGCTCAAGTTTTACAATGTTATTTTTATAGCATTGACCAAGGCTGCAATCCTGTGCATTCTTGGGAATAAATTCTGTAGTACCCACTGAATAAATGTGGTGTATAAATTGCACTGCTAACTTGGTCTGCTTTGATTGGATAAGTTTTTTAATAAGAATGAATAATTCACAACTTAGAGATACTTGTATTCAACACTCCTACTTTTGCTTCTATCCTATCCTCAAAGAATATAGCATTCTTTTTCAAGATGGTGGAGTAATGTAAAGAATTACAAAACAAATAGAATGGAAAAACAGTAAAAGCAATGCTAAATCAGCCAAAAAATATTAAAAACAACCAGCAGGCTCTTTTAATCTGTTATTTGTTGTGCTTGCATTATGCTAGCCCCATGGATGGCCTGGACATGTAGCTAAATATGACTGTCTGTCAACCATTTCTTGCATCTTGCTTAGCACCTTTAGGCCTTGACCACATTGCATGGCACTCTCCTTTTCCTCACATTCCCCTGTTTGGTATTTCATCAGTATGCCAAGGGAGAGGCCACCACCATTAGCTGGCTCTGTTTTCTGACTCTTGACTAATGGCAGAACTGATCCTGGGAATTGCAGGTCCTTATGGAAGAAAACCTGATGCTCTGTCATGTTAGAAACTAGGACATGGTTAGTAGTAGAGGGGATGGTTCCAAAATGTGCCACTGGCCTAATGCTGCTAGAGAGGAAAGTCATCAAGAAGCAAGGGAGAAGGATACTTTCTTTACCTGGAAGCACAGCCTTATTCCTTTGGTGACCCTTTCCACCCAGTTGGAATTGGGGAATTGATTTATATCTCTGACATTCCTACTCTGGTCAGTCCTGAATTGTGGCATTATAGCTCAGGCTGAATATTCTGAAGTCCTGCATTTGAAATTTGTTTGTGCCTGAAGTAGAGAAATCAAGTGGTGCCCCTTTCTCGGGTAAAGGGGAAAAAATACAGCCTAATCCTATGCATTACTTGGAAGAAAGTCTTGCTTTCAGTGAGGCTTACCTTTTAGCATGTATGCATGGCACTGGCAGTTATATAACTGTTCATTTACTGATGTTTTAATGGTGACCTAAATATGCTATCTGATGTGTCTGCCATGCTCTGCTTATCTATTATTTTATTTATTGCATTTCTATCCAACATCTCTAAAAGTTCAAGGGAGAATGCATGGAGAGCTCCTGTAATTTTATCTCTGTGACTAGAATAGGTTAAGGGAGAATAACTAGCTCAAAGTCACTTGGAACTCTGTGGGAACTTGAATGTTATTCTCTTAGATCCAAGTCTTAACTACTGACTGTTCCAATGTTTAAGTTTGGCTCTAGTATAAATACTGAATACAAGGTAAACTGTAGTCTCAGAATAGTTAGGGAGCCTGCAGTGGCTAATTGAAGTGCTGGATAATCACCTCTGGAAAATTCTGGGGCTTTCTTATGCAATAAAACCTGTGTATCTCACAGATTTTATCACTGCTGCTGTCTGATTTGGCTTTTATGTCACCTGGCAATGCTCCTCACTTAGCTAATGGGTTGAGGTACACTATATACAAACAATGTGGTAATGGATTTCTCTCACTTTCTAAGAGTTTCCCTAGTCACTGTAAGTTCTGAAATGCCACTGTTATTAATAAGGTGATTGGAACTATTTAGGATAGATTATCTGCCAGATGAAGATGGTAGCTTTAGAGGAATATCTGTGGAATTTCAGCTATGTTGGTTTCATAACAAGGGGTATAGGATGGAGGACAGATTTCCCCCAGGGAAAGAGATTGCTGAGTTCTCACAGAAAGAGTAAGAAGATGAAGGAAATTCCCTTAATTCCTCAGCTATTGGAAAATTCAAGAAACAAAGGACTGGGGAGCTCATTCTAGATCAGTGTTTCTCAACCTTGGCAACTTGAAGATGTGTGGACTTCAACTTCCAAAAGGTTGAGAAACATTGTTCTAGATAAACAATGAAGTGGATAGCTTTATCTGGATCTTCTTTGTATGGCATCAATCCCAGTCAGAAGTACTTATTCTTGAACTTTCAACCCAAGGGTTAAAGAGCTCCAAGGAAGACTCCATGCTAACTGTCCTGAACTCAACACATCTTTTGGGGCTCTATACCATTTGGCATGTTATTACTGACTCTTTTTTTACTTGTTATTGGTTGCCTGAGCAAGCAGGTTAATATAGTTCCAGGTTCCAGGATCATTCTTATTGCTATGCTTCATACTGCTTGTCTACACTCTCTACACACGCACACAGGTTATCTGCAGGAAGGACTAGATCAACAGGCTCCTTGCCTAGAAGTGGGAGAGACAGATTCAGCAACTGCTTTCTGAACTCATATATGAGACTAAGAAGCATGCATATTCTTGCTTCAGTGCTTAAAACACCTGATGCAATGTTTCAGTGCTGGAAATCAAGCCTGTCTAATGAGAGGCAACTTGCTATGATTCCAGTTTTTTCCTAAAAATGTATAGGGCAAACTTAAAGGAAACATCACAGTAGCTTCCTTAAATCCTCTCTCTGACTCGCAGCACAAAAATGAGAGTATCTGCCAGAGAAATGTGGATGACCTTTTCCAGGGATGATTGCTGTGCCACAGGGGATCTGAAAGCAATGTAATTGGAATATAAGAAAATGTGTTGTTTCCTCATCCTGTAGAGTTCAAAACTGTCCCTTTCAAAAGCAACCCAACCCATTTCTCCAGCTACTTTCCTATGCTGGAAGTCAGAGCTGTTTTCCCCCCAATCTCTGCTGAACTCCTAAATTAGTTTGCCACCTCAGATGCAGTAAAGGATCTAAACCCATCACTAGTTTTGCAATTAGATTCAGTTGCCAGTCCAAATATTGTTAAGTGGAATGTGCAAAGCTCGCTCCCTTCCTTCCTTCCTTCCTTCCTTCCTTCCTTCCTTCCTTCCTTCCTTCCTTCCTTCCTTCCTTCCTTCCTTCCTTCCTTCCTTCCTTCCTCTTTCTCTTGCTTGCTTCCTCTTTCTCTTGCTTGCTTGCTTGCTTGCTCGCTCCTTCTTTCTTTCTTTCTTTCTTTCTTTCTTTCTTTCTTTCTTTCTTTCTTTCTTTCTTTCTTTCTTTCTTTCTTTCTTTCTTTCTTACCAGTTCTTGGGATAGATAGAGTTAATGGTCTGCTCCAGAGCTGAGCATGTTTCTTTCTTTGCTACTGTTTCCCCAGAGACTTCTACATTGTCCAGCAGTAACTTAACACCAAACTGCTGTTGGCCAAACAGCACAAGGCCTGGGAGACCAGGTTTGCAGCCAGCACTATTTCCAGCATTAAACTACAAGCATGAACACCTACTTTGGACCAGGGCTGAATCCCCAACTCCTTGTCATACATGTGATCAGGGCAGAGAATGGAAGAGGAGTAGGAGACAGGGTGGCTCCAAAGCCTGGAACTGTGGTGTGTCCTCTGTGGGATTCAGATGTGGGGTGGACTCTGTGTGTGTGTGTGTGTGCGCGCGCGCACGCATGCTTGTGTGGATTTGGACACCCAAAGCACAAAGCTCTGCCAAGTCTGATGAGTCATTGCGGTTTTCTTTGCAACTTGGCTGAGAAGACGCCAGGTTATTCAGAGAGTTAAAACGGCAACAAATTTAGGGCAAATGGTCCTGGCTTGGACCAGGTGCTGTGTATTGACATGACTTCCCCACCCTGGCTGCAGAGCAGGAATGAAGACTTGGCACAATGCACGGTTCACCCCTTTTAACTGAAGAGGAGGGAGTGCAAGTAAAACCAAACGTCTCACTTGCTGCAGAAAAATTAAAAAGTTGCTGTTAAAAAGTATAAAAGATACCAGTTGGAGTGCACATAGACAGAAAGAGAAAAAAGGAGAAGGAGACAGGCTCATACTTGTGACCCTAAGAATGATAACAAAGCAAGGGAGAGACAAGATTCACATGGAAGGGCTAGATGGAGCTGCATTATGGGCAGTGTTCCAGAAAGGAGTCAGGAAGGAACTGAGGCAGGAAGTCCAAGTCAAGGAAGAGATCAAGGAAGGGAGCTGAGGGTGATGCAAACACTGGCATCAAAGAGCAAGGCAGGGGTCAGAGCTGAGGTCAAATCAAGAAGGAAGGACTGCTCAAGGTACACTCAGAAGCAAACCCACTTTGGAAGATTTTGTTGTTCAGCAAAAGCTAATTCACGCTGGAACCCTTTTAGTAGTCTGTCTTGCTCCAGAGAATCCAAGGGCCAATCTGGAGAAGACTCGAGGGCAGGCTAGGAGCTGAGGAGATTTAACAGAGCAGTTGCTCTGCCCTTAAGCTCTAAGTCTCATGGCATAGGGAAGTTACAGATTCAGAAGTTTCCAGTCTAAATCCCAGTGGTTCCTGATATACACAGATTTGGGCTATATTTTGGCTGATTAAATCTCTATAGAAAAGATGGTGCTAATGAAGAAAAATTGATAAAATAACAAATAGCATGGGAGACATGTTCAAAGATAGCTTTCTTGTGCATGGGCAGAAAGGGAGAAGAATGGACAGTATGCTTAAACTTGCATAGAACAAGTGATTGATGGGACAGAGTTGCAAAGAAGAAAGATCTGGTTGGACTAGCTGATTAAGCCAGTTTGCATTGTTGATTTTGGTTTTACAGATTATGTGAATCCAGCCATTGTGGATTATCAACGGTGGTTTTATGGTTTAGCATTATATATGAGAGCCAGTTTGGTGTAGTGGTTAAGGCACCAGGGTAGAAAGCAGAAGACCATGAGTTCTAGTCCAGCCTTAGGCTTGAAGCCAGCTGGGTGACCTTAATCAGTGGCTCTCTCTCAGCCCTAGGAAGGAGAGAATGGCAAACCGCTTCTGAAAATCTCTGCCAAGAAAACTGCAGGGACTAGTCTAGGCAGTTGCCAGGAGTCAAGACTGAGCTGAAAGTACCAAAAAAGAGAACCCAACAAATTGTGATGTAGTGAAAAAACATGGTTAAAACAAACCATGGCCTAGTATAGTATGTGAACAACCCTCCCCCCATGACTTGTAGCTGTTCATCCATCATTACATGTATATAAATCCAGTCATGTGCTTAATCCAGTGTAAATGGATATAAACATCATTCTGAATGATTATATTTTATTTAATTCCACCTTTCTTTTAGGAGCTAGAAGGGCCGGGCAGGGGGCAGTCATCTCCTTATTTTGACATGAAATAGGTTGCTGGAAGAGAGTGGCTAGCTTGAAGTCACAGAAGATGAGTGGGATTTGAACTTGTATCTCCCCAGTCCAGGGCCCATACTATAATGTGTAACTCCATTTTCAGACCATTTAACCACACAGTGAACTATCCTTGGACCAAGTGAACCTCACTATAGAACCTAAGCAATAGTACTATACATTTCAGTATGACAGTGTCAAGCTTCAATAAATTTGAACTTAAGCTAGACAGAATGTCAAATCATGCCTGCATTCTCTCCCACCTTCATAATTGTGGCATTATAAGCTCAGGGTAGGAAGTCCTTGCAGCATTAACGCAGATTTGCAGCAGGAGTTTTCCTTCAGGAATATTTCACAGTGAGGAGAAGGGAGCATGTAGTGCGTAGGCAGGAGGGAGAAGTTGATGTTGGCCAGTTGGCACGAGACAGAACCATCCCCTGGCCTGCAAGGAAGCCCCTGAGGCTCTTGGCCTCTCTGCCTGCCTTCCTTCCGTCCAGGACATCCCTCTCCTGTTTATGTTTTTAACTGGCTGGGTCAGTCAGGGGGTGGGAATCCATTTCTTTTTTGTTTCTCTCTTTACATTTATTAAGATGGTTTGTGTTGAAGTGGGGCTAGTGAATTCTCATCCTGCTGAGCAGCAAGTAGTGCTGAATTTTAACAACCCTGCTCTCCTGAATTTTATCATTTGTGCACATACAGGGTGTATTAGGCAAATCCTACGGGTAGGTGTGATGGAAAGTGAGGGTGGCCTTGGAAGATGGGGAAAGAGATACCGCCTAGAGAATGATCAGATAAAAGAGAAAGGAGTCCACGACAGGGTAACGGTCAAAGAAAGAAACTTAGGGAAGACTCGGTAACTACTCAGGGGGTAAATAGGGAGGGCGGGAGATTTGTGCTTTCAGACTTGCAAGGTTCTGTTAATGTAGCCTTACAATAAAGTAGAATTAGTTCATCTAGTCTTGTTCCCTGTCTGGTTTACTTGGGAGGGCTGACAGTAGGAGACGAGCCACCACCAGCCACAGGATTTGTGTAGCCGTTGCTCATTTTAGTGGTGAGAGTTAGGAGATAGCATTCTGCCCCTTGCTAATTAGGAAGGAGTTCTTTTCTTTTCTTTTTTCTTCGTTGTCTTGGCAATCAACTTTTTTTTTTTTTTTTACTATACTGTAACTTCTATGCCAATTCAACTGACCAATTCTGAGTAGTTTACTAGTTAAATAAAGTGCAAAAATGAAACAAAATTATACAATATAATATTGTGGCAGGGTAAGAGGCTCTTTATTGGGCAAAGTTGTAACTTTTGGGGACAAAGTTGTAACATTTTGTTTGTCTGTTGCCCAAACCATGCAAAGTGACATATAGATGCTTCCTGCTTAATTAAGATACTCAGGAACAGGCCCAGCTGCCTTTTGGTAAAAATGCATTAAAGCAGGGTTCCTCAACCTTGGTGACTTGAAGATGTGTGGACTACAACTCCCAGAATTCCCCAGCCAGCATGGCTGGCTGGGGAATTCTGGGAATTGAAGTCCACACATCTTCAAGTCGCCAAGGTTGAGGAACCCTGCATTAAAGGACAGATCTGCCAGGTAATGGAGGAGCGGGTTGGACATAGCTTGTTGTATTTTTGCTGAGATGCTGCGTGAATCCAGGCACTGTTGGAGGAGAAATCTGCAGCTGAAGATCTGACAGGAGCAAGCAGGTTCAAAAGGGAAGATCTACAGAGTGAACTGGCTGGTGGGAAAGACTGCAGTACTTAGAAAGGACAGACTGGGAGTGAAATGAGGAAAGCTTGACTAAGGTGCTGGAATTCCAAGAAGACCAGGAAAGAGTTATTTTTCCTTCCTCCTCTCTAGGCTTAAAAGCAAGCTTGAGAAGTGAAAGTATTGAAGCTGCCTAATGAAGTGAGCACATAAAAGTAGTGATAAGAGAGGCCTTTGTGAATCAGGAAGGGTGAGACAGTTAGGAAACTGTCAAAAGCTCCATATAGAAATGTCTGTACAGTTTATTCAGCTAAGGCCACTGTATATTTTAGAAATAAACTCAAAGCACAAATGGGAAAAGGACTGTTGGAGTTGGTTTGTTTGCATGGTGTCCTATATTTGTGGAAAGAAGCCCAGAAAAAACAAATCTTTGCAAGTCAAATGAGGAATTGAGTTTGGAGGAGAGAGAAGAATCCATACCCACAAAGGAGACAAGATAAAGGAAAAAAATGTAGAGAGTAAGGAAGATGATCCTGACAGAAATATGCAAGAACCATTATTTTATTTATCATATTTATATAGCCGCCCATCTCACACAAGGTGACCTGTATGGTTACTTAGGCAGAAGGGGCTGAAACATTTTTTAAGTCCAGGACAAGGAGATAACATTCAGAAGGGCTCAGGCAGATGCCTCCCTGATTCACTGGAGTGTAAGAAGGAGGAGGAAGTAGAGCCAATCAGACTTGCAAGATTCCGTTACTATAGTCAATCTCAGTAAAAGTAGCTTTAGCCTTTCTGTAGAGTTGATTACCTGGTCTGGTCTACCAAGTAGGGCTGACAACAAAAGACATTCAAGTATGAGGTCTGAATGGACCTTTCAAGACTTATTTTAATGAAGGGTGTGTGGCAGGGTAAGATACCCTGATTAGTAACCCTGTAAATTGGTTTCAAAGTTAAAGATTTTTTTTTTTTTAGCCTGTTTGCCAAATCCATCCAATGTGTCACATAGACACATAGAAGCTTCCTGCTTAATCAAGAAAGCCTGAAAGCAGGCATGTCTGCCTTTTGGTGAAAATGTATAAAAGACAGATCTGTTATGAGGAAGTTGTTGGACATTACTAATGCTGTATTTGTGCTGTGTGGACTGGAGGTGCTATATGAATCCAGGAACTTTGGAGGAGGAATCTGCGGCTGAGGATCCATCAGGAATAAGCAGAATCAAAATGAGAGATCTGCAGAATATACTGGCTAGTGCAAAAGACTACTGAAATTGGAAAGGATGACTGATGAGAACTCTGCAAGGAAAACTGGAACAAGGTGCTGATATTCCAAGATGCTTGAAAAGCACTTGAACAGTACTTGAACAGTACTGTAACAATAAACACCACTGTCATTTAGAGGAAAGCAGTGTTTGTATGGAAAGTTCCTGTCTTCTTACCCACCTTCTAACAAATATAACAGCTTTAGTTCTCATGAAAACACTCTACCACATTGATATCATCCTTCCCTGAAGCTTTTTGAAATCATCGTATTTTCACCAACTTCCTATACACTTTCAAGGAAGGGATCAATAACACCCCAGGGACAAGCTATTCCACAGGAGGGCAGCTTCACAGAGAATGCAAATTTCTGAGCCCCGGTTGCCAACCTTTCAGCAGAGTGAAGACTCAACATGCATTCTCTTTTAGTGTCTATTGGGCAGGGAGATTGTATTTGGAGTAAGTGGTCTTGAAAATGCCCAGATCACATGCCATACAAGACTTTATAGGTGATAGGCAGCACCTCGTATTGCACCAAATACAAACTGGGGGCCAGTGCAGCTCCCATAGCACAGGGTTTGAGGTTAACAGGCTTGACCTGTTAATGCATGCTGCACCAGTTTAAATTTCCAGTTGGCCTTCCAGGACAGCCCTATGTACAACACATTACAGTAGTCCAATCAAGAGTTGATAAACAAGTGAATGTGGTCAGCTGCCCCCATGCTAGGAAAGCCTCCAGTTGGTGCATCAATTGAGTCTGAACAAGACCTTCCCGGCCAGAGCCTCCACCTGTTTTTCAGGTAAGAGTGATGAATCCAGGACTACCCTCAGATTGCAACTCTGCTCTTTCAAGCAGAACATGACTCTATTAAAAGCTAAAGCTGGAACTATTTTGATATTAGGCCTCTCTCTGTTGACAAGGTAAAACAATGCAGGAATATATTTTCCAGCATACAGGACTCAGCAAGTGGATTTATTGTGGCAAAACTATGAAGCCATTGCAAAAGAATGTGAGTAACTCTAATATATCAAATGTGACCTCTATTTATAACAACAGTGTTCAAATTTCTTGCATCTCTTTCTCCTGGTCATTCTCTGTAAAAGGCTACAGGCAAACCTCGTTTAGGTGGGAAATATATCTTCCATCTGTTCCAATAGAGGCGAATATGTGTAGCTCAGGGTTGAACTTTGGAGTCCTTGAGGTTCTCTGAGCTTGGTTCTTTTCTTGCAAACATTTCATTACCCGGCTAGGTAACATCTTCAGTGCTAAAATGGGATGGGGTTTGCTCTCTATTTATATACTGTGGCCTGCCTTGCCAGTGCTGGTGGGGGTGGGGGTTTTGTTTTGGTCCTCTGGTAGTTCCTTGATTAGGGTATTGTTTACTGCTTGATTGTGTGCCTGGTGGTAACCTTTGCTTATCTGGGTGATGATTGCTGGTGAGGCGATCTTCTGGTCTTTTGTCTCTTTTGAATTGTATGTAGATGCTGTTTATCTCTATGTGTCTGTTAATTGCTGCCTTGACTGAATACCAAGCTTCCAAGAATTCTCTTGCATTTTTGGATTTAGCTTGGTCTAAAATGCTGACAGTTTCCCAGGTAAAACTATGGTTCAGTCTGTCCACCTGTTGTGAGATTAAGGAGTTTTCATCATTTTCTTCTGACTGCTAGTTGGTGCTCGTGGATGGTTCCTTGTTGTAGTTGGTGGATGGATCTGTTCCTTGTTGTTCCTTGTTGTGGTAATAGCCAGATCTAGTATCAAATAGTTTAACTTTGACTGTATGAAAACTAACTTTCACACTTGGAATTGGTCAGCTTTTAGATGCACAGCCACTTCATCTTACATGGGTTGTGCCTCAGCCTGTTTTTAACCATCTGGACCCTAACAGATTCCAAGCACTAGGTCAAGACTTCTGCATCACCTATTCTTTACAAGGTGGAGACGTAAACCTGAGTATTGTCTGCATGTTGATGATACATCCCTTGTGGTAACATACCACCTTTCTCAGAGGCTTCCTGTAGATGTTAAACAAAACAGGTGAGAGGGCCAAGCCCTGAGGCACCCCTGGGCTTGACCTCTCCCCCTAGAAGGATACCATGTTCTCTGATCCAGCAATATAAGGAGGGTCACTATCCTCCATCCAGGTCCTGCCATGGGTCATTTCCAACAGCAACAGATTCTGGTTGAAGACTGAGCAATAGTTATCTAATACAGCTGGATCCAAGGATGCCTTCTCAAGCAGACGGGTTGTCATCACCTATTTCAAGGCTCTTGACATTTTCCCCTCTTGCAACAAGACATTTATTACTGCCTGGATCCAACTGCTCATCTCCTACCTGTCCATTCATACTAGTCTGGTGAGACATGGATTAAGCTCACAGGTGCTGAAAGTGGATTCACAAAGTACTCTTTCCGCTTCCTTGAGATTCACAAGCTCAAACACTTCCCAGAGAATATTGTCAGATGTCACTTCCAACCACCTCCCATAGTCATATTAAAGTGATCTATCCATAACAAAGTACAGATGTAAATGCCCACCACCAACAGGTAGCATCTCATCAGTTTCAAGGTAAAGACCAGATCTAATGTATAACCACCTATGCCGGCTGGGCCTAGGATGACTTGAGACAAGCCCATGGTCATCATAGCTTGTCAACTTATTGTGGTTGTCACTTACTATGCAGACCCATTCTGGTATTTCTGTTGTTATGGGTATTCTTAAGATTTGTATGTAAGGTGCTTTTTTGTTTATGACTTCAAGTACCTCTAGACTCCTAGCAACTATATGGACAAGTCCATGAAGTTTTCTTGGCAACACTTAAATTTGATGTGTACTGTCTTAAAAAGCTTGCTCTGTCCAATGGTCAGAGATAGTAAGGAGGGACAGATCAAAGGCAATAAGTAGTAGAAAGTGGACTAGGAGGTTGACATGCAAGATAAAGCTATTTCAAGAAGGAGATATAGAGCCTGGTTACTTGAGGGACTGCCTGTCTCCCATGACATCTGCCTGGCTGATTCAAACTTGCAGGGTTGGCATGCTCCAGGTTCCTTTGATTAAACAATGCCATCTCTCAGGACCCTGGAATTGTGCCTTCTCTGTAGCAGTGCCTGCCCTCTGGAATGAGGACCTCCCGAGATGGCCTCCACTCTGCTGTTATTTGGAAAAGCTGTGAATACCTTTGGCAAGGGAGAGCAAGACCTCTCATTTCATTTTGCCTGCCAACTTTTATGTTTACTATTTATGTTTTAGTGATTTTATTATAATTTCTTTGATTATTGTGAGCTGCCCATTGAGAGTTGGCCTTTATACATTCTAGAAATTTCAAGAACGTATAAAGGCATTTCAAATACATGTTGGAAATGTGAACAATAAGAAGGGACATTTTATCATGCTTGGTGGATGTGTAAAAAAGCTAGAAAATTTTGGACTCAAATACATACACTGATTCAGAGGATTTTAAAGATTAATGTATAGTTGAGACCAGACATCTTTCTTTTGGGACTGATGGACAAACAGTTGGAAAAAAGTCATGGAACTGTGGAGTCCTTGGGGTTCTCTGAGCTTGGTTCTTTTCTTGCAAACGTTTCATTACCTGGCCAGGTAACATCTTCAATGCTAGAATGGGATGGGGTTTGCTCTCTGCTTATATACTGTGGCATGCCCTGCAAGTGTTGGTGAGGGTGGGGTTTTGTTTTGTTCCTTTGGTAGTTCCTTGATTAGGGTATTGTTTACTGTTTGATTGTGTGCCTGGTGGTAATCTCTGCTTATCTGGGTGATGATTGCTAGTGAGGAGATGTTCTGTTTCTTTGTTTTCTTTTCTATTGTCTCTTTTGAATAGTGTATAGATGCTGTTTATCTCTATGTGTCTGTTGATTGCTGCCTTATCTGAATACCAAGTTTCCAAGAATTCTCTTGCATTTTTGGATTTAGCTTGGTCTAAAATGCTGACAGTTTCCCAGTTAAAACTATGGTTCAGTCTGTCCATGTGTTGTGAGATTAAGGAGTTTTCATCATGTCTTCTGACTGCTAGTTGGTGCTCGTGGATGCGCTCTGCTAGTCTTCTGCCTGTCTATCCTAGTGTTTGTTACAGTCCTTACACTGTATGTTGTAGATGACTCCTGTTTTTTCTTCTTGTGCTACTGAGTCTTTTGGTTTACTTAAGATATTTTGGAGGGCTTTAGTTGGTTTGTGTGCTATGGAGATGCCATGTGGTTTTAATAGTCTGTTGGTGGTTTCTAAGATGTTTCTGATGTATGGCAGTGTGATCCTTTTCATAGCTTGTGTTGGTTGTGTTGTAGTAGTTTGAGTGGCTTTTTTATAAAGTTGCATGGATATCCATTTTGTTGAAAGATGTTGTATAGGTATTCTGTTTCCTTTTTCTGGTGTTCTGGGTTGCTGCAGTGGATTTGTGCTCGTTTGAATAATGTTCTTACACAGCTCCTCTTGTGGGAGGTTGGGTTGTTACTTTGGTAATGGAGTAGTTGATTAGTGTGGGTTGTCTTCTGATAAACTTGGGTTTCTAATTTACTGTTGTTTCCTCTGCTGATGAGGATATCCAGGAAGGGGAGCATGTTGTTGTTTTCTTCCTCTCTGGTGAATTTTATTCCTTTGAAGATGCTGTTAATGGTTTCATGTGTCTTCTCTAGTTGTTTCTTTTTTATAATAACAAATGTGTCATCTACATACAGGATCCATACTTTAGGTTGTATGTGGGGAAGTGCTATAGTTTCTAGGCATTGCTTTATAATCTCTGCTATGAGTCCTGACAGTGGTGATCCCATGGGTGTGCCTCTGATTTGTTGGTATATTTGTCCATCAGACTGAAAATAGGTAGTGAGGCAGAGGTTGATGAGGTCCATGATTCTGGGTATTTCAATCTGGGTGTATTTGGTTAGATTGGGTGTGTTGTGTAGTACTGCTGATATGGATTCTTTCACTAGTTCTGGGTTTATGGACATAAAGAGTGCTGTGACATCAAATGAGACCATAATTTCATCTTCATCTATGTGTACATCTTTGATTTTCTGGAGGCACGTGAGGAGTTGATAGAATATTCACTCTTCTCTTGAGATGTCCAAGCTTTTTCTGTCAGTATTTCGCTATGTTGTATGTTGGAGTCCCTGATAAAGATACTATTGGTCGGAGCGGTATGTCAGGCTTGTGTATTTTTGGTTGTCCATAGAAGTGTGGGAGGAGGGGTCCACTGCTTTTCATCCACTACTGTTCTTCCTTTGTGATCTGGCCTTTCTTAGTTAGGTTGTTAAGGGTTCTCTTGATTAGTTTGTCTAGTTTCTATATTGGGTTGGTGTTAACTGGGATCTAGGTTTCTTTGTCCTCTAATAACTTTTCAGCTTTTTACAGGTATTGTGATTTATCCATAATAACTGTGGTTCGGCCTTTGTCTGCTGGGAGGATGATGATCGTTTGGTTCTTCCTTAGGCTATTGAGGGCTGCTCTATCCTCTGCTTTGAGTTGGTGTTGATACCGTGTTCTTCTGATCTGTGGTATGATTGTCTGCCTTATGTTTTCTTGGGTCCCTGTGTTGTCCTGTAGTTTTGAATGCTGCTTCTAGGGCTGCGCAGAATTCTAGTTGATTAGAATTGTCCATGTTATAGTTGGGGCCTTTCTGGAGAATATTGTGTTCTGCAGTGGATAGTGGCCGGCTAGACATGTTGATTACCCATTCTAGTTCGGGTACCTCTTTGTTTCTGGGATTTAATTTGAGTAGTTTAGTTTGAAGTTTTGTTTTTCTTTTCTCTGCTTGTCTTCGGGATGTATTCTGGATGGTGGTTGTCAGTATATTAGTATGCTCTGGGGTCATGGTCAGTTCTGGTTGTTCCTTGAGGTTGTCTATGGTATGCTGGTACTTGTTAAGTCTGCAGTGTGCATGGAACTTTGTTTTTGTACATGATAACTCCAGTGAGATTATTGTATGCAGAAAGATGGAAAGATTTGGCAATACCTACAATGGAGGAATGTTGGTGAAGATGGTGGAACTCACTGACATGGCCAAATTAACTTCTCTGATTAGAGAAAAGACAGTATCTATGTTTATTGCTGACTGGAAACCTCTTAAGGGCTTTTTATGGAAAACAAAAAAAAATGAACTTATGATTTATGGTTTTGATGATTAGACAGGATAGATTATAGAAAGAAGAGATACATGTAACTTTAGAGAAAGAGGTAAATTTATAATTGTATGTATAACTGCTATAAAGAAAACTACAGAATTCCAGATTAAAGAAGATTACAAAAGCCACTTTTTTGTATCTTTTTTCTTTCTCCTCTATTTTTCTTTTACTTCTTTTCCTTTCTTGCACTTTTAGCTTTCTCTTTGATTTCTTTCTTTTTCTTTTTTCTTTCTTACTTTATATTCGTTTGTATTCGTTTTTAATCTTCTTTTAAAAAACTTTTAATAAAATTGTAAAAAAAGGAAGTTGGGCAGCATATAAATTTAATATATTATTATTATTAGTAGTAGTAGTAGTAGTAGTAGTAGTAGTAGTAGTAAAACAGCGTTTTGTAAAGTTGCTACATGAAGAGTGACTTCTGATATTACATTTTGTTACAGTACTTGTTTTTAAGGATACTTCTCACTAGAAACTTGTGGGCTAGAAACATCCTTTTAAAATAATAATTTTTAAAAACCTGTGATTTCCAAGACAAATAATCACTGGGTTTTTCATAGAGGTCCCTTACTGTTTAAGAGACCTTTTGCAAAATGCAGCCAGCTACTGAGTTATCCTGCTCCTCCTCCCATAATAGTTTTACCAGTTTGGGAAGAAGGACATTTTTGACATTTGTGGAGCAAAATATAGAAAAGCTTGCAGTCTTTGATGTGCTGGTGTGTGTGTGTGTGTGTGTGTGTGTGAAATCTAAGTGTTAAGTTTGTTTGGTAACTAGAGATAGAATGACAGTAGCAGAGTTTTACTATGCCTTAAGTTTTCACTGCTCAGACATGTAGGAAGCAGAGAACAATATTACTGTGAAAGGTAGAACCAAGATACCGTTCCAACAAAAGTGAGGCATGGAAGAACCTTCTCAAATGTGCTGGCTTGAAGGAAATGGCGGGTTTGATTTTTATCAGAGCTGCCGGACAGGATCAGAGGGTTAACCTTCCCCTGCTGCACTGTTTCCCTCTTCCACCCCCACCCCAGGCCAGCTGCTGTAAGCTTCAAGGGAGGGGCAATAGAGGAACAGCCTTTAAAGTCTTACTGGTTCAAGGCCAACCTGCTAGACACAAATGCTCTTAGTTATTTTATCTTTAGAAGAGGAAACCTGCTCAGCAAGTCTCTTGACAGCTTCTGCAGACAGTGTTGAAACCTGCTCCTTCGCTTAAGTACTTAACAAAAGGAACACACTCATTACAAGCGCTGGCATTCAGCCAAATGTGCTTGGCTGCTGTGGTGCAGGGGAATTGACAACCGACAAAAGATGCCCAGATTCTGCCCTGTGCTAGTTCTTTTGCATGCCTTGTGAAGCATGTGCTATCTGGCACAGAAACAAAATTTAGACAAGACCCCTCTCAAGGATGGGAGGACATTGTGGATTTTAATCCCCCCCCTCAGAAAAAAAGGCTTAAAACAGAGTTTGGCTCTTTATACTGCTGTTGTTCTTCTCAATGTGGGAAAAGGCTAAATGATGCTTTACAAATGCATGAATTGTTCCTCCGTTGATCCGAGCTTCCATTATTTCTACCGTTTTGTTCTGCACCTCATGTTTCCTGAATGATGCTCACCATAGCTGCTCTCCTGCTTTGGCACTTTTTCCCTTTAAGGGTCATCATACATACCTTCATATTCATTGCTAGGTATTTATAGGTGCCTAAACAAAAAGTCAAAATGTCTATATCTAATCTTGATAGTAGCTTAACATTTAAATGATATAGAAAGGGGGAGCCGTTTGAAGATTTGTTTTGATGTTGTAATCTCCGTAGATTCCTGGTAGTTTCTATCCTAAAATAAGCATATAAAACACATTAAAATAAATCCAAAAATAATCACATAATACTATATGATAAGAACGTAGACAAAATTCAACAACAACAAAAAAATAGAAATAAAAGCACAGTTGGCAGCTATCTCTAAGTCTAACTCTAGCCATTGATCTCTGTCTCTACTCCTGTCTTTCTCAGTGTTCTAATAATGTAATTTCCATTCTGGTCAATTTCAAGCTCTTTCTGCCAGCCTCTAACATTTCCTTGTAACTTCCTATGCATTCCATTATTTTCTCACCTGTCATCAATCTATCAATATAATCCACATCTGTTCACATTCCCCTTCTCTATCCACTTCTCCTGACAGATTCCATATAACCTTCCCAATGCACTCTAAGCACCAAAACCTAAACCTTATACTCAGGGATTAGCCATCCTTTGAGAGATGCTCTTAGAAATTATGGTTTGCTGACACTTCATAGGAAGCCGATCCTCTTCTACCCTACTGCTCTTCTCAGTTTCACTTTGCCTGTGTCATATCCTGAAGCTCTTCTCATTCATGGGCAGCAGGACAATTCTGGAGCTCATTCTACTTGATGGCCCAATAAGAGTTTATTCATTTTGTGCTGGTCTCTTGAATGTGTTTGTCAGAGCCAACCTGCGCATGTCTGCTGACTGCATTTCAGTTTGTTTCAGGAGAGATTCAGTTCTTTGGGACAGTGGACAGTGCATTTCTAATGTTACCTAGCCTTTCTCTTGTAAGAGCATTTCAAGCAATGTATAATTAAATACCTTTCTGTACAGGTAACACTTTGCCTAGTCACCAAGCAGAGCAGCAATCAAATGGATTTTCTTCAGAGCTTCAGCAAGAAAATGCAGACTCTTCAAAGTGCACACAGGTAGTTAACTCAAGCCAACAAAAGATGGAGCAACTGAATGTAAGTCATCAAAGAAACTTGGGTTCACAAGCACCAGGTTCCAACATACCATCCCCAAGCCCACTGCAGTTCAGGAAACTCCCAGTGACTCCCAGGGAGGCCTGCATATCTAGAATGTTACCACTGACTCAAAACCTGGACAACCAAGTTTATGAAAGCATTGGTATTAAAGAACAGGAATTATGTACCAAGGATTGGTTGGAAGGAAGAAAGGGCTCCCAGTCGGCAGCTAATAAAAAATCAATCTGTGGCACAGCACATGGATTTGGAGCAGGGCCTGCAGAGCTTGGTGGGAAAGATTCTGAAGCTGCAGGATCCAATAGCACGCAAGTGCAGCTGTCTCCAGCTCCACAATGCCAGGAGTCATATGGCCAGTTGCAGGAAATGTTGCCTGAGAAAGAGGCCCCACCTCAGCTTGACTCTGACTCAAGGAGACTAAGTGCTATGTATGCTCGAGTGTGCAAGCGAACCAAGGCATCTCAGCCAGTGCAACCTGAAAACCACGATGAGCCTATGGAACAAGAAGAGGAAGAACCCCCACCCATTCCAGAAAAATGTTTTGAGCTCATCTATGAAAGCCTGGACATTGATAGTGAAATGCAGGTAGGGGGCTCATAGGTATATGACTTTCTAAACCTGAAGGTGCACTGTATCTTCTAATCTAAATAGGCAACTATAAGTATATTCCACCATGCAGAAAAGTCAGTTATGTACTTTCATATGGTGTTCATGAACCTCTGTGGTATACATGTGCTAGTAAAGAATTACCTGAAATGTAAGCTTTTTTTTTTTTTAACAATTCAGACTGCTACTATTTTCCATCTTCCAAAAAATCCTGGTACTAGAAATTGATTCCCTTTTCTTCCACTTCTTTAGCAAACACTTTTTCCCTTCTGACACCAATTCTGACTTCCCTGGGAAGAGGGGGTGACTGTAAAACCAGTTTATCTTTGTGATTTGTATATGATGTTCATCATGGGATAATACTGCTGAACTTATCTCAACCCCTGATTTGATGGATGTGGAAAGTGTGTTTTAGAAGAAAGAGCTGACAAGGGCTGAACAACTACTTGCATAACTGAGGGTTCTTGACTCACCTGTCTTTCATCTTGGAATTAAGGAAACAGTAGCAGGATTGTTATCAGTGGTAGGTGGAGCTTACAGCTTCATAGAAAGCAAGAGTGATCTGTACATTCAAGATGAGAAGCAGCCACTTTCAGGCTTTCCAGCAGCTTGGTGCCCTCTGTGATACAACCTCCTTTAGATGAATGTAAGTTGGACCTCTCCAAATCCGGGTCCTTTCTTGGAGTATACCCTGGGAATTATGGGTTTTATTATCCCAAACCTTCCATAATCTGTAAGCATAACCTGGGTGATGGAACTTGCAGGTAGAACATCCAAAGAGACTAGGATTGGGGAAAGTGGCTTTAAGTAACTCTAAAGCAGGGGTTTTATGTGGGATTTTACATCACCACTCAGTTATGGCTGTTCATGTTTGAATTGGAATGTTCAGAATTGTCACAAGCTCTGCCATAATTTAATTCCCACAACTCTAAAGAGGGAGTAGAAGGAGAGAGGAAAGAAATAATTTCCCAGTCTTGGAACTTACATTCACCAAACTACAACCTTGGGGTAATTGTTTTGCTCACTAAAATGAGAAACTGCAATGTACAAATGATAGGGCACATTTTGCATTCTATCAAATTATAATATTCTAAATATAACAAATCTATAGCATGATAGTATCAAATATGTATTTCATCTATTTTTAAAAATAATTTATCTTCACTTTTTGCATTGACAAAGGAATCAAGGCAGCTAACAAAATTAAAATGGACTTGAATATCAGCATCAGTAGCTTGTTTGCTTATTTATTTATACAATTTATAGGCCACCTAATTCCCAATGATCCTGGGCTGATTACAATTAAAAGTGGGGGGGGGGGAACCCAGACCAAAGTATTCATGAGTGGCCCAAAAGGTGAAAGATAACCTACCCCCCATCCAACAGAGAAGGCACACCTCCAGGATCCCAGTAGACAACACTGCTTAATTGATGGGACTTGAAGCAAACCCACCCTGCCCGATCTCACTGGATGATCAGAAACAATTGGAGACCATTTGTCCTTCAAACAAGGAGGCCCTATACAATGAAGGGCTTTATGGGTGAGAATCAGGACCCACATTTGGACAAAGATAAAAAATTGGCAGTGTAGCAAAGACTCCAATCCCTGAGTCCTGAGGGCAAAACAAACAGGTAAGTGCCCAGCCCCAGCACAGAGGACAACTTTCCAGCACTAGTAAGGACTCAAGATGGACAAAACAGGCCCACAGATGTCTCCACCCAGCCTGGCAGTCCTCCCACAACACCAGAATCTCCAGCTCCTCTTCAGGAGCTCCCACTGTTCCCCTCTCTGGGCAAAAGCACCCAGGGGATAAATCAACAACCCTGGCCAAATGTCCAGACCTGGTACCAATGGGGCAGTAGAGAGTCCTCCAAGTCTCAGCTGGAATTGCACCCCACAAAGCTGGCAGTCCTGCCGCAACCAGCTAAACTCTGCCAGTTGGTGATTGGGAACCTTGCCCAGTCTTCCCAACTGCAGCCCACCTTGCGTTGAGCTGGCAGGGAAACCAAGCCATGCCCAGATTCAGGCCTTAGGCCATTCTTTCAACAGCCCACCTGCACGCTCCCTGCTGGCCACCACAAAGCAGCTGCACTCCCGGTCCAGACCCAAGGATGGTCTCTCACCATACGCTGGTTCCCACCAGCTGGTTATCTGTACCGATAGTTACTAACGAAAGAAAGGAAGCCTATACGTGCATGAGGGATCAAGCTTTATGCTTCTAGAGAATTGGTTCTTTATGGGCTTCTCTGTATATCACGGCACTCCAGCATGTTTCTGGTGGTGCTTTTGGTTTGAGCAGGATATTGTCTAGGCCTCCTAAGCTAAAGAAGGTGACCCAGATCCTGTAGTTTGAGTACTGCAGGGAAGATTGGTGATGGTCAGCTGCTTTTCAGGCAAAACTTTCTACGAGGCTGATCTTACTGCCAGTGGTGGAATGATAAAAGTTGAAATGGTGATGCTTGCATCTAGTTGAACAGATTCAATCTGGAAAACATTTGTAGTGAATGCAGACTAAATTGTATTTTAAGTAGTCCCGTGAAATAGAACAATAGGGCAGAAGTATGGCATACATGACTTAAAAGTAATTTAGATCTTGTTATTTATGAAAGTCTAGATGAGTTGAGCTTTAATAAAATTCAGCAATTCAGGCTTTGCCTAACTCCAGGCTAACTCTGGGTGGCTCACAATAAAAACAAAGTAAGAAATACAATAAAAAATAAAAAGGATGGTGAATCCAGCAGCAATGCCTATCCACACAAACATATTCAAAGGCCATCCCCCAACCACCTTGGCTCAAGGCCTGGGAAGACAGCCAGATCTTTAAAGCTTTCTGGAATTCCAACAGGGTGGGAGTCTCACAGATCTCGGGGGAGCCTCATTCCAGAGCACAGGTGGCAGGACAGGAAAGGCATGTTTCTGGGGTCCTAATAGATGGCACTCCTTGATCAAATGAACCCAGAATGCATCAACCCTGTTGGATCAAACCAGCCAGGCCAACACCTGGGGAGATAGGTGGCTCAGTTACTCCATACAGTAACCAGGCGCTGTGCCATGTAGGGCTTTGTAGGTCATAACTAGCACCTTGGATTGCACCCAGAAGTATACTGGCCACTAATGCAACTCACAAAACAGGGATGTCACATGGGCATACCCAACACTGCCTGCTCTGCTGCATTCTAGACCAGTTGAAGCTTCCAAGTGGTCTTCAAGGGTGGCCCCATGAATACTGCATTGCAGTAGACAAGCCACAAGGTGACTAGGGCATGAGTGACTATCTGAAGGTCCTACCAATCCAGGAAAATATTTTAATGCATTGAAGTTCAGCTTTCAGATTTCAACTAGCAGTGGAAATAGTCTAACAAAGGAATGCTGCCAGTTCAACAGCTAAAGTGAAGTAACTATATTAAAGAAAAGTAAATGTGCCTCCAAACTTGTTCTTTCTGTGTTTCCTCTTCCTTTTTAATTGGGGTGGGTGGCTGGGCTATCTTTCATTTAGTCTTGGTGACTGTCTGGACAGGTCCATGTAGTTTTCTTGCCAATATTCTAGAAGTGGTTTGCCACTGCCTTCTTCCCAGGGATGAAAGAGAGAGCGACTGGCCTAAAGTTACCCAGCTGGCTTTGGTCCTAAGGTGGGAGTAGAACTCGCAGTTCCAGTTTCTAGCCTGATACCTTAACCACTAGACCAATCTGGCTTTCCTGTGTAAGCTAGTAAATCGTAAAACTTGAAGCTCTTATCATCACTTCATTCATAAGCCATCCATTATTCTGGCTTACCACCATTTAAAACCACACTCCTTTCTGAAAAATGTCCTGTAGTTGCACTCCGCTGAATAATTACTCGGTGAGGTACGCCAAGTTGCCAGGAACACAATTTAAATAAAAACTGTTATTTGCTTATTCCTGCAGAGCAGGCCATAATTGTGGGGAAAGTGCTCATTTGATGAACTTTTTGTAATGTGCTGTGCCTGGAATAAAGGGCATCTGTTAGAGCAGGGTTTTTCAACCTTGGCAACTTTAAGATGTGTGGACTTTAACTCCCAGAATTCCCCAGCCGGATGGTTGGCTGGGGAATTCTGGGAGTTGAAGTCCACACATCTTAAAGTTGCCAAGGTTGAAAAACACTATGTTAGAGCATTTGCACTATATGCAGAAGGTTCCTACTCTAAAAGATTTTAGATGGCAGAAGTGGAAGGATCTCTGTCTAATGGTCTATCAAACCCTTGGTTGGCAGAAGCAGCTTTCAGACTCCGGCCAGGTTTACACACTATGGTTTGCTCAAGTAATAAAACACAATTGACTGGTTCATATAACATGCTGAGGTTCATAAATCATGGTTTGAAAAACTCAGCTAAATTTGCAAAACAAACCTTACGATCATTTAGACTTTGATGCATGAAGCAGTTTTACATACTCATAGAAAAGTAAAGTTTGTGAGAGAAAAGAAGCAAAGATCTTGCAGAAAGTCTTAGGCCAACTTTTTTCTAACCTGCTGTCTTTCAGAGGTTGCACCATAGCTCCCATTGTGCCCGATGAACACTATACTGCCTAGCATTATGGGAGGTGGAGTTCACTGCAAGTCAGTGCTTGAAAAGGTGTGCTTTCCTCCTTGACTTTTTCTGCCCCTCCCATTCTTTCTCCTTTTTTTCCTGCAGGGAGGCGCTTAGCCCTTCCAGAAGCCTCAGCAGCAGGAAGCAGATAGAAAACTCCAGCCCAACTTGTGACCAGCCACCCCATTCCTTGTAGAGACATTGGGCCTGAGCAGGGACAGGGAGGGGGAAAAAAGCCCCTCCAGAGCTGGATACTCCAAAGGGGTTCTGGAGTTGGTGCACGGACATTTGATGGCACCCTCCATTATGGGATGCCTAAATATTAATGGCTCTAGAAGAACTGTGTGAAGATGCTGCTTCCAGAAACAAAATGTACAAGATCCACTTGGACAGACCTACCACCCTGTAGGTTTTATTTTGTCTTGAAGACTTTGACATTCTTTGGAGTGAACGAGAATACCATATTTTCTCAACCACAGCAAGCTACGCTTTCTTCTCTGTTCTTTCAGTCTCTTGAGTTGACAATGTGATTCCACCTAGCATGTAGGTGTGGAACCTATTGTAATTTCCATAGTGAGTTGCACAAGTGAGGTGTAGCAAGAAAACAAGAGCAGCCAGGTTTTGACATCTTCAGGGGACTGGACACATCTCTTTCCTTTTACCTCGGTGCTTAGACATATAATGTAGTTCCTTGAATACCATGACTAATTAAATAGCAGCCAGCCAAATATTCCTCTTTGTCTGGTATGAATTTGGGGATTGATGTTTTTTACATGACTAATCTTCTGAGCTTTGTGTACTGATGTACTCTGAGAACAGGTGTCAGTGATCAGCTGTTCAAGGCCTAATTCTCACTGATGTGCTGGTGACCTGTCTCTGAGCTGTACCACTTCAGATTATAGGTGGGGGCTTATGTGATTAATTGAACTATGAAGAAATTTTTATGGTTTTACTCCCTTCGCATAAAACAACATCTCAGGGAAAATCCTTCTCTTCGAATATGCTAGTCTTCTATTATTTGAGAGAATAGAGTGCCTGCTGAAGGTATCTGGCTATCATGAGGTTTCGTTCTCTGTGGGAGGTCTTCCTCCTTTGGAACAGCTTATTCCTGAAGCGAAGGTAGCCCCTACTCTGGCCTTTGGAGTTGGATTGGCACTGGAACTGAATGTGGGTTGTTTTTATATAAGCTGTGACATTTCATATATTATTTTATTGATATTTGCACGGGTAAATTGTTACTGTTGCTCAGAAGTATGCCATTTAGAGCCATTTAAACTGAAGTGCTAAATAAATCTTACAAATAAATAAAATAAAACACTGCATTTTACTTGAATGTTTCTTAATAAAAATTAATCATTGGGACTAGTGCCTGAAATCTGCAGTGGTACACTACAGAGAAAAAAATTATTTCAATGGGAATTAGGAAATTAAAAGGGAAGAGAATTATGAGCTATCTCCAATGAAGAATTTCATCTATCCTCAGTTGGATAGCTAACTAGAAGATGGTTGGTGAGATTTAGGGATGGTTAGAGGAAATGCTTTTAGTAGAAAAGACATCACTGAAGATAATTCAGTATCTCATAGCTGTAGAAATGATTATGTCTTTGTAATTTTTCCACAGGTCATTAGGAAGGTGAACTTAGTCCCTAAATAATTTCTATTTTGCTGGCTAGACACAGGGCAACATAGATAGCGCATTAAGTTTGATAAGGCAAAGCAACAGTCACTCTCCACAAAAGGCTGCCTTTCATTTACATCCTTCTCTTATATGAAACTGAGGATAAATATTCAGAAGGGAGAAGGAACAAGAAGGGTCTATCTAGAAACATTCAAGCAGGAGGCCCAGATGACCCATGTGCTAAAACCCAAGACTTAGTCAAAGAGGTAATGAGTAATTCGTTTAGCTAGGTTGACCACACTGGTTTTATTTGGAATTCTGTGTGATTATTTTCCCTGTTCCCAGTGAACTTCATATATATCTATATATTTGGCTTCTTTGGTTTTAGAAGGGAATTTTTCATTAAACTCTTTCCCATGTGCAACACTACACAATCACACAACTACCTCTTGTGTTTCAGGATTGGCACAAGATTTTTTAAGTTCAGTATTTCTAAGCTTTGGGTAGGAAGATTGAAAGCATTGTCCTTTCTATTTCCTAGAGCTGTGCTGAAGGACCAAGTCTGGAATACAAAGCTTAAGAAGTCTCCAACTTGACAAACTAGGAGAGTGAGGAGGGTGTTTTCCTGGGGAGCTTTTGGAAGAAGGGGTCTGCCAGGGAGCTGTTTAATCAGTGTTTCCCAACTTGGGCAGCTTCAAGATGTGTGGACTTCAATTCCCAGAATTCCCCAGCCAGCATGGCCATTGTTAAGAATTCTGGGAATAGGTGCTACCATGATGCTCTTTCTTTATGTACTCTTTGACTAGAGAGCTGCTGGGAATCATAAAGAGACCTCTTATGAGTCTGGGCCTTGTACTAGAAAGCCTCAAGACCTCCCCCCTTAAGAGGGGGCTCCTATAGTTTTAACAGATGCTATAATTGTTATAATTGGTCAGTAACAATAATAAAATTCTGGGAATTGAAGTCCACATATGTCAAAATTGACCAGGTTGGGCAACACTGTTTTACATTACAATCTCTCCCCCCTCATTCTGTAGGAAACTGGAAAATAATTATAATTATTATGTCATTATTATCTAAGTCTATAATGTCCGGGCACATAGATTTTGAGGAAGCAACTATGCTTTATGTAAAAAAAGATTCTCTATTACCTTTCAGTTGCTAGATGTACTTCGGAAATAAAATATGGGTAGAAAAATTAACCGCAGCTTTCAACTTGCAGTGTTACCCTTCTCCCAGCACTCTGAGATCAAAGAGGGCATTGTCTTCTGCCCTAATTCCCCTCTCCCTCCCAACACTTCTGAATACTGGCTGCTATCTGTCTTGTAAAGCAACAAAGGCACACTGTGTTAATGTACTGGCCAGCCCTGGGCTAGAACAAAGGGAGACCATTTAGAATTAGGGCTCCAGGATAAGCCCAATGTTGTTGCCTGGTTGGGGGCTGGCTGCTACTGAGAATGGAAAGCCTGGGATGGAAGGACAGCTGAAACTGAGATGAGAGGGCATCCTCATCGTCTCTGTCCTAAAAGTTTGGGTGTTTTTTTTCTCCCACTGTTTTTCTATGGTTAAACAGGCTTTGCAGGTTTGGGGAAGGATACAGAACATTCTCCTTTCCCCAGTGTACTGGCAATGACCATGGGACAAATAGTCACATCAAGGCAACCTTTGTCACTCTGAAAAACTTGGGGCTGAATCTCTTGTTTCTAATGGGGAGGAGATTCAGCCCAAATTCAGCCATGTGATTTTTTTCACACGGGACTCTCAGAATCTGCTGATTTGTTGGCAGCCCTCTCTACGATAATGTAAGACTGGCTGAGTTTACTCACGTACACCTATAAGAAGTGTATTTGTCAAGTGTTTGCATTCTATGCTTCTGAGTCACAAATCTGTCCTGATTGAATAAGGTGAAGTCTCCATCCAGTTGTGCTCAACCCCTGGTGATTCCATGGACTTCCAGGGTGTTTTTCAACTTACCATTCTAGCCTACAGCCTTACTATTCCCTGGTAGTCTTGCCTCCAAGTACTAACCAGGCCTGACTCTGCTTAGATTCTGAGCCCAGAAAAAGCCATCCTCCCCCCCCGCCCCACAGCCCTGACCATACAGAGACAAGTAATGGCTAAATCAGTCCATTTTCCTTTGATGCGCACATGCAGCAGAATTTGTACTTTGAGTAAGAGGTTGGGAAGTATTGTTCAAAGATAAAGTAGGACATCTTCTCAGTGCTACACTATTTGGGAGGTATTAGAGACCCCTAAATAAGCCACAAAAAGACCTCAACATTAATTAAACAATTGAAGGTTCTTGTGGGTTCAGTCCTCCCCCACCTCACCCCCACCTTCTATGGAACAGAAAGATGCCTGCTATGTCTCTCACGGGATTATAGAGCTGGACAGATCCATTGAAGTCATGAAGCCCAATACCCTGCTCAGTGCAGGAATCCAGATTAAAATACCCCTGCAGGTTGGCTTTCCAACCATTGCTTGAACAGATCTAGTAAAAGGGAGCTCATCACCTCTGTCCATTCCAACAGGGAAGGTTGCAGAGAAGGTAGTTGGGCTGCAACTTCAGCACTGGATATAGGACTGAAGATAGTAGAATAAACTCTATTTCTATCGATGCAGCCTGAAATTGTGTGTGTTTGCTTCTTTGGCAACCCATTCGCTTTGCTGACTCCCACTGAGACTGTGATCTGCTACAATTGTATTTGTCTCTATTAAATTTCATTCTGGTATTTTCAGCCCACTTTTCTAACACAGAAAGATATTTCTGAATGTTATTTTTGTTTCAGGGTATTAGCTATTCTACCCAAATGTCTGCAAATTTAGTAAGCATCTGCAAATTCAGTAAGCATTCTCTTGAGTTCATGAAGAAATGTTGAAGAGCACCAGGCCCAGTTCTGAATCCCATGGCATCATACTTTACCTTACTCCAGTTTGATGAATAAACAGATGATAAGTATTTTTTAAATAATTTTTTCAGCTAGCTATAGGTCCACTAAATAGATATACCATCCTCCCTATAATTAAATAGCTTGCAGATCAGAATGTTTTATACTGTTTTATACTTGTATTCTGCTCTACAAAACAAGTGCTTTGTTAGCCAAGATATATTATGTCCACAGCATTCCCAAAATCTATTAAAGAAGTTACTTATCAAAAATGAAACAAAATTAGTCTGACAGTCTTGCTCTTGACAAATCTCACTGAATTGTTTCTGGAGTGCTTATAGATCAATCCATTTTATGATATAAGGTATTAATCATCTCAGTTATCAAGGTTAACCAACATCTCTAATTCCCTTCTGGTGATAGGAACAGCATTTGCCCTCCTCAAATGTTGGTACTTCACTTGCAATCCAGTATTTGTTAAAATTATTTAGTACTTCATTCTTTGAAATGTATATGCAATATACTGATGTAATCTCATCTTTCTATGATCAACATTTGCAGGAGGTGGACAATTCTGCAGACTCTTTGCATGGATTGTATTTTTTCCCTTTCAAATGGGTACTGGAGAGAGAATGAGACGTGATAGAACTGTCTTCTAAAGAGATTTCCTGTTATGTCTTTTCTGACTTGCCAGCTTTTGATCAGTACGTATCCAAAACTGTACTTCATGCACATCAGTCATCACTGGCAACCTTTCTGCAGGTGAGCTGGGTGAGCAAGATATAGCAGATGACTGGAAACATCTTTCCGGGTGGTGACCACCCATGTACTCTTCTAGCCATATTGTATTGCTCTCTTTGGCACTAGGCTATAAAAATAAAATATTATTATGGAAGCCATCATTACACCAATCAATTTAAGAATTTTTAATCCCCCAGGTCATTTGGCTGCTTTTATATTATTGTCAATGCTTCTTTTAGTAATGGACTCAGCTACTGAGTGCTAAGTGGGCTGTGTGCTTAAGAGATAAAGAAGGATACATTATGCTGCTGAGAGGAATTCCTGGCTTCGCAGGGTTATATGTCTGAGAATCATAACTTGTCTCCTGATCACCCGAAGAGAATGTTGGAGAAAAAAAGAACAAAGAAAATCCAGGTAAAGAAGAGTCTGGAGGAGAGCAGGGCTGGCTGACTGAGTGGTAGTCACACCTTTTAAACAGAAGCATGTCACATACAAGCAATCTTCTGTAGCAGGTTTAGACTTGCTTCTGTTAGACATTTTATGCAGGTGGTTTTATTATTACATTTCACTCTGCCAGCTAGGCATTTTTATTTCAAGGGTGGGAATTATAAACAGATATAAAAATAACATGACATTAATTTGAGTCCTGGGTCATTCATACATTTGCAACATAATCCAAACTTTGGAAAAATCACTTTCCTGCAGTTAAGATTAGCCAACAGGCTGCTCAGTAAACAAATAGGAAAAACAGATAGTGTTCAGCAATGATGGGTTCCTAGAAGATGCCCTGTGTATTTCTTGTCACTGTCCATGGACTTTACCCTCAATCTGCCCCTTTGTACTTTAATTAGCTGGATCTATGGAGACGGATCACAGTCAATTACTTATATTAGATATAGGTGGTGACCATGTATGCATATGTATGCTTTGTAAAGCAATATTTGCTGTGCTTCCATTTCTTATGGCAGGCACAGGGTCATCATCTGATGGAGAACTTTTTAAAGAAACAGGTAGCACTTCTGGAAGTGGGAGTGGAAAGTCAGTGCAGTTTGGAGTGGGGAAACACTAAACTATCTGCACAGAGTGCTGAAGAATTTGGCCCTGGTTCAGCCATTGAACCTTAAAATATTCAGGAATACAGAAAGAAAGACTTTAATTTATAATGCTAAACTCTTGAGATTTTTTTCTTACAGTAGTCTTCTCAATGCATCCCTTTCAGGTGTGCCGAATTGTAGTTGCAGACATCACTGAAGGCACAAATTTGGAGAAAGGTGATTTAGGATCATTGCTATACCTCCAATTTTGTTTTCCCAACAAGACCTTTTTCCCTTGCTTGGGTGAGACATGCTGCATCTGGAAGATCTGGTCTTTCCCAACATTTCTATAGTCCTTGGCCAACCACTTGCTCTCATTATCTGCCTCAGCTTTCTTGCTCCATGCAGACTTGGCACAGATTGAGAAAATACAGTCAAGTTTGTTTAAGAGCTTTGCCCATGAAAACATTATGCAGATATGGTAAAATGGGCAGTTGTGTGGGGAACTGAGAGGGCAAAAACCATGGAAAAGTATTCAAGAGTATGTGGGCCGCCCATTTGCACAGGTCTCCTCAACCCAAGCATGAAAATGGGCAGATTGTGACAAGGGACTGTTGACTGGCTGCAATATATGCACCCTTAAAGTCCACTGCATTGTAATCATTAATGTCAATGTCTCTTACTGTCAAATAATTCTGACAGCAGGGAACAGTGCAGTCTATACTTTGTAGCTGGAAGTAAGTCCCATTGAATATACTGGAAACTTACATTGGGGAAATGCCAGGCATTCATAGCATACATTTAACCAGATCAGTTAAAAGCCTAATAGCTAAATTTGCATAACATGTTAAGTTTGGTTAATGTGAACCTCAATACATTTTTACGACATAGCAAGTTGTGTGGATCCAGTCTGTTTGTTTATATTCAATATACTGAGAACCAGCTTAACATGCAAGTTAATACAGTAACCAGATTTGAGTGTTTTGTGTGACTGCACCCAATGGTGCTTTCTTTTGAGCTGACACATAGAGGATTTATCAACATTAAGAAAATAGAGTGGATTGGCACCAGTTTATAAAAAAAAATACTGAAAAGTATTCTTGGACTACAGTATAATTGTATGTATATGTGTAGTTTATTATGATTGCCTGGATTAATTCTGAATAAATATGGATAGAATCACATGTTGGTCTATATAAAATAAATTGCCAGTGAGAAGCAACACGCATAGGAGAACTATGGAGGATACAGTTTCTGGCCAACAGCCTAGAAATCTTGAGTTAGATGGACTAGTCTGTTATAGTACAAAGTAGTGTTTTACATTGTGCAGAAGTAGAAATAGCAGGAACATTAGGGGAAGTGATAATGTATTGCTCGAGTTCTTGATTGGTGATCTTGGGCCAATCACTCTCTCTCAGCCCTAGGAAGCAGGCAATGGCAAATCACTTCTGAAATCTTGCCAAGAAAGCTGCAGGGACTTGTCCAGGTAGTCACCAGGAGTCAACACTGACTCGAAGGCACACACACACACACATAAAAATACAGTTTAGGCACAGATTATCATGGAGAAAATCCATTTATGTGGTCATTAAGACTTGACACCAACTTGAGGCACATAATCAATTAATCAGTGATGAATGTAGCCAAATATAGTTTGGGTTTCAAGAAAATAGAGATTAATAAACTCAAAAGGAATAATATGTAGATTTCCATGGCAGGAAAAGCTAATTGGAAAAGGGCCCAAAGAGAGGTGGGAATTCTTAAAAAACAGACACTAAAAGCACAGTTGCAAACAATTCAGGGGAGGGTGGAATGCAGTATAGCAGAAGACACCATTATGGCTACACAGAAAATGTAACAAAGATCTGAAAATCAGAGAAGGCACATACAGCATGAAAGATCATAAGAGGGATGGGTCACTATAACTACAGTACAAAGCCCAGCTTTATATAGATTGAATCAGAAGACTAAAGATCAGAATGTGCTGAGATTAGCAAAGAACATTAAGAATAGCAAAAAGGGCTTATCCAGATATGTTCAAAATAAAAGAAAAAGAATCAGCAAAATGCTCACAGGGAACAAAAAAAGTAGAAATATTCATATAGTATCCTACTTTGGCTGAGTCTTTTCCCAAAATCAGGCAGTTGACTGAAGAGGCAGGATGCGGCCTGAGGTTAAGAGAAAGATAGTTGGGGAATACTGCAAGTTTAAAACTTGCAGGCCAGATAAACGACATCCTGGAGTAGATGAAGGCACCTGCTGAGGGTCTAGTAAAACCACTGAATGTTATTGTTGAGAAATTCTGGGGAATGGGTGAAGTACCAATTAAATGGAAGAGGCCAAATATCCCTATTTTCAAAAAGAGGTTGACCCAGCCCAAATTGCAAAGATCTTGAAAGCAGTGTCCTGTAGTGACTATCAGAATTCAGCATGAATTTCTTAGGAATAAGTGTTGTCAGATTCATTTAGTTTCTTCTTTTGTAGATTTTTAGTCGATTATAGTAATGCTGTGGACATACTAGATCTTGATTTTGGCCAAAGATCTGACAAGGTACCCTATGGTTGTCTGTTCAGCATGCTAGTAAAGTATGGGCTGAATGATATAACAATTGCATACCTAGGTGACTAGAAAATAATGCTCATTGATGATTTTGATGAAGAAGTGGAGAAAATGCTTATCAAATTTGCAAAAGACACAAAGCTGGGCGGGATAACTATTACTGTACTCTAGAGCAGTGTTTTTCAAACTTGGCAACTTTAAGATGCGTGGATTTCAACTCCCAGAATTCCCCAGTCAGCCATGCTCTAGAGGACAGAAACAATATTCAATCTTGATAAGGTACAGAAATTGCTGAAAATGATAGCATTAAGTGTAATAGAGAAAATAATGTACTAAATAGAGAATGAGGGATATCTGGCTTGGCAAAGGACTTACAAGAAAGATCTTGGAATTGTAGTTGATGAGTATGAGTTAGCAATATGATACAGCTGCAAAAATGTCATGTGCAATTTTAAGTGGTATCATCACAAATATCATTTCCATACTGGGAAGTAATCATTCCATTTGATCACAAAACAAATACTATGTCTGGTTCTCAATCATCCCAGAGTGCCTGGCATAGAATAATGGATTCAAAATTACCAATCGGTGGCTTCCAATATAATGTTAGAAGAACTTCCAAATAGAAATAACACAGTAGTTTGACAGTAGAACAAGTGACCAAGGGAGGTGTTAATAAATGAAGCACAGGGTAAAAAGCCATTTATGGGGGAAGCTTAAATTTGGATTCCAGCAGGGTGTCAGATTTGACGGCCTCAATATTCCCTTCCAATTCTGTGATTCTGCTTGTACAAGTGAAACTCGAAAAATTAGAATATCGTGCAAATGTTCATTTACGTCAGTAAGGCAACTCAAAAGGTGAAACCAAGATATGAGATAGACGCATTACATGCAAAGCGAGATATGTCAAGCCTTACTTTGGTGTAATTGTGATGATTATGGCGTACAGCTTATGAAAACCCCAAATTCACAATCTCAGAAAATTAGAATATTACATGACATCAATAACACAAGGATTAGGAATAGAACAATATTGGACCTCTGCAAAGTATGAGCATGCATATGTACTCAGTACTTGGTTTGGGCCCCTTTTGCAGCAATGACTGCCGCAATGCGGCGTGGCGTGGATGCTATCAGCCTGTGGCACTGCTGAGGTGTTATGGAAGACCAGGATGCTTCAATAGCGGCCTTCAGCTCCGCTGCATTGTTCGGTCTCATGTCCCTCATCTTTCTCTTGGCAATGCCCCATAGATTCTCTATGGGGTTCAGGTCAGGCGAGTTTGCTGGCCAATCAAGCACAGTAATCCCATGGTCATTGAACCAGGTTTTGGTACTTTTGGCAGTGTGGGCAGGTGCCAAGTCCTGCTGGAAAATGAAGGCAGCATCCCCATAAAGCTCGTCTGCGGAAGGAAGCATGAAGTGCTCCAAAATCTCCTGGTAGACGGCTGCGTTGACCCTGGATTTAATGAAGCACAGTGGACCAACACCAGAAGATGACATGGCTCCCCAAATCAACACAGACTGTGGAAACTTCACACTGGACTTCAAGCATTGTGCATTGTGTGCCTCTCCATTCTTCCTCCAGACTCTGGGTCCTTGGTTCCCAAATGAGATGCAAAAGTTGCTCTCATCAGAAAAAAGGACTTTGGACCACTGGGCAACAGACCAGTTCTTTTTTTCTGTAGCCCAGGTAAGACGCTTCTGACGTTGTTTGTTGTTCAGGAGCGGCTTGACAAGAGGAATACGACATTTGAAGCCCATGTCCAGGATCCGTCTGTCTGTGGTGGCTCTTGATGCACTAACTCCAGCCTCAGTCCACTCCTTGTGAAAGTCCCCAACACTTTTGAATGGCCTTTTCCTGACAATCCTCTCCAGGCTGCGGTCATCCCTGCTGCTTGTGCATCTTTTTCTACCACACTTTTCCCTTCCACATAACCTTCTATTGATGTGCTTTGATACAGCACTTTGGGAACATCCAACTTCTTTTGCAATTACCTTTTGGGGCTTTCCCTCCTTATGGAGGGTGTCAATGATGGTTTTCTGCACAACTGTCAGGTCAGCAGTCTTTCCCATGCTTGTGATTCCTACTGAACCAGCCTGAGAGACCATTTAAAGGCTCAGGAACCCTTTGCAGGTGTTATGGATTCATTACCTGATTAGAGTGGGACACTTTGAGCCCAGAATATTGAACCTTTTCACACTATTCTAATTTTCTGAGATTGTGAATTTGGGGTTTTCATAAGCTGTACGCCATAATCATCACAATTATACCAAAGTAAGGCTTGACATATCTCGCTTTGCCTGTACTGTGTCTATCTCATATCTTGGTTTCACTTTTTGAGTTGCCATACTGACATAAATGAACATTTGCATGATATTCTAATTTTTCGAGTTTCACCTGTATGTCAAACCTGGAAGGCAGGGAGGTACCTACTGTATTCTTTAGACAAGAAATACCCATCATAGGTTTGCTAAAAAAGCAGTTATGTACAAAACTATCTGTGGCCTTTTGAAAAGCTTCATCTGGCCCAAACAGACCTGCACTTACTCTGAGCAGAAGTTCTTTTATGAGATGTATTTTGTACCTATTGCCAACTGAATGCCAAAGGTTTTGGCAATGGAACACCTGAATGGGGTTTAAATTCCAAACTTTTATCAACCGTTGAGTTGTAAATGAAGAAATAGCTGATAACGGTACTCAATAAAACAGCAAGTCGGGGAATCTTTGGGATATGTTACTGCAGGGGTTGGAAACATGTTGCTGCCCTGCCTTGCAGGTAGAGATGAGAAGGTTGCTCCGACTTAATCATCTGCTGCCCTACAGATACGTTGGGCCTGCAATTCCCAGAAAAATCCAAGAATCAGCGGGCTTCCCCCGCCCTTGTCTGAATGCAGTATATCTGTGTGTGTGCACATGAGCACACGTGGTTTTTCTCTCTACGACAAGATTCTTTGTTTTGAAAGAGCAACTTTCAAAGGCAATTTCAGAACAAGGGGATGTCCCTGTCCCTGTTTTTCAGATAAACAAAGAAGGAAGAGGATGGAAAATGGAAGCAGGGAAGCAGGGAAGCAAATAGGGAGGATGATATGCAATGAGCTTTTTATTTCAAATGGCCCCAATACCAATTTCAGAAAAAAGTTTGCAGGACTGGCAAAGAACAATTAACAGATTCATATGGAATGGGGAAAAAATGAGAGTAAGATCCATCTTCCCATCTTGGGTAAACATTCCACCAAGATAGACAAAGAAAATAAATTGCTAGAAAATCCCTACTCCACACATATTTTTAGAACATGATGCATGCACTTGTTTTGCCCTTTGATGGAAAAAATAAGCAGTTGTTATTCTACTGAAGGCACACTTTCCCGTTTCCATTAAAAAGCTTCTGCTAGCTGTGATGCAGAAGGCCATGGCATGGAGACCTTTTTACAACCAGGTGCTTCTTATAATAGTTCCAACCGTGGTTGTAGGCTGTAGAGCTGTGGGGAGAGTCATGTCTTGCTTGAACAAAAAACCCTCCACTCTACACCAAAAAAGCTACATGCATGCATACATATTCATCATGCTATTCTCCTTTTGGGTTAAGCAACAATATGCAAAAGGAGGAACAAAAAGTTGTTGATTGCATGTTTCCTTTCCTTATTTAGGTCTTTAATTTATTTGGATGACTACTTTTTGTTCCTCCTTTTGCATGTTGTTGCTTAACCCAAAAGGAGAATAGCATGATGAATATGTATGCATGCATGTAGCTTCTTTCGTGTAGAGTGGAGGAAAGGGTTTTTTGTTACTCCAGGGACTGCAGCTTAGGACTGCTTCTGGAGTCCTTTCTGAAACTTTCCTGTTGTTCAGGTGGAGAGAGAAATGATTGGCTCATTATATCCCCTGTCCTCAGTGTTTCAAGTCCAGGAGTGAAGCTAATCAAAAATCAGTTTCAAACTAGTTCGTGACAATCTAGAGGATGGAAATGGTGGTCTATGTCTAGATGTTCCAGGGGTGTGAGTCAGGGTAAAACAGCATCCTGTGTTTCCAACTGTCCTGAGGGCTGCATTCTTCTTGCAGCCATTTTAGGGATTCTTACCACAATGCACTATTTAGCCACAGAATTCCTAAAAGTGAGCTTGAGGTCATAGCTCAGTGGCAAAGCACATCCTTTGTATTCTGAGCATTCCAGGTATAATTCCCAGAATCTCCAGGTAGGATTGGAAAAAAGCCTACCTATCTCTTGAAAAACTCCCTCCAGTCCATTTTGACAGTATGGAAATCCACAGGACCATCTACAGGACCATCTACTCCCAGTAGTATCTGCCTGTCCACTAAAAATTGGATAGATCTCCATGACCCTTGACCAGGGAATGTCATCTTCAAGGATGATCATGCAAGTTGTCTCAATTGCTGTGTCCCTTCAATGGAACAGCATCCCCCCAGATATCTGAGTGGTCACTTCCCTACTAATTTTCTGGAAGGTCATTAAAAAGAGGCTATATATATTATTATGCTATTATTGATATGCTTTGAGTTTTTTTGTATTGTTCGTAATCCAACCGAAGTAGGGTGGGAGCTATGCTGCCTAGTTATTTGCGATTGGAATAACCTGTAAGCCAGTAAAATAAATAAAATATTAAACTAGATAAACAGTCTGTTACTTTGTTCTGTCAACGTGCTGAACCAGGTCAGTTCAAGACCTAGCAGCTGCATTTGTATAATGAGCCAAGCTTGGTTAGGCTTTCTGTAGATTAGCAAACCAGTCTGTTTTTTTAGTTTATTACTCAATGTAACATGCAAGCCCAGAAGGTGGGTTAATTCAGTTACTAAGATAAGAATGTTGTGCGGACAGTTAGTTAAGGCAACTGCTTATGCTTCTTTAGACTGCTCAAATATCCACCATGGGTACAATTTTCCATCTGCTGATTTAGAAAGCCACCCCAGTTGCCAGTTAGGGAACTCTCTTGAATTTCTACAGAAGCTACTATTAGGAGCCACTGGGCTACACAGTCAGGACCTGTTGGTTCTGTGTGTGGTGTTCCATGTTTTGACCTGTCAGGGCCACAACTTGGACTTGAATAACTTCTTGATAACAATGTTCCTCAAAGTTTTGGAATAGCCCTGCCCTACCTAGGTTGGCTATTGGGTCCTCTAAGACAGGAAACATTATAAAGGCATCTTGTTTGGGTTGGGATTGTACTTGAGCAACAATCATATTTTTGGTCAGCTTTGTTTCCATGCATTTCTTGGCTCTGATTCCCTGGCTCGGCTTCCCAGCTCTGTGCTGACAGCTCTCTACAGCTCAGCCTTGACACCAGCTTAAAAAAAAAAAAAAAGAGAGAACTGTTTTCTGTGGAGGCTTTGGAAGAATGAAAAGGATCTTCACCTTTTTTTGCATGATTTGCTGACCTTGAATAGCTGTATTTGCAAAACCAGCCAGGACTGTTATTGTCAGTCTTTCTGAAATGTTTGAGGATACGGATATAAGACTTCCAGTTTTCATAATACTTTGTGGAGCGGCCTTTTTCAATCTGATGTTCTCCAGATGTGTTGGGACTGCAATTCCCAGAATTCCCATCTGTTGTGAATGTAGTTTCCTTGCCAGGCAGCAGAACCTAGACTTTCCCAATAAACATCCCCTCATGCAGAATTTCATGATACTTTTTGTCATGTAAGCACAGACATATCCCTTTCTAGCTGGAGGCAGGAAACTTGAGTCCTTCTAAGAACAAAGGCAGAACCACAGGACGCAATAGAGGAAGAAACTGGGAATGAAGGTTGGGAGCTTCATGGAGCTAAGGTCTCCTCACATCCTCAGATTAAAGGGAAATCCTGGAAGGGAAGCAGATTATTCTTTTGTTCAGAAAATGTGCTATTTTGGAAGAAATATATAATTGTTTTAGGCAGAAGTTGCATTAGGTCTTTAATTTCTTTTTTATTGTGCTTGTCAAAATTTATTGTCTTTATTTCCATACAAATTAGGAAATTCTGTTTTATGCAACCCTTGAATCATACTTCAAAGAATCATAAATTGGAAAGGATCTTACTGGACATCTACTCCAAACTCCTGCTCAGTGCAGGATGTATTACAGCATTTCTGATAGTTTATTGTGTAGTCTGTCTGAAGACCTCTCACAAGGAAGAACTCATCACTTAATATGGCAGCCTGTTTCATTACCTGACAGTTCCCTTCTTTGTAATTTTTACCCATTAGTTCTGGTCTTACCCTCCTAATACTGTAGAAGTATTATCAGTCCACTCCTTCCTCTCTGTGACAATCCTTCAGATATTTGAAGACTATCATATTTTCCCCTCAGTCTTTTTTGTAGGTTAAACATACCCAGATCCTTTAACTATTCCTCATGCTGCTTGGTTTCCATATCTTTCACCATCTTAGTAGCCCTCCTCTGAACCTGATTCAATTTCTCCCTGACCTTTTTGAATTGTTGGCACAATATTCCAAATTGTGTCTAATCTGAGCAAAGTACAGTAGCATGCTCCTGAAAATCTAGTATTTTTTTCTCTTTAAAAATCATCTTGTGGTAGAGATGGTAGTGGTGGCAATGATGATGATGATAAAATTACTCTCTCTTTACTTGGACTTTGGGCTAGAGAAATCCTCTTTGCAGTAGACCAGTGGGAGCTTCTTTTATACATTTTTTCCAACTGATCCTCCTTGAAATGAATGTTTGCATTTTGGATATTTAAAATTAAAAGCAGGGGATATTGTTTACCTTCCTCTTTTTTCTGTAGTGAACTTTGAATTTGTTATCTTTTGTGATATAGCTTGATAGATATTTGTTATCTTTTTGTGATATAGCATGTGGCTGGAGTCTGAAATCCTCTAGCCACATGCCTCTAAACTACAAGGATAGAAGGTTGTATTATAGAAATTATTATTTCTATCTATTAATCATTGGAAAGGCAGCTCATTAAGCCCCCCATCCATCTACACCATTAACCATCTTTCTAATTTGTATTTCTCTAGAGATAGTGGGGATGAAGTTTGCCTAAACAGGCAAGTGCAGCTGTTAGCTGCAAATTTGTGCAACTCCATTTGACATTAGTGTACAAATTCACATTATGGGCAAGAATAAAAAAAGAAAAAAATCATATTTTTGTTTATAAGATTCTTATGCCATGTTGGATATTATCCTAATTTGTACACAGAGGGAGGGAGGGTCTATTCACTTTAACTTCAGTCCCATCAACATTTCAAGTCCTTTTCTGAATTTCGGCTGTAAAAGGCTGTTTTCCTTTAGTGTAGATGCTGTAAATATAATTACATAATTATAAAGAAATAGTTATCTGAATGTCTTGTTTGATTGGATCTATTGTTAAGACCAGGATTAGAAAGCATATATGCAAGGCTGGGAGAAAAGTTGAAAATTATCCATACAGTGCTATACTGTGCTACATTGAAATAACCTTGACCCTGGTTCTAATTCTGAATTGTTGGCATGCATGCATATGCCTAATATTTATGAACTTTATCTGCATATATTGCCAGGATTGTCTTTAATTGGAAACTCTGAAAAAATAACAGTTTAAAGCAAAACATTAAGTGAAATCATTAAAAATTCCTGCCTTCATGTTTTCCTTTTGCTTTTGGATAGGTACACTACTGGCAAATCACAGCTTACCAGAATCCTAGCTCACTTCATTGCTTTTTTCATGGGACAGCAATTCTGCCCTGTTAAGGAAAATAAAAGAACAATAAATCACATAACTAACTTTACTTTTCAGTGAAAAGTATACCAAGAACTTCAGATAGTATATATTTCAGCTGTTGCTATGGCCGTTAATTAGGTAAGAACACTTAAAAACAGGAACAGGACTTTTTCACAAAATGAATGGCTAAAATAGGAGCTATACCTTTTGACTCGTATCTGTTTTTAGAAAGACTCCATAAGATACTTATCATTCAAAATTAAAATTGGGAATGTGATACATGGGATGGATCAATTGCCCTTCACTACACTCTTTCTGGATACCCTGTTTTTTCTCTTATAGGATCTATTGCTCCATTTCCAAAACAAAATCTGTCACATCAAGAGACAGTAGCAAATGATTCATTCGAAATCTAGATGGCAGTTACAAAAAGCAAGATTGCAAAATCTGAAGGGGCAATTTTAGGTCACTTTCATCACCCCATAACTGGGATGGCTGTAGCCTATTGTTTTAAAAGGATTAAATCGGCTTTTCATTCTGGTGATATTTGGTATTCATTAAAGTATGTCTTATCTCTTATGCTAGAGATAAGTTGCCTTTTCAGGCCAGTGAGGACATTTGGAATGTGTGGATACTCTGACAAAATGGTTGCTTGTCATAGAGAGCATGACCAATCAGAAACACCAACTTATCAGAAAGCAAACTTGGAAGAGTCTTCCCCATCACCCTCTCTAGCCCTTCTTTATATCACCCCTGTTCACTTTTTTCTTTTTTTCCTGAAGAATAAGAGACTTTTCTAAGCAATATACTTGGATGCAACCACCCTCTATTTTTATTTTCCACAAGTTTCTATACAACCTATGTTGGGCCCAGAGACAGCAGATTTGGGCTGCAAAAATCTGGATCACCACTTGATTGACAGCAAAGAGGTCCAGAAAACTAACCAGATTGGTAGCTGTATTTTTAGATAATGCTGAAGACTGGTAGTTTACTTACAGTATCCCAGCTTTCCTGAAAAAATGACCAAATACGCATTTTTATGAACTTAGAATCCATTTCACAAACCTTATTGTTTTATCACATGTAAGTTTATGCAAAAAAGACTGCAGTTCAGCATGCTGACTTGGAGGCAAGCCTCAGTTCAGTTGGGCTTTGTTCAGAGTGTATGTATGTTTGTGTGTGTTTGTGTGCGTGCAGCTCATGGATTCAGTAATCAGTTAATCAACTGAACTTCCTAAAGATGAATCAACATTTATTTATTTATTTATTTATTTATTTATTTTTAAACTTGTATGCCGTCCATCTCCCCCAACGGGTGACTCTGGGCGGCTCACAATAACAAAAAGGAAAAAACACAATCCCTCCAACAATAGCTAAAATCCATAAATAATTAAAATAGAAACATACCTTAAAAATGTCCTAAACCGTCCCTATAATTTTTAGCCCTAAAACCTTCAAGATGCTGGGGGGGGGGGAACCAACCCCATCACCCCACCAGTCATCTCCACAGATGCGAGCCCCTTCCAGCCCCCAGGCCTTCTGGCAGAGCCAGGATTTAACCCCTTTTCTGAAGGCCATGAGGGAAGGGGCACACCGGATCTGGGGAGGCAAGATGTTCCATAGGGTGGGAGCCACAGCAGAAAAGGCCCTCTGCCTAGACCCCACCAATCGAAATTCCTTGACCGGTGGGGTCCGCAACATGCCTCTTCTGCTGGACCGAGTGGGATGGGCTGAAATAACCGGGGTGAGACGGTTCCTCAGATAACCTGGTCCTGTGCCCTAAAGGGCTTTAAAGGTGATGACCAACACCTTGAATTGGACCCGGAAACAAACTGGCAACCAATGCAGCTCACACAAGAGCGGTGTTATATGTGCCCTCCTAGGAGCATTGAGAACTGGCCGCGCCGCCGCATTTTGCACCAGCTGTAGCTTCCGGATACTCTTCAAGGGTAGCCCCATGTAGACCGCGTTGCAGTAGTCCAACCTGGAGGTGACCAGGGCATGAGTGACCGTGCAGAGGGCCTCCTGATCCAGGAAGGGGCGTAACTGCCACCCAACACAAAGTCGTGCAAAGGCCCTCCTAGCCACAACTGCCACCTGCTCTTCGAGCAGGAGTCGTGAGTCCAGGAGGACCCCCAGATTATGCACCGGGTCTGTCTGGGGTAGTGTGACCCCGTCAAGAACCAAAGATGACAAACTCCTAGATCTTGAGGCTCCCCGTACCTTCAGCCACTCTGTCTTACCAGGGTTCAGTCGAAGCCTGTTGTCCCCCATCCAGGCCCCCACAGCCTCCAGGCACCGGATAATTCCTTTCATTCCATGACAGCTTCTAAATAAAGTATCATTGCATTTCCTTAATTGTCATTCTATATTTCACAAACAGAATCCTACCATTTTTTAAATATAATTTTAGATCGACAGATTAAAAAAGAAAAAAACTAGATAGAGTTTACCTATACCATGATTTTATTTAATAGCCAGTTAAAGGTGTATTTTAGTTACAATTCAAAAGCAGAAATTATATTATTTTCTTCATTTTTAGAAGTAAATAAGATATAGAGCTTTGAAAATAGCATGGTGAAAAAGGCTGTTTTTCTGAACTTACCTTCTGCACCTGCTGATTTTTCCCCACACAAGGGATGCTGCTAGTGGTGTTCTGTGATTCGGAAACACGCACTGGGGGGAGTGAGGACATTTGGCAGCAGGGAACGAGGCCTTAGCTGCAATGGCCCTGAGCAGATTTATTCTCTGGAGCGGTGTTTCTCAACCTTGGCAACTGGAAGACGTGTGGACTTCAATTCCCAGAATTCTGGCTGGGGAATTCTGGGAGTTGTAGTCCACATGTCTTTCAGATGCCAAGGTTGAGAAACCCTGCCCTGGAGTATACAGAAATGTTTTCTCTTTTAATCTTCTTGAAGAGATATAAAACTCACCCGTGTTTCAGTTATGTTTCCTTCCTTCTGCTGAAAAAGATCTTGTGGTTCTTCTGTTTTTGTTGGGAGATCTGAATTTGCATTTTAATGGTTTTTAAAAGATAGAATTTACTTAGAAGGCAGATTATCAATGGTATTTAAATGAAAAAGCTCCAGATATTTATGCAAAACAGCCAAATTTAAAGCTCTTTTTTGAACAACACAAACAACCATCTCTTTTTTAATTATGTTGACTGCAGCCCCTGTCAGCTTAACCAAAGCGGCAACTCTTCTAGTGAAAATTCCACTGCTGTCATACCAAGGCTAAGAGATAACCCCCCTCCCACCTCCCCATATTCAATGAATCTGATGAATGCTGGCCTAATCCTGAGTGCTGATCAGTCAAAACGCACGTCCCTGACTTGTAGGAGTGACATAACAAGACAGTGAGCAAGCCAACAATAAATTTCCCGGATTTATCCTTTATCCTGCTATGATTCAGTTCTGTTGCCCCTGCTAACCCAGATGGGATGTCCCAATATCTGCAACAGTTACAGCAATTCTCCCTACCTTGCATTCTCTGCTTGGCACTTACTCACTCACGCACACGTACGCACTTATAATCCGTTGTGTTTCTTCCTCTTAGTCACAAGGGGATGTTGTTACTCTGAATCAGCAGAAAATGCTTTGGATGCCATCACCACTGCCAGCTTCATGACACTTTTCAGTTGGTTTAATTGACCTGTTTATGTACGAGCTTATGCGATAAGTGGCAAGGGAAGGCCGTTGACAGTGATGTAATATGAGACTTCTGCCCTCTTCTTCCATACACATTACTGGACAACCCCTGAAATCTGCTCTGAGTCAGATGCACAGACACAGACGGTCTGAAATATTTGAGCAAGGCAACTGGCTGTAAGATACTCTCTCCTCTTCTTCCTTTATACGGGCATTTCTGAGACTGAGAGACATTGTCTGCACTTCAAAACAGGAAGGGCATCCTGCAGGATTAAAAGGGTGGCATTGGTGGTGGTAAACAGCCACAAGTTCTGTTTAAATCGAAGCATTTTGAGAATCGTAACATGCAGTTACACGAGCTAGCTTTTGGTAGCTTCAGTTCCTGGCTAGAGATGGGATTTTGAATAATTTTGTAACTGTATTTTTAATAATCCTGCATATTTAAATCATCAATCCATAAAATAGCTATGCTTCTACTCGTGCAAAATTCTAAATCAGCTCACAGTACTGTAAAAACAACCCAAAATACACACATTTGCACATGTGCATAGTTGTACACAGATTATTTTAAATTGGGAATGGGGAACCCCCGTCTCCTGCCTCTCCTATTTTGCAGTATTCAGATCCAAAACTGTCAGTTGTCAATGATGTGATTCTTTTGCCCCTTTAAAAATTCAACATAGTAAAATGCCAATATTTTGGGCCAAATATTTTGAGGCCTACTCCCCAGTGAAATCACTGGGCACAACTGCAAAAAAAAAAAAAGAAGTGCAGCCTCTGCCAGAAAAGAAAGTTGTCCTCCCCGTTTTAAAGTTAATAAGAAATATCCAGAGCCCTGCATATGTCTGCAAAGGAATCCTCATGTGGCAATATAGTACTGAACAATTTCATGCTCAGCAGCCAAAGTCTGAGGCGGGGCACATTCCCAACACACAATTGGTCCCTCTGTAAACTACATTTTAAAGGCACCCACCATGCACAGTTCATAAATGTAAAATAACAAATAGCTTGCCCTTGGATATCTGCACCAGAGTACCCCATCTATCTTAAGCTGGATCTTTAAGTTGCGGTATTCTGTAGTGTAAACTTTTAAGTATTATTTCAGTCTCCTCTTGCAGCCAGTGAGGCTCTTTGCTTTCACAATGGTTGTGTGGAGACTGTTCCAGGGCAGGCTAGAAGCAGAAGGAGATAGCTAGACTGGTCGTGTAGCATTCCAGGAAGAGAGCCAGAGGGAATGCTCTGCTTCCAGAGCCTTTGGGAGGGCTTCGCCAATTGCTTTTCCTTCAGGACCAATGAGGAATTGAAAAGCGGTTCCTTTTCATTCTGTTGCTAGTGTTTGAAAGAAAGGAATGCATAAGGTTCCTGGGCCACAGGGAAGGGACTTCATCCAACAGCCTAGGCTGTTGTGTTTTTGAAATCTAAGACATATTGCCTATGTCTGTGTGTGTGTGCGCACACGCATTTGCGAAACTGTGTCAGTGCCTGTGGGTTAATTTTGCCTCTGGAGGGAGATCAATTTAGCATGTGGCAAACAAATGTCCCCGAGCAAGAACCGCAAGGGAAGGTTTGGGAAGGAGCCAGGAAACTGGAAGGGAGGGGAGATCTGACCAAGATTGCTCAAGCTGGGAGAGCTGCAGGAGAGGAAAATGAGGGGGGTGGGGTGGGCAGGAGGAGTTAACAAGTCCACCCTTGCATTGCCAGCCCTGAACTAAAACTGGAACATACTTCAGCATTTGATCTGCACAAGTCAGCCAGTATTGCTCGACTTGAAGGTGTGGGGCTAAAGTTGTCTTCTGCAGTCTCCATATATCACAAGGCATCTGCACACTACATTTACGTTCTCTGGCATCCACAAACTGAAGAAAATCAAGGCCAAGAGGCCACATGAAAGGATATTTAAAAAATAGATAATATACACAGACATGCTTTGCAAGTTCTGCTTTATACAGCCTGGTTTTGCTTTAAAGCACCAAACAAGGCACTTTTTACACCAGAACCATTTTTAGAAAACTTAAATACCTAGGAAATGATAAGGTAACTAGAATCAGCAATGTAGGTCCCAGCAAATCTGACCACTGGTATAATATTAAAAAAAGGACATGGTTGATTCTGTCATGCGAGCTTTCCCAGATTACTATATTGTTTGATGATCAGCAGGGCAATCCTTTTGCTCTTCTTGAAGCACTCTAATATTGGGGACAGTGAGATGTTGTTTTTATTGATTTGTGACTTTTTCTAAATTGCTTTGAAAGTCTCCAGAGGAATTATAATGGGTAAGGAATCTTTAAATAAAGAAAAGGAGCTATCTAATATTTATTTTTGTTCCATTCTGGGGCTAAAAGTGGTACACACGGGTTTCCCACCCAGACCTAAACCAGTTTAGCTTCTGCAAGGTGGTTGCATTGTGTGTCCTTAAATGCTGGGATATTTAAAGTTAAAAAATATAATTGACTTTAATGTGGAGTACTCCAGCAAGTATCCTAAGACTGTGGATGATAAAAGAAGCCAGATACCATCTTTTCTGAGATTCAGTGAGGACACCAAATGTACTCTAAACCAGAGTGGAACAGATTGGAATTAAAGGTAGATCCAAAACTTAAAAATATGTTGAAGTCTCCAAACATAAGTATATACAACTACAAAACTACTGGAAAATTAAATTGGAAGTCTTTCCCAACTGAGGAAGTTAAAATATTGCAGAAATGTTCTAGAAATGTTTAGCAGTGTGAGTAAATATATTGTTATACTAGAATAGGTACCAGAATGAACTTTTGTTTAAAAGCACAAAATATATCCTACATATCTGAGATTTAAACACTGGGGATCTCACCAAAATCTGGACATTAAGTATTTAATAATATCTATGGAAAGATAGATAGAATATATTGGATATTAAGTGGCAAAGCTCAAATTTTAGATTTGTTTGAAACATTTTATTTTAATTAAAACATCATCTCTGTTTACAAAAGAAAAAAAGTCTGACAAAATTTGCTATGAGTACTGGAATATTCTTGCATATTGGTACAGGTTATTTTAATCAGAACATGACTGGGCACTTGCTTTTCTTTCTTTATATTGTTGTGCTGTATATTTTAGTAATGTTTTACAACTTATAGGTGTATCATTATTGTCAATAAAATCAACGCTTTAAGTTTTTTCCCACAACATTTTTTACAATTTAAAGATTTTTTTCTCCATCTTTAGCTATTTTTTTTTTCTTCCTAGTGTTTTTCCTACATGTGCAGGACCCGCTTTTTTCATGGAAAATCTTGCTAACTGGATCTCAGATGTTTGCTTCTACTGAACTTCACCTTTCTTAAAGTGGTAGGATAGTTGTTTAATATGCGGAATATACAGATAGGATATAAATGTGACTAGTTGTGAGTCATGCATAATGTTAAAATAGGCCAATAGATCTGTGTTGTAAACATCCAGACAGCCACTAGATGGCAACAGAAAGTTAGAGTTGCCTGTTTGTTCACAGCTAGCGCTTGCAGTTTTGTCACCCAGATCTGGTAGCTTTACCTAAAAAAAAAAAAAAAAAATAGTAAGAATGAGGCACTGCCAATCTTAAACTTATCATTTTCCCTCCTGAGAAATTCAGTAGCTTTAGCTAATGGCTTCAATTGCAACACACTTAGCTTGCTTAGTTAAAGATTTAGCACTGGTTTTCACACACCATGCTTGCCTATTGTTAACCTGGGTTCATTTTTTGTGGCTAAGTGTGTTGTACATACCCAGCCTCTTTGGTTACTTTATGGTTCAATGTACTGCACAGTCCAAGAAATGGGTTTCATTCAGTAACCAGTTTAAATGTGTTATAGGAATATAGCCTAATGTGAATCTAAACATGGAGGGACCAACTATGATTAAATTTAGTTATGGTTTTTTAAAACAAGCCTATTTCAAAGCATCGTTTATTGATCTGAAGTTAGTGTAGCTGTCGGACTGGGGACACCGGTGGTCAAATCCCCACTTAGCTGTGAAGTTCCCTTGAAGGTCCAGGTCAGTTGCTGTCTCAAAGTGTTCCCCACTTCACAGGGTAGTTGTATAAAGCTCATTGTTACAAACTGTCCTGAACTATCTAGGTGTAGAATAAAAATAAAATATAATGTTATATCTTGACTACTACATGCAATGTAGTTCATTAATACATATAATCTCAGAGTTCCTTTCTAAGAGATAATTTCTGTTTAAAACACACACTAGGGTTTGCTGGAATTCTTAAAGTACTGTATTGCCAGAGTTCTGGAAGATGTTCAGATCTTGTTTGATTCAATCAATGTCATATGAAAAACTCAGAATTTTATATGAAGGCTGGACTCCTATTTTCTTCAGCCAAATGTCAGAGGATATGGAAACAGTGGAGGGCTTATCTCACTGTGCTTTTTCCTGCTTTCTCATCCAACCAAATGTTATTGGGTAGCCATATCAGCCTGTAAGGGGAAAAAAAATCTTGCAGATCGGATTATATCTTGCTTTGGACAAGACAACTTACGTGCCACAAAATTGTGGGATCAAATGAAGCCTTTAAACTGTTAAGATACCGTACAGCTGCTTTCAAGAGACATCTAACAGATAATCGCAGTTGAGCTCAAACCAGTATTCCACATTCGGAAGCAAAGCTGAGAGGAAGTTTGGGGTGCAATGAAAGCCGAAAAATGTAAATTCCTCCACTAACTGACATCATCTAAAAAGTCAGCTATGTGTTTATGGATTCCTTTTCCAGCTTCCCTGATGTTGTCTCTTTAAGGAAAGAAAAAGTTCAGCCCTCTTTTGGCTTACATGTGGGTGTCTTTACAGCGGAGAGAGCCAAGCCAAACAACACAGGTCCCCTCCCTCATCACGTTTATATATCCAGCCTGCTGAGACTGGATCTCTCTGGCTCAGAAAATATTTGGCAGCTGCAGAAAAAAAAAAAAAGTGTGGGTTTGATTGCTGTTCCTTTCCTTAACCACTGTGGTGGTGGTGGTGAAAGTTCTCAGGACTATGATAGAACTTTTTTTTAAGAAATGTCTCTCAGTGAATAGAAAAGGCAATGCAAACTCCACTTAGAAGATTATGTGAACGAATGACTTAGTGAGATATTCATTTAAGCATTTATATTTCATTCCTCTCTAAAGGCTGATATGTGTCCTGTATTTTGGTCTGTTTTCTTTAGTTGAAATTTGTTTCACTAGATGAACTACATAAGCAGCGAAACCTCACTGAGAAATGATCATAAAAACATCAATAGTGTATGAGAAAATCTCTGAGAACTTAGTTAATTGTTAAGATGCACATCAACAGCAAAAGAGAAAAAAGAGCGTGCAGCGAAAAGCACAAAGCAGATACCACATGGACTAAGTACAGATAGGGCTGCCCCTGCTCTCCTTCAGGGGAAAAAAACAGAACAGTGCCTTGCCCAAGGCTATACAGCCAAAACCAGAATGAACCTAGCCTATAAACCCTAAACCAGGATGCACCCACCCTACTTCATTAGACTTCACATGTCTGCAGCCATACAATGTGATAGAGAGGTGCATCACATTGAATTCTGTATTTGGCGGGCAATTATCAAGCCTTAATATTAGTGCAGGCATAGGGCACCAAAGACCCAACCTTCTACTCCATCTAATATGGGGGGGGGTAGGCAATGTGGTGCCTGTAACCACCTCACTTGGCTTCTGATAAACTTCCTCATTCACCTAGATTTTTAAAGAGTTAGACTGACAATTTAGTTTTAAGGGGAGGCTGACAGGTTGCAAAACCCAAGTACTGGCCTCATAGGCAATCTTAGAATGTAAAAATAATGTATGGTTGTAACTGAATGACTTTTCTTACATGGTATGGCTTAAAAAAGTTGCCTTTGAGTTGAGCTTGACCCTTGGTGACTTACATGGAAGTGTTCTTGTAGTTTTCTCTGCAGCACTATAGAAGTGGTTTGCCATGATCACTTTCTGGGAGGTTTTTAAGACTTCCCAGTCTATCCTACAGCCCTGAACTTCCTAGATAGTCTCCGTCCAAGTACTAACCAGGGATGTTTCTGCTCAGTTTTCCAGATCAGTCAAAATTGGCTTGACGCTGTCATACAGTTGGGCTGATATACTTACTCTTAACTGAAGTAATTGATTTATTCAGCCCAAGTAGTCTGGGTTGCATAATAGATAACCATGTTCAAATTACCCAGGTTGGCTAGTTTGGGATTCAGTACACCATGAAAATAGAGCCATTGCTTTGGTAGGGTGCCCAGTTGCCTTGAAAAACAACAGAACTAAGCTGGGGCGATAGACAAGACCTTGGGAGACTAGGGATGGTGGTGGGAGCAATCTCACCAGTTCACCTTTTGGTAAATGTAGCTTTTGTTTTGTCAGTATCCATGCTTGCTATGGAAGCCTTTTGAGAAGCATCTACAACGTGTCCCCAAACTTCTTAACATGCCTACTTCTGATCTGCTTAAAAAAACAGTATATTTTGGCTGAACTGCAGCTTCTAATTTGTCTCCTGCATTTCCTGCAACTGATATAAGTAGGGTTACCAGATCTGGGCTGTATTATTTCTGATTTTTTTCATATAGCCTGTAACTTGCTTTACAGAAGCACCTTGGACTTAAACCCTTCTCAGCTAGTGGATGTGTAGAGATCTATATAATTTATCAGCTGACTTGCTGATAGAATTTGTTAGGTTTGCACAATGCATTTGTTGATGCCTTAACAGAGTTGGGTAGGTGGTGGTACACTGTATTGTGGAAACCCAGCCCTTATTTTAGTATGCTGTATGAACTGGTCTGTCACATTAGGCCATAATAAGGTTTGTTTGTTTGGGCACAGCATATGAACATATCAATTATATGTTTTTAACTTCAGTTTAGTATATTGTGAGAACCCTAAGGCTACCAGATCTGAACTAAAAAATTCTGACAACCACTAGATAGCAGAGATACAGAAAACTTTAATTTTTGCCATCAGGTGATCATATGGATTTTTGCAGCCCAGATTTAGTAGCCCTAATGTAATGATGTTACTGTGGAAAATACCTTAGTTATGATTTCGTTACAGCCTTGTTAGGATTGGCTGTTATTGTGATGTCCAGAGTTTGTTTTGAACCAGCTCTGTACTACATAGGGTTAAAGTTTCCCAAAGGAGGGCCATGTTAGCTTTTTGGATACATTTTAAGGTGCCACAAAACTCTGTTGGAACTAAGTCTCATTATGTCTCACTTATTTTTGAGTCCAGCAGCTTCCTGTAGATTCAATTCTAGAACTAAAGCACAAAGAACAACTCTTGTGAGAAGCAGCCATCTGGATACCTTCCTGTTATTTGGAGGGAGACAGAAATGTACCATTTGAGTCTGCTTTTATGGAAGGAAAGTTTTGTACACTTATTACTGAGGCATTCCAGCAAAGAGGGTTTTTTCCCCTTTACTATAACTATTTTTGTATTTAATTTCTTAAGAAAAATAGTACAGTATGGAAAACATGCAATGCAGGGAGTTACAACAGACATCATTTGGGTTCCCTTTCTTTAAACTGTGTGTTAGTGACAGAGCAGTTTAATCAGAAAAATGTTGCTTGGAAGTACCACTAGTCCTATTCCAGAGAAGAAGTGTTTCAACAATGGGAAACTGACAAATGTAGTATTTGGACTGATATGACTAAGTGAACATTTATGGTGACTAGGACTACTTTTCAAATTTAAGTTTTTTGAAACAACAATAAAATCAATTTTGAACTTAAAATTCCTGATTTAAAACTCATTCATTTCTTGTTGCTTGAAATTAAGAGAATAGCTACTAAAATTTCACACTTGAAGACATCTGCTTTGCAGAATGCAAATTACACCAGCCAAATAGTTAAATATCAAATACCAGAAAATTTCATTTGTCCAATAGACACTCATCCTGTATGAAGTTGTGCCTTGGGTTTTTTGAATGAAATATGGAGGGCTTTCCATCTGTAATGTGGAATGGAAGGATGCCTCAGGGTGTTTTGCAGAGCACTGTTAACGGTGGTTATGTAACTAGTAGCAGCCACATTTACATAGAAGAATGTAGATTAGACAAATATGACAACATGCACAAGATCAGTTAACATGGATTAAGTATTTTAATCTTAAGTATTTGGACTGTTGCAGTTATCAAATAAAGTTTTCCACCTATTCAGTGTATGTTTCTTAATTAAATAAGAATCCTAATCTATTATGAAGGATAACAGTCTTCCAGATTAGTTAATACAGAGTACACAGTCTGAGACTTCCAGCATATCAAGCACCTCCTATTGATCTATTGTTTCTGCTATTTTTTCAATCTAGTTTTAATCTGGTGTTTTATTGCCCTACTGAGTAATTTACATCTTTTAATATTTGTACACTTTTATCTTGTTGATTTTTGCTTTATTTTTGTAAACAATCCCCAGGTCAAAGATGAGTTTTTTAATAACAAATAAGTCTCACCAATATAACATAGTAAAGCAGCTTAAAAACTAATGGTGAGGGATTTCTAGTCATTGAAAGCATAATTATTAAATTTTTTATTTGCTAGGTGACTATAGGCAGATATAAAAAATCTCACTTTAGACCAACACGCTAACACTTTGCTTAGTGGCAGCATTCAATATTTTATAATTGGCTGAACACAAGTCTCAGCTGTGTTGCACGTGCTCATTTTGTTAGAAGAGCACAGAATGTTGGCAAAAGATCCTTTTTTTTCCCCTTAGTGAAAAGCGCAAAGGAAAGTTGGCCATTGACCTACTATCAGAATGTGATGATCCTTGGCTTAGAGGTAGCCACAAATTGCTTTTGCTTTGGATGTTAGAAAATGAACTGGGAGGGTCCATAGCTTTGTAGCAGTGCATACCCATTACATGCAGAAGATCCCAGGTTTAGTTTCTGGGATTTTCAGTGGCAAACATCTTGGTTAGCAGGGCAGGAAAAGATCTCTACTTGATATGTTGGAGTATTTCTGTCGATAAAAGAATTCCAGGATTTTAAAACATTAATTCTTAAAAATGAGTAAAGGATAAAAGTGCATCATCATCATCATCATCTACATTTGTATATTGCTACATTCCACAAGAACTCATATTGGTGCAAAGAACAAAATGCTGTAGAGTAAATCAATAAACCAACATACTAAAAGCAATAATCAATGGATCACTTAACAACAACAATAATATTAATAATATTTTACTGCATCTTTCAACAAGGTGCAACCATTTAAAAAGGTGAAGCCATTAAAACATCACAATACCAAAGACAAACGGTAAATACAAATCTTTACAAAATAAAATACGAACAGCACAAAAATATAACTATCTAGTAAAAATTAACTGATTTACAGTAACTAAAGTAGCAATGCCAATTAAACATGTAATCTCATACCATATTAAAATTACTACTAAAATAATTCAATTGAAAATGCATAGACAATAAAATATTTTAGTTGTCTGGTTAAAAGATGACATTTTTCTGTATTCACCAGGCCATGGTCAGCTTCTTTGACTATACCCAAGAATGAGGTCAATGTTTTTAAACCCTTCTTAAATATGTTAAAATCACTTGCTGTCCAAAGAAGGCTAGGGAGTTGATTCTATAGCCTAGGTCCATGGTTTAGCCATGAAGAAGCTGAGGGAGAATATGACATCATAAAAAGTACCTGAGGCTGTACAAGTCTCCAGAGGAGAAACGAACATACATACATACATACATACATACATACATACATACATACATACATATAAAAAAATAAGACGAGAAGGATAAGATGGAGGGTTGCATGTGTGGGCCCTTAGGGCAAAAAACAAATGTTTCTATTGCCCCTGTGTTCTTATAGGGAGCCAATGAAGGGTCTTGTGGCACAAGGAGGTATAAGAAAAACAGGTAAGGTCCAGGACAAGGCAAACAGTACTGTTCTGTACTCAAATCAAGGGGGAAAGGATCACAGGAGGAAGATCTCCCAATAAACTGTTAACAGGTTTGAAACAACCTGAGCTTGCATTTTGAGCCTCATTGCATCCATTGCAGGAAGCAGCAGATCCAGCAAATATTAATTAGATGGAATATTCATTACAGACTGTAGCCAGTGCTGCTACAAGTGGCTGCAAAGATAGCCTACTGTATTAACCATTGGAACTCCCAAGTCCCTGGCAACTGAGACAGAGGCCACTGAACAACCCTGAAGACAGATAATGTAGTTGGAAAGAGGGGGAGAACAATGGTTGGAATTAAAAATAAAGATCTTGCCTTTGTCCATGTTTAGTCTGAGACTGTGTGAAATCACCCACATGGAGATAATAGATAATAGAAACAGATTTCTTAACACTGTGATCAAGCTCAGCATAAGAGTGGTACACCTGAATGTTATTTGCAGAAACGTGATGCTGAAAGCAAAGGAAAAAATCAACTGACTTGAGGAGGACATATGGAAAGAATAACACGAGGCTCAGAACTGATCTCTGAGAAAAACCTATTGTGAGGGGAAAATGTTGTGATAGAGAATCACCAACCAATACAGAAAAAAGAATATTTACTCAGAAAGAAAACTAAGAGAGGGCTGTGCCATTACTGTCCGGAGAGTTCATCTGAGACAGGAGTATCTGAAGCTTCAAAATATCAGATGCTGTGGATAAGCCCAGCAGTACCAGCACAGAAAAGCAACACTGGGCCTTGACTACCCTTTCAACAAATGAAATGATGCTGTCTCAGAGGAATATCCTGATCAAGACCCTGACTGAAAGGATAATCAAAGTCAAAGTTGGAAATGGACTGCCAATTCGGAAAGAGCAACAGTTTCCGGGATTTTTGAAAGAAAGGGAAGAAATGACAGTAATTTTAACACAATAAGGAATTAAGGGAAGGTTTCTTTAAGGGAGGACATGTTTAAGGGAACATGGGACATTGCCAATGGAGCAGCCTATCATATGGGTCAAAAAAGGAAGAATTTAAAATAGCATGGAGGTATAGAGAGGGAATGTATCAGAGGAACAGGTTGTCAAGGGAGAAGAAGGAAACCGTAGGGACTTCTTGCATGACAGTGGAATTTGAATTCAGCAGGGTGGATATGGTGGTGGAAAACAAGTGCTAAAAACATTGACACTGCAAATTAAAGTGTTCATCTTAAACGTTATAGCATGTAAGCAATAACAGATTGTGTAGCTTCATATATTATGCATGCTTACAGTTAGAATTTGGTTACATGTGATTAGACTTATACTGATGATTTTTGCCATATTTAATTACAGGTGTGTGTGTTTGAGGGGCTTATCAGGGCAGCAGGGTACAAGAAGTGGAGGTTTATCCCTGCCTTCTCTGCCATGATAAAAGCAATAATTCGCACCAGTGGATTTTTTTTCCTAGCTACAATGTGTGCAGAGGAGTGATTTTTATAATAATTGTTTTCTATTTTCATTTAAATTATTCAGGGAATTTCTACTGTACAAATTTCTCTAGTAAACAAACTAAATTCCAAAATATTAGGAGGACAGGGATTCAGTTAAACTGTGGAGTTCTTGGTGCTTTCTGAGCTTGGTTGTTTGCTTGTGGACATTTCATCACCCAAGAAGGAACATCATCAGTGTCTAGAAATCCACAATTCAACCCTGAGCTACATATATTCTCTTCTATTGGTTTCAGTTAAACTCCTCCAAGGACTGAATTCCACAAAGGTTTGATCCCCTCTTAAGTAATGATACAGGTAGTCCTCAGGTTATGACTGTTCATTCGGTGACTGTTCAATGTTACAACAGCACTGAATGAGGGGGACTTACGACCAATCCTTGAAGTTGTGGTCATTGCAATGTCCCCATGGTCATGTGACTATGATTCGGGTGTTTGGCAACTGGCTTGCACTTATGACAGTTGTAGGGTCACGTGATCACCATTTGCAACTTTCCCTGTCAGCTTCCCACAAGCAAATCCAGTGGGGAAGCTGGCAGGAGGTTGTAAGTTGCCCCCACTCCTGACACTTTTTTGCCTACCCATGCTCCATAGCTCCTGCCTGCAGAATCTGCCCCCCCAATGCTCCATAGCACCTGCCTGTGGCACTCGCCTGCCTGCCCATAGCTCTTGCCTACTGGCCTGGTATTCCCATTTCTTCAGAGGTCCTTGATAACAACCTTTGTGGTCCTGGGGTTACAACAGCAACTGGGACTGCTGGGATTGCCATGCTGAGCAATGTGGTCACGTGATATTGTGTTTTACAACCGCATCACTTAGCAATGGAAATTCCAGTCCCAATTGCCATTGTAACCTGAGGACTACCTGTATTGAGAAACAATTCATGAAGTTTAAAGCAAAACCAGCTTCTAATAGCCAGGATCACTTAACTGCAGTCCTCAGTGGCCCTAGAAAGTTAACATGTGAACAAAAGCCAACATGTAGTCTTTGAGTGTAATCTCCTTGATACAGTGGAACCTCGGTTTACGAACTTAATTCGTTCTGTGACTCTGGCCGCAACCCAAATTGGTTGCAACCTGAAGGAAATTTCCCCATAAGGTTCAATGTAATTACCGTTAATCCGTTCTGGCGTGGAGGACAGGGAGGCGGCTATTGCTTGGAGGGAGAGTCCTCCTCCCTATGACCACGTGTCGGGGGCGGAAAATGGCCGCAGACCACGTGTCGGGGGTGGAAAAATGGCCGCGAACCACGTGTCGGGGGCGGAAAAATGGCCGCGGACCACGTGTCGGGGGCGGAAAAATGGCCGCGGACCACGTGTCGGGGGCGGAAAAATGGCCGCGGACCACGTGTCGGGGGCGGAAAAATGGCCGCGGACCACGTGTCGGGGGCGGAAAAATGGCCGCGGACCACGTGTCGGGGGCGGAAAAATGGCCACGGACCACGTGTCGGGGGCGGAAAAATGGCCGCGGACCACGTGTCGGGGGCGGAAAAATGGCCACGGACCACGTGTCGGGGGCGGAAAAATGGCCGCGGACCACGTGTCAGGGGCAAAAAAATGGCCGCGTATCCTGCTCGTACCCTGAGGCGGAGTTCGCAAACCGAGGTAAATTTTTGCGGCCAGAGCTGGTCGTAACCCGAAAAGTTCGTTAACGGAGGTGTTCGTAACCAGAGGTACCACTGTATTTATAAAGCATTTAATGAAACTTAAACTTAAAATGCACAAGATTTCTTCAAACATTTCTAAACCTCATCTTTAGTTAACTTGTTTTACAATCTTTAGGCACAATAATTACATTCTCTTGCTTGAGAACTGACACCCAAAATATATTAGGCAATTTTCAAAATTCTGTGAGCTTCCTATGTCCAGGGCAGCATAACTCCAGTATGATTTCTTTTCAGAGGACAGGAGATTTTTGAAATATTTAAAATATACAAGTAGCACAAGACAACAAAAATAGTTCTACTAAGACAATAGATCCACTGCCCTTCATGCGTTTTCTGGAGGGGTACCCATATAATGTTTTTCAATTATCACCCCTCTGTCCCATGTTTCTCTTTTAAACAGCAGTTCATCATCATAAACTTTAGCTCAGCTCTTCATTCCACTGTAGGAGTGTTGAAAGATATGGACAACTATCTTTCTGGGATGGTATGAGGGTTCTTGCACTGGGCAGGAAATTGGACTAGATGACCTCCAAGGTCAAACTCAATGATATACCGCTTATATTGATATCTGGATTAGTTGCCCTCTACAAGTCATTGAGCCTTTCCTTACTAGTGATCCTTAGTGGAACTCGCTCACCCTTGCTGTGGGGACAGACAAATGAGTTGGCGTAATGATGCATTGTCTTTATTTTGTAGTTGGCAGGTGTTTGGCAATGCAAAAACAGTGGAAAAGGGCTGTGCAAATCATGGCCTGGAGATCGTTTTTTCCCCATTGCTGACTTAAAGTGCTACCCATCCCTCTTGCAAACTGAGTAGGCAAAAAACAATACAATACTAACATAATATTTGCCATCCCTATTGCTATGCCACTCTGGCTTCTGTTCCCATCACTAGACTTCCCTCCAAGGTAATGGGGGCGGGGGCAAAGCCTAATGGCTTTTACATACTTTGAGGATGCGCTTGCACACTGTTAGAATAAGAGGAAAAATACTACTCTTAACATCAGCACAGCTAATAAGAGTTTGAGCTTGTCTTAGAGTATTCATAGGCTAGGAAATGAGATGAAGGCAGTGTGGGGAGCCAGCTGAAAAAAAATGTTGCAAGGGCATACATACATGGCCAAAGATAGCCCTGTGAGGAGGGGGAAGATTGGTGTTGCCAGGGATGCTGGAAATAACTAAAGAAAAAAGATGGATGCATTGTTATAAACAGCCATCTCCCCAGTGGGGAAAAATGGCTTGTAATAATGACTTGCGTTGATAGAGACTTTGTGGCAGCGAAAAGAACAGCCTTGTGGATCCAATTATGGTCATGTGCTCATTCCTTACACAGAGGTAGGCAACTTGAGAGTCCTGGGACTTCACGCGGCAAGCAAGCCATTGAATAGGGAGTGGGAAACGGTAGAGAAGAGTGTGTGTAGGAGGTGACCGCACTCACCGCTGGCTTCAGTTCCTCCCAACATGGGTCTGCTTTACCTCTGCCCCACCACCAGCATGCAGAGCCTGCCAAATTTTACCCGGGCAAAGTCGGCCCTCCAGATGTCGAAGAATTCCAGTGTTCCAGACAGCAAAGGGAAAGACGCTCGGAGTGGTAACTCAGGAAGGCTACAGTTGCCCTCAGAAATTCATTGCTGCACGGAAAAGTGTCCTACTCGTGCTCCTCGAAAGTTGTGGGCGCTTTAGGGCAGAATCGGTAACTCTTTTAACAAAGGACCATCTTAAGGTTTGCCATGACTTTTAGGCTTGCGTTTCCTTCTCCGTCCTGCTGACGACGACACTACCTGACGGGACGCCCCTCCGTCCCAAATACTGAAAGACTCGTCAGAAGGTTTCTAGTCTGGCCTTCTTTGGGACAAGCTTTACACGTGCAAAGGGCTGGGGGTGGAAATGGAAGGTTAGGCCGCCAGATCTCTTCGACTCGGAGTAAACATGCCTACAACTCGGCTGTCAAACATGATAAATGTGTACCCAACGGCAGTAGAAGCGCCTCCCGGCTGGAGCTTTTATGACTGGGCGTGCGCGAGGGAGAGGAGCGGTGGATTCCCGACGGCCCGCCTCTCAAGCGGGGGAAGGGAGGCTCCCCCGCCCCGCGGCGAAAATAGCAAACCCCGCCCCTTCACGGCGGGAGGGGGAGGGGAGGGAGGCACTTTTCCTGCTGCTTTAGCAGCTTCGAGCGCGCGGGCTTGCAGCTGGATGCTATTTTAGCCGCGGAACGTGCTCCCGCCCCTGGTGATAAGGTTGGTTCCTCTTAGCTTCTTTGCCAGCAGCTCTTCTTTCTGATTGGCTCACTTTCCCCCCCGCCCTCTCTGGGTCTCCTCCTTCACATCTCCGTCTCTTAGCCTCCAGCGCCAACTCTTCCCGGCTTGGTTTCGGATTGGTTCAGCTTGCCTCTCAACTCCTCGTTTAGCGTTATGATTGGATAGGCGCTCCGGCCGCTGGGACCTCTGATTGGACGCCGCTCTTCCCTCGTTGGGCCACCGCCCTTGTCATAAGCGCCAACCTGCAGCTCTGGCTGTTCTCTGCGGAGGGGGGCTGTTTCCACGTGGGGAGTGGCACGTAGTCACTTTCTGCCCTGCCTGTAAGCAGAGGCAAAGAAGGAGCAGCTTGAGCGGTCGCCCAAATCACGTGGGACGAGGGGAAGCGGAATGGAACGATCCTCAGATTTCTCAATTGGAAGCCCTTTTGTGCGTGGCCGCAGCAGCGCTTTTTCAAACGGGAGGGGAAGCTCCGGCGCAGATGCTCTCCCGCCCGTCCCGCGGTCGCTGTCAGCTGCTTCTTAAATGCATGCAAAACAAACAAGTCTTAACCTTGTGGCTGCTGCGCGTGCTTCCTCTTGTTCCCATTAGTTGATTAAAACATAGAAGCTGTCATAAATGCTCTTTGCATTTTTTCTCCCAGAACCTGAATTTATAATGTGGTAAATAATCTAGCATCTGAACTTCCAGCCAGTAATGCGTCTCAAGTCTAGGAAAACTTAGGCCGCACCCAGGAAAATCAGTCGAGCCTTAACAGCGGCAGAATTGCCGCGCTGCAGTAATTGTGCGCGTTTACTCAGAGGTGAACTCCGTTGTTTTTGATGGGAGCTCCTGAATAAGAGTTTAGGATTTCATCCTAATTGAATTCTCTTTTTGAAGCTTGGCATATTTATGCAAGTTTACATTCCTTCCTTTTTTCCTTCTTTGGAAACACTTTCATTTCCTGAAGAAACCTTTCTTATCTAATAGTTCCTTTGCCACTACTTTTTAACTGCTAGTGACCTTTTGGGTTTGCGGGATGTTTCTTACAGTGTAGATATTGTGAGTGAGCTGCTCCTATTCTAGTTCTGAATAACCCCGAACAATAGAGATTTGATTCCTTGAGTTTCTATTTTAACTTCCGTTTTACCAATTTTTTAGAAGTTTCCTCTTCTGAAATGCACAGTTGACCGTGTTGAACTTCCTTGGCAATTTTCTGGTTACATAAATTAAATGTGAAGCCATTGTGCTCATTGTTTCCAATTGGCTTAATAAGAAATTTTGCATTTAGGAATAAGTTTGAGGTCATCTCTGAGAGGTTCTATGATGCTTGGCTAACATCATAACATTGTATAGAGTGTCCACTTTTTTTCATACTGCTATGTCCAGTATGTGTATATATATGTGTGTGTGTGTGTATATACACTAACCCAGTTAATAATGTATCCATTACTTTAATATTTTCTTTGATTGTCTCCCTGATTTTATTGTGCATCTCAAGATCATCTTGCAGAGAGAAATACTATGTCCTCAAGGCTAAATTAATTTTGCACCCTTGTGTTTTCATCCACAACCATTCTGCGGAAGAACTGAGCCCTTTCTGAGGTTTCTGGTTTTTGAAATTATGCTTTGTGTAATATGCACACCATTTCCCTGCTTATTCCTTCCCCCGTTCTATTTAATGAATTTGCATTAAAAATGACTGTATCCTAGTAGTTCTATTTCACAAGACATCTGTTATTTCTTCTATATTTATTTTCATGTTTGAAACTCAGCTCCCCCATCCTGGCACAATGGTTTATACTTAACAAAGAAACAGATAAGCATAGTGTTTCTCTTTGATATCTCTGGATTTAATTTTCTCCTATGTCTGTTTGGTCTCTTTATCATGTTCTATTTTCTTGTGATCTATTTCTCCTTCACTCTCATTTGAGTGATCAGTAGCATTTTGACCCTCATCCCCTACTGATGATTCATCACAAAATGGAAGGTCAGCTTTTTTTCAAGGGCCCAGTTTGTTTGCTTTTATTATCCCACTTAGCTGAAACTCCAGAATGATGCAAGCTTTGAGGGCCTTTACCAAGTTTTGTGCCAATAAGTTAGATTTGGATGTTGCTGCTTTCCAACCTTCCTGGCTAAGGTGGTTTCTAGGGTGGTACTGAAGAATGTCAGGATGATTGCTCTTGGGGAATGTTAATATTCATGTTGAGGCTATTATGGGTGGGCAAGCTTTGGATGTCTGGGACTCCATGATGACTATAAAACTGTCACAATTCGACATCATCCAACATTTAGAGTAGGACATGCCCTTGATTTCATCTTTGGCTTGGGACATGAAAGGGACAGCCTGGTTACCATGCAGGTGAGAATAATGTTTGTGCACTGTCATGGCCAGATCAATATTTAGTGAAATTTGATCCCACATAATCAAACTGTTATTGTGGGATGGGGATTGCTCCTTGATGTTTACAGATTCTGAAGGATTCCTGAATACTTTGGGGAGATTTTCATATCAGTGCCCTAAATCAGTGTTTCTCAACCTTGGATATTTTAAGATGTGTGGACTTCAACTCCCAGAATGCTGGCAGGGAAATTCTGGGAGTTGAAATTCACACATCTTAAAATGGCTAAGGTTGAGAAACACTGCCCTAAATGAGTGGCAAATCACAAGGGATATTACATGATTGCTCCCAATCACCACTTCCAATGCTGTAAAGCTTGTTCTGTTTTCTGGGAACTTCTGAGACATTAAGAAGATTGGTGGGATAGACATTAGTGCATATATTCAAGCCAGATTATACGCTGGTGAGAGCCACAAAGCTGGGAACTTTATATGGGATCTCTACACCATTTCCAAGTATTCTTAAGCTATCACCTGTGCTTGTTTAGCACAGCTGTAATGCATCACAATCTTTGAAATGTTACCTTGCCATTTGCAGTGGAGATTCTCTGTAGAGATTGTATGTGGTCTGTTGTCCCACGGGCAGGAATTTGTCTCAGCAAATGCAAGCCTTGTCTGCATCAGATCCTTGAAGGAAGAAAGGATTTGATGGCTTCACGGATCTCCCTTCAATTTTTTTGTTATTTTTTGTATACAGGCACGTAAATATACCCAATCCTGTTCCTTCTACTGTACTTTAAAACTCAGCCAGGGTTGACTTGAGTTTTTCTGGTTGTTTGCAGATTCTTACAATATTTTGTAAGTGCCGCAGTCAGCTGACCAAAGGGAACAGAGGAAAATTGACAAAAATTGTATTCCTTTTCTTCCACAGAGGAGTTCTAGGCTGCTGCTTGGTTGCTGAGTTTTTAACTCTCTTGTGCTGCATGGGTGCACCTGCACACACTAGCAATTTCTTTTTCCCCCCTCTTGGGTGGAGGGCTTTTTGCTGTGCCAGGGCTTTCCCTTGCCATCTCCTCAGCCACCTCCAGTGTCCTGTTCATGGTATCTGTTGGAAGGTATTGTTTAAAAACAACTCCCGCTCTCCAGCTTTTGCAACACTATGTTACTATTTTATCACTGTCACAGCTAGCAATGGACTTTTAAGTGCAAGAGGAGTGGTAGCTTGGTGGCTTTGCATCTCTCCCTTTATAGCAATTGATCTTTTTTTTTTTTTTGCAAATGGCCAGATAAACATACCCAGTTTGTTCTTGGGTGATAGGAGCCAGCCATTTTATTCCTTTTGTGTAGCAACTAAGAAAATGTTTATTGCTCCAGAATCAACACAGAATGGGATGGGATACCAATTGATGTTTTTTTTGGGGGGGTCTACTCTCCTATTGGCCAGCTATTTACAGCAGTGGTAGCATTTAGCCAGCCTCGGCTGATCTTGAAAATCTAAGCAATGTCCCATTTGGATGGGAAACTACCAGGAATTCCAAACATTCAGGGTGAAGACAGTGGCACACCACTTTTGCATTGTTGCCATGAAAAACTACGTGGATGTGTCAAGCCTGACTCAAGAAAGTTGTTATCCTTACTGGACAGGTGGAAGGAAAGCTTCGCTTCTGTGTTCTAAAGGTTGCAGCAATGAAGAGGATAGCACAGCAAGCTTCATAAAACTTGGGACAAGGGGATGGAAATGGTGGAAGTGCTCTGAAACTGGCCGCCTTGCCTGCCATCCATCTTCAAGTAGCCATACAGCAGAATTTATTTGGGTAGTAAGGATTTGCCAGAATCTACACTGGTTTGCAGCTGTTCAACCTACCACATGCTCTCTGAATCATTCATAGTAGCCAAGAAGTTTGACTGCATGAAGAATGGTGCATATGGCCTTAAAGGAAGCCATGGTTCTTCTGCTCTTAAATGGACCAAGAGGTTCACATAAATAGTGCCCTTTTACAATGTTCCTATGATTTCCAGAATTCTAAAAATAAAAAGCACTGTTTTGCATACCTTAATACTTTTAAAAAGGTATTTTATTGTACATATACTGGGATTCCAGTAGTACAAAGTATCAGTGCATTGCTGATTATTAAAATCACCAGCTCACGAACCATTAAAACACAATGCTGGGATTTGAAATTACAAAAATGCCAGTATGTTGCTGTTGATAAAACAGAAGCACTAATGAGCAGTCTCCAATGTCGCATGAGTTAAGCTCTGCACAATGGGATGGTTAGCTCACTCTCTCCCCATTGCCGCCTCCATGTGCATCCTTAAAACATGCTAGAAAGGCCTGAGAGACTTTCCAAAGCACAGGGTATTGCACTGGGGAGAGGCTGGCACCCCCCTCCCCCCATTATGCAGCAGTGGAGCAAGATTATCGCTCCTCTTCCAGTCAGGAGAGTTTGCTTATGTCAGGAGAGCGCGGCTTCCTTTATACTGCCGGTTACATTTGGCCTTTGACGTACTAAAAAGTAATTGCGTTTGGGAAAAAGAAGTGGGTGGGACCAGGATGAAAAGGAAATATGATTTAATTTAAATGTCCTCCACGTGGCAGCGCCTGTCCAACTTTGCCTGGCCTTGGAAGCTAAACAGGGTTGAGTCTGGATACACTACACGTGAGACAAATAAATAAACACACACATTTTGATGAGAGGCCACCAGGACATGCTATGTAAAAAAACATCTTGGAAAACAGCAGTAGAAAACCGTTTGTCCTGTTGCTCAAAGAACCAGGATGAATGTATCTCCATAGTATCAAAGAGGAATTGAGCTTTTCTGCAGTTTTTTAATTTTAAATTGATCCCAAGAAAATTAAAATAATTACTGTCATTACTCTGATGGATTTAATAACTTTGTCACATTACAGGGTACAATTTGGCAACTATTTTTGGAGCAGCTCTTAGGGCCATACCCTAGGTTTTTGAAGTACATCTTGATTTAGGTCAGTTGTTCAGGGGGTTTCTCCTTCTATCATTTATTTTTCATACAAGAATTCCAAGAATAAAGCCCCGATTCCTCATGGATTATGGTGCGCAAAATGATTTTGAAAAAATCATGCTTATCAGAAGATCTCCATGTTTGCACTGGTGAGAAAAATACTCTTCATTCTCTGATAATTAGAGCTGAGGTGTAGTATTTTGAAAATATGGAATTCCAATGTGAAAAAAGTAATTAAAAAGTGCATATGCAGGTGGAAGAAACATTTGCATGCACTCTTAGGATAACTCTGTGTTTAGGAGAGCGAAGTGAGCGGGGGGGGGAATGAATGTCACAGTTATTTCAAAGCTTCTCTTTTCCAACTATCTAGCAGACTGCAATAAATGTGCAGTTTCAATTCAGGCTTTGCTGTCTAGTTGATTATCCCCTGAGAGAAAAAAGATGAAAAGGAGGTAAATGGGTGACTAAATAAATGTGACATATAAAATAAATACATAAATAAACAAACCATGAGCTGGTGTCTGTAGGATGGCAATGTCATCTAGATCAGTGCTTTTCAAACTTGGGAACTTCAAGATGTGTGGATTTCAACTCCCAGAATTCCCCTGGCTGGGGAATTCTGGGAGTTGAAGTCCACACTTCTTAAAGTTCCCAAATTTGAAAAAAACTGATCTAGATGCTCCATAAAAATCACTTTAATATTGCACAATAAAAAGTCTGCCTGGAAGCAACTGTTAACAAAATAAATATTATCAGCAATTCTGGTCACTTTGTTTCAAATGGGATAGTAAAAACTGCATTTAGAGTTTTAGGTTAGAGAAAAAAGTAAGAACAGGATTAGATAGATAGATAGATAGATAGATAGATAGATAGAATTATTAAAAGTGCAGAGAAAGGTTTATTTGTTTATTATATTGTACAACTGTTTAGAAAATGAACTAAGTCTATTAAATTGGGGTTGTGGGAAAAAAGCAACATAGTTTGAAACATCAGTTTTAGTTTGGCCTTTCATCTTATGTGCTGAATTGGGAACATAAAAGTGTACAATAAATAAATAAAATAGCCTTGTAATGGGGAAAATTGGCAATTTATTGCTAAACTTCTGTTTACTTGCATTTATTGTGCTCCAAGCAGATTTCAAATTTATTGCTTCCATGTGCTTGCCTTTTTCTGTGTGCATATCTATGTGTACATGCAGCCTCCATCAAAAGTCCCAGTTTGTTTCCTCTTTGCAATTGAACTTGTAGTGATCTCCCTTGCTGCTATTCCAATTTATTTAACTATGTTGCTCCAAAAAGTAATCCAGTTCATCTCCTAAATGACCCTTACAAATATTCAGAAAAAAAAAAAGGGATTGGATATGGGCTAAATATTACTTCTACCACCTGGGTCATGTTCCCTATAGAAGAAAATTTGGGGGGAAGTGGTATTTTGAGAGAAAAGCAATGGAAATTAAAAGAGTTAATTATTAGTATAACAGAGGGGTAACTAAGAAAATCCCTTGTTCAGTTCCTTGCATTTACCCAAAAAGACAATAGGAAGATAAAATATTTTACCAGTGAAACATCCATGGAAGTATAGTTACATCAAATAACTTACTTAAAAACAAAACAAAACCCACCTTATACAGATGTACCCCAGGGCTGAAAACTCTTTAACAGAGCGGCCAATGCAAGACAGAATACAAAATCATTAAAGCTATATGAGGTTGGTGAGGATTGTTGGCTCTGTAATTAAGGCATCGTTAAGTTCTATAACTCAGTCGTAAATACTATTTTGGCATGATATTTGCCATGAATGTGTGCATTTTTGTTTAAATAGTCTATGTGTGAATGTAATCTTGGGAACCATCTGTTGGGAGTTTCTCTTGTGCAAACTCCATAGACATTAGTGGGAGTTGTACTACGGTCCAGAAGTTTTTATCACAAAATCCGTATCACTCATGGGAGTTTACTGGTGTCTATGTGTGCCAAGGTAATGTTGGCTTCTACTGTTTCTTCCGCCTTTGCCGTTTCATGAAAAAGTTAAAGAAATGCTGTACTGTATCACTGATGGCACTCATAGTCATCCTTCTAGAATCGTTTAAGAGCATAGTGATATAGGATACTGTATTTATGTTCAAATCAGAGGCACTAAGGATGGCACCTTTTCTTCCTAGAATGCACTTTCACTGCAGTGAAACTTATGGGCCTATATTCTTTTCCATCTTTTGGGACTGTCTGTGCTTGTTTGTGTACAAGTGTTATCCTCTCATTTACATAATTTTATAGGGAGTCCAGGTAATCTGTAACTATCTGTAACCCCTTTATGTTTTTCTGATTTTTCCCTCTTATCAGAAAAACCAATGAAAAGTAATTTTAAAAAATTGGTATAGTTCTGTGTCTTTTATTGATAGTGCTAGGAGCCTCCATCTGGAAATACCCAGAGATTTACCTTCCCTCCCCATATTAAAACTAAAGCTAGAATTTAATTCTAATTGGAAATAATTCTTGGATTATAATGTTATGTACAATTTTGTGGCACCTCTGAGATTTGGATTTTCTTTTCCATAGAATCATATTTCTATTTGATCTATAATTTTCATTATTAATTTAATGTATTATTTGCTGTTTATAATTCTGTTAGTGGTTTGTATTTTGTTAGCCAAGTATGTCCAATAAAGCTCAATAAGGATAACTAACTGTACCTTTTGTTTTCTTTTTTTAAAAATATCTTTCTTTCATACATATTTTCATTTATATTCTTTTAAATATATTTTTAAAAGGAGCAGGGTTTGCATTGTGAAAACAGAACAAAACACTCTAAAAGCTATGTTAGTCTCAAAGTCTAACAAAGAGGGATGGAGCGATACATATCAATGACTCCTAGTATAAACTATGCAAGTTTTTGGCCTATACCTTGATATCCTTCAAAGTACACCACTTTGCACTTTGGCGAATTGGACGGCTATACAAATTAAATCAATCAATCAATCGGGTCTGCAATTCCCTAGGTATTCCCACTTGTCCCTGACCATGATACAGTCCTGATATGGCAATATATTTTTTTCTGCCATGGTGCCTTAAGTGGAAAACAGTGGAGAAATCTGAAATCAGAAAGAAGGCATGGAAAAAAACAAGAATCAGCCATCAGAGATGTTTGGCCCTTTAGAATAGTCTCCTGCCTAAGTTTGGGAGGACCCTTACCCTTTTTGGCCTTCTGGAAGTTAGTGAAGAACCTGGCTCTTCTCCCTAAGCATTGGTCTAGGATGGACAGTATATGCAGAGTTGATGGGATGTTATGGCACTGTGGTGGGAACTGTGATATTCCTCTGTAAGGGTGATATGATTGTTTTATTGTGTTTTATCTGTTTTGTTGTGAGCTGCCTAGAATTAGAATATATAAGATAGAAAGCCACATAATTTCTACAAACAAGTAAGTAAATAGGGGATGACAGGGCATGGCAAGAGTTACAGACACAGCACATTAGGCCACCTGGTTGGGGTGGCAAAAGGATTCTAGGCAGGTTTTTGCCAAATATTGGTGTAACTATAAAATGGTATATCTTTGAACAAACAAGGCAGTCTTCTGAGCAGCCTGCTAAATAAACACGCTGCAAGACATTCAGATGCTGTTATTAAGCCTTCAGACCAATTTGAACTTCTAGTTATGAAAGAAAATGGGTCCTCAGAACATACAAAGAAATGTGGTCTGTGCTATTTGCGTGCAAATATGGGTTGGAAGAAGCAATGTAGAGGAAACTACTGAAGTGCTCCATACACAGATAATTCCAAATGAAGTCACTACAGTCAGCCTTGGAGATGTAGCTTCTCATTTTGCCTTTCTTTGCCTTTTCTCTACAGCGAGAGCAATGCACAGACATGTGAAGGTGCAGAAAGGGAGTCTGCATGCCTTGAAGTGGCAGAGAGTTGAGACAGAGATACAGATACAATGGGGTTATTTGGAAGGAAAGTAGCATGTCCTGTCATTCACTTGTACTACTTCTTCCATCCTGACTGGTTCAGTAGGAGTTCACTTGTCCTCACCAGTGAACATATAACCAGTAATATGTGCCCAGTCCATCTGGCCACATTTCCAGTTGTGATTTATTCCACCATCAATCCTTACTCCTGCTTTGCTGCTAGAGCATCAAGTATTTTTCAGTACAATCCCTAACTGCATGCCAGCCCAGCCATGCATTTCTTGAGACAAGACACTTTGACATTGATATACAGAGCCACTTCAATTATTCTTAAATATTCAGAGGGGCAAAACAAAGGACCATACTTAACCAGGGTTTTGGTACAGAAATGGAAGGACTGTGCAATTGTACCTGTTTCCCTTACAGGAGTTTTGCCTTGAACGTAGGGATATTCAAGGTTACCATGAGGAATGGTAAGGAAACAAACCTTGAGAATGCGTCCATGCATTAGTGGCACAGCCACACAAGGTCAGCAATTTTCCCATGCTCTGCTCTGCCCTCTGCCAGATATTCCTGATTGGAAGGGCTACAGGGGGTTTCCCTGTACTGTTCCAAGGACTCCATACACTCTGCACTCAGAGTCACACCAATGGCTGACTACTCTGGAACCCTGTCCCGGGGCTGGTTTGTGTATTACAGAATAAGAATTTACCTCAACCACTGCTCAATGGTACCTGCTGCGCATGGTCAAAATCTTTGCTTTGCAGTGTCACCCATCCTCATTTCTTCCCCTTCCTTACTCTCAGGCACGTTCCTCAGTGTTTCCTCTGGACAGAAACTGCATTCCAGCTCTGTGTGAGTTGTGGTGAGAAAGGTGTTGCATTATGTGTCATGCTTTCATACATTATGCATTGGGAGCCTCGCAAGCTTTCTCCCCTCCCACAGCCACCAGCAGAGTAGTCACTGGGATATATGGATATTATTATACCTGTAAGGTGAGTCATTAGTCACAGATCCCTGTTAGACAGCTGTCCTTAATAAATGCAATTCGTTATATTTTGTTAGTACCCATTTCAGGAATTGTTTCATTGTTGTTTATTTTACTGGTTGCTGTGTGGGGTTGGCTGTCTTCCTGTGAATAAAAGGACTTGTCGCCAGTTGAGGTGACTTGATTGTGGACCCTGGATTCAAGACAGAACTCTGGGGATGATGTTGGGCTAGCAAATGTTACATGTTGTGTGAACCCATCCAGAGTCTTAAGAAAATAACTTTATTTTATACTAACTTTCCAGTGGGCAAGTTCAAGCTTGTTATATAAATTGGGATGCATTAGCGTAACCTCTGGGTGCTCATTCTGAGAATCATCTCAGCCAACACTTGGCAGTTAATCAAGCCAACAATAAGAGAAACTCAGAAGAAATACTGCACATTGGAACAGATAACATCAAATTAATATGCAGAATCAAACTATTAGAGGCAAGAAAACTTCCTTCTGAACATGAAAGTTATAAACTAAATGAGGACAGTGAAAAAGAACTCAGCCAAACAAAATGTATGCAGGCTACAACTGATGTTTAAAAAGTGTAGATTTGAGTAAATAAAGCAATAGGAACAGACTCCTGACACTATTAACACCCGCTATACATCAGCAGCACCTAACACGGTTAAAGTAGTTGCAGGGGTAGGGAGAAGAGAATTAAAGGCTTTTTGCAGGAGGATACAGAGATTAAGGGGATGTTGTGTTAGAATTCTGAATTCATAGCAGGAAATTTATTTTATTTTAATTTTGCATGGTTGTAGACCTAAAAATAATGTTAAAATACAAAGCATCCTGCCTAAAAGTACATAACAGAAACTAAATATAAATGGGTTTTTTATCAGAGCCAGAGACTACTAAAACAACAACTATAGCACAGCTATTTTGTAGCGAGTTTTCTGGAAACTTCAGATGCTGTTCATTTAGTGGGAACTACACAGTTGTGGCCAACCCAAGAGGTTCATGTTTAGAAGGCAGATTAGCTCCAACCTCCAAGAACGTGTACATGTACTTTTGTCTTGTCCCATACTATAGCAAGGAGGTTGCAGCAAGAGATGGTGTGCAGATTCCTGGGTTTTTCAGAGACATCTTTTGATATGTTTAATTTTATCTGTAAACTTCCTTTGAGCCTTAAGGCATGTGATTATTTCTGTGTCCAAAGGAGTTCATTAAAGTGTGGCAAAATCAGGTACATGCCATGACTTAGTGCAAAGAAAAGACCTCTGCAATTTAGGAAGCATTTCAGAGAAATATTATGCATGGACAGCTGGTGTGTGCTTCTGCCTCCCTCCCATTCTGTTTCTTTGTCCACTCCCTCTCCTGTGCAGCCAGAGGCAATGGGAGAAAAACAGTACTTTCTCCTCCTGTACGTTTAAAATCGCATGGCACTTGCGAGCAGGCAGGCCGAAGCAAAGCAAAAGACGTTGTGTGTGTGTGCTTGTACTGGCACAGTGCATAGACGACTTGGCTGGGGGCCAAGCTGACAGAGAAGCCACTGGGTGGGAAGGATAGTCGGGATCATTTGTGTGTGTGTGTCTGTGCGCACGTGTGCATGCCTATGTATAAATCAAGCTAAGCTGGAGCTTCTTCAACCAGTCCAGGAGATCATGTGCCACCTTTAAAATCTAGGCTGTTGCTATTGCCACATGAGAAATTGGGGAAAGGATCCATCTATCCAGTATTTGTATAGTACAGCCCTAGCTCATTCCTGGCCTGGTGAACACACTCAGCACTAATGAACTAGAGTCTGATTTCCGCAGAATAGGGGCTACATGTTAGTGCTATATTACACATATAATTAAGCACATATTCCTAATTTTAATAAATGCAAGTAGCATTCTCTGTGGGGAGGAGGACCCTGCTTCGGATGGTTGGGTAATTTAACTCTTTCCTTCCATGCTCCAGTGCAGAGGACATTACCTTCCTTGAAGCCAATTTCTGACTTGAGAAGAAATGCCTGTTTGCACCAACAGGTAATCTGTGAATGGGAGGAGACTGTTATCTCTTTTCTGGATTGACCCATTCTCTTCTATCTCTTCCCAGTTATGTTTCTTTCTTCCCATTTTAGCTTCCAAGATCTGAAATTAGCCTAAGGAGAAATGACACGGAGGAAAAAGTAGTAGGTCCATTGCTACAGGCATGATAAATCATCCAGTAGTATTCACTGAACCTCTTCAGCACGTACTTGCACAAGCTGTTTCTATTATTGTTTACATGAGTCCCATTGAGATTTGTTTCTGAAAAATACAGACCTGCCATCCATCTTGTCCTGTTTTAATGATGGAATACTTCATTAGTAAATTAATAACGCCGATTCTCTGGGGCTAATGCACTCTCCTCATAGGCCAGCACCATGCCCCATTGCTACCCTTAACTTGTAAAATAGGCATTCTCTCTTTTGTACTGCACTTAGCACAGAATTTGGCACTGATATTGATTATCCAGTATTAAAAATGAATCCACCAGTGTGCATGTGCTTTCCTTTATTATTCCTGAAGAATTGTGGTTTAGCACATTTACAGCAGTACTGGATTCTGGCCCAGCTTTTTAGTTTCTTGTATTAGTATCAGGAAAGACACCTGGGTTTATGTTTTACATGAGGATTAGTAGTTAACTTGATGTACTAAACTCTAGCTGATGAAGCCTGAGGCTACAACAATGCTTAATACTACTTAGCAATTATATCTTTGTAGATCAGCCGTGGTACCTGGGGACAACGGGAGTTATAGTTGCAAGGCACCTGGTTGGGAAGGCTGCCACAGGCCATCTTTACGTTGATCCCAGTCATCCTTACAAATAACCCTGAGAGAAAGGTTGCTGGTCTCCCCTACGTTGCAAATAAGATTGGACAAAAGCAGGTGCCTACAGATGGTTACTAATGGCAGGCTCAAGATAAAAAGGAGACGCTGGTGTATCATTTCCTTGTTTAGCTGCTACATTACAGCCATAAGGTGCTAATGCCGCTACAGGTCACTTTTATGAGAAATTATTTCACGTTCACAGCGGCGTTTCCCCAATCAGAGCTTCCTGGGTTTACAGGGGGACCGGGAATAACGTCAAACGACCTGTCTCACCAGGGACAAGAATCCCCTCACGGGCCGGAGAGGGAAAAACTGGGGACGCCACAAAACCCTGCTGTCTCCTCCCAAGCTTCGCAGTCGCGGCATGGAGTTTAACGGAGCTTAAAACCAGCGCTGGACGAAAAGGAGTGGGTGAAGGCGGGGGAGGACAGCGAGGCGCTTGCAGGAGAGCGAGGCTGCTGGGCTTCGGTGTTTATTTTTTGCAGGGCTCCGGCTGGGGGCGTGTATTTAAATAGAGCCGCGCAGCCAATGCGCGCCGAGGGGTTGGGCCATGAGGGCAGCTTGTTTACAACAGATCTTTCCGAGCCGTTCTAACCCGGCCGGCAAGGAGGAAGAAGGCGAGAAGCAAAGCCTGGCGTCGGGAGCACGTGGAGTCGCGCGCGCGGGAGACGGCCAGGCCTCCCTGCCCGCTCCCCCCGCCCCGGGAGGAGCCACCAGCAAGGTGAGACGATGGGTGCAGCGATGGACCTGGACAGGCCCTGCTAAAGTCCACCGTGCACTGGCGGGACTGGTAAATAAATTGAGGCAAGATCGTGGGTGTGCGCTGAAAAGGTGGCAGGTCTTGCGACAGGAGAGCCGAAGAGGGGGCTGGCGCAGAGCAAAGGTCCACACAGTTCTGAGTGGCGCGTGCAAAGGTGGCTCTCGGAGGGAGCTTGTAAGCGGCTGGAAGGCGGCGCCTTACTGTTGCTGGTGTTTAGTCGACAGAAGCGAGTATTAGCAGATACATCGCTTCTGCATGGGCAGGATCCATTATTCCATTTAGTTGCTTCATCTGCCTGGAAATTATCCAGTCCTTTCGGACTCCTGTTACAAGCCAACGGCCATTGCTTCGTCTGACGCCGGAGAGCTCCCCGAACTGATTCGGCGTTCAGTGCAGAAGCATTAATTGGGTTCTGACTATCTCACCGATCTGCCTCGATGCACGTTCCCGGCTTCTAATATTTTCAGAGAAAGCTTCCCCGTGTTTACTTTCTTCACATCTTTCGCATTTTTACAACTGGCTGTCATGTTCAACCGGCTTTTCCTCCCCCCACCTTGCAGCTTGCCTAAGTTGCGCTCTTTCCACGTGAAGAAAAGCAGAATCTGAGTCTTTTCCCAAGGGGCAGCTGCGGGTGCGTTTGACCACCGACCTCTGCAGACAGCATGTGGATTGGCCATGCTGGTGGAGGAAGATTATTGTAGCCTAACATTTGGAAGGCACAGGGTTGGCGGAGGCAGGTTGAGCTGTTTTTCAGAGGAAGCAAACTCCAGCTCCATAATACTTTGTATATTACTTTTCTGGATGTTTCTACAATGTCTGCATAAATTTGCTTCTAGTATTAGGAAGAAAGTGAACCCCCTGTTGTTCCAGTAAGATTGGCTAATGAAGATGTCTTGATTTCCTTTATTTTGCAAACATATATATTTAGTCTTTGAGACTTTTATCCCACTTTGTAGCTCATCTTCTCAAAGGGATCACAGTATGCGATAAGAGAAGTTCTTTCACAGAACTGGGGGAAAATTCCTCTGAATGCACATGTGTGAATTTGTATTTGTTGACAGTAGCCTCAATTGTGTAAACAGAAAGCCCCATAGCAGCCTTTCTGGAGCCTCCAGATAGATTGGGCTGCAATTTCTAGAACTTCCAGCTCCTAAGAAGTTTAGGATTTGTAATCCTGACCCATCTGGAAGGTGTCAGGTTAGGGAAGGCTGCTCTAGACAGCAAATGGATGGTGGAGAGGGGTTGCTTCAAGTCCGAAGAGGGCAACCGGTGGCCCACAGAACACATTCAACCCCAAAACTACAGTTTTGCAGGTTTCAGAGCTGCTTCTGCCCGTTTCTGTGGGTTTCAACAGCGTAATGGCCAAAAAACAGCACCATTTGTGGTGGGAAACACACAGAACTGTAATCTAAATTCTAAAATAGGTTTAGTATACTTTGGAAGAGAAACTGAAAATTACCCACCCTTTTCTCCTCAACAGGGAAAATGGAGAATCTCTGCCCTACCAAAGTTGTGGATGAGCTCTACTCACTGTATGACCTGCCCACTGCAGCTTTCCAACAGTTTATTCCCCACTCTTCAATTTAATGGAATAGATACCCACCCCAGATCTCTTTCCTGTATTTGTGAAATACCTTGCTTCTCAGTGATTGTGCTGGATAATGCTATCTTACAGCATTATGTAGGATATATAGCTGCAAGAGACTCACAATTTGCACATCCTTGAGGCTTATGGAAAAGATTGGGAGGGTCCCTAGCCCAGAGGTAGGCCCTTTTTGGCATATAGAAGGCCCCACATTCAAACTCTGGCATCTCCAGTGGAAAGAAGGATCAGATAGTGAGAGAGATGAAAGGCTTTTCTCTGGAACCCCGGAAAATGGCGGCCAGTCCAAGTTGATAGTTGATAGTCTGTCCTGGCATAAGGCAGCTACATCTCTCTAGAAAAAACTAAGATTTCCTAATGGTGAGAACTATTTTATAGCAAAGCAGAATGCCTCAGACCAGGCCATATATGGCCCCTGTATATTTCACCCACACTTTGAGACCTGGGCTGCTGAAATTCAGTGGCAAAATGGGTGCACTTTGGCAGCTCAAATTTGTTAGCCCATCTGGTCCAGTTCAATCTTTAAAAAAAATACAAATGAGCTTATTCTTAAAATACAAATAGAAATTTGTTTTCTGTTTTTGCCCTGCAGCCAGGAATACTGAACATTTCTTAAATGCGCAAGGAAGGAGCTCTCCAGCATTAAGCTGATAAATACAATAAGGTGTCAAAGGTGTCACGTTCTAGCTTGACAGCCCCTTTTCCTTCAGTTTTCTAGGCTCCTGCATTGCTTCCTAAAGTCTTGAGCTACACTCCATCTTCTGTTTGCAGTGTAGGTGTGTCTCTTCAAACAAATGATTGCAAACCCCTGGGGCAAACAACTTGTTAATATGTGTGTTAAGAGGAATAATTGCAGTGGTGGCAAATTCAGTGGTGAAAAATGGCAGGCTTCTTTGGATAAAACTGATTTCTTCTGCAATGAACATGCCTTCAGACCAATCCGTAAGAAGTGGATTTTAAAAATCCGCAATGGCCTGATTTGCTATAATGCAGCAATTCTATATATGCTAGTAATTTTTGAGTCATTTAATTGACAAGTAACGTGGCTTTCTGTGTGTCCCCCTTTGTACGTGCAGCGGTAGCCTCTATGCAACATATTTTGCTCCGCCTCTGCACTCTGGGCGTCTCTCCATGGTTTGTCAAATTTCTGTGTTGTATGTCCTCCTTCAGAGCTTGTCTGTCTTAACTTTTCAGTGTTAAAAATGTACCTTTTCACTCTGTACCGATAGTTCATGAAGCGGTCTTTGCTTTTGTTTTCCTTTCCTCCCACCTTTTTAATGAATATAGTTTATATTGCTTTTATTAATTGCATTCATTAAAGTATTTTATATTTTGTAAGCCACTTTGAAATGCATTTACGTAGAAAGCAGCACAAAACGTGTCAAATATCCATCATGCTTAGCTCTTTCTGAACAAGAATATTTTTGCTGGATCGTGCCAGCTGGGAATGATGGGACTTGAAGTCTGACATACGTAGGGACTCCTGGCCTTCTTGCCCCCCCCCCCCCCCGAGGTGTTCTCAAGCAAGGCGCGTTGACGGTGTCCTACAGAATGTCCCCGGTACAATATCATCCGAGCGTCGGAACTACAGTGGCAATAAAACCTTCCTCGAGTGTGCGAGGAACCAGAAATTCACCTGAGCCAGCATTTTGTCTGCAGCGGCGGTCCGCCACACGCCTCGGGGCTTCCATGCGCGGCTGGTGGCACTTGCCGCTGAATGCTGTCTGCCCAGTAAGCTGACGCCTGCTCTTTTGTAGCCGCGCGGGCTGGCGGATGTGTGCAGAACTGCCGGGGCGCTCTCCCAGCCGGCTTCTCGGTGCCGCTCGCGTGGTTTGCGTTCTGGCTTTGCGCGCTTTCTCGACGCGCTGTTATGCCGCCGCCACCGCAGAGCGAGCACCTCCCTTCCGAGCCGGGACTCCAGGCCGGGGGCTGCCTGCAGCCGCGTACGTGAGGCAGCCTGTGCCGGGGACAGAGGAGGGGAGGGACTGGAGGGGAGGAGAAAGGGAGGAGGGAGCTGGAAGGGGAAGGTGAATTTCAAAACAAGCTTCGGAAAGGAAGGAGGGAGCGGAGCTGGCAAGCGGCGTCTGGAGGTAAGCGGAGGAGCGCCGCGGGTGGCGGCGGGGATGGCGCACACCCCCCTTGCGCGCGCGGGGGAATCGGGGGCGCTGCAGCCGCTGGAGAGAGGCCCGAGAAGCCCAAGCAGCGGGGACTGCCAGTGCAAGCGGAGTGGGTGTGTGCGCGCGCAACCTGCCACGGGCCGTGCATTCTCGCCGCCGCGCGTTTTGCGTGCAGTTCCTATCCCGCTCCCTCCCGCTGCAAAGCCGAACCGAACTTCGCGGGTCGCACTTGATCTGCCCCTCCCCTCCCGCCGGTTGAGGGAGCTTGCTGGGTGAAAAAGGGTGAGCTCTTTTGCGCGCAGCTCCCTGACCCAACGCCCTGACCCGGTCCTCGGCACCCTAACAGTTCGCCTACCAGCTTGCCATCTAGATTACTCTTGTCGTTTATGCCTGTCCTTGCACCACGCTAAGTGATTTTCGCTGTGCGTTTTCTTCGGCGTGGTGAGTGAGTCCCCTTGCATTTCCTCCGCCCTAGACCAGCCCTCCAGAGGCGAGCGGGAGGGAGACCGACTCTTGGTTCTCCAGCCCAATGCATTCCTAACCTCTCGTCCACGCCCCTTTATTTAAAACCCGCAGTCGGTTCGCTCCTGTTCTTAATTGTCCGCGGTTACTTAGTCCCGGGATCCCACGGTAGCCCGCTCCTTCTTGTGCGAGCTGGCGTGTGTTTTGATCAACGCGTGTTTGCCACGCCTCCTTTTAATGGGAGCTTTTCCTTCGGTCTTGTCAGTTTTTGGCACCGGGAACAGCGCAGAGCAAGGCAACACCCGCTTCTTGCTTCGTCTCTGCAGGGCCCTTGCCGTCCCGCCCTCCTCCCTCGCTCCTGGGTCCCGCTTCAGCCCTTTCCCCACAGCCAGCCAAACCGCCCCCTTCTGCCTTCTAGCTGCGCCTGCCCCGCCCCTTTTTTGCACATGACACGCCCACTCAGCGCAGAGGGGCTCTGCCCCGGGAGGAAAAGTGCCACTCCCCCTCTTCTTGCGGCCATGTCACGTAGACCCCGCCTCTCAGTCCAGATTCTGCAGTTTAGTCTTGCCGGTCAAACTTCAAGGCGCTTCCCGGCTCTGCACAAGTGGGGCGTCCTGGAACATAAGATTCGGGATGCTTGCTTGGTCTTTCTCGTTGTGATTGCTCTAGGGCTTTGAGTCCCGCTCAGGTCTTGAGCAGCTCGCAACACCTTGGCTCTCTCCGCCTGCCAAGGGCGTCGGGCATCTTTGGAAAACTAGTAAGATGAGAAGACCCTCCAGTAGTTGAGAAGGCCAAAACAGTGGAGCTAGCACAAGGCAACTTTATGTTTTGTTTTGTAGGTCTCTGCAGCTGTCTCCCTTCGCTGCCGTTTTTCTTTCTCACAGACTCCTAACATAAATATACTTGTGCAGCTGTTAGCTTTTGCATAGCTACGCAAGGTTTCAGCTTCTGGGCAGCGCTTTTCTGGGCATTTGTCATGCACCCTCTCTTCCATTACGCTGTGCAGGTTTGAATGTGTTCACTCAGAAGTAAATCTCACTGAGATTGCAGCTCAGGGCTCACTGCTACTAATGGTGTGGGGTTTTAATGTGCAGTTAAAATGCTCCTGTAAGCAATCAGATAAATGGCTCTTTGCGAGCCAGCCTTCTGGTTCTCCAGACCTGTGTCCCTGTACCTTTGTTTTAGGAGAGATTTAGGTATTCGGCTGAGGAAATTTTAGGAGGACTTTTTAGGCGAATGGGCCTTAGTTTGGTGAATTGTAGAACTAAAAGGTCATGTTCTGAGTGTTCCCTGCCTAGCAGTGAATCATCTTGGAGCTCTGCTGTCGAGAGCGGGGAGGACTTCAACATTTTTCATAACTTACATTGGTCAGTGAAAGGCCTAGTGTCTGCGTTTGCACAACATACGAGGTGAGCTTGGTGGCTTTGCATGTTGTGTGAATCTAGCCTGCTTGGTTACTTTATGGCTCAGAGCATTGTGCAAATCCTCCAGAAATGTTTAATACAGCAACCTGGGTAAGGATGTTTTGTGAACACAGCCAGGGTGTTGCATTTCAGCAGATGCTGCTTTCCCTGAATCTCGCTTATTGCTGGGTGGAAGAGGGAGAGAGAGAGAACAGCACCTCTTAATGGGGAATCTTTGGCATGAGCAAGCTTGTCTGGGCCCTGTTCTGGCCATGAAATAGAACAGGGTGGGGTGGGAAGGGGAGCGTGCCCAAATGTAGGGAGCAGCATGCCTCTTCCCCACTTCGTTACCACACAGGCTTTCACTCCTGGTACTTGTGGTGGTTTTTCCCCCATCTGTGCCACACCCCTTCTTTATGCTGCCTCCTTGTAACTTGGAGCGTATCTCAGATCTGCTTGGGAGCCGTGGCCTTCTCCAAGTCACACCACTTAACTCACAATATGCCAATATTCCTGGCTGTGCAATCTGGGGGTCGTGAACCCTCTCTGGCATGTTGTAGAAAGCTGGTCCTCTGAGTTAACTAACACCTGTTCGATGGCTGGTGATATGCCTGGCTACCTTTCCCTGTGCAGTGGGGTGGTGACTCCTGGGCTGCTGCCATTTCTCCCTGGTCTCTGTTGGTGTCCATGTTGCTGTCTAAGCTTGTGATTAGCCAGTGATCAGAGAAGTTACTGCCTCTTAGGAGGCCAGGCAGAAGCCCCTTTCCAAAAAATGGCTTGCTGCTTCTTTTTCTTCCGAGTCACCAGGATTACCCTACTCATGTTATGTGGTGGAATTAACAAATTATTTATGGACTCAGAAACTTTTGCAGACAGGAAAAGGTTTTCTGCATGTTTCAAATGGTGATAGAATCTGCTTTTCCCAGATATTCAGAGGTTTACTTAAAGAGGTTGGGGGAACCCACTCTGAACACTTATTTTTTGGGGGGGGTGCCTTTGAGTCAGTCTTGACTCCTGGCGTCTGCCTGGACAAGATTTCAGAAGCGGTTTGCCTTTGCTTGCTTCTTAGCGCTGAAAAAGTGACTGGCCAAAGTCACCCAGCTGGCTTTGGGCTTAAGGCAGGACTGGAACTCATGGTCTCCCAGTTTCTAGTCTGATGCCTTAACCACTACCCCAAACTGGCTCCCCACTTTGAACATTGGGTGATATAATGTGCTGATGGAAGAATATTCTTGAAAGCAAAACCCCTCACTTTTAGGCAGACCCTGCAAAGCTATACCAAAATGTGGAGGGCCCTTCTGAGATGGGTAGGTTGTGGCACAAGCAAATGTAAAGCCACCTTTGACTCTTGGTGACTGCTTGTCCTTTCTTTGGCAACCTTATGGTAGTGCTCTGCTACTGCCTACTTTTGTGATATTTTTTCCACTTCCCTGTCTAGCCTTAGCCTTGGGATTTCCTGGTGGCCTCCCATCCAGGCACCAAGGAGGTCTGATCCTGTTTAGCTTTTCTGCAGGCAGCCAGTGTTGGCTTGATACTGCCACCTACTGCTGAGGCAGAACGCTCTTTCAACCAGAGACACCTTCTCCTTGGGGAATCTTCTCTCCTATTCAGTCTGTCCACTTCCAACCTCATGGCTGACCTTTTCCAGAAAAATCCCTCAGACCCTCTTTGTAGCCTGTATAAGGAGTTTTGGGGGGAAAGAATAGTGTGCTGTAATTTGCTTTCAGGAACAACTCCTGCTGGTGTGATGTTCAGCCTGTCAAAAAGAAGGCTAACTTTCTCTTTGATCTCTTAGTCATCAGTATACAAGGAGATCCTTTTCCATGGCAGGGAATTTAAACGTGCTACAGCTCAGAGAGAGTTGCAAGAACAGTTTCTGTTGTACCTACGGTTCTTGCTTATGTAGCTACTGTGCTTCTCCTAATGGTGTTTTGATTTTGGTATCTGGCATTGAATCTGAGAGACAAGGGTGTAGTTTGGCAGTCGTTGTTATCGTTGTTGTTGTTATTGTTGAGAGCTGCATTCCTTTGGCGGTGATCTGCAAGAAATTATGCGGCGATGGGGACTGGGGCTTAAGCAAGCAATGGGCAGGGGCAGGGCCAGGAGTAGATTGAGCCACCATCTTCTTTTCAACAGCCTCCTTTTTTCCTCCCTTTGACATCAGAGTCTCTCCCTCCTTCTCTCCTTCTTTCTCCTTTGCCAGGCAACAGAACTGGACGGGCTGCTCTTGCCAAAGGTCTGACCTGCATGCTTGTAATGGGCTTTGAGATTTCCATGTGGTCCTAGTGCAGCAAGGCGCCCATACCTGGACTAGGGAGATGCTGCCCATTACATTTCTCTGTGGGTCTGATGGGAAACAGCACCCACTTTCTGCTAATTGACCTTCCTCTGGCTGGCCTGGGAGATTTTGGTGATTCCTTTTTTAAGGGGACCAGCAGAGTCCATGCAGAGGGTGTTTCTAACTCCTTCCTGGCCCCAAGACCGCCTTGCAGGTTCTTGATGTTTATGATAAGATCTGTCCTTTGCATTAATGAAGTACTAGCTGTGTGTGTGTGTGTGTGTGTGTGTGTGTGTGTGTGTGCGCATGCGCAGATCTGCATTCATTTGAGAGAACCGCAGACTAGTAGACTTGCTGTTGGAACTTGCTGACTGGGTTCACACCACACTTTCATGATACTGTAGATTGTGGTTCACTGTATTGTGGGAAGCCAGCTGTTAGTTTAAGCACATTGTATGAGCGTCGCAATCCCATTGTAATATTTGTTTGGACTATTTTTTCTTAACCTTGGTATAGCATATTGTGTGAACCCCATGCTTATCAGATCTGGGCTCTGAAAATCTGGGCAAGATGGCAGCGAAAAGATACAGGAAAGTGCCACCCTTTGCTGTTAACTAGTGGTTGTCTGGATTTCTGCATCCCAGATGTGGTAACCCTAGTGAACCCAGCCTCTGTGTTTTGTTCAAAGTTTTCTTTGCACCGGGATGTGATGGGGAAATATAGAAAGGGATATAGAAAGCTGTCCTAAATCTGATCAAGGTGAATCTGTTTTAGCTTTGTCTGTATTGTGCAGTGAGGCTTTATGGTTTCAGACTGCTCTTTCCCAGCCTGAACTGGAGATGCTGGGCTGGGAATCCAGTGCTTCTGTGCAAAAAGGATCAGCTCTACCACTGAGTTCCCTGCAGGTTTTACCAGTTTGCGGTTGAAGCAGGTTGCGTGCAGTGCTGATTGGGTTCAGTGTGACATTGCAAACTTTTCTTCTCTTGGAATAATTTTGAAGTCAAGTTCACTCTGCAAGGGGGGGCGGGGATCTCCCTTGTAGCCTGCGGGGTGGAGCTTCTGCTAAACCGTTCTATAAATGTGCCTGAACACTGACAGATAAATTGTTGCTGGGGGGGGTTTATAAGTGTGAGGAATAACGCCGCCAGTGCCTTCACAAGGAGAGTAGGTACACCTTTCCTCTTTCTCTTCCGAGATTGCACCTTCTCCGGCTCTCCATTACAGACTCCTCCCTGCCTCCAGGCAAGACTGCCACTCCTCCTCTTTAACAGACTTCTCCCTGCCTCCTTGCAGGAATATGCTGAGGATATAGTATCTGATTTAAGTTTGCAGGCTTCCGGCTTTCCTTCTAAGAAAGCTCCTAAACCCTGCTTTTTTTCCTCTTGGAGAGTCTCACTGTTAACCCTTTTGTGCTGCCTGCTTCTCTCCAGTGCCAGGCTGAGGCAGAGGGGGAATGCTGTGGCCCTTTAAAGCCAGAGGGAATGACTTCGGAGTTGGGAGAGTTAAGCTTCTGTCAATCCTTATCCTAATGGTATGTTGAACTGTGTCTGTAATCTCTACAAATATACCTAGGAGGCTGAGGTGGCAGGAAGTCCTAGTGAATATATGGGGGGGGTGTTTTATTTCTAGATAAATCTGCATAGGATGGTCTTGCAACTTTGCTGCACAAGTTTGCTTCAGAGGCTGCCCCATTGCTGCTCAGCCTGTAAAAATACAGCTTCTGCATCACCCCCCCCCCCATTTTCCATTAATCTCAGCTAAGGATTTACCGGGTGGTTGCCGTCAGCCTCATCCCCCCCCCCCACATTTCTACCATGTAGGTTTCATAATTCTGACCTACCTTACAGGATTGTATATATCTGATCTACTTTTAACATTCAATTGCTCCTCTTGTTGATGTGCAAACAGTAGATGTAACTGCTTTATGTTAAAGCAAGCTAAAACCATTCTCTTTCAAGACCAGATAGGGATACTCGACCTGGAACCTCAGGTAATCCTGAGAGTTTTGGGTAATGTAACCAAAGGGGAAATTATGAAATATATGGGGAATAATCACTTTAAATAAAATGCACTTAATTTGAAATGCAAATCAAATTAAATCAACATTAATGTTTGTCTTAGACCTATCTTAATTTTGGAGTGCTATTTCTCTTACGTCACTCAAAGGTAAAATATGGCCCTTGGCCTAAACAAAGGTTGCATTCCTCCCTTCTAGATCTTTTATTATGACTGATGCATATAGTTGTAATGTTTTAGATTGTAGTTGCATATATCTTCCTTCAAGGCTTTTCATCCTTATACTGTAATGCCATAATGCAGAGATAGGTCAGGTTTGGGTTGGCTGAGGGGATAGTTTTGGTGGTGGGTAGGTATGCAAAGTGGGTGGAGCTGTGCCACACAGGGTGGGCTAGCATTTTCTGTGTTTTTTTCTGTGGGGGTTTTTTTTTTTTTTTTTGGTTTTGGTTTTTTTGTGACACTCACTTTAAGTTTATGCTAATGCCTCAACGTGTTTCCTTCCTCAAGGTTAGCAGATTACAGAAAGATTTCTTGGCTGAAAGTAAGGGCTTCTGAGGTTGTACACAACTTAGAATGACCACCATTGCCAAAACAGAAAATGGGGGTAAACTAATATATATTGACATAAGCTCTTTAAATACTTAAATATAGATCTTTGGTTTTCAAAACAGCCCCTGTTTCTTTAGGCCAGTGTTTCTCAACATTGCAAATTTAAAGATGTGTGGACTTCAACTTCCAGAATTCCCCAGTCAGTTGAAGTCCACACATCTTAAAGTTGTCAAGGTTGAGAAACAGTGCTTTAGGCAGTCATCCAGGAATGCATCCATTGGATAAGGTGATTTAAAAACAGTCAAGAAAGCGTATGTTTTACAACTCCTGGAAAGCTCTTAAGTGACAGGATGGATTTTATATTTCTAGATGAATTATGTAGAGGTTGCAGTTTGGGATTTTAATTTTGGAAGAGCTATTAGATTAAAAATGTGACCCAATGAAAGTTTACTCAAAAATAAGTTTCATATTTTTAGGTAATCTGTACTGTTAAGGGATGCTCCCCATATGTTTTAGATTTCAGCTCCCATTGCTAGCTAATACAATTTTGTAGAGGATTGTGGGAATGGTAAATTGGTGTCTGTGATTTAGGTTCTGTTGAAGTTTGCCTTACTTGGTTTCCTAAGGATTGGGTGGCAACTATCCTACCGTGGGGTGCAACCCTGCTGTGACTCTGTGGGGAGCAGGGTGGGTTGAGGCCTTTCCTGTGTACAATACACAACATGGCGTACCTTATTGCACCTACCCATCCAGTGATCCAGGTCTTACAGGTATGCTTGCCAGAAGCAATATGTTGCGTGCTGAGAGTGTTAAGTCTGGAAGTGAATAATGGAATGGGGACTAGGAAGAAAGCTTAGCCAAGCCCCCTTTTTCATTCCTGCTCCCCATTTCTTTCATTTACCATTCACGGAAGCCTATCCAAGTACCAGAACAAAGAGGTGAACATGACGACAACTCCTCAAATATCAGGAGGGCTTTTTAGAAACCTTTTGCAACCCTCCCCATGCATGTAAATAAGTGGTATATGCAAGAGAGAGAAGTTCTAACCTGTTTTCCCAATTCTCTTTTTGAAGTGGATGAGGATAAATAAATACTATTCCAAACCATATTGTTAAATCACAAGGATATGAAGCTCAGTTAAAGGGTAACAGTATTATAATATGATATAAGTAGCTTCCTAAAGCTGTAGTTGCTGTAACTGCTTCTAAAGCATTCAAACCTGTGATTCCACCCAACAGTCCTTACTTGTCAGAGCAATGCTGTAATGAAAGCAATACAGCTACTGGGCAGAATTGAAGCAACCCCATTGCACAGATGAAACCAAGGAATAGAACTTGCTCAGAACCAACAGATAACTTTCAGCTGATTAGAGTAATTTGCATCCTGCCTTTTTACTGAGTGACCATCCTGCATTTTGCCCCCGTGAAGGCCAGCTTGCTTTCTGAACTGGAGAAACCAGTACTCCGTATCCAGATTGTCTGTAAAGCCTTATCCTCCCTAAATTGGCCCCCTCCAGATGTGTTCCAGCCAGCTGGTTATAAATTATTGGAGTTTTAATCCCAGTGTACCTGGAGGGTCCAATTTGGGGAAGGCAGTTCTAGTCCAAGTGCAAAAGGGAGTTAGGTGAGATGGTCTGAATGAAGCCAGTAAATACAAATTGAAACATGGAGGACAAATTCCAGCTAAGCTCTGAATGGAGCAGGTGGCTTACTGGGTACAGAACCTGATGCCCCAGAGCCACAAGCAACCCCCAAAGCGTTAGGTACCTCTTTTAGAGCCTGCCAAACTATAATTGTTAATGGACCAGAAGAGGAAACTTCTAAAAAATGGGCTTCTGTCATTTATCTTTGCTCGCACGATTTCTGTACTGTACCATTTTTGTTTCATTTGTAAGCTGTCTTGGGGCAGTGACCTGGTGGTTGCAACTTGGATTTTTCTCCAGTTATTAATATCTAAAGTATAATGTAACATGCCAGTATTGACAGGAATAATTCTTGGAATTTCAGTTTGGCAAGGTGCTGTCAGAGGGGAAGAATTTAAAAGAAGGCAGGCTGTGTGGCTGAAGGTCTACCTTCTGCCTTGCTGCCCGCATACTCCTTTTTGTCTCCTCTTTCTTGACTTGGTTAATTTCTTAATTTCCTAAACAAATGCTGTAGTTCAGGCCAGCTTGGAAATTGCACATTGAAAGCAAACTAAACTGACTTCACTCCTTTAAGCTCAGCTATATAGGGAATCATTGTGATTGTCCTCTGGGCCAAGAGCTGGGCATTTCACGCATGTCCGGAAGTCAGTGCTTCATTGTAATTTCCAGTAGTGAGCTCTGGGTTCAGGTGAATTCCAGGCTTCCACACAGCCTTTTTTTCCAGGCTAAGGCCCCATATTTTGCCTTTAAGTAGGTTGAGTTCAGAAAGAAGTGGGAGGGGCCAGAATAAAACTGAGTTTGATTTCCTTTGCATTTCCTTACAATTAAATCTGGTTAAAAGGAAGACTCTTCAGCTAGGTACTTCATAGTTTCCATCTTCTGTCACGTTAATTAGATCACACCAGATCTCTGGGATCCTTGCCCAGAGCTTTAGGGGCCACATACAGTCCTGGAATCTCATGTTTGGTCTTCTGCTATGGACTATGCATGCCCAATAGTGGGTTGTACTGTAAGCATTTCTTTTTCAACAGGCTGAATTATGAGTGCAACTTTCTGTTTACACAGCAGTGGCTTGCTGAGTTCTGAAAAAGTCATTCCTGAGCTTCAGGGCTAGAGCTTCCTGTCAGTACTGTCCCATGGGACATGTGTGGGTATTGGTTTTGCTTGTCTACTATATTCCTAAACTGGCTTTTGACACAAAGCACCCCCTAATTAATGCAAAACACAGGACTCTCCCTCCTTCCCCCCCTTCATTGCAAAAACTCAGTGCTGCATCTCTTCCCTTCCTTTCTCCTCACTGCTTAAATTGCAGGAAAAACTGTTTTGACTGAAAATACACTTCTGGCTTGAACCCATGTGTGGATGCAGTTAGGGAGCAGGACTTCCTTGGGGCAAGATGTCTGTTTCTAGGTGGGCTTGATTCCGGGCAAAATAGTTTCAGAACTCCGACATGTGGAGGACTCTTATTTGATTATACCATGATAGGGTTGTGGGCTTTTCCAAAGCAAACTGCAGAGGCATTGAAGAAGCCTCTCCTGAGTGTCATGAAAGGTGTGCAACTTACTGTGAAGTCCTCCCACATTCATTTGGGCTAGCTTAAGCGAATGTCTGGATAAACTGGCTTGTATGTTCGTTTGCAGGATAGAACTACATACTGCAGGAATGTTTGCCCATTTTTTCTTGGTCCCTCAGATACTGTGGGCTTGCTGTATTTCCTCAGAGCTTCTGCTGCCTGTAGTTGGCATCCAGGAACCATAAAGTAAAAATGTATGTATGGAGTTATGTGTGTGTGTGATTTTCTTTATAAAAGCTCTGCTTCCTTAGGATGGCCTGATGGTTGTGCTTGGGAAGTCTGATGCCAAACTGGCAAACTGTGGTCTCCAAGCCCTTTACTGTGGCTCTCAGCACCTGCTGTGCCTGCTGTTTCTGAACATCAGAGACATGGTTTCCTTCATCAGAGACTGATGAAGGAAATGCAAGAAGATTGGAGTTTACATTCTAACTAGGCTTTCCATGAATGCCCCCAATATCCCCCAAATCCAAAGAAAAATCCAAATATCCTGGCCTCACCAAATATATTACATGATCCTGCCTACTTTGCAGTATTGTCCTGCCAACCTGAGACCTCTGTACCTCCCCCCCTTTTTAAGTGTGACCCTTGACTACCCCTGGGAGAGAGGTGCCGGAGGCTCCGTTTGCAGGCCGCACTGTCAACTGCCCATCTTCCAAGAATTAACGTCCTTGCCTTCTTTATTGTTTGCAGTGTGTCCGCGATGGCGAGTGTGCTGTCCAGGAGGCTGGGGAAGCGGTCCCTGTTGGGTGCCCGCATTTCTGCGCCCCCTTTGCTGGGGGATGGGATGCTTATGACAACTCACGGTCATCCCCTGCAGCCGGAACACAGCAAAGCATCTCCTCACCTTGGTTCATATGAGGATGGCCACTTCAAGGAACACGTTGAAGACTCTGGCAGTCAGAACCAAAATTGGCCAGTGCTGCGACCTGGCCAAAAGGTATTGAATTTTATGGTGATGACTCTAAACTGCCCTTCATCCAAAAGAGATGCCAGGGCGGTCACTGACAAACACTATGCAGTATGAAGAAGCCACACAGGTTTATTCAGTCAGCAAGCAAGAAAATAAATTTCTTTTTTTAAAAAGTAAAATGCCTAAGCAAACTGAAAAAAATTGGGTTGAGGCTCAAAAATGAGCAGGATTGCTACTGATGCCAGTTACATCACCCTTGAGAGGTGTTCCAGGGTTAGAGTGCCATCATGGAGAAGTCCATCTCATTTATAAATGTATAAAGTATTGTGCTGTTGGTACTTGGAGAAAGTCTTAACCAATGGATGGAATAATGGAAGGCTTGCTCTTTTATATATTTTAATTTCAATCCATTAATTTGGACTTGGAAATTAAATAGGAAACTAATAAAATTCCTTCAGCCTTGGTGTAGATCAGCCTTTCCTACCCTGGTGTCCTCCAGGTATGTTTGGACTACAATTCCCAGAATTTCCCAGGTTGGAGAAAGCATCTCAAGCCTTTTACAGCTGAAGTTTTAGTAGCAAAATTCTGCAGGAGCTCAAGTTAATGAATTGATTTCAAGGGCAGCTAACATACAGCAAATCAATGGGTGTTAAGGACATTTGTTGAGTTAATATTTAAAAAAATATCTGCAAATATAAAAGTCAGTTTTTTTGGAGGGGGGAACTATCTTGTTTCTGTGCTAACAAACATTTCAAGTCAGTGTTCACAATTTATTTCTTTTTCATACAAATACTGCCACAAGATACCCTTCCTGTTTTGGTGCTGTGTAGTTTACTCATCCCCATCGCATCACTTTGGCTGTACTAGCTGGGGTGATGTGAATTGTAGCTAGACATACAGTGGGGCAAAAAAGTATTTAGTCAGCCACCAATTGTGCAAGTTCTCCCACTTAAAAAGATGAGAGAGGCCTGTAATTTTCATCATAGGTATACCTCAACTATGAGAGACAAAATGGGGAAAAAAATCCAGAAAATCACGTTGTCTGATTTTTAAAGAATTTATTTGCAAATCATGGTGGAAAATAAGTATTTGGTCAATATCAAAAGTTCATCTCAATACTTTGTTATATATCCTTTGTTGGCAATGACAGAGGTCAAACGTTTTCTGTAAGTCTTCACAAGGTTTTCACACACTGTTGCTGGTATTTTGGCCCATTCCTCCATGCAGATCTCCTCTAGAGCAGTGATGTTTTGGGGCTGTCGCTGGGCAACACGGACTTTTAACTCCCTCCAAAGGTTTTCCATGGGGTTGAGATCTGGAGACTGGCTAGGCCACTCCAGGACCTTGAAATGCTTCTTACAAAGCCACTCCTTCGTTGCCCGGGCGGTGTGTTTGGGATCATTGTCATGCTGAAAGACCCAGCCACGTTTCATCTTCAATGCCCTTGCTGATGGAAGGAGGTGTTCACTCAAAATCTCACGATACATGGCCCCATTCATTCATTCTTTCCTTTACACGGATCAGTCGTTCTGGTCCCTTTGCAGAAAAACAGCCCCAAAGCATGATGTTTCCACCCCCATGCTTCACAGTAGGTATGGTGTTCTTTGGATGCAACTCAGCATTCTCTCTCCTCCAAACACGACGAGTTGAGTTTAGACCAAAATGTTCTACTTTGGTTTCATCTGACCATATGATATTCTCCCAATCCTCTTCTGGATCATCCAAATGCTCTCTAGCAAACTTCAGACGGGCCCAGACATGTACTGGCTTAAGCAGGGGGACACGTCTGGCACTGCAGGATTTGAGTCCCTGGCGGCATAGTGTGTTACTGATGGTAGCCTTTGTTACTTTGGTCCCAGCTCTCTGCAGGTCATTCACTAGGTCCCCCCGTGTGGTTCTGGGATTTTTGCTCACCGTTCTTGTGATCCTTTTGACCCCACGGGGTGAGATCTTGCGTGGAGCCCCAGATTGAGGGAGATTATCAGTGGTCTTGTATGTCTTCCATTTTCTAATTATTGCTCCCACAGTTGATTTCTTCACACCAAGCTGCTTGCCTATGGCAGATTCAGTCTTCCCAGCCTGGTGCAGGTCTACAATTTTGTTTCGGGTGTCCTTCGACAGCTCCTTGGTCTTGGCCATAGTGGAGTTTGGAGTGTGACTGTTTGAGGTTGTGGACAGGTGTCTTTTATACGGTCTTTGACCTTTGATAACAAGGTCAAACAGGTGCCATTACTACAGGTAACGAGTGGAGGACAGAGGAGCCTCTTAAAGAATTAGTTACAGGTCTGTGAGAGCCAGACATCTTGCTTGTTTGTAGGTGACCAAATACTTATTTTCCACCATGATTTGCAAATAAATTCTTTAAAAATCAGACAATGTGATTTTCTGGATTTTTTTTCTCATTTTTTCTCTCATAGTTGAGGTATACCTATGATGAAAATTACAGGCCTCTCTCATCTTTTTAAGTGGGAGAACTTGCACAATTGGTGGCTGACTAAATACTTTTTTGCCCCACTGTATCTGAACAGAGTAAATCACATCCAACTGTCCTAAGCCACTAATGTCAAAAGTTGAGTTATTCTTTACTTATAGTCTCCCTATGTCTCATGCTCACAGCCAGTAGTATAATATAGTATAATGGTTAAAGCAGCAGGCTAGAATTTGGGAGACCGTGAGTTTTAGTCCTGCCTTAGACACAAAGCCAGCTGGGTGGGCCAGTCCCTCTCTCGTAGCTCTAGGAAGAAGGCAGTGACAAACCACTTCTGAAAATCTTGCTGAAAAAACTGCAGGGACCTATCCAGGCAGTTGCCAGAAATCAAGACGTGGCTTGAAGGCACCCCCCCCCCAAAAAAAGTCACCTGCTGTGTAGAGCATTCTCTGTCAGTATATAAAAATTTTAAATGCATTTAAAATACCACTCTAAAACACGTAAAGTAATATAACAGTGGCTATGTGTAGTTCCCAGTTGCATCACTACAAACACACAAGCATGGAGGTGAATTGAAACATTTTTGGCAAGTGGCTAAATTATAACAATGCATTCTTTATTTCCAGGGGGAGGGTATTTTAAAGAATGGGTGCCACAACAGATGAGACCCTCTTCCTGATTGATATCCCAGTTGTAGATCTGATATGATACTGTGTAGAAATAATGGACAGCGATTTTGCACTTTTGTAAATGAATCAAGTGGAACAGGCTATTCTTACAATGCTTTATCCATTCGATATCCCAAAAGATAAATGGTAAGTTTTAGTGTCACGTGTCCCTGGGGTTTTAATGTGCTCTATAATTGCAGATTTAACTGCATATGATAGAATTACCAACGAGCTTCTGTAGATTTAAGAGCTTGATTTCATATCAAGTCATTTTGTTGTTCTCTCCTTTGCTGTGTTAAGTGATGCATGTGATATTGAAAAAAAATGGGGTACTTAATGTGTGGCATGTTATCTCCTTTCCTTGCTGTTAATTTCATATTTTCTTTGCTAAATGTCAAGGACAGGTTGCCTTTCCAAATGACCATATTGACTGGTGATGATGGGCACCAAGCCCAGCATATCTGGAAGGACCAGATTGGGGAAGGTTGGGTTAAAGTGTGAAATCAAGGTGGCATTAGGGGACAGTGACACAGAGAGAAACATTGGGTGGCATTGGGGAAGAAGAGGAAATGTGAAATAATCCTATTGTGAATTTCTGTAAAAATAATCCTGGTTCCAAGTCTGTTGCTGGAGTTAGTGGACTATAAAAAGAATGCATTCAAAACCACTCATCCACAGACTCAGAGTGACCAATGCCTAAAGTATTTGGGAGCTTTATGAAACAAAAATATATCCTCAAAAGCTGACCAAATTAAATTGGCCTTCCCCTCAGCTTGTAAATGCCAGCATTGTTTTGCTTAGGTGAATTGCTATTTAGGGCAGAGATGCACCATGTTGGGGGGTCACATTTGATAGTTGGTGGCTTGCTAGGAACCGCGCTCCAGAAAAGAGGCAGGAGAAGGAGGCAGGGATAAGTGGGGTCATAGCAAAAATGAATGTGTATTTAGTTTAATTTAACCATCAGTTAAATCAGATTAAATACAATTAATGATTGCTCCCTATACTCATCTCCTTCTGTCATATTAAAAATAATGAAAGTTGGAGACAACTTGGAGAGGCTTTGAGACCCTAAGGCTTTGGGGATGTGTAGCCTGATTCAGAAGGGTGCCAGCACAGCTTTCAAGATTGTGTGGGTAGATTCTGCCAAGTCCCAGCTGCATGTCACCCAAGGCTAAGCTACAAAAACAAACAGTTCAACCAACCAGCAAACTTTGGCTGAAATACGAACAGACTTCCCCTTGGGAGTTCTATCTCTGGAGTACCCCCTTGCAGGTGGGTGATGTTCTGTAGCAGCCTTGTAGGTGGAGCTTGCTAATAATAGGTATCTGGGGTTCCCTGTATCTGTTGATCACATTGTAGCTTCCTTTTCCCTTCAATGGCTTGGAATCATGGTTTTTCCTCCACTTTACCTTTTTAACACTCCAATGAGGGAGACCAATAGCCCTAGGCTGGCCCATTTGGAAGAATTGGGATTTAAACTCAGGAAATCTTGATCTAAAAGCCATTCCTGTAGTGTTGTTGCCCTGGTTCACCCATCACACTAAGCCATAATATGGTTTGCTTGGTTTTGGGGTAGCACATTTGTATAATCCCAGTTATTGTGCAGTTTATTTAGCAAACTATGGCTTGGTATATTATGTGAACCTAATCTTTCCATCTGACAGAATTCCTGTCCCAAGCTTTTCAGTTTGATGGGATTTTGTTCAGTGCACTGCCTTAGTCTCCCTGCCCCCCCCCCCCGGATCTGTTGTGATAGGGCTCCTGCTTTACCTTTTGATACATTTTCTGGCTTTCTTTTCACCAAATAAATGTGGCTTGTGCATGACACCTGCAAAGGCATGGCAGATAGATAAATAATGATTTACATAAGCTAAAGGTCATTTGGGAGGATTTTTTTGGAGAAAATACTCTGAGTGCTGGTTTGCACAAACCTTTTAATGCAGCGGGTGTGGGGAACCTTTGTTGGACCAAAGCCCATGCCAGGCTTTGAACAGTATGTCAGAGATCACATTGCAGAAAGGGTGAAGCTTCATAAAAGATTTTGAAAGCGGATGGAGGATGAACATCAACCTAATCATGAATACATTTTCATTAATTTAGGTCTAACTGCAACATGTACACATACAGTGATCTCCATCTTCTCTCATCTCAGTTGATTCCTAACCCAAAATGAATTAGGAAGCATGTGAGCAAACCCCCTTCCCTCCTGCACAGACCCCCACGGGCACCCACAGACACTTAGGACAAAAAGAAGGAGAGGTGCAGTCATGATTTTGGGAAGATGTCAAAGGCCCTACTGGACCCTGTGCTGGGCTGCGTGAGGCCACCAACATACAGGTTGTACACACTGACTGAATGCATATATCTTCCAAGGAGTGTTATGGATCCTGTTACTCCACTCTTTCAGAACAGTCTGATCACTGTAGCCTCCCCAGTTTTTCCATATAGTAATTAGAATCCTTCTATAAATAACGCCCCCAGGAATAACTAACTCAAGAGTGCCCTTCTTAGCCTAGATAAAATTACATACAAAAATAGACTTTAGGAAGTTAAGTAGCAGAGGGGAAAGACCTTTGGGGAGCCTAAATATCAGCTTTCCATGGACCAGCCAAGCATGGGCTGCTCATTCTCTTTTTGGGTCTTCTTTCCTGGCCAGATGACCTGCTCTGTCTTGTTAGAGCGTGTGCTTCTGTATGGTGGCGAGATTTCAGGAGCTTCTGCTTATTCACCCATTCTGACACTCTTTGAGAGATTTGACAAAGGCTGATGGAAAGTCAGCTGATAATCACAGTATGCCCCTTTCACTTGGAAGCTGAACTAGAGTGCAAAATGTATCACATGCTGGTCATGTAGATATGACTCTGTGGCTGCATAGCATATATCCCAGTGAAAGGAACCTGCTCCTCTCCTGTTGTTCAGGGCTCTGGAAATGCATTTTTAAGCTGTCCATTATAAGGCACAGTAGCTGTGATTTGGTACAGATCAAAATGACATTTAGTGGAGCATCTTCTCTTTAATAATGGCCAGCCATGTGCTTCACAAGCTTGAGCAGCATGGTTATTCCTGTTCATTGCTTCTGAACATAGGGTTCCATTTGAAGGCTGTGGCTCATAGTTATTGGTAGGTTTGGCTTGCATGACTTTGGCTTGTTTGCTTGCTTATGTATGTATGTATGTATGTATGTATGCATGGAAAATGGTAACAAGGACAACAAAGCAGGGTATTCATTTGGAGAATATTGTTATATTATTCACAATATTATGAGTATTATGACTGATAGTGACTTTTCTTCCTACAGGTATATGTCTTTTACAATGGGCAAGAGAGTGCTGGGCTGGTGGAGTACCATGACCTAGTCAGTCATGAAGTGAAGGTGTTGCTCCTGGAAAAGGGGTTTTATGTCAGTAGGAAAGCTGAGGAAGTGAGACTGGCTGAAGTTGGGGCATCACCTCTCCCCAAACTGGAGATGGACCATGGAACCCCTACAACAATGGACTACAGTGCGGTCCCTGTGGTAATGGAGCATTCCACATCTTCAGCAGATATTGCCGTAACATCTAGTTTGAGATCGGTTTCTAGGAATATTGATGTACCAAAAAGGTGGGTGGTTTAGAATGCTCGTTTGGCTGTAGTTACGCAATATTGCATAATATTTCCATAATAACAGGGATTTTCTGCATTTTGATAGCATTTTTTTCTCGACTGAAACAAAATGCAGAAAGCAGTTTTCCTCCTTGCTGTTTTCTTTCCTTTTCATTTTATTAGATTGCAAGCACAAAGGCAAATACAGCTTTGTTTGTACTTGATCTTACATAAGGTACTCTAGGAGCCTTTTTAACTGAAGGGTGGTACTTGAGAGTATTTATAATATTTCAAACAAATGAGTAAATAATTTGCAGCCACGAACTAAAATCGTATCATATCTTGGCTAAGACACCTTGGTGATAGTAGTTCATACCCTGATCATGACCTATTTAGACTATTGTACACATGCTCTGTGGGGGGTTCCCTTTGGAGATCACCCAATAGCTGGATTTGTGCAAAATACAACAGCAAGATGGTTGTCAGGGCACTCCCACCAGTGTGGAATGATGCCTATTTTGAAGTTGCTACATTGTTTATGAGTTGGTTTTGGGGCCCAATTCAAAGTGCTGGCCATTACTTTTAAAGCCCTTTACCCCTCAGTACTGGGTTATATCAAGTAATGTCTTGCCAAAATAAAATCTGCCTGTCTAGTAGGGTCATCTAAAGAGAGTCTCCTTAGTACCTAAGGTGTGGTCTACATGACAGACCTTCTTGGTGGTGGCCCTTCTTTATGGAGCAACTTACTCCTGGAAGGATAGAGAGCTCCATTCCTTTTTGTTTTATAGAAACAATTAAAGCTGTACTACCTTTTGTGCAGGGCTTTTGGGCCTTAGTCATGTTTGAGCAGCCATTATAGGTGGTTTACTGTTGTACTTATTGTTATGGATTGCTTTTAATGATTGTATTTTAGAACTGTCATTTGCTGCCTAGAGTCTGTACAGATTGGAGCAGCCCATAAATACTGTAGTTAGGTAAATAAATAAATCCTAAACCATCAAAATGAACTGTGCAAAAGAATGAGACAGTAATGCCAACAGAATTGATCTAAAAGCTTAACCTGCTACTGTCCTAATGAAACAAGCATATTACTTTCAGTTGCTTAGGAAAACTGGTCAGAGAAGGGAGATGCTGCCCATTAACATACCTAGCACTGAACTTGAAAAGCTGCTTCTATATGATGCAGGTTTCCAGTGTTTCAGGCAACTGCTGCAATTTATTTTTTGCTGCAGTTGGTAGGGATAGATCTCTTCTGCCTGCACATCTAAACTGAGGTCCAGCCCCTCCCAAGTTAGAACAGGAGCCTTATAAATAAGAAATCCCAAATACTTTTCTTAATCTGCTTGTTTTTAAAACTGACAGCAGAAGCTTTTCCTACTGACTTCAAGAGATACGCCTTTATGAATAGCAGGGAAGGGGTGGGGGTTGCTTGAAAAATCACGTCAGGAGCACCTCTTAGAAATCTTCATCCTGGAGATGTAAGAGACAGGAGCGCTTTCCTGAGTCCACGTCTTGTACAGAAGAAAAGTCCTGAACTCGCTTGAATTTGTAGATGTCAATGGCTCGTTAAAAGTTGAGGTTTTGATCAAAATGCTTTACTCGTTGCATATTAATGATTAACTTGTGCCGGAGGAAGAAAGCGTTGCAAGGAAACAAATGCAAGCAGCATGAAGCACTCAAGATGGGAGTATCTGGTGAATGATGTCTCTGCTAGGATGTTTGGTATGTTGATTCTTGTGGGAGGAAGCATCTTATCCCTCCCCTTCCTTCTGTCATTGCAGGAAACCAGATGCTGCAGTGGAGATGGACGAGATGATGGCAGCAATGGTGTTAACCAGCTTATCCTGTAGCCCTGTGGTACAGAGTCCCCCTAACAGTGATGCCAGCATCTCAAGTGAGTTTGACAGCAAAGGGCCTCAGATGGCCATTTGGCATTCTGTGCCAAAGAACAGCTGTTTCAGTGCACAGCTCACACAGTGCAAGGATTAGGCCCACAGTGGCTTCGCCTTATCAGCCCAAATGGATGTTCTCCTATTGTTGCTGGCATGCAAGTTCCAGAATTCTGTCATGCTGGCAGGCAGTTCTGGATGTGCCAGTCCCAGCACATTTGGAGAATGCCAGGCTGGGGAATGATGGTTTGGAACACTGACAGTATCTGTTTTTTCCTGAACACACATACCTGAGAATTTAGGCTGTCCATAAAAGTATCTTGGTGAGCCCTTCCGTTGGAGGCAGCGATGTGGGCTTTCCAGAAAATCTGGAACTGGAAAATTAGGTTAATGTGCATAGGGCAGTTTTCAGCTTACATCAGAAAACTTTCTGATAAAAAAAAATGCCTGGTGCAAATTGGTCCGATTAGCATAAGAACATTTCCATTAATTAATGATTTGGGATATGTACTTTCCACACTGTAGCACTGATTGTAGGACAAAATTTTGCCTACGGTGGTGCTGATGTTATGGAATAGACTGCCTTTGTTTTTTTAAAAGAAATTTTAAAAGTTTATGGATTTCAGTTGTAGGTATTTTAATTCTGAAGTTTCTGTTGGTGGGCCTTTTTTGGGGTAAGCTTTATTGATACTTGTTGGTTTTTAATGGTTTAGCCACTTTGTGACTCAATTTTGGATGTTGTGTAAAAGATAAAATGGCATAAATAAGGGGAATAGAATAGCATTAAGCACCTTGGCCAAACACAAACTATTTAATTCAGCTTTCAGGGAGATCCAACTTTTCTGCTCTACTTCTTTGGTCTTTTGGGTTTCTTGGCTACCTGCCTCAAATCTGTGTTTCTTAAGAATGCATTTCTTTTTTACTTTCTTCCAGTTAAATGGCTCACATATCTCCTCCTTATGTCCTTGACAAGCTTTTGTCAAAACTTGGCAGATCCAGAATTTATTTTATTCCAGCTGTGAGGTTTAAGAATAAAGTGTCCATCATAGTAAGCCAAGTCCCCTTCTGATTCCTTCTGGGTTCTGACAGGTTTTCCTCCCCCAGCTCTTCTCTCTTTGCCATTATTTTACTAAACCCTTTGCCTGCCATTCTGGCTCTCTTATGTACTCAGCATCCCACAAATTTCTGAACCCTCGGTGTACATCTGCCTCCAAGATCTGCCTTGGCCCTATCCTGAGATAAAGCAAGTCTGTTATTCTTGTCTAGTGACTTGTTTAAGAGCTGCAGAATGGGGCATAAGCAAAGGTGATCTATAGGGTACTTTGGCAGTTCACGTTAGTTTTGATGAAGTGTGCAAGAACAAGTTTCCCCAGAGATTATCCCATAAGTTACTGAGGTCTAGCACATACGGAGAATACCTTGCTTCTGACACTTGTCACCTCCTTGATGCTCACCAGTCTCTGCTGCAAAGCACTGGTAACACACTGTATGTGCTGAAATGCTCTGCTTCCTTAGCCCCTAAGAAAATGAGGAAGGGATTTTTTTATCCTTCTCTTGCTTCCACTACAGAAAAACGCTGACTTGAAGACATGCTCTGTGAGAACAGGCTGAAGGAACTTGGGACGTTCAGTCTGAAGAAAAGAAGACTTAGGGGAGACATAATAGCTGTGTTCATATACATAAAAGGAAGCTATAGGGAAGATGGCCACAAATGCTTTTCCGTGGCCACAGAAACCTGGACCGCAAATAACATGTATTAGTTGTAGTTATCTAGATTTCATTTAAATATAAAGAAACACTTAATGGTAAAATCTGTACAACAGGAAAGTAGCCCACCTGTGAAGGTGGTCTATTCTCCATCTCTGGAGGATTTTAAGAAGATGCTGGCAGCTACCTTTTAGTTTAGTTGATTTTTGTGTACTTTGTGGTAGGTTATACTAAACCTTCTGGCTGGGGAATTCTGGGAGTTGAAGCCCATACATGTTAAAGTTGCTGAGTTTGAGAAACATTGTACTAGACGATCCTTGTGGTCCCTTTCAACTTTATGATTCTTCTATTCTCTTGAGTGGCTGTTGTCAGCTGCCACATCCCCTACCTCTTGGCTCATGTTTCTCCTAGCCAACCCTGAAGATAAGGCTTTAATCCCACTTGTAGGATATGTAGAGAAAATATACCAGAACATTGATATGTCACTATGAAAAGAGGAAGGTGTAATTCCTGTAGGTAGACTGCTATTTGCACCTAGTTGTGTAGCTTCACAAACTACCAGAAGAATGCATGTGGGTGGAGGCCAATTCATGGACTCTATTGTGTGTATGTACATGCTTGAACCTTTTTTCCATGCTTTAAACTTTTATCTCTTTTTTTTTTACCATTTCTGGACTCATGGAGGCTAGAACCTGGGAGTGGGGGCTGTAAACTCAGCATGTGATATGTCAGAGGGAGGGAGTCAATACTGATTGGCTGATGTGCTCAGATAGATTGTGGTGGTGGTCAGTGAGCTCAGCTAATTCTCTGGCTGACCCAAATTGTGAGTTGTTGAAGATGCCTTCTCCTACTTTGATTTGTTTGAATTCCCAGCCTAGCCTATAGTCCTGATACTTCCTGATGATCTTCCATCAAAATACTAATAAGAATTGGTCCTACTTAGCTTTTTGAATGCTGCCACCTATCTTGGCAGGGGTCCTCTAGAGGATAAGTTCAAATCTGGGAATGGGATTGTGAGGACAGACTGGCAGGTGGGATAAGGGTGATGCACCACCCCTCTTTCAGACCACCAGTTCTCTTTAAATACCCTTTTGCTTGCTAAGTTTGATCCAAATTCAGTGTTTTTGCTGTATCATATTTAGTTAAGCTATAATTTAAAAACTAGGAAGAAGATCATGGAGAACTTTTCTTGCAAAACAATCTATGAGAAGCCTGCATCCCTTGAGACTGACTGTTTATGGCAAGCAGTAAAACACTACCTATAATTTCTCCAGCACACCCGGCCATTGGAGAACTGCTAGAAAAACAGCTGGCTGAATTAGGAATGGTGTCTGCATTCCCCAGTGGAGGGAGGGGATCATGTAACCCAACCCCTGGACTGCCGTTTCCAGTTGGATGCTCAGACCTATTACGGGAGTAATAGGCACCAAGAGGAGCTGGTGTCTTTATATGGAGGCACTTCCCATAAGCCTGCTTGGACCCTCTGGGTGTCTGTTTAAAAATAGGAGCCTTCCAGCATGGGAAATGCAGGTGCTTCACAGTCAACCAGGGCAGCCAGACCATTGTTTGTCTGCCTGCTGGGCTGCTAGTGAAGGCATGAAAAAGGTTTCAGAAACTGAGAAGAGGGGGGAATGTCATGGGGCTTTTCCTGTCATTCCCTTCCCAATTCCAACTTTATAGATGAATATTGTGCCTGAAAATATGAGTTCACCTTTATTGAATTCAGTGGGGCTTTATCTCAGAAAATGTTTATAGGAGTCTAGTCTCAGTAGGTGGTAGAATTTTATAACCATGTTCTGTCTTGGAAGCTAAGCAGGGTTAATCCTGGTTAGTGCTTTAAAGGGAGGCTGTAGGGAACACCAGGGCGGTAGGCTAGACTGGAAAATCCAAAGATCTTGGAAGTTTTCTTTGTTCTACGGCCAAGAAAACTGTACGAGCATGTCAATAAAGTCATCAAAAGACAAGCTTTTCTACTTATAAGCCATACAGGTAGTCCTCGACTTATGACCATTCGTTATGATGGTGCTAAGCAAATGGACTTACAACCAGCCTCCAAAGTTACGGCTGTTGCAGCGCCCCCTATGGTCACATGATCAAAATGTGGGTGCTTGGCAGCCTGCCTGCAGTTATGACCGCAAGGGCACTTCAGCTTCCCCCACCCATCTATCTCCCCCCCATCTGTGCCCTTTTGGCCCCCTGCACTCTGTGGCCCTGCTGTCCTAGCTGACCTTCGCCATCTTCTTGCTCCTGCCGCTGACCAAGCATGCCTGGCCTGGCCCTTTGTGAGGCAGCTGCTGGCTGCACCAGGCTTTCTTCCCAAGGTCATGCATAGAAGTTTCTTTGTGAGAACTGGGGAAGATGGCCTCACCTGGCCAGCAGCTGCGGGAACAAGAAGACATCGAAGGTCAGCTGGGGCAGCGGAATGCAGGGTGGCAGGGGCCTTGGAGGGCAGGGTGGTGCGGCCGACTGGGCTTGGGCTTGGGTGGCTGGGGTTTCCCCGGGCGTGGCGGCTTTGTGCTGCATTGCTGGGCTGGGCTGGGGCTGGGTTTTGGGCAGCACAAGGGGGCTTCCTGGCATGCCACAGCTCTGGGGCCTTTTGCTTTTTGCAGCCCCAGAGCTGTGGGCACCTGGCCCAGCAGTGCTGCGCAAAGGGGCTTCCTGGTGCACTGTGGCTCTGGGGCTTTTTGCAGCCCCAGAGTTGTGGTGTGCCAGGAAGTCCCTTTCTGCTGTGCAAAGCCCAGCCTCAGCCCTGGTGCACTGTGGCTCTGGGGCTGCAAAAAGCTTGCAGCTCCAGAGCTGCAGCATGTCAAGAAGCCCCTGAGCCACAGCATATTCTTTCCCCAGCCTTTCTGAGCTCTCACCGCACTGCAGCAGCCCCTTCCCCAACTCATGCGTGGCATGTGCTGGCCCTCCCAGGCCTCCCCAACTCCCCCGTGGCACCCTATGCTCTTGACTCTTCCCACTTAACAACCCATGCATCTTGGGGTTACAACGGCAATAGGACTGCCCAGGATTGCCATTGCTAAGCAATGCAGTCATGCAGTGTTGTGCTTTACAACCGTATCGCTTGGTGACAGAAATTCTGGTCCCAATTGTGGTCATAAGTCGAGGACTTCCTGTAATCATATTGTATTTTTGTACAAAGAGACAATTCCAATATAGGTGCTCCATTCAGGTTGCACTAAGCAAGATTTGTGCTAGTCTACCTTTTGAACCTTAACTGTGCTTGGGTACTTCCCCATGTACAAGAACCAAGTTAGGCTTTGGAGCCATTTGTCTCCTTTTGCTTCTAGGATGGAATCTGTTTGTCTTTATGTTATAGGTAGAAATCATCAGTCTTTGTTCTGTGGTGGGAAATTCTACCATGTGATTTCTTTCCCTTGCAGCTTAAAGCATCCAGTCCTTGGTTCTTTACTTCTCTTTGATTCACACTTAGGACGTTGTTGCTTCTGGTTTGAATCCATTGTGGAAATTTATTCCTTTCTAGCTTGTTTCCCTGGCAATATTGTGAAAATGTTATTAGTAAATCTCAGGTTTAATCAGTTCTTGGAATGCCTCAGAAAAGGAGTCATAACAGCACATTGTTAATTGATGTTATCTTCTCTGTAAACTGCCCAGAGTTGCTTTTTAACGAAATGGGTGGTGACAAATTTGATATATAAATAAATAAATAAATAAGTTGACCAGCATCAATAGGATACATTTTTAAGGAAAACACTAGAAAAGGCACCATTGCATTTGATATGAAAGGGAACCTGGGGCATTTTTTGAAATAGTCATAGAATCCAAGGTTCGTATAATGTATCACATCCAAATAAAAGAGTATTATGGCACAATACGATGGCCTAGTTCACATAACATTTAAATTAATGGCTAGTGTTTAACACCTTGAACAACAAACTAACCAGCCCTGCTTTAGCCTAGTCTAGCAAGTTGTTCAAACCCAGCTGGAAGGGACCATTTCAGCAACTGAGCCCCTCTGTTCAGTGCAAAGATCTAATTTAAAGCATTTCTAGTGGACACTGTCTGCTTTCTGGAGCGTTATGTCTAAAGAAGGGGAGATCATCATCTCCCTTGGTCATCAGTTTCACTGTCAAACTGCTTTTATTATTAGGAAGTTTTTCCTAACATCCAAAAACAGCAGATTACCTATATCTTTTGTATAACCCCCCCCCCAGGTATCACATTCTATATTATAGAATAGGGCCATTGCAGATGAAATACTAACATAAAGCTATTAATAATCTGTTAGCTCCTTCCTGCTCCCCTGTTCCCAGTTACTAAATTAAGGGAAAGCATTGTACAAGCAATTTTCCAAGTTTAGGTGACTTTCTTTCATCTTCTCAAATTCCCTAGGAGCAAAAGTTACAATATGAATACTTTACATCTGTTTTAAAAACTCAAATGCTAACAGAGTAAAAAAGCAGACTGTGTGCTGAATGAAAATACGAATTTTCCTGCTGCATTGTGCTTCAGTTGGCAAGCCCTTGGGAGGGGCAAGGAATTATTGTTTATTATGCTGATTTCCTGCCTGCCTTCCATGTAACTTAAGATAGTAGGTACATTTTTCTTCCGGTTTAGGTTCGTAGCTGCTTTAATGAACTACAGGGGCTGTGATTGGCCTATAGAACTTCATGGCCAAAAGGGGGATTTAAATTTGGGGTTTCCTGTCTAGCACTTGAGCCATTAGTGAGTTGCGCAGATCATCCTCTGAGCCCTCTCTAGCCATTGAAAGAGTAATTTAATCTTGGGTGTTCCACCTCTTCTGTTCAGTACCACCTTCCTCCATCTGTGCCTCTACGTAAAAGTGATGAAAGTGCTAAGCTGAGTAGAGAATCGACTTAACTGCTCAAGAGCCCAATAAAACAGTGATTCACTTCTCCATCCTCCCATCTTATCTTCAGCATCCCAAGCAACCTGCGATGCCTGGAAAGAGAGTGGTGACATGTCGGACGGTGGGAGCAGTACCACAAGTGGGCACTGGAGCGGCATCTCCACCCCTTCTCCCCCACACTCAGAGGCCAGCCCCAAGTACTCAAACGAGGCCTTCAGTTCTCCTCGGGCTGATGATGGCTTTGAGACAGACTCGGATCCCTTCCTCTTTGAAGAGCCTGCTCCAAGGAAAAGAAAGGTGTGTGACGTGAACATAAGACAGTGAAAGAATTGTTCCATACAAGCTGCAGGTCTAAATACAGATTTCTCCCTAATCAGGTCAAGAAAGAAAAATACCTGTACAAGACTGCTGTCCCAGAATTCGTATTTTTACTATCAGGGCCCCATCGTTACTGTTCCTACCCCTTCCATAAATGCCTGTTTAATTATTTGTTAGGGCCTTCGTATCCTTGTTTTCCTTCAGGATCTCGCAGTATTGTGTATGGCCCTCTCTCTCCCAGTTTTTCACCTAAGCAACAATCCTATGGGGTAGGTGGGGCTGAGGGAGAAGTAATTGACTTAAGTGGACTTCCATGCCTGGGGTAGACCTGAACTGGGACTTCCAGGTCCTAGTCCAGTGCCTTAACCACGATACCTTCCTAATTCTCAATTTATTTGGCAACTGTTAGTTCATAATTGTTTTAACTCTGAATGCCTAATGATGGAAATGGGTTAGTTTGGATGTGAATAGGGTCTGGAGACTTGTTTTGCCTGTCACTTTGTTTTTTTTTTTAGAAAGTTGATCTAAAACCAGGCCATCCTTTAGTCTTTCTGTGAAAGATCAACTATTACCTTCAGTAGAGGGGAAAAGCAGTGCTGTCCCGAGTAGTTTAGAATCCTGAGAGATTCTGTGCAGCTTAGTTCTGGCCACTGATTGACCTAGAGTTGTATTTCTTCTAGAACTCAGTGAAAGTGATGTACAAGTGCTTGTGGCCCAGCTGTGGCAAAGTCCTTCGCTCCATTGTTGGGATTAAGAGGCACGTGAAGACCCAGCATCTGGGGTAAGTCCTTAATTTCCAACTAAGCCACATTTGTATGGTTATACTGGAAAGGATCACTGGTAGACATAATTGTATTTCAGAGCTGTAGCTGGGGGACCTTGATGCCAAATCTGGACTTTTGGTGGGCTTCTTCCACTGATGGTCCTCCTGAACCGTTGCTAGAGGGTGAAGTTAGACCCAAAGGAAGGCTCAGGACTTAAGGTGGATGTTGGTGTGCTGCAGATGGATGGTCCCTTGTATCTGCTGACCATATACAAGGAGAAGGCTGGGATCCCCATTTTTATTCCAGTTCTGGTCACTCCATGGATTTATTGCTGTTTGTCAGTCACCCCCGCTGACATCATACTCCACCTTTCCTTTATGAGGCTGCAAAAGTGATACGATGGGTGATTTACTGGGCCAGGTTCAGGCTCACTGTATCTGGAAAGGCACAGCTCAGGGATAGTTACTCATTTGGGGTTGGGCACATTTGGAATTTTGAAAGCATGGAGCAATCCTTACAAAATGCCTGCTGTGGTGTGTGCAGCTAGTCACGAAGCACTCAGTTACCACAGGGCAGATGGGTGCAGGGGCTTCATGGTATCCTGTAGCTCCCCAGAATGTGTGTGAGAATGATTCATTCTTTTCATTAATGTGGGGCTGTTGGACACAGTTCTAAACAAAGCATGATGCTGTTATTCATTCACCCGTCACGAGCATCTGTGAGATTTTAAAATTCCATTCAGTTTTAAGGTATAGTGATTTAGGATGCCAGCTTCTCAGTTCAGTTAAAATCGAAGTAAAAAAAAATTAAAATTAAGTTAAACCTAAAACTGAGTTAAAATTTAACTCAACTGAGTTGAAATTGAAAATTTTAGGAAAGAAAAAGGTAGGGATGCAACTTGGGAGATTCCATGGGGGTTTCTTGCAAGCATATTACCTGCCCTTGAGATACGTGATCCCTCATATGTTCATCAGCCTGTGAATCATCTTCTCTGATGTGATGGGGATTATATTTAATGGGTATTCCTGGAAGAGCATAATCAACTGTTCTTGTTCTGGTGGGGAGTCATTTAGTTCAAATTGGGCTCTTTTTTTTATGTGTGTGAGCTGGAGAATGTGATTTAGTCTGGATTTGAGTGTTGCCGACTATTTCTCTGGCTTAAAACCTGGCTTTGAATGCAGTCCTGGTTGCCTGGCCTGCAGCAACAAAATCACGTTAATTGTTTGCTGTGTGGTTGAGGGGCCCTCTGGTGGGGAGAATTGATTATATCTTTCCCATTCTTTTAATACCTTCCTTTGCTTTCATTGATCTTTAGTTCCATTTCGTTTTGGTTCTCCAATTCAGTGTTCCCTTGTTGACTTGTTCTTTCAGCAGCTAAATTATTTTAGTAGTCCATAATACCAGAGCAACTCAGATGTTAAATTCTTAGGGAGATAGATGGGAGTTCTGCAGTCCACGGGGAAGGTCAGTATTTACCTGATAACTGTTCTGCTCCAAAAGTCTTTGCACCAAAAAGGGGAGGAAATGTACCTGAAAAATTACTCTGTCTTGTTGCAACTGTTGGAGCAGACAGGTTCAGTCCTGCATTCTTCCTTTTGCTAGTCTATGGTCAGAAATGTTACCCTGAAAGAAAGTAAACATATACTGTAATTCCATAAAATAGTTCTTGGTTCTGCTGACAAGCATCAGAAATGTTACCCTGAAAGAAAGTAAACATATACTGTAATTCCATAAAATAGTTCTTGGTTCTGCTGACAAGCATAGAGGAATGTCAGAACCATCAGAATTCACCAGAAAATGTGTCCCCATCTCAGTGGACAAAGGAGGATTGGCAGAGCTGATGGAGAAATGCTAGAGATGGTATTAACTTGTCTACTATGTGGTTGTAAGAAGAAAACTACCAAAATAAAATGTTCCTTTGCTTTTACATTTAGGGGAAAAAATCCAGGTTCTTACATCTCTGATAACAAAACATTGGAAAATGTTAATTGGGAGTTATTTTGTTAATTCCATTTCTCCTTTTTTCTTCAATGCCTGCAGAGATGGGGCCAACTCTGACCAGAGAAAACGGGAAGAGGATTTCTACTACACTGAGATGCAAGTGAAGGAGGAGGAGGCACCTCCGGAATCTTCTGCGCCCGCTCCCAACCCCACTGCAGGGTCCTCTCCCATTGTCATCCAGCAGGCTCCCTCTCAGCCAGAGGCTCTTGTTCTGGATCAGGCAACCCCCTTGGAGCCTCATCTGCCCAACAGTGCTCTCAGCCAGTCTGCCCCCAGTTCTTTCTGGCACATCCAGGCTGACCATGCCTACCAGGTAAGCGGAGTGCCCACTTGCACTCCAGTGTTTGGAATCTCTGCATACTTCCAGAGGGTGCTTGGAGTTTTTCTGTAGCTTCTGTGGAATTGTTCACCTTAATAAATAAAATAGCCCCTCAGTTATGATTGGTAGTTAAGTGGTAGGATTACAGTTCTGAGAGTAGTGGTAGCAAGGTGGATGGTTCGAGTTTCAAATAATAAGATAAATGCGACTACCTTTCTAAGCATTCCTATTCTTTCTCTGTTTGCTTATACTTTTGGGGCAATGGGTTAGAGAGAGAAAGAATAATGCAAAGTTAATGTGTTCGTCCTATAAAGAACAGTAAAGGAATTGGGTATGATTAGCCTAAAGAAGAGGAGGCTAAGGGAAGACATGATAGCAGTTTTTCAATACTTGAAGGGCTATCATGGGGAAGAGGGTGTGGATTTATTTTACCACGTGCCTGAGGGCAGAACAAGAACCAGTGGAAACTCTACAGTGTTTCTCAACCGTAGCAACTTGAAGTGGGTGGACTTTGACTCCCAGAATCCCCTAGCCAGCATGTTGGCTAGGGGATTCTGGGAGTCGAAGTCCACTCACCTTCAAGTTGCCAAGGTTGAGAAACACTGCTCTACAGAGAGAGATCCAGACTTAAAATAAGGAGTTTCCTGCCCTTATTAAGCAGTGGAACAGCCTGCCTCCTGGAGTTATGGGTGCTCCATCACTGAAGGTTTTTAAACAAAGGTTGGATAGTCATTTGTCTGGGATGGTCTGATGCTTCCTGTCTTGGGCAGGACTGGAAGACCTTCAAAGTCCCCTCCAGCCCTAGGATTCTAAGTGTGAGAAAATTCATGGTGGAACACAGAGTAGACATGAAAATCCCCTTCTTTCCTTAAGGCAGAATTTTTTCTCCACTCAGGCTCTCCCATCTATTCAGATTCCTGTATCCCCACACATATTCACCAGCATCAGCTGGGCTGCTGCAACCTCGACCATCCCCACCCTCTCACCGGTGAGTCTGACATTTTTATTATACCTAAAGAGAGAATCTGAATTAGTTCAGAGGGTTGTTTCAGGAATATATTACACATACTTGATGGGTGGCATGTTTTGAGAAAGCTGTGGTTTTTAAGATCCCATTATGCATGATTATCTTACGAAATTTGCTGCCACAAATTAAAAATAGATTTTCTTTTCTCTGTATGAGCAAACGGAAGAGTTCAACTGCCTGTCAACCTGACAGAGAAATGCCCCCCTCCCTCCCTCCCTCCCAAAATAAGCCGTTTGTAAGTTAAACTTTTCCAGAACATCGAATCCAAATTGCTGGACAGGAAGTTTTTAGCTTTCGAAACTAAGAACTTTGGTTTGAGTTGAACTGAGAGAGAAAAAAAGAAGTCAAGCAGATGGCATGCATTTATCAGTTAAGAGTATGATGCAGCATTTGTGAAACAGTGTGATTGGGTGGGTCAGTTGAAAGTGGTTCAGGAGGGGAGAAAGGAGACCTAATCAAATTGCTGTTGAGTTATAGCAGCCTCTTCCAACCTGAGGACTTCAGTTCCCAAAATTTCTGAATCCTACAATTCTGGATGGTGCCGAGTTGGGGAAAGCATATGGGAGAAGGGGTCCTTCCAATAAAATACCACCTGTTGTTTCTTCTCTACATGCCTACCCTTTGCACTGTAAAGACACATTTCAAAGTGAGAATAAGGAAAAAGGAAATCTTTTTTTCACTCTCCAAATTGGATGCTTCCTTATATATCTGTGAAAAACTCACATTTGTGGCTGGCTTTGTTGGAGAAGGCCTTTTAGGGGGATTGTGGCCAGTAGAAGAGAAAATGAGAGTTAAAGGGAATATCTGCATTGAGAAGCAGTGTACCTCAAAATAATAGCAGCGTGTGTTGTTCCCAGAAGTATTGTCTTAGAAAAAGGAATGTTGAGCTAGAAGGAATTTCTCTGATCCAGCAGGGCACCAGTTATCTGGACACTTGATATTTTAAAGAAGAAAATGCTTTTGAAGTATTTAAATAAAATGTACTTTTAAAAACTTTAAAACTTTCACCTGATTAGAAAAGCCTTTCAAAGCCTTTTAACACACCCACCCATAATAGTGTAAGGCACAATAATAAAACCCAAACAAATCAAAAGGTTTTTGCTTGCAGGTTCGAAGCCGGTCCTTGAGTTTCAGTGAACAGCCACCCCCACCTCCAGTGCTGAAATCCCACCTGATTGTTGCATCCCCCCCAAGAGCACCCAGTGGCACTAGGTAAGAACTGGGGAAGACAGACTGAGTTATTTCAGGCAGGGCTGGGAAACCACATATGTCAGATATGCTCAGAAAAAAAAGTGTGGGATGGCTCTTTAGATGTTTTGAAGATGTGCTGTTGGCTTAGGTAGGGCTCAGAGGAAGACCTTTCTGCTTGAAATCTTGGATATCTACTGCCAACAGAAGTAAACAAGCTTGGGCTACGGTTCTTTGGATCAGTGGCCTGATTGAGCATAAGACAGATTTATGTGTTCTGTCATTTGCATCTGAGGCAAAATGTCTAGATTCACACATGACAGTAAACAGTAAACAACAGCATAATGCCTAGATACTATGTGTGAATCCAGCATTGTGCTTCATCAGCCCTAATTACAATAGAGATGGGCAGGCTGCAGCCTGCATTATCTGGCCTTCAAAACACCTTTAGATTGTGCTGCTGAAATTTGGTGGCAAAATGGCTTTGATTTCTAGTTTTTTAAATAAATAGATAAAACTAAATGATTGATTTTCAGTAGCACAATCTATTTTTTTACTTTTTAAAGGAAAAATAAGAATGGAAAATGATAGATAATGTGTGATTGTGGCAATTGTGGCTTATCTGAACTGTCATTATGTGAGCCATAGCTTAGTACAGGTAGTCTTCACTTACCAGCTGAAATTGGGATCAGCAACTCCATCACTAAGCAGTGCAGTTGTAAAGTGAAATGTCACGTGACCATGCTAACTTACAATGTCAGTTCCAGCCACAGGCGTGAAACAACTCACCCGTGGTGGTTAAGTGCAGTGTCATGTGACCGTGACTTGTGACTTCCTGCTGGCTTCCACATTGACTTTGCTTGTTGGAAGCTGGCTGTGAAGGTCACAAATGGTGATCACATGACCATGGGACACTGCAACCATTGTAAATGCACACCGGTTGCTAAACGCCTGAATCACAATCACATGACTGTGGGTACACTGCGGTGGCCACAACTTCAAGGACTGGTCATAAATCTCCATTTTTAGCACCGTCATAACTTTGAATGGTCACTGAATGAATGGTTGGTAAGCAAGGACTACCTGTATATAGGCTCCATTGCAAGCTCTGGTGGGATAACAAAAGCCCTTTTGTGGATGGGACAGAACAGTAGCTGTCAAGATTTGAGGGTAGAAAGCCCTGGGTTCAGCCCCAGGGTTTGTATTTGAAAGGATATTAGATGAGAGAGACTTAGGCCTCAGTCGCTACATATATTCATTGGTTTTCTGTCTGTTGTTTTCTCTAGAAAAGTCCGTGGCGAAGCCAAGAAGTGCCGCAAAGTTTATGGCATCGAGCACCGAGACCAGTGGTGCACAGCCTGCCGATGGAAAAAAGCATGCCAGAGATTTTTGGACTGAGAAGGATGTGTCTACATTCACACCGCTTTCTGGTGGGAAGTCTCAGAGAGCTCTCTCTTGCAGTTACCCAAGAGCAAATAGCCAGATCTCTGTATTTTTGCCACATCCAGGGCTCCATGGCCTTGGAAGCAATTCCTGGTGCTTTGGCAGAAATCTTGCGAGCCACGTGTTTATCCCAAGCTGTGTATAGTCTACATCTGCCAGGTTTTCTAACGTTCAGTGTTTTGTGGGGAAGCTTTTTCTACACGTCTTTTCTTTTTTAAACCGACAAATAACACAGAGCCTCCCTTTTTATCTGTAAATAAGGGGGACAAAGGCAAAAAAAAAAGCTGATTGCTTGATATATCTTACAGACTTGTTTCTAGGTGGGTCCAGGGACCAAAGAACTTTGATCTGTTCCCCAGTATGAGGGAGAGGTTGGCTGTGTGGTTGGATTGATGACTGCAATATGGAGCAGAGGAGCAACTGTTTCACCTCCCCTGAAGTCACTTAACCATTTAGAGAGTGCAAAATGAGGACAGGAAGGGAACTACTATTAGTGGATGAGGACAGTTGCTCTGCTAATGGACACTCTGTTTCTCTGGTAGTCCTCGGGGATGCCCGCACAGGAGTTAGCCATTTGCATCCTTAAATGAGCGCTGCTTTTCGTTTCATTTTGTTGTGTTGCTGTTGGGAAACAATCATTGCTTTAAATTGCAAGGCGATTTTTCCCCCCTCAGATTCCAAATACCATGAAGTGGAAGGAACATAAAAATATTTTTCTGGCTTTTCTTAGCAGTTGTAAAGCCAAAAACAAATGTATTCTGTGAGCGTCTTCTCTGAATAGAACTATTGATTGGTATAACTGGTGGCTTAAGATGCCTGTTATCTTGACATCCGCAATGCAACTTTCATTACCTGATACCATAGGAACATCACAGTCTTCCCACTGCCACTCTACATACTACGTGGCAGTAAACTGGAGTTTGCCACAACATGCTTTCAAGCAAGGATCTGTGTCAGTCTTGGCTCTCCAACAGTGGGAATGTTCTCTGGAGTATGAACTGGACCTGTGCATATTACATTTTTAGTGGTACAGCTGGGATTTTTTTCTTATAACTTTGTATTCCTCTGTCCTAGTAATTGGCTCCCCAAATCAGGCTTAGCTTCCAGAGGAGAATTACATGTTTAATATTTAATTAATTGAGTTTCCTATGAATGGTCATGCAGTTGGCCAGTTTCATTTGTTTTCTAATTGTCATAGGAGCAAACAGATAATGAGCAATATAGCATAGCATAAAAGCCATGATCGTGTTCTTCCTTCCTCTTCAGGGTCAGCCCACCTGTCCAGCAGTCTAAGTCTTTGAACATCAGTGAAGCAGCATTCCAAGATTTGCATGTCAGAAGCCCGAGCTGTTTTCCAGGGCATGCTGGTCCATGTTCAGTTTCTTGGAATGCCAACTTATTTTACCCTGCTGCCCCATTCATTGTTTCCACCCCTTCTTTCTGGCCACCGAGTGAGCTTAGATCCAGAATCTGTTGTCCCCAGTCTGTCAGCATGTAATTAGAAGCTAGAATGGAGGCCTCTTGCAAACTGGGAGTGACATAGAGATAGATCTCTGTATTGGAAATAGTAGTTGAAGAGGCCAACATTGTTGGGATTTGATGTGTTCAATTTTCAAAAATACTTGAGCCATCAGGAAGAAAAAAAAAAAGCAGTTGAGTATTTTCCAAATTGGGGGATGAGGGAGGATTGAAATAATAACTAATAATCCCATCATTATAAACTTGTATTTACTACATCACCTATTGGCCTCAAAAACCTGGAAAATTGTGATAACTACCCCCCACTCCTGATTTCTGCCTCTAATTATTCTTGTTATAACTGTGTTTGGGTTAAAGTGCAGTGAGAGACAGTGGAATTGAAAATGCTTGCTTGCGCTCTCAACATACTTCTCATACTTCATGTTGGCTGTATCATCTACACAGGGGACTGTGTAAATCCAAAGTATGTTAGCCAAGCAGAAAATACAATTCCTTGGATTTACTGTGATTTGCTGTCCAGTTTAGCATGTACACGTTAGGATTCACATAGACAGATCCCCATGCAAATATTATCGTGTGTGTGTGTGTGTGTGTGTGTGTATCTGGTGGCATGAAGTTGGGCCAGGCAGAGTCTCACTGGGATGGGGGAATACAGTCCCCTATACCAAGTGTCTGATGGATGTTGCAATGGGTGGTAATTAGCCATATGACATCAACAGAATAGGCAGGGCTGAACTTTTGAGGCAATGGGCACTTTAAGGAGTGTTATGGGCGCCTTGGCATCTGTTGGCGTAAGCCATTCATTTCTCTTCTTAAATCTCCCAAATAAATTAAAATGGATCTGAACTTTTCAGCCCTGCTTACTCAGGAAGGTGGGGGCTCTCAGGGCTGCAAATGATGTGCTAGAGGGTGGTGTGTGGAAGTTTACATTCAAAGTTGGCAAACTCAAAAATGCATTGTCATACAGTTGTAGGTGCAGTGCTGCTTCGGTGGAGAGCCTTACTAAAGTTGATGGTTGGCTTTACCACAGAAGTCATTGTTACTGCTACTAATGAGTCTTCAGTTTGGTTCATGGGGAAATCTGTTCCTCCATTTCTGAAGCCATGTGGTTTGGCTTGTCATTTTGCAGATGTAAAATGGCAACACCAATAGCTGCACCATCTGCATGGTGCAGAGTGTAATGATAATGGAAATGGAAAATGAGATATATCAGTAGGTATTTACATTGCTTTGAAGTTGGTCCTCTGCCTCCTTCCCCCGAAGCGTTTTGATAATCATGAGCCATAAACTAAAGAGATGAATCTTTCTCTGTAAAATAGCAACTGAACTATATGTCCTGGAGAATTATAATTTCTTTATATAAAAATGTGAGCCCTTTTTTCTTTCTTTGAGGGTACTTTAAGGGATGGGTGGAAGAGTTTGAAAAAGAATTATGTATATTTTTGGTGCTTGTTGATTTCTTTTTTTTTTTGTAATCTTGTGCATAATATTCACAGTATGTCAGATTTTATTTTTCTAGCCTGGACATCTGATAGATGCTTAACTGATCTTGTAATTAGTTACAAATTAATTTGTACAAATTACAAATTAAGTTTTTGGAAATTAAAATTGAACTCAGATTTATATAGTGCAAATTCTAAATAGGAATTGGGAATATTGAAGTTCAGATGAGAGGTATTACAACTGAAGCTTCAGGTTTATAATAAAATGTGGGGTTTTTACTTAAATGCAGAGTTTTGGATCACAATAGTCTGATTTCAGTGACAAATGTGGGACTTAAAAAATGAGGAGGTTGGCTTTGGAAATCATGCTCCATACCAAAATGCTAATGGAAATTTGGAGAAAAAAGTCCTAGATGAAATACTAGTTTTAGCTTCAGCATAAACTTCAAAGCTTTTCTCCTTATCCTAGATATTCAGTGATTACATTTATTTCCCTCACTTCTATAGCTCTGTTTTAGTGAGCTCTTGGGAGACACTGAAACAGGTTGACCTGGATACCCTCCCTTCTATAAAAGCAGGGATCGCTGAACAGAAGCAAACCTTTGGTCCTCAGAGACAAACCTGGCCCTTTAAAAAGTACAACTTGACCTCATCAAGGACAACCCATAACCAAGAGATGAGTTTATCAGGATTAGTGGTTATGGCAGCAAAATGTTTGGCTTGTTCGCATTGCAGAATGAAGGAGGTCTACCAGTCTGTTTCCTATTATGTCCAAGTCAACAGAACTAGTTGTTGTGGACTATCTTGGTTCAGTTGTCTGTGTGATGGTCACTGCCAAGCAAAGTGGCCAGTTGCCATTATGGAGTGATGATTTAGCAAGTAGGTGAATGGCCTGACTCACCCAGAGAAGATGGATACTTCTTTTCAGAGGTCTATGCTTGATGCTGCTCAGACTAGATTATTGATACCTTTGGCTCAGAATTCCTTGCTCTCACCAATCGGCCAGATTTTCTCTCTTTTTTGGCATCTGTTCTTCTTCCCAAGGAAGCATTTTAGTGGTTCTTTCTGTCCCTGAAGCCAGGCAGAGAAGGGAATCTCTGGACTCCAGTCTGCAACTATCCATGATTGGTTCCTTGTTTAGAGGCAGTCTTTTTCTAAAATAGAAGTGCACCATTTGTGGCTTCCAAGCTAGAGCCATTAATGTTTGGAGGTTTGGGGCACTGCAATTGCTTTATCTTTTTTTGGACTAAGCTATAAAACAGATAAAACATTTGGGAGGCCTGACAGAGTTGATTCGTGTAAATCCTCTTATTAAAAAGAGAAAATTAATATTATTAAAAATATGGGTCTTTGAAATTGCTCACTCGAGTGATATCACTGCATTGCCCTGATCTTCTGTGGCTGTCAGAGGCTCAAAATAATTTTTTAAAAGGGGATTTTGGCTGCTTTTTCTGCAGCTGCCTTCCTTCAAGCTGGTTTTACTAATTCTCCAGGTGGCCTATCTTATAGACCAAAGTGATAAGATGCAGAGCCAGTCTTATGCAGGTTGGTGCTCCTCCAAATAATTCTCAGTGGGAACCTGTGAATTTTAAAGCCATTTCTTCTCAAATTCCAAGACAAGGAAGGTTCAAATTTGACATTGAAAATTGAGTGTTGAGGACTAGCCCTGATTAAAATTCGGTCTCCCCAAATCAACATAAATGTTTGAAAATGTCAACATATTTAACAGCTCCTGGTGTGGGTGGATCCTTATCAGAGTAAAATTTTATCAGAGTAAAATTGTTTTTTCCCTTTCTGATTCAGGAGAAACAATCTTGTTGAATCAGGAGGGAGCAGTGAATGAGTATCTTCAGGGCTATCAGATTTGAGATTTGAAGATCAGTTTCTTCACTGGCAGAAGTCTGGGTCATGCTTACAAAAGCAATGTTGTTAGAATGTGATTAAGAAGTTGTGGGGAGAAAGGGGTCCTATAGAAGGATAAGCAGTGAAACCTTGAAGCCTCTGGAATACAGTATAGGATATCCTTACTATGCTTTGGCGGATTCTTGGAAGCAAATTGTTACCCCTTTTACTATGGTGGCAAAGGAAATGTGTGCCATTTGCTGGTAAGGTTAGGAGCCTAACCATCACCAAAGCATGCAGTAAAGGCTGTCCTCCTTTTTGAACAAAAAGCCAGCCTTTCTCAAATGCCTCATTCCCCCCAAAATTTGTAGCACTTAATTTTGGAGAACGAAAAGAAAAGCTAACCTTTCATAGGAATATATTTGTTACCAGTATTTTTTTAAAAAAATAGGATGTGTCATTTCCTTTCACACTTTACTTCATGAGCTGTGCGGTACAATTAGACTGGACAATGTATGTCAGTGACTTTATTTGTGTCTGTATTTCTATTTTTTAACAAAGAAACTTTGGAAAACAATTCTCCCCTTCATCACCTCCCAAATATACTCTCCCCCCCCAGAAAGGTAAAGTTGGAAGGAAGCAATTTTAGGAAATACTGCTTCATCCTTGCTGGTGTTGTACATGTTGTATTTGCAGTGGACACCATCCTGTTTTCCCTTCATAAAAGGCAGGGGGCTTGTATCAGTAGGTGGGGGAGGCTTTGAGGAAATAAGGAACAAGATGTGAACAATTTCTGCCTCCTTTCTTGCTGGTCACAGCCATTTTGTAAGGTGGACCTGCATACGTAAGTAGTCCTTATTCAGAGGCAAGAGTCTGAGGTACCCTCCCTTAGTTCATCTGTGCACCTTCTGGTTCACTGGATTGTCTGTTTCCCAACTTCTGCTCCTTCTTGCAATCCGCTGAAGCCCCCCGTTTTGCTCTCGCCAGCAGTTACTTACATGCGCAAAGTGAGGAGAGCTTCATGCTTTGCTAGGTGTTTACGTGGAAGAAGCATTGGCATGGCATCTGAGCAGAGAGGGAAGGTTGCACCTGTCTGGTTTAGGGCAAGGTTCGAGGCACCATCTTCTGTTAAGTAATAGCCCATTAGAGACCTGGACAAGTTCCCTCCCTGCATTTGCAGAAAAGAGTCTCTTGCAACTCTGCATGATCATGTTAAGGGAGGCTGGCGTTTGCAAGGATTTCAGAACCCAAAGAGAATGAACGAGATCCCTAACTGCATATCGGTATTCAAGCCACTACTTTTTACTCTTTTGTGGAAATTAAAAAATGTTTGCCATTTCACAAAATGTGACTGTTTGAGGCTTTTCTCTTGGCTTTGAAAATAGCAAAAGAAAAAGGGTTTTCAAATATTTAGGCTAGCTCCTTTTCCCCATTTTTGTCCGACCCAGCCTTTCCAATTTCTTGAAAGAGGGCTAGTTTTTCCATTGGTTTCACACAGAACCTTTGGGAAGTGAGAGGACAGTCTTTCTCCACACTCCCTGTGCTCCTAGGAGCATAATTCACTGCCTGGTTCAATAGGATGCGTCAGTACCCTCTGCCTACTGAGTGCAGCTTCCTAAACTGAGGTCAGCTAATGTTTGCTTTTCTTACTGGATTAAGGACATTGGTGCATTTCTGCTGCCGGAGGATTTTAGTTTTAATATGGTAATCATTCCTTGGTCCTCTCTTCTGAATTAATGAATGGTGCAGTCTTTAATTCTTCCAGGTTGATTCTAATTACTTTGGATTACAGCAGTGTTTCTCAACCGCAGCAACTTTAGGCTGCGTAGGCTTCAACTCGCAGAATTCCCTCAACTCCACGCTGGGAGTTGAAGTCCACACAGCTTAAAGTTGCTGAGGTTGAGAAACACTGGTTACAGGAATGATTTATAGATCTATACCTGTTTCTTAAAAATTAACTCAAAGATCTAAGATCTGAGAATATCACTGTGGGGTGGGTAACTTTTTTCTCTTTTTTTGAGGGGGATGGAGGGGAATTGTGACTTTTGTGCACACATATATAAACCATTTTATTAGCACTAACTGGGGCCTGTTTTCTATTCATGCTATGCACTGTGAACCCTCGATTTCGTTATTTCAAACAAAAGCCACAAATGTTGTGTAGCAAAATCAGCATACTGGAAATACTACCAATCTGGTGCCCAGCAGCTGTGTTGGACTCCAGCTCCCATAATTACTAACCAGCATGGAGACTGGGGATGATGGAAACCAGAACACCTCAATGAGGTTTAGATGTATAACTCCAAAATCCAATTAATTTCATGTGGCCAAATAAAAAAAGCGTCTTTGCGTTCAAATAGGAGAAGTGGAATTGATTTCCAAATAAAAGGGCTATATGGTTGCACAACGGTGTATATATGTGTACTGAGTGCAGATGTGCGTGAGTGGCATGCCTTGTTAGGCATGTAGAGACAGTTTGCCAGCTCACCCTCTGGGATCAACATGCAATTCTAGGCACAGATACAACTCTCCCCTAAAACTGAGTGCACACATTAACTCCAGTGCAGGCATTCATTGGGTAGAGAGCAAGAAAACTACCTGGGCCCTATCACCAAAAATTGCTTTCTACAAAGAACAATACAAAGGTGAGTAGGAAGCCCCTAGAACTAGCCTTCTTAGAAGATCAAGAATGGTAATCCTGTTAAAATCTCAGTTGTTAAGATCTCCTTAAAGCCAAGTTACTCAGTTGCTTTTCTGAGCTTGATTATTAAGGACTGAGATTGGTGAGTCTGGCTTTTTGAACTTCTTGCTTAAGTATGAGAGACTTTGGGGAAAAAAAAGGAATGAAGATAGGAGTGGCTGGATAGTTGTAATCTGCAAACCGCTGCTCTTTGGATGGTGATATGCTATCAAGCCTAAGGGGAGGGGGAATCTGTTGTATTGTGAATTGCTATCTAATTGGAGCTTTTCTTTTGATTGTCTTCCAAGTATTATTTTTTATTGTAAACAAAAAATGTGAAATGTAATTTTTACAACAGCAATATGAAATATATTTTATAATAAAAGGATATGGCCTGGTAGATGTCAGTTTCTCTTTATTTTTGCTCCTTTTCCGGGATGCGTGTATATGCCTATATAAAGGTGATTCTTCCACCTACTTTTCCAGAAGGCTGTCAGATGATTGTCCCAGCTGGTCAGAATGTGTATGGAGGCATAGGAAGTTATCTTAAACTAAACCCAGGCCACTGGTACAATTAGCTTAGTATTATCCCAATACACCAATAACCAGTAGCTCTCCAAACACCAGATTGGGCTATTGGTGCGCAGCCTGAGTTCCCTGGCCAGATGTACCTCCTGATACTTACCAACAAAGGAGAGTCTACTATTTGAAGAAGACTATTCTATTGTTGAACAGCTTTTCCTGTTAGAAAGTTCTTCCTTATGTCCTACCAAGATATACTTCACTGTAAGTTAGCATTCTGCTCAAAGGCTGAGGGCTAGAAAAGTATGCATCTGATCTAATACTGAGAATTGAGGCTGGGGCTATCCAGGTGTATAACGGTTACTCCTAATGAGTGACACTTTCCCCATGTGGGGCATTTTTCAAGCTAGAAATGTCTTGATTAGTCCATAAATATACTTGTATAATTGGGCACAAGGTAAGACTCTCAAAATGCATTTGCACTGGTACCGTCTTCAAAAGGTTATCCCAGTGGTCAGCTAGAGCTGCAAAGCTTGGTAAGATTCCTCCTGAAGCAGATAGATCTGCATATATTTCAACCAAGGAACCTTCTCAATAGCCATCAAGATTAGCAGTGTCTTACAGCAGAAGCTTTGGTGGATCATCAGATAAATGTGGCCAGTTTTCAAGTGCTGGGCAGGCTAGTAAGGACAACTGGCTATATAACTTTCTCTGCTACAAAATGTGTAGTTTAACATGAAGAAAGTACAGCAGTTCCAGTTCAGCTGCAATTATATACAGGGTACAATGAGTGTAACAGCAGTGGACATTTTTAGAATACTTTGTGGTTGAGGGCAGAGAGTGCAAAGAACAGTCTCTAAGCTTAGTTGTGCTAAGCAGCATCATAGCAAGAAGGTACTGTACTATGTGAAAGCCTGCAAATTAGAAAGCAACATTTTCTTTTTCAACAGTGGTTAATGATGGCAAGTTCTGGTCCATCTAGCATCTGCTAGAGGATGTTCCTTTTTTATTACTCACTTTAGTTAAATCTCTAAGGCAGTGTTTCTCAACTGTGGCAGCTTGAAGATGTGTGGATTTCAACTCCCAGAATTCCCCAGCCAGCCATGTTGCCTGGGGAATTCTGGGAGTTGAAGTCCACATATCTTCAAGCTGCCAAGATTGAGAAACACTGCTCTAGGGTTTAGTGATTTTAAATCTTTCTGCCCCAAACTTCAAAGAGTGTCAGCATGGAATGAGTTAAGGCATATTATTTTATAGCATACCTCAAGCACTTGGCACACTTAGGTTTTTTTTTTTTTTAAATGAACTGAAATAGTTGGGTGAGGTATAGCTGGGTGTGGCATAAATAGGAGGCTTTCTTCATGGAATTTCCCACCTCATTTTTAACTGCAATGAAATAATGGCTTCACAGATACAATGTGCCAGGAGATGAAACACCTCTGGACTGCCTTGTTTTCCAAGGATAGCAATTAAGAAGAAGTTGGGTAGCTGACCGATTCTTGTGGGACAGAATTGTGAAAAAAAAAATCATTGCTAGGAAGGGCTCCCCCTACCCAACTGGCAGAATTGCTTGCTCTGGGAGCTATCTTGGCCTAGAAACAAATGAGCTGTAGAACTTTGAGTCTTCAAGGTGAGCAATTGAAAGGGTTGCAGCTGAGCAACTGCACCTTTCAGAGTCCCCCCTCCCCTGCCACCAAAAAGGAAGGTTTAATAAAATGCGCACACATTACTGTGGGCTTAGCTGGCTTTGTGGGACAATGCTGGGATAGAACTTGGATAGTTTTTAATTCCCCTCCCTCATATTTTTAGGCAGACTCTTCCCTCCTCCTCCCCCGAAAAAGAAGTTCTGGTTCACCCAAGCATTTGAGTCAGATATAGTGACCCACCACTGGTTTATGGCCATTACAAAAGGGGCCAAAAGTCAGAGCCAGCAATGGTCACCACTCAGTATCACAAGAACCTAAAATTAATCCTGCTGGGTCAAGTCAAGGTCATTTTAATTCCATATCTTGCTTCTCTCAGTGGCCAAGCAGATGCCTCTGTGATGCTTGCAAGCAGGCAATGGAGATTCACTCATCTCCCACCACTGTTGCCCTGGCAAATGATATTTGGTGTATGCTACCTCAACTCACAAATAATACTGAATCTTCAAGACCAACACACCGGCTGCCCATAAATTTATCTAAACCCCTTTAAAGCCATCCAACTTGGTGGCCATAACCAGGCCTTGTGGAAATTCATTCTAGAAGTTAGTTATTTGCTGTGTGAAGAAGTATTTCTTTGTTCCAAATCTCTGAATTAGCTTCATTGAATAGACTCTGGTCCTGGTGTTTAGAGAGAAAAAAAATCTCCCTGTTTGCTTTTTCTATGCCAGTGTTGTCCAAACTTGGCCACTTTAAGATGAGTGGAAGGGGACGTGGTGGCGCAGCGGCTTAATGACGCTGAAAGTTGCTGGCCAGAAATGGTCGACGCTTCAGCGGTTCAAGTCCAGCCTTCGCGTTAGCAGGGTGAGCTCCTGTTTCCTCCCCAGTTCCTGTAAACCCAACAGTTCGAAAACTCACGTGAGTAGATAAATGGGGACTCTCACTCCGGTGGGAGGAAAAATGTTGGCGGCGCCTTGCAAAAAAGGAGTCGGGAGCAGTTGCCGGTAAGCGCGAAAAACCGTGCGCGCCCGAAAAGGGCGCGAAGCAACGGAAACCCCGCCTCCTGCACTTGCCAGCTGGACTCTGCTTCAGGAAGGAGGCTCTGGCAAACCACTTCCGAAACAATTGCCTTGAAAACTGCAAGGACTCGTCCAAGCAGTCACTGCAGAGTCGGTAACGACTGAGCGCAGATTAAAAAAAAAAAAAGATGAGTGGACTTCAACTCCCAGAATTCCCCAGCCAGCCATGCTGGCTGGGGAATTCTGGGAGTTGAAGTCCACTCATCTTAAAGTGGCCAAGTTTGGACAACACTGTTCTATCCCATGAACAGTTTTATACGCACCACTCATGTTCCCTGCTTTTTTCTAAGCTAGAGAACCTTTTCTCACAGGGATGTTTGAACCTCCTGTGCATTTTAATTGCCTTTTTCTATACTTTTTCCAGAACTGCACACTGTATTTCAGGTGCAGGTATAGCAACAATTTGTGTGAGGCCTTTACAATAATGACACATTTTTTCCCAGTGCTTTTCCTAATGATTGCTAGCATAAAATTTGGATTTCATAACTGCCAGACTAAATTATCTTCATTAAGCTAGCCACTGTGCCTCAAAATCCCTATATGATCTTGTATATGAAAAGTTGGGGGGAAAGTTACCCCAATGTGCATCGCTTTATGCTGACTTGAATGCAATAACACTATGGCCAGTTTTCTGCTGATCCCATAGTAGTTGCATCTTATACTTGGTCAGAGTCAGAATTAAGTTTTAGGATTAAAACTAGAGTTGTCACTCCTCTTGTCAATGCCAACTGTTCTTAACCAGAGTCATTTAGCATATCCTAAATGAACATAAACATGGAAACCTGGTTTCTTTGTTATAGCTATGAATGTTCTGAATGGGCAATGAAGTCCCCCATTATATAAATGTCTTTTTACGCTGCCATCATGTCTTTCACTATCGCAAGATCAGCCTCAGCTTTTTGATTAAGTAGGTAATAGCATATCCTTAGATTTAATTCACATTTGTGGCTCAATATTGCCATCTACAGAGATTCTGTGACAGTATTTGGTTTGCTAGTGCAGTAGCTTTTTTAGCCTTGATATAAAGAGCAACCTGCTAGTACATCCTTCTCTGTCATTTCTATAAAGTTTGCATCTTCTCTCTGTTGTACCAAATTTCTTTTATTCCCAGTTTATCTAAGTCCTTATTTACAACTAAGCCCTCCAATTTCCCTAGTTTGACTCAAAGATGTCTAGCATTGGCATAGAAACACCATGCCCTTTTTCAAATGTTGGTGTGAATTTTTTTCATAGCTTTTTGGCTGTTGGATTTCCTTTATATCCACTCATTAACCACGTTCAGTATGGCTCCATACTTTACAATATTTGCTGAAACATCTACCCTCTTCTGAACTTGGTTTTGTCTAGCACTTGTCAGCTCCTCATCTCTGTGTCAAACAAGGTTTGAAGATCTGGCATCACATTCACTGCTATAGCCATTCCCTTTTTATATATTCACTAGGCCTAAGCTCTCTCCCAGACTTGTTGAGAGGATAAAATGGGAAGGGGGGAGTTAGAGAAAAAGAATGTATGCTGTCCACTAAAGCGACTTCAAAAATGTTTGACTAAATGGGGTAAGTCACTGCACTGTGGAGCCACATCTTCTTAGTGGGTTTTAACATGTGCATTCATGCCCTTTACAAAGTAATTACCATGACCCCATTAAACTCAGTTCCACATTTTATGGAAGCATGTAAGAAAGTCAGCTAAAATTTGATTACCATCAACCAGCCCATGTTTAAACTAGCGCTCTGGGGTTAAGGAATGCCCGAAGTTCAAAGGAACAGATATGTAGATATTTCGAAGTGTATGGTACAATACCAGCTTGTCCATATCACTTCACACACTTAGATAAAAATCATTGGAACAAATTACAATGTTTATTTCATCAACAGTAGTTTTTCTTGACTAAAAATAATTACAAATCTTATCACAAACATGCTAAATGCATGGTTAACTATAAGAATGATTTTGGCCTATTTGGGGAAGGGTGAATATGGGTAAAAATACAACTAGTTTGCCTGCCAGAGGCTTCCTACTCCTGTAGTCACCTTTATTAAGTTCTTGGACTGCATTACCCAAATTTGTACATTTTGTTGCTGAATTTCAGGGATCTATATTGGTTCTGGGGGATCACATTGGTTGCCCTTCTGCAGGATAGAGAAGCCAATGATTATATGGTTAAAGAGCTGAGCAAGACAGGGACATGGAAGCTGCCCACATGTTCATGTTAACCACCAACAGTGGTTTAACAGTTCATGAGAATTTGCCCCCAGAGTTATTTGCCAGTGGGCAACCTTTCTTTTCAATTTTTTTATTTCATGAAAACAGTTCTGCCCAGCCTTATTACATCTTGAAAGTTCTAGGTTTAACATTAGTTTCTCTGATTAAAGTCAGTTTGTTATTGTTTTATGCCTCTGTGGTAGTCAAGCTGGACCAAGCAAGGCAGAGCAAAAAAGAGACTGAATGGATATTCCTAGCTGTACAATTTTCCTAAATCAGTGCACATCGTTACCCTAAAACATTCCATAAAGTATATTTGCTTAGACGTAGTAAAACACAGATGTCAATTAATTCGTTTTAGTGATCAGTTTTGAAGCCCTACTTAAAAAATATACAAAAAACAATTAGTAAGAAAGAGATGCAAATTAAAGTGTAACAGAGTTTTAATCCCTTAGTGATTCAATTTTTTAAAAATATGATTTAAATGACATTAAATAAACCAATCCTGACTGAAACAATCTTGAAAGAACACTATCAAACTGTTCTGTTACATCTTAAGTCATCACACAACTTCAGCAATACTATTCAACAAGGAATCTAACCCTTCATTCCGCTAATGCCTGTTCTTTACATGCTTTATGATGAAATTCCCTTTACAGCTATTGCATATTTTGACATTATAGGTAGTCCTTGTTTAGTGACCATTCAAATTGTCATTTATGACTGTTGTTTACGAGTGTGATGAAAAAAATAACTTTGCAACTGATCCTCGCATTTACGACGGCAGGTCTGTAAAGCAAAGTAAACCTGAATTAAGCTCATAAGCACATATGTGGTTTCACCTAGCAACTACTTCACTTAACAATGACTTGCCGGTCCCAACTGTAGTTGCTAAACAAGGACTACCTGTATTTACTGAACTAAATAACTTAGCATGTAATATGCGATTTAAAGTATCAACTTTTTTCTTTAAGATCTCTCCTAGCTCAGAATCTCCCTTATGCTATTTTGCATTTTTCCTGCAGGCATTGCTTACCCTTCTCTTGCCTTTAGCAATTGTCTGTGTTCCTTTTGCCTCTCTCTCCTTGCCCCAACTTAGAATAGACCTGTATCAAATACAATCTGATCTCATTGATCTGTACTTCCTCTTTGACCTTTTTTTGGTTTACAGCACAATTCTATGCAAACCTACTCAGAGGTTAAGTCCCATTATGTTGAATATGATTTACCTCCAGGAATATATTAAAAGTTCCCAGTAATCAATTACAGACCTTTGTATGAAAGCCTTCCCCCTTTGCTTGCAATTGCATTTGGATGTTTCCCTCCATTCTACAGGTTATCAGACTAATTTTCTTCTCTTCTGGTAAAAGCTGTACTTGGCATTGCCAGAGGAAAAAGTGTGGTTTATTTTATTCCACACATTATTTTATGCAAATTTAGATGGTTGCTTTGAAAGTATTCAGAAACTTCTTACAGGGTATATACACTATCTACCTTTTGTTCGAAAAGAACATTCTATGCAAGTAATGTAAAATTTAATTACTCATACTTTTCAAGTTAAACAATGCATTAGAATCACCAATGTATTACTAATTCATATTTTAATAATAACGACAGCAGAGATTTCTTAAGAGAATGAGGTACCAACAAAACAACTTTTTCATATGGGGTACCTTCAAATATACAATTAAGCAAAAGAAACCTACACAGGTTGATCAAAAGTCCAAGTTAATTCTTTGAACTAATGCTTGTTCTCTGATTGAAGTTCTTCCCGCACATATGAATTCTTTTCTGTATAGGTTTTCTTCGGCTTGATAAAACCTGGTAGACCACAAAAGCTTCTCTTGCTACAGTCTTTACTGTCTCTCCCTGGTGTGTATTCTCTGATGTAAAGTTAGGCTTGTGTTTCGACTGAAGCTCTTCCCACACTCTAAGCATTTATACGGCTTCTCCCCTGTGTGAATCCTTCTATGTGAAACAAGATCTGTGCTCTGACCAAAGTACTTCCCACATTCCGAGCATGGATATGGTTTCTCTCCTGTATGGATCCTGTGATGCCTAACCAGGCTTGACTGAGTGGTAAAACTCAGGCCACAGTCTGAGCAGCTGTATGTTTTTTCCCCAGTGTGAATTCGCTTATGTTTAACAAGGCTTGAATGGTCCCGAAAGCTCAGGCCACAGTCCAAGCAGCTGAATGGTCTCTCTCCAGTGTGTGTTCTTTGATGTGAAGAAAGGCTTGTGCTCCGACTGAAGTTTTTTCCACACTCCAAGCATTTATATGGCTTCTCTCCTGTGTGGCTTCTCTCATGCTTAATAAAGCTTGATTGGTCAGAAAAGCTCTTGTTACAGTCTAAGCAGCTATACGGTCTCTCCCCAGTGTGTATTCTCTGATGTAAAGTTAGGCTTGTGCTTCGGCTAAAGCTTTTCCCACACTCCAAGCATTTATACGGCTTCTCTCCTGTGTGGGTTCTTCTATGTGAAGCAAGATCTGTGCTCTGACCAAAGTATTTCCCGCATTCTAAGCACCGATATGGTTTCTCTCCTGTATGGATTCTCTGATGTCTAACCAAGCTTGACTGAGTGCTAACACTCAGGCCACAGTCTGAGCAGCTGTATGGTTTTTCCCCGGTGTGAATTCGCTTATGTTTAATAAGGCCTGAATGGTCCCGAAAGCTCAGGCCACAGTCCAAGCAGCTAAACGGTCTCTCCCCAGTGTGTGTTCTTTGATGCGAAGAAAGGCTTGTGCTTGAATTGAAGCTCTTCCCACACTCTAAGCATTTATACGGCTTCTCCCCCGTGTGAATTCTCTGATGTGAAAGGAGGCTAGAGCTGTGGCTTAAGCCCTTTCCACACTCCAAACATTTATATGGTTTCTTGTCTTCAAGGAATGCTTGACCATCAGCAAGGTTTTGGTTCCAATTCACACTCTTTCCAAATCTGAAGTTTTTAGTTGACTTTCCCTCTGCATGGATTAACTGGTGAATATTCAGACACTTGTTACATCTCTTATCTGTTTGCTTTTTAGGCTGGACTGGAGTTTCACTGAAACTTCTACCCTGAGAAGTAACAGATTTATCACCTCTTTTTTCTACATAACTTCCTTCTTCTCCCATTGGTCCACCCTGATCCCAAAAATTCTCTTTCAGTTCTTCAGATTTGACTCTTTCTGATTGTTTTCCATCATTCTCACTCTTCCATCCATTATCCACTGGAATAAAAAGAGAAATCCAACAAAATTTCAGACTTCCTAGATGTGTGGTATGTCTGGTTAGTTCCTTGGGCCCAGCTTGGTTTCCCCAACAGTTAACTAGTCACCTTAGGTCCTTCCTAGGTAATCTGCTACAGGGTTTATCTCTCCTTCCATTAGGATTCTGAGTTTCAGCATCAAATATAATCTTAATGGCTCTGTTCTGCAACATGCTTATCAGTCAGCAAGAACCCTAGTACCCTAAATCTTCGTAGCAGTGGTTTTGGCAGCACACTGCTATACTAACTGGGCCAACAAATGCTATTTTAGGAAAACAGACTCTCCACCCAACTTTTTCATGAGGTACCTGATATCTTGTGAGTTCTTGTGTCAGTGAAATAGGCAAGCTTTATTATATCACTAGCTTCACCCCTATTGAGCAAGAAAGCAGCAGTAGGCAAGGCTTCGCCATTATAGCTGTAATGGTATGTGGGAATGACCTTGGGAGACAGGAGGAAGAGCTCCAGCCTAGACAAGAGTCTGATAAATGAAATTTGAGTCCAGAGGAGGCGGGGTGGTAAAAACACATCAGAAGGGCTAGTTTTTGGGAGAGTAAAAGCGAAGGAAGGGAGGGGTACTTTCAGACTTTCAAGATTCTGTTAATGCAACTTTACAATACAGATAGAGTTAGTAATCATAGTACTGCTTCTTGTCTGGACTACCTCAAAGGGCTAACAATACCCAATTAATGTTGGAGAGATGTGGTTCTGGGCTCCCAGATCTTGGCAAAGAGTTTTGGAATGGACAAGACTGGTTTTTCAGTCATTTTTCTCTCTGTATTTCAAAGAGTTATTTAATCAAGAGACTGTCTGGATTTAGGCACACCCACAATGCACTGGGTCAAGTTAGTTTTAATTCTATGCATAACTGATTCTGGCCAGGCAGCTCTCCTAAAAGCACCAAAAATTAAGGCTACCAGGTCTGTGCTTCAAAAATCCAGATGAATGCTAGATAGCAGCCAACAGATTCTAGAAGTCTAACTTTGCTGTCATTTGTTGTGGTCTGAAGTTTTACACCCCAAATCTGGTAACTTCACCCAAAATCTCACAGAAGAAAACAAGGGATCTGATTGAATTTCAGTGTTTTGATTTATACTATTTTTCCAGGTGCTATTTTGGTGGAGGCAGTAGCTCTTATGTCCATGGCTGCCGTGTTGTTGACCTGTATGCTATGTCCTAATGTTTTCTTTTTTCATTTTGTCTGAGAATGCTGTTGATCTGAACAACTGTGATTTGTTTATAAATGTTATGGCTTATAATTGTAAGTAAATCCAGATAATTGGATGCAATTCACAGCGCCAGTTAGCCCCTTGGAAGCCCTATATGGCTCGGAGCTTGGATAGCTTTGGGACAGGCTACTCCCAGCAGTACCTGTCTTTCCAGTAAAACCGAGATGGGAAGGTTCTCTTGGAATCCCTACTATAAAGAAGGGGTACCATCAGGCCCAAAGGCAAACCTTTTCTCCTGCTGCCCCACTTCTGTGGACCAGTATTCCTACTATGATTACCCAGCACCAACCCTCCTGAACTTTAGGAAAGCCATTAAGACCAGGCCAGCCAGGAAGCCATTTAGGACTGATTTGAGAAATGAGATTCCCCCCATCCCTGAACTAATACTTGATCTGTTTTCTGGGAATGTTGTTTCTCAGCATAGTACAACTGGAATTATTATGGTTATATCTGGTTACTGTGTTTTATAATCTGTTTACTGAAGTGGAATGTACACTGCTTGAAGTCAGTTGCAACTGAAGCAGCACAGAAGCCTGAGTAATAAATAAGCACAGTAGCTTATTCAACAAACCATGATGAAAGCAAGCCATAGCTTAGTGTTATGTTTTATAGTAACAAAGATGAACAAAGCCTGTAAGAAATATCCATAGTCCTTACCAGTGTCAATTCCCATCTGGATAGTAGTTCCACAGGGAGCTGGGTTCCCTTCTCCGCAGGGAATGGTTTTATTTGCTTTCTCCACTGGGGCAGTTTTTGTTCTTTCTTGGCTTGCTAAGGTGTTTGACTGTTCCCAGTTCTGGAAACCATGATCTTCTGTTTTCCATGCTGACTTTCCATATAATTCCATAGGCTTTGAATTTTCTGGTATATATTTCTCCTCACTGATTCTGATCAAACATTCCTGGCCTGCTGGAGAAATGAGAAAATCCCAATTTGTTCCCCAAATTAGAAAATATGGAATTTGAAAATTATTTTCTATATGTGTGTGGGGATGGAATTAAGTGGAAGAAACAACTTTCAGATCTCAAAGGGCATTTAGCAGTCACATATATACATCGGATTAAGAATCCAAACTTTTGAGCATAATTTACCTATCTCTCTTCCATGTACTTAACTTTACCCCAAGTACAGTATGCAAGATAAAAGGGAAAAAAACAATTATATGCTGTCTGACACTCTCTTGTCTGGAAGCTGGCCCTAGTCATTATGAAAAATCATGACTGCCTATAAGCCCAATAAAATAAAAATTAAAAAATAAATGTTACCAAACATTCTAAGAGGAAGATTTATGATGCAGTGTGATGGAGGGGAAAGAGTCCCCAGGTACACAACAAAACATGTTTATTGAGCCCAATGTGTTTCAAAAGCAATTGTGCTCAGTAAACTTACATTGTGCATCTGGGTTTTTTCTTCCTTTCACTGCAATAAGTCCTTTCACTTTTCCTTTCTTTTTTCATATCACAAAGGTCTTCAATAAGTTCCCAAAGAACTTAAATGGAGGCTGTAAATTTAGACCATATGGGCGGCCTTGGTAGTCTGCTTTTCAAAAGACCACATAAAACTCACTAAACCTTGGGAATATTATTTGTCTCCCCATTTCACCTTAGAAATCAAAGAATATGGATATTGCAAGCATACAGCAACCTCTCTGTTCCCTGAAGGAAGGAGTTCCAGCTTGAACTCAGACCCACAAAGACGTTTAGATACACAAAAGGGCATTCCTCATTACCCAAGAAGCAGACATCCACTGGTTCATCTACCCCCTTGGTTCCAGCAAACAGAAGTCTCTGTTCCATGTTAGCTGGAGCTTTGTCTTCCTAGAAGAGGTTTGCAGCTTTCTTCTCCAGTGCAGTAGTGGAAATGAATCCTTTCAAGATAAAGCAAAAAAAGTGAAAGGGCATGAAAAAAAATGAAAAGATCCAATTCTATTAGACAAGCAAGAGGAACATCAGGACTGAATTTCTTGAATATATATTACATTTGTTAGGGCTTTTTGTTGGAAACTAGTTACACACACTCCACAGTAACCTTGCATGCAGTTGACTCAAGAAGAGGGGTAAGGAATTTGGTGTAATTCAGTCTATGAAAATGTCCCCTTAGTTGGCTAGATAGATCCCATATAAGTGATATCCAATTCCACAAATTAATTCAATCAGAAAGTTTTGTGATGCTTCCTTTTGATGTCAGTGTTGAATATCAGCCCTGCTCTCCATCATTGTTGGACTCAGTGGCCCACATATTTCTTTCCACCTCTGTATTATAAGCATTACCACCTAAGCTTTTCAAATGTAAGAAAAAATAAAAAAATCATTAAAAACCTGGTCTTTCTGTTTGTGCAAAAATACACAGGTAGAAATCAAGAAGAGTAGGAATTCTTACAGAACTTAAACATAAATATGGATCTAAAGCAAAAAACAGTAATGGAACATGGATCATCATCTGAAAGAAAGGTGAGTTTACAATCCCTGAAGGTTTCAGTCTCTAGCTGTCTTCTCTCCCTCCTACTGTTATCCATTTAATTACTTATCTCCATGTTTTTCCACCCTTGGAGTGGCTCTTTTGTAAAATAAAATAGAGCAGACTCTTCTATGACAGATCTTACCATGATAAATAAAAACTGCAGCATGTAACAACACAAAAGACCATGTTTTTACCTCCAGAAAATAACATAATCAACAAATTATACCACATATGATGTGATAAGCAGACCCCCCCCTTGAAAAGTTTGGATCCTGCCCAGTTTTCTCTACTGATATGAAAAAGAATTAATAGAATTTGTCTAAAATCCCAGCTATACATATATATCTTATATTGGTTATTAATATAACTTATCACTTCCCTATTCTTTCCTCCGTTTCCTTTATAATAAATTTATACTAGATCTGACCCCCTTTCTCTCTAACATAACAGTACTGCTAGCATCTTGAAATTTGTTCGAATTTTTCCCATTTCTTCTAGAGCAGTGTTGTCCAAACTTGGCCACTTTAAGATGAGTGGACTTCAACTCCCAGAATTCCCCTGGCTGGCTGGGGAATTCTGGGAGTTGAAGTCCACTCATCTTAAAGTGGCCAAGTTTGGACAACACTGTTCTAGAGAAACCACAATCATAGTGTCTCAAAATCACTACAAGGGCTGCTTCAGTTCTTCAGAATCAAAGCACACATCTATTAACAATTTAATGCACACATGGGCAGAGTATACACGTAACCTATTTTTTTGAATTTGCCTTATTTCTGGCTTTGCACAATATACCACATCATAAGCTAACCCAACAGCAGAATTTGTTCATTATGGTAAATTACAAAAAGCTAAGACATTAACGCTACCCAAGCTTATTATGCTGCACAAATGCACCTGCCAAATCTTTAATTAAATGGGATGTATTCCCAAACATGTTAGGTCTAGGACTAGTGCCTAATTGACTTTTTAGAAAGTGCACCTCTAATTACTGCATATACAACAGATACCCCTACTATTGCATGTTTCCTGGTGTACTATGAGAGTTGGAGCCTCCCAAAAATGGAGTCCTGATCTGTGCAAGAGTCTTTGCATGTAGGGTTCCCACTAGAGATGTCCACTCTCAACGTCTGAGCATAAGTGGAAGGGCAAGCAGTACCATCCCCTTGTATGTTTTGCGGAAAGCAGAACTATTAAGCAACACTTAATGATTGGGGCTGTGATTTTTTGTAGAAGAGCATTTAAACATCTCACTTATTGCAGCAAGAATTTTTTCAGCAAAGAATCAATTCATTTTAAATAAATACATTTTATAAAGTTTACCACGTACTCAGGAGGCAATGATTCTATTTGAAAAGATACAGACAACATCCAGGGTAAGTCCACTGAGATAACAATTCGATGTATCAATGACCTGAACCAGAGAAGAATGATCTTGCCTGAATCTTCTGTCTCTGGTCTCCTGGTGCTTTGGTAGGAATTCCTCTTTCAGGGCCCTGAAAACAGGTTCTGATCTGCTTTCGCTGACCCAGATCTGGATCTCCAGTGGGAAGATGGCCAGGAACTGCTCCAGGATTAACAACTCTAGAATCTGCTCTTTTGAATGCCTTTCAAATTTCAGCCATCAACAGCAATGTTCTCAGAGCTGCTTGTAAGCCCTTTGAGGCCCCTCAGCGGAAATACCTAAAGGGTTGCCACTGTGTCCCACTGTGGCAGGCATCCCTTTCTATAATCCTCCCTATGAATTCCAGTTGACTAAAAAAACTGCTCAGCTTCCCCACCAAGGGCTGGCAGGAGTCTGGTTACTCAGTCTTCCTTGTGCTACTAGCAGGCTTCAGCCACTTGCTAAAAGAGGCCAGGAAGGCCTTTGGATCACCTCATGGTGTGGACTTCTCTAGCAACAGTAGAATCTCACAACTTCAGAGTGAGGATTGTACTATTTTCAGGAATCCCTGTTACTGGAGTGTCCACTGGTGAAATGTTCCCTTGCCATGTTGCTGTTTAACTTGTTCTTCCTGAATATCTTGCAAAAATGTGCAGATATTCTCAACTGGAATGACATGAGAGGCTATTTTGTTTCCTCCAATGCCTCTCCTAAAATGGTACCCCAATTTTTATTTGTACCTCAATTTTCCACCTTGGACCACCTTTTAAAGATAGTGGTGGATGATAATAAACCTACCCTAAAATTGTCCTAAATTGATGCAATGGGCTTCACTTTACCCCTAGCAGAGAAAAAAAGGAGAAATGAAATCAATGTAGGGAAAGAATCACAGTCCATTTTGATCTAATTATGTTTACATCAAAGTGTATATGTCTATTATTTGTGAAATTGTACCACTGTCACTAATTATACCTACCCTTTCCCCCTCCAATAAAGGAATGAGAATTTTTACTTGCTTTGCAAGACCTCCATAAAGATTACTGAGCATACTGTATATACAGATATATAATACTCTAAAATGCTCTGAAATAAAAGTAAATTCAAATGTACTAACATTTATGATTACTGATCAGAAAACAAGTAAAGTAAGGCAACACCAGCCACAATGGGAACTAAATGCACAAAAATTATCTCTTGCATTTTTTTGCAGCTTTCCTCTACTAATATTTAATACTGCAATAATCCCACCTGCAAATATTGGTGTGGTATAATGTTTGGAAAAGAATAAAGGACTGATAACATTAGATAAAGCAAGCATTGATGGGTTTGAAAAAGGAGCAGAGATGAATGCCTAGCAGCAGAAGCAAACAAAACGTTTTAAAAAAAAAAGTTCAAAAACAAAAGCAAGCTAAAAAACATACAAAGAGAGCAAATAGCTGAACAGTCCTCATCTCTCAAAGCCCAATACTCACAACTAACAGACGTTAGGGGTGGGTCAGAAAGCAGGGATTCTAAAGCCAAGCTCAGAACACACACAAGTTCATATTGGGAAGGGAATTATTTCAAGCTAAACCATGTGAGCCTTTAATGACTAAAATCCACACTAAGTGTAATCTGGAAATATGCAATCGATGGTATTGTCAAAGAATATGTATAACATGATTCAAATGCTTCATTTCTCTCTCCGTGCGCCCCCCCCAATATGTAAATATATTTGTGTGTGTGTGAGTGTGTGTACACACGCCCCGCAGCCTGTTTCAACTGCTGTCTGAACAATCTCCAAGGTATCCTTCATAATAATTAAGCCTGGCCATAACACCACAAACCACGGAAGCTAGGTCAACTTTACAAAAGGTTGCAGCCATCAAACTAGTGAAAGCTAAGCCAGAAGCACTCTAAGCTTTAAGGGGAAGAGCCGCCCGCTAAGAATTACATGCAAACTTCCTTCCTGAGCTGCTGATTTCCCACCCTGCCATCTGCCTGGACTTAGCTTCACTTTGCATGCCCCCCTCCAGCCCTTCCTCGTGTTTCAACCGCCTCCCTCCGACAAAGCGATGGTGAAAGAGGTCGGTCTGTTTGTGATCGACATCCTGATCATCTCCTTGCGGATTTTCGGCTAAGCCTCCCCTGTAGTTTCCACCTCTACAGGTGTTTAATAAAGGACGAGGGATGGCAGCTTCAGAGACTACAACATCTGCTAGTCACGGAGTACGAGAGAAGGGCCGGAGCCAGGTACTGTATGACAAAGGTCCCCCCTTTCCACTGCTACGGGCGCAGAGGAAGGAAAGCTGGTCCCTTCATACGAGCTGGGCTGCGGGGGATGAGAAGCAGAGGCAGCTGCTTTTCGCGACCCCCAGCGCTGCTTCTCAGCCTCCTTCGGGGTTCCTCCCGGTGGGAAATCCCGCTCCCATCACTCACCCAGGGCCGTCCGAGCCCTTTTCTCCCACCTTCCAGCTTGCAAAATCCAGGAGAAAACCCCCCACTTCCCCCGGGGCTCTCAGGAAACCTTGCTTGCATTTTCAAAAGCCAGCTTCCGGGGCGGGCCTAATGAAGGGGGAGCCAATAGCAGGGAGAGAAAAAGAAAGCGGCTTTCCTCGTTTGTTTCGATAGGAAATGGCCGGGTTCGCATCGGGAAAGTCGTGCTGGAAGTTCCCCCCCCTCCCCAAAACATTGTTAAGATGGTCCTCCCGCTCTTTAAAATAAGTAGGCAAGCATAATAATTAAAGAGTTCGGGTTATATCAGACTCAAGTATTATTTTATGTGTAGCCTTTTCTAAAAATGTAAAACGTTTTTGGAAGTGTTTAATGCAAAGCACAGTCTTGAACTTAGATCATATGAGAGCTGGTGGGGATGGGATCAGGACCTCAGATTACAACAATCTTGCAAGATTGACCAGTGCTTATACTACCACTGCAGGGTTTCTCAACCTGGGCAACCTTAATATGTGTGGACCTCAACTCCCAGAATTCCCCAGCCAGCTGGCTGGGGAATTCTGGGAGTTGAGGTCCACACATATTAAAGTTGCCCAGGTTGAGAAACAGTGGGTTAGGGTATAAGTTGCAACCCAGTTGATACCCAGCCAGGTCCCACACATCAGCTACCTATTTCATAGAAATGAGGGATAGTAAGTAGTCTTTTGGTTCTGTATCTCCATTTAGTAACATAAAGCAACTGAAGAAGAGATCTACACACAGAGGAGATTTGGCTGTGTACATTAAATGGATGCTCCTTGTAATTTTGGTCACTGAACCTGGGGATGGGAGGTGAGAATCTATGTCTCTGTACTTATAGAGAGGTGAATGAGCATGTTGGCTGGGGAATTGTGGTTGTTGAAGTCCACTCATCTTAAAGTTGCCAAGGTTGAGAAACACTGAACGATGGTATTTGCAGTGCACCATGATATTGGATTGGAGAAAAGAGTGTAGAGCAGTAATCCACGGTTCAAACTGCAGGGTGAGGGGAGGCACAGAAAGTGCCAGCCCAATGAGGTAGACCAGACTAAGAAACGAATACTATATAGCTCAGGACTGCTTTTACTGAAACAGTTGAGTAACAGAATCTTGCAAGTCTGAATGTGCTTCCCCCTCCCTCCCTTTATTTTGTGTGAACTAGGGAGGGGCTTGTCTGAAATGTTTTCTCAAGTTATTTTCATGGCCCAGGCTCAAGTCTCTTTTATCTGACTATTGGCTCAGTAGCAGCTCTTCCTCCTGTTCTTCAAGGCCATTCCCTCTTTCCTCCACATCAAGCTCAAGTCTTCAGTTGGAATCTTGTCTCTATTATGAACTCATGGGCTGCATTCATACGATATACTGACTGCTTGATTTGGTTATGGTTTAGCAGGTTGTGTGCACTCAACCATTGTAGTTTGCACAATACAGGATTAGGACCAAGGAGATCCAGATCCAGGTCTGCCCTCCTCCATTGAAGCTCCCTGATGACTTTGGGCCAGTTGCTCTCAGCAAAACCTATCTTGCAGGGTTGTTGTAAGAAAAAAATGGAGTGTTCTATTGGCTGCCTTGTATCCTAACAGTGGAATATAAATTAATAACTAAAGATGTCCTTAATGCCAATTTCAATTTATTATGATCAAAGATTAGTTGATTCTTAAGGTCCCTCACAATTAGACATTGCATGTGAAATGTTTTGGGTGCCCGGAAATAAAATTATTATCGTTACATGTAGTAATGAATGTTAAAGCCATAATCAAACACTTCCTGGAGAAAAATCAGGAGCCAATCTCCATGTTCGGTCTCACAGCCTGCAGGACATAAAAGAAAGAGGTGGAGGATGCAAATCCAGACACTGGTTCTTCATTTGGAAATATTGAATGGGTAGCTGAAGTGAAAAGCCATTTGGGGGAGAGGAGCCATCAGCAGATGTCTTTCTTGCAGCTGAACCCTCCAGAGACTCCTTTTCCAGTTTCTTCATATGTTCTGACTGGGTAGGTCCCGCACAGTCGCTGCAGGTGAGGGGGTTATGGAGCTGCATAGAACCAGTTGTGCTCTTAAATGTCCTCCCTACAAAATATCATAATAAAAAAATTAACTAACCTGTTTTTATCACTTGGAATTAGGCCTGTTACAAGTAGGAGAAAACTTCTATTGTTTGAAGTCTCTTCTGTTCTGTGTGTGGGTGTGAGAGAGAGAGGGAGAGAGTTGACTCCTGGCAACTGCCTGGCCAAGTCCCTGCAGTTTTCTTGGCAAGATTTCAGAAGCGGTTTGCTATTGCCTCCTTCCTAGGGCTGAGAGAGAGGGACTGGCCCAAAGTTGCTCAGATGGCTTTGGGCCTGAGGTGAGACTAGAAGTCACAGTCTCGTGGTTTCTAGCCTGGTGCCTTAACCACCACTCCAAACTGGCTTTTCCTCTTCTGCTTGGCTAAGCTAAGAGCCTGGATTTCCCACTCACATTCCTGGAGCAGCATTCCCTCTCGCTCGGAGGAGAAACCCAAGTTTAAAGAGCAACTGGAAACTGGCCTTTTGTGTCCCTGTATGAATCCAGCAATGCGGGGATTGTGCTTTTTCCTGGAATTACCGCTGTGGCGGGCTTGTAACCTTTTCAGCAGATCAGTGAAAGAAGAAGGGAAGCAACGTCGGCCTTATCCATTGGGGTTTTTATTAAACGGATGGCTCCTACTTATCATTCCTCTGACCAACGGATCATCCACCAAGTTAACCCTTTGGCCTTACTCTTTTCCTTTTGTTATTTGTCCTTATCTCATGATTACATTTTATCTTTAATAAACCCTCTAGATTTCAATTAATCCCATATTTGAAGAGTTGCAAGGGTTAGATTTATATTCTTTCCAAGGAAAAAGTTCAGATTTTGATGACTGGGTTTGTGCACTGGGCTAAGCTATCATATGATTGCATTGTGCTGAACCAACTAGAACGGGAAACTAGTTATATGAGCAGCTTTAGTTTGTTCAGTTCCGAAAGAACTTTGTAGTGTTTATTTCTTATTCTGTGATTTTGATCTTTTTTTTCTCTGGCCAAAAGGCAAACCTCTACACACTATTTCCAGCCTTGGATAGTAATCTACTCCAAATAAATAAGAAGGCTCTTGATTGAGGTATAACCTCTGAATTACTTTTACTTAATTTTAAATGCCTTTGCCCTGGAATAATAAATTGCTGTCAGTACTAATGTCAGAGGAATTAGTAAACTGAGCCAGGCTAGCATCCCCAGGGACCAGGAAAGCAGAAGTGTTTCCAAATGGCATTTAGCATGCTTTTTGGTGAACTAGAGCCAAGGCTGATCAGTTGGTGCAGGTATGTGCTTGAGAGGCAAGAAATGTGTTTCTGCAGAAACTGGTTGCATTGCAGGGAAATATACATTTTCCTTAGAATGCCGTGTTGAGCTAGTATCAAGCTAAACTTGAAAAGCTAAGCAGTGCTGGATCTAGTTAGATGTTGGATGGGGGACCACTAGGAAATGTCAAAGAGTTGAGCTAGCATGGAATTTGGGGGGAAAAAACCTTGGAAGAAGGCTATGTACTCAACTCCCTGTACTCAATCTTACCTGGTCAGCAGACCTACAGAGGCCCTGGCGTTCGGCTGCTGCTGCTTAATGCTAGGTCAGTCTGTAATTAGGCCTCCCTCATATGTGACTTGATCACTGAGGAGAGGGCCAACCTGGCATGTATTTCTAAGAGCTGTCTGGGTCCAGAAGTGGGGTCCCTCTTGGAAATGTGCCCAGCTGGGTTTGTGGCATCGGCCAATACTCCAGGGCAGGGGTGGGGGTGTACCAATCATCATCTGGGAGTTTCTTATGGCCTCCAGGGCACTGCTCCACAAGTTGCTGGATGTGAGACTCTGTTCCTTAAGTTGGGCTCTAGGGATCAGTTAGGACTGTTGCTACTGTATCAGCCTTCCTGCTGCGTAGCAACTTCCCTGCCTGAATTCCTTGACTCCATTTTTGGGTCGGCAGTGGAGTTTCCCAGGCTTATAGTCCTGGGACACTTCAATTTGCCTTCTCTAGGGGTGGAATCTGAGGTAGTCCGAGAGTTCATGGCCACCATGACAGCCTACCCCATGTCATCCAGGGCCTGACACGGGACAGTGGTCAAACACCTGATCTGGTTTTTTTGTTGGAACAGTGGCTATATGATCTGGAATTGGGGGAGCTCTCTGTGGTTCCCCTGTCATGGTCAGATCACTCTCTGGTGGCCATGAGAATCTCTGGCACCGCCCCTCACCACAGGGAGGTGGAGCCTATTTGATCGGTCCGTCTCTGGCAACTGATGTGTTATGAATCGATACCCAAAGTTGCCTCTTTTCCTCCTCCTTCCTCTCCCCCCACCTCCTTTTTCTTTTTACACTTTTGAGTTTTGTAGATCACAAATCTGTGAGTAAATGCTGCCTGGTTTTATATCAGTGTCCAGGAAACAGATATGTAGACAAACTAGTGCAGAAGTGGCCATAAAAATGGAAACTTTTACGATAACAAATTTGTTCACCTTTAAAATGCCTCAAGACCCTTTGTGTATTTACTATTGCTTGACTCCAGTTGCAGCTTGTTGATTTCATACAGTTCCTGCTTCTATATGTATCACTACCCACTAGGGGGAAATGTTGGCCCAATTTTTCCTTCTCCTTATGTGGAAGATCTTTTCTGTTTTTAGTCCCCAGATGGCAGAACCTGTTCTTCCAGCTTTCTGTTCTCAAGGTTTAGGTGTAAAAGCCTATGAATACATCTGTGGGTTTGTGAAATGAAATGGAAGCTCAACTTTTGGAAGGCTTAATACTTTCCACTACTTACAGTGGGGCAAAAAAGTATTTAGTCAGCCACCAATTGTGCAAGTTCTCCCACTTAAAAAGATGAGAGAGGCCTGTAATTTTCATCATAGGTATACCTCAACTATGAGAAACAAAATGGGGGAAAAAATCCAGAAAATCACGTTGTCTGATTTTTAAAGAATTTATTTGCAAATCATGGTGGAAAATAACTATTTGGTCAATATCAAAAGTTCATCTCAATACTTTGTTATATATCCTTTGTTGGCAATGACAGAGGTCAAATGTTTTCTGTAAGTCTTCACAAGGTTTTCACACACTGTTGCTGGTATTTTGGCCCATTCCTCCATGCAGGTCTCCTCTAGAGCAGTGATGTTTTGGGGCTGTCGCTGGGCAACACGGACTTTCAACTCCCTCCAAAGGTTTTCCATGGGGTTGAGATCTGGAGACTGGCTAGGCCACTCCAGGACCTTGAAATGCTTCTTACGAAGCCACTCCTTCGTTGCCCGGGCGGTGTGTTTGGGATCATTGTCATGCTGAAAGACCCAGCCACGTTTCATCTTCAATGCCCTTGCTGATGGAAGGAGGTGTTCACTCAAAATCTCACGATACATGGCCCCATTCATTCATTCTTTCCTTTACACGGATCAGTCGTCCTGGTCCCTTTGCAGAAAAACAGCCCCAAGGCATGATGTTTCCACCCCCATGCTTCACAGTAGGTATGGTGTTCTTTGGATGCAACTCAGCATTCTCTCTCCTCCAAACACAACGAGTTGAGTTTAGACCAAAACGTTCTACTTTGGTTTCATCTGACCATATGACATTCTCCCAATCCTCTTCTGGATCATCCAAATGCTCTCTAGCAAACTTCAGACGGGCCCAGACATGTACTGGCTTAAGCAGAGGGACACATCTGGCACTGCAGGATTTGAGTCCCTGGCAGCGTAGTGTGTTACTGATGGTAGTCTTTGTTACTTTGGTCCCAGCTCTCTGCAGGTCATTCACTAGGTCCCCCCATGTGGTTCTGGGATTTTTGCTCACCATTCTTGTGATCATTTTGACCCCATGGGGTGAGATCTTGCATGGAGCCCCAGATCAAGGGAGATTATCAGTGGTCTTGTATGTCTTCCATTTTCTAATTATTGCTCCCACAGTTGATTTCTTCACACCAAGCTGCTTGCCTATTGCAGATTCAGTCTTCCCAGCCTGGTGCAGGTCTACAATTTTGTTTCTGGTGTCCTTCAACAGCTCTTTGATCTTGGCCATAGTGGAGTTTAGAGTGTGACTGTTTGAGGTTGTGGACAGGTGTCTTTTATACTGATAACAAGGTCAAACAGGTGCCATTACTACAGGTAACGAGTGGAGGACAGAGGAGCCTCTTAAAGAAGTAGTTACAGGTCTGTGAGAGCCAGACATCTTGCTTGTTTGTAGGTGACCAAATACTTATTTTCCACCACGATTTGCAAATAAATTCTTTAAAAATCAGACAATGTGATTTTCTGGATTTTTTCCCCCATTTTGTTTCTCATAGTTGAGGTATACCTATGATGAAAATTACAGGCCTCTCTCATCTTTTTAAGTGGGAGAACTTGCACAATTGGTGGCTGGCTAAATACTTTTTTGCCCCACTGTAGTTGTTTCTGTAGGACTGAATCTATCATCCACAGTACTGGGAGGTAATTTCATTGAATCCAGTGGGACTTGAATAGACTTAGCTGTAACACTGGTGAGTCCTGAATTCCCTATACAGATGTTAAATATCCTGGGCCAGACACTGCCTCATATTTAAGCTCTATCACAGAGTTTCTGGGTCAATATGTCTGCTGGGTATTTGTTGATTTTTAGATAGATTTTTTTGTGTGTGCCTTCCAGACGTTGTTGACTCCTGGTGACTGTCTGGACTAGTTCCTACAATTTTTTGGCAAGATTTTTTGGAAGTGATTTGCTGTTGCCTTCTTCCAACTGCTGAGAAAGAATGACTGGCCCAAAGTCACCCAGCTGACTTTGTGCTTAAGGCAGGATTAGAACTCACTCTTCCAGTTTCTAGCCTGATGCCTTAAACTAGTACACCAACTGAATCACTTAGATAGAAATAGAAAACTTAATAAGTTTAGCTGCTTTTTAAACGTTGTGTGTATTTCTATGTATTATTGGGCTGTAAAAACAGCAGAATCTTATTAAATGTCTACTCAGAAATAAATTGTACTGAATTTGATAATTTCTAGTAGGTAAATATAAGTTTTAGTATTTGATTATATTATTTCATTGAGCATTCTGTATCGAATCTTAGTGGTTTCAATAGTATGCAACAATATAGGTAGTCCTCACTTACCAACCACTCATTCAGCAACCATTCGAAGTTGCAATGGCACTGAAAGAGTGGTACTTATGACCTGTCCTCAAAGTTCTGGCCATTGCATCACTCCTGTGGTCACATAATCACAATTCAGGTGCTGACAACCAGGTCGCACTTATGATGGTTGCAGTGCCCCATGGTCACGTGATTGCCATTTGTGACCTTCCCTGCCAACTCTCCATAAGCAAATTCAGTGGGGAAGCCAGCAGAGAAGGTTGCTGGTCACTCCGGTAAGTCCCCTTGGCCTTTCTTTGCTCATGCAGCACAGGACCCTGCTTCCCCCAGCCTCCCTTCGTTCACGTGGTGCAGCACCCAGCTTCCCCTGGACTCCCTTTGCTCACGCACAGCTTCAACTCAGCATCCCAGGGCCTCCCCTGGCCTCCCTCACCCCCCTGTGGCACCCCTTCATGACACCCCTGTGCTTCTTATCTGGGACTCCTGCCTCTTCCCACTTAATGACCCATACGTCTTGGGGTTATGACAGCATAGGTCTGCCAAGATTGTCGTTGCTAAGCAATGTGGTCATGTGATGTCATGCTTTACGATCCCATCTCTTAGCGACGGCAATCCCAGTCAATTGCTGTTGTAACTCAAGGACTATCAGTACAACAATAGTATGCATTGTTACTTTGAAGTATGCAGCTCTGGGTGTTATATAAGCAGACATTAAGGGGGAAATTGAGAGGAGAAGATGTTAATAGTAATAGTTAGCTATAGGGTGGGGGGTTAGGGAAGAACCAAGCAAATTATCTTGAACTGCTTGGAGGAAAGATAAGAAAAAAGCATAGTTGAGAATACATTTCCTTCCAATTCATAGTACTGTATAAGTCAGTGTTTGTCAACCTCGGCAACTTTAAGATGTGTGGACTTTAACTCCCAGAATTCCCTAGCCAGCATGTGTGGGCATGCTGGCTGGGGAACACTGAGAGTTGAAGTCCACAGATCTTAAAGTTGCCGAGGTTGAGAAACAGTGGTATAGGTGCTTTTTTTCTTTGGCTCCTCAGCTGAGACAGACCAAGATCAAAAAACTAATTCAGTTAAAGGCCTAGTAACTGTTTTTCCCCAACATACTAAACTTGGGCTAGTGTTAACATTGGTGAAGTTAGCATGTTGTGCAAACATAGCCTATTTGGTTAGCATCAAATTTAGTGCATTATGCAAACCCAGGAAATGGTTAATTCAAAAAACAGATTATGCAAACAACAGGTTACATTCAACCTTGGCTGTTGCTAGCAGAATGGAAACTTGTCTTCAGTAAGTCTGTGTGTACAGGAGAGAAAGAGGACAGCAGGTTAAGTATCCTTGCACAGTTGGGGTGGGGAAATGTTGTAAGAGTACCTGGACTGTAATAAAACAAAATATGGAAAGATACACAGAACATGACCAAACCTGAGAGAGCATCCATGTCACAGCAGAATACATTCATAATGATTATTTACTACATGAGTAATGATTGGCTTAATAAATAGTCATGCTACAATATCCATTCATTTGGAAACATGAGTAATGAAAGAAGTCTTGGCAGAATCAGTAAGAATACATTTTATCCAGACCTGCACTACTGTATTACGGGTGGACATAGAATGGCTAGGAAGACATGAGAAATAAGTCCCAGTGGTCAATAGCCAAAGTGCTCATTTTGAGTATTGTGGGAGGAAATATTTTGGAGATCAGAAGAAAACTGTTTGTCCCAATGTCTCCCTTCCGAATAGGAAGTAAAATTGCAATAATTACAGACTGAAATGAATTTCAGATTCCAATTAATTTCAGTCTTGGGTCAAAGTCCAGTACATTGTTTTGTTGAGTAGTATAAGGGGGAGAAAGGGCTAATTACTTTTGCTGTTCATTCAGCTCTGTGTTCAACGTTCTCTCCAATAACCTACCTTACTTAGCTCCTAACATCTTCCCATCAGCTTTTGTCTTGACTGGTGGAGATCATGACTGGCCATTGTCTTTTCTTACACAAGCACCTATGAGTAAATTACCTTCTAGACTCTATTTAATTCTTCAGTAGGAACAATTTAGCAGAAAATTGAACAATAACTAGTAAATTAAAATGAATGTTTTAAGTTGTGTTTTGCCAGTGTGAATAATGTATGTGTGTTTGAGTGAGAGAGGGAGAAGGAGATGGGAACCACAGTCCTTATAAAAGTGAATGAGCTGGAGATCTCCATAAACACTAGACATTAGGATTCCAGCACATATTAAAGATAATAAACTGTATTGTGGAACAACATACTTCATGTCAGAGGATCTGCTCATATATTAATGGTGACTTGCTTCTATACTTCTATACTTCTTAATTCCAGTACAAACTGCCCAGAGGTCTCCACAGTCAATCATACTGTATTCTCAGTGGGATAGGGAAGATCTTATACTGAAACCTTGAATCAGTAATCCTATGGATCCTCTGCTTTTTGTGGTTGGATCTGTAGGATTACTGATTCAAGGTTTCAGTACAATTGCTCTTTGTTATATTTCTTCCAGTGGATGAGAAAGTTGGACTTGGAAGCAGAATAGAAAAAGTATTGATGTTTTTGAACTTTGTGTTGGAGAAGACTCTTGAGAATACCATGGATAGCCAGGAAAACAAATGGATCATAGAACAAATCAAGAGTTCTCAACTGAGGCACACATGGTCAAGCTCAAACTATCCTATTTTGGATACATTATGTGAAGACCCAGCTTCCTTAAGAAGCTCAAAATGCTGGGAAAAGTGAAAGGAGAGAGAAGAGGATGATCAGCCACAAGGTAGATGAACTTGAATATAGTGACAATGGGTGCACCTGAAGGGCGAGGTTTGGGACAGATCTGTCCTTTCCTGGAGAAGTTTGTCTATGTGGTTGCTAAGAGTTAACACTGATCCATCTTGACAGCACTTAATCAAGGTTAGCTGGTCTAGTGATTAGCACATCTCATAAGGGATGAGGCTCCTGTTTTTTTGTTGTTTTTAAGAAAAAGTTTATATGGTTTTAGTACGCTGAAACGGAAAAACTTTTGCAATAACTATGCTGGATAAAATGCTGCATTCGGTAGCATTACTGTATAACTGTATTGGCAGATTCTATTTTTATCATCTCTTTCTTGGATAATTCAACATAGTAGGAAACAACATGGTGAGGTGGGTTTGGTTTTCACTGATGAGCTTCATGGCTGAATGAGGATTTGAACCTGTGTCCTTATAGTCTAAAGCATGCCATAAAGGGCATACCAGTTACAAAGATGATGGAAAAGATTTTAACATATTTTTTCCCCTTGACTGCCTCAGTGGTGGAAATAGATTCAGTATGCTAGCTAGAAATCTCTGCACTGGAATTACATTCAAATTGGGTGCACCTATGTCTGTCTCATAGGCTCCATAACAGTTTCCCCCAATGATTCCTCTGAATGCTGCTGTCTCCTGTTGAAAAAAGAATACAGTAATATTAATCTAATCACTCCTAAGGGTGCTTTGAAGATTAATGACCAGTTTATGATGATAAAATAGTGCCTTATACTTGCACTAAAGGGAAAGCATAGATACTGCTGAGGACAGCTGCTCAATTTTTTCCAGCTATTCCTGTCTAATATTTTCCCAGTGTGCTGTTATCCAGATGTGTTGATTGCAGTTCCCATTATCCTCTCACAGCGTCACTGTCAGTGGTACTCGAGGAGGATGTGTTCTTTCTCCAGGCAAATTAATTTGGCTAATACCTAGGTTTTTCTCTTCTTTTGTGGTTTAGCCTCCTACTCTTATTGCAGCCCAAAGTACTTTTTCCCAAATATTTTCAACAATGATAAATGCATCTCCTTTTCTATTATTTTTCTGTACAATTTGCACAAGCATTCAGTCGCTGTAGTGCTAAACTGCCCTCAGTGTTAACGTTGTGTAGCCAGATCTTTTTGGCTAGATAGCTTCTCAGGGTCTTTCTCCTCTTGCACCAAACTACGGTACAAACATACCCTGGCAACATCTTTTTCCCCCATGACACTGTTTTCATCTCCAGTCCATCAGTGAGGCAATCTTAAATCAGCCTTAGTTGTACTGGTGCTAAAGTAGTGTTTTCCTCCTTTAAACCAAAAGCATCTAATGGGAACCATCAGGTTTGTAACATCTGTTAGGCTTTGCCCCCATTACCTTGGAGGGAAGTCAGATGACTGCAGTGAATGGGGAGAAAGGCAATAGAAGTGGGATAGGGATCAACAATGGGGACAGCAAATGTCATGCAGGTATTATTTTCTGGTGATTCTGGATGGATGGTTAGATGGCACTTCAGGCTGGCAGTGAGGCAGGGCTCTCGGTGCCATTGCAATTATTTATTATTACCAAGCCAAGCCCTGGGAAAGGTCATCCTTGTCTAATCCAGGAAAGAAGGTACAACAGCAAGATTGCTCCTTTCTTTATGTAGAGTGAGGGATAGGATTCAAGTGGTATAATAGATACAGAGCCCCAGATTCAAGTCCACTGTCAACCATGGAAACTCACTGGGTGACTTTGGGCCAGCCACTCTTTCCCAGTCCAGGCTATCTTAAAGGGTTGCTGTTGTCATAAAATAAAGGGAGATCCCCATCTAAGCATCCTTGAGCTCTTGGGAAAAAGGCAAGGTATCAGTTTTACTAACAAATTCATAAAACATACTGAACCATAATTAGCCAACTCCATTTCCGTACAGGATGTTGTGTGAGCCATGCCATTGGGATAGGAACAAAACTCTCCTGAGAAGATACCTGAAGGATTGACTTTAAGGGAACCATACAGCCGTCCTGATTTCTGAGTTCTCAGGATAAGAAACTGAAGTGGGGATTCAGATCTCTGGAGTGTTTGATACTTTATCTGAGAACTTTGGAAAAAGGCATTACATTGGCCAGCTGTTTTGGAAAGAGGCACCCACCATGATCCCTCATTTGAGAAACTCTCTCATCTATCTATCTATCTATCTATCTATCTATCTATCTATCTATCTATCTATCTATCTAATTTGTCACTGCCCATCTCATTGAAATGACTCTGGGCAGTTTACAAAACAGTTAAAATCAATTAAAATTACAATATACAATACTCTTAATAAATAGAAAATAAATGGATCGAATTTTGATGACATTCTCATGGGTGGAGTTTGCTTGCACTGATCTTATAGCTGGATCTTGCACTGTTTTAGCTATGAGAAGTCCAAGTGTTCTGTCTCTTATAGTAATCTGGCTATAGTATTAGATGAACTTCAGAAGAGTAAATAAGGTTTTGATTGTAATCTGAAACTGTTGCTAAAATACTAATGGAAAAGGAGATAGGGAGATGGAAAGAATATCTGCCTTCCAATAAGAAGGTTGATTTATTTTCCCTGGCTTCCAATACTTCAAATAAATCCAAAGGAAAGACATGATGAAAGAATTCCTGCCACAGGCTACTGTCTCTACAAAAGAGTTCTGCCCTTGATAAAATTTTGGAACATTTTTCTTTCCCTTGGAGATAATTAGAGAAATTGCCCAATTCCTCTGCGCACAGATTTGATTAGGCATTATGAAAAGTTATTTATGCCCAGGAAGAACTGGAAGCAGGGCCTGGCAAGGTTGAAATGGAGGTTGGTCTATATGTGGCTGGCCTCCCATTTCCTAGGCTGTCTTCTTTGGCCATGCTTGAGAAGTAGGTGAGAGGAGGAGGAGGAGGAGGAGGAGGAGGAGGAGGAGGAGGAAGAGGAAGAGGAAGAGGAAGAGGAAGAGGAAGAGGAAGAGGAAGAGGAAGAGGAAGAGGAAGAGGAGGAGGAAGAAGAAGAAGAAGAAGAAGAAGAAGAAGAAGAAGAAGAAGAAGATACCTTCCACCAGTGAACAATGGTGCAGAAAAGATTGTGCAAATGTGACTTTTTCCAATCTAAGTATTTGGGGACAGAATTTTTTTCCTCACTGAAGTAGTTAATTTCACAGCAAAAGAGAAAAGGAAAAAATGATGGCATATTTAAAAGTTGTACCTTCCTGGAAATTGGGAAACATCCTTTTGAGGGATCTGCATCTCTGGTGCTTTTATTTTTTATTTGTCCAGATATCTAAAGATTGCAGCCATTGTCTATTTGTTCTGTTCTCCTTTGCTGGTTTTTATGTCTTTGATGATTGGTAAATGGTCTCTTTATTTTTTAATTTATTTTTTGTTATTGTTTTAATCTGTGATATATCACTTCACTAACCAAATGGATAGGAAACAGCATATAAATGGAAATACAAAAACATCATTCCTCCTGTTCCTCATGTTCAGGCTGTAACAGGCTTTGTTTTAGGTATCAGCAGGTTGTTTGGAGAAATGCCAAAAATGCAGAAATACTGGATAGGCAGAAAAAACCCCTTAGGTATGGAGGATAAAAATAGTTCATTGAAAACTGAGAATGCCCAGTGGGAATTGACAACAGGGAGTGGGAATGAGAAAATGGAATGGAGTAACCGGGATCCTGGTCAGCAGCATTCCAGTTCTGCAGCATTTGTAAACGCTGTAATTAAAATATTTTTGGCTCCTCTGAGCATGCTCAGGGTGCTCTTGTTTTCTCATCTCAGTGCTGCTATCCTTGCACATATCTGGACTGAAGATGGAAGGGAGATTTTCTCCAACAAGCATGAACTGGCTTGCTGGTCTCTTAGCTTTGCAATGGAATGTCACTGCTGTCCTTCTTGGTTAGTAATGGCTTCTGCTCAGTTAAATAATAATGAATACTATTATAGAGCACAATGATACCTCCAGCTTGCCAGCTGCAGCCTCATTTTGTATCCCTCATGAAACATCCATTTTCCCCAAACTACAATGAAGAATCAGCTTCGTGCATGTATGTGTGTTTCTGCTATCGTTCCATGGTATTAACTTTTATCGAAGTCCCTTTTGCTTTTAAAATATGATCTGACAAAGGATTCATTCGTCATCTGGCATGCTAAGTGTTTCCTGGAGCCTGGTTTATGAATATTGGCCCAGGAAAATTCTGGTTTGGGACAATCAACCCGTTTTGGCTCACTGAACCTCCTACAGAATATAGAACTCCTGTCTGTTACTTCTGTTGCTAATTCTTTTTTCCTTCCAGCAAACGCAATGACATATATTTCTCTTTGGAAGGCTTCTGGGAGAGAATTGAATAGCGGGCAGTTAATACTCCTGTGAGTCTGAAATGCTAACAGCAGATCATATGTCTCCCTTCCATGGCTTGATTCAGGCAGATGCCAAAGTCCTTTTCCATACTTGGACAGATCATGGAACATACTGTATTCAGATTTGGCGTTCCATAGGTTATCTGACTATGTAACACAATACATAAAGGAAAAATGTAGGAAGCTATGCTAGTTGATTAGAAGAAAACAAACTCCACAATAGCTATGTGATACTTTATTAGGACCAGACAATATGTTATGAAATGGCAAGCCAGCTTTTTCCATTCTCTGGAACTCTCCCTGAGGCTGAATCTGGCTGGGTAATCTGTCTGCACTGAACGGTTTGAAGCAATTGAGGACCACGACCGGCAATGATGTAAAGTGGGTGGAGTTAATTTTTCTTGACTTGAGGAACAATTTCTTAATTTTTAAAACTGTCAGACTTGGACTACAATTTTAAAGTTTCTCAGAATGGGGAGGAACTGTGCCACCAATTTTTCAGCCATAGCGGCCAGAGGAATTTGCAGGTGTCAGAGAAGGGACTCAGGGATGCAGCTTACTCACCCCTGGATTAGATATTAAACAGAAAAAAAGGGGGAAGAGAAGAGGAAGCTACAATGTGTGGCATGTAGGATGAAATTTCTGACTTAACTGGATTAAATGACATCTAAAATTTGTATAGCACCTAAGAGAGCACCATCCAATTAAATCTGCAATCTTCATTTACATTCTAAGATTAGAGCTATTTGAAGCATCCATCAGTCAAAAGTCATCATGCAGTTATTCTGTCTTTCCCTCTTTAATGGATTTTTGGTTTTTTTGGCAGTAAAATGAAGGAAATGGTGGGAAAACAATGGGAGAAATTACAAGCAAAATACAGTATTATCTGGACCCAATAAAATTATTTGAAAGGGTTAGGATTGATTGCTCAATAAAAGCCTTATTTAGAAGCACCCTGTGACCAGATTAATATATTGGAATTTCAACAGCAAATTTAGCTTTTTCCCTTCTCCCCTCCCTCTTTGCATTTATTACTGAACTTGGTGAAGGTTTCTGAAGTCTTGGAACTTGCTCAGTATTCTGCAATCAGTCAAATGATTTTGCAAAGGTAAGGGAGGGGTCTTATCATCAAGATCTAATACATACCTGGTATACTTGGATGTTCATTTCCAAATGGTAGCATCTCCCTTTGAAGAAATCTGGTAGATCAGTTATAAGAGTGGGATACTGATGGCTTTATATTTCATACATTAAAGCTATGTGGGATCAGGGATAGATCACCCTCTTGAGCCAATAAATATATTTGGAAATTTGAGATCATGTCAGAAATGATTGCCAAACTGGGCTAGGTTACTTAAAAAAAAAAACATTCAAAAGAAGGCAAAATGGTGGGGTTGTTCCTACCACCTTCCCTGGCCCTCTAGGACACTAGTCCCTACTATTCCAGTTTCCCTTTGTCTTCTTTTCTGGGCAGGTATTTCTAAGCAAAGCTTTGGCTGCACTACTTATTTTTATTTTCAAAGAACACCCATGGAACCATGATCTAGTCAAATGTTGTCTGTTCTGGCTGGCAACCAGATCTCCCTTGGTACCTTTAGACCTTTAGAAATTTAACAGGAAGTAAAATAAAGCACCAGCCTCTAACATCTAGGCATTGTTAGAAAAGAAATAAGGGTTTGCAAGATTGGAGGAAATGGAGAGGAGAGAATTAGTAGAATCAATGTTAGCTGTGGTCCATGGTGACTGGAATGATGGGGAATGTACTGCAACATATCATGAAGACAAGAGATTGGGTGAGGTAACTTATGTCTCTTATCCATTCAAGGCACTTTCACCATAATATTCTTTGGGAAGGTTACATGTATTATAGTAGATCTTTAGGAGTTTTTATGAATAGCTAAACATGTTTCCTAGAAAGAATCAGTCCAAGTCCAAATGCTGGATTGGCAAAAAAAATCATTGATAGAATTCTCCATCCTATGAGTTTATGCCCCCTCCCCACCCCACTAGCTAATCTTGCTAAGGCAATAGACCTTAGATCTGCCAGGCTTTCTCTTTATGCTCAATGTTGGGGAAAATGCAAGCCGACTCCTTTCCTTGAAATTAAGCAATGGTTCAATTACCTATTACCTTGATTGCAAGGAGGTTATAAAAGAGGTAAGTGAGTGCTCAGAGACAAAGCCTAGTTTAATTGCACTGCGGGAGGGGGCATTAAAGTGCCAATATTGGAGGAAGTGGATGGTGCTTACTGAGGTGCTCTCAAAAAAGGAACAGTTTATGTGCACTGGTCACATGGAGAGGCACACTTGCAAATGTTGACTTCCTCCCCTGGGCCCAATATTGAAGAAGGATTCTCAGGGTCATTGTTTTTCTCCTCATTCAATGACTCTGATTTGGAGTGGCAAGCCTCAAAAGGCAGTCTCCAGTGTGATTCCCAGGGCCTGATTTCAGAGCTGATCATGTGATTCAGATAGTCAAGTGGGCATGAATGTGAAAGAACTGGGGTGGACAAATGGATGGTGATGCAGATGATCAGCACGTTATTTACTCCCCAAAATAGTCTAATTAAGGGAGTCATATTTGGGGGGTTTCAGTTTGCTATGAACTGAACTTTCATACTTCAAAGCTTTTCATGAGACCTAAAAATTGCCTTTGGCACCTCTTAAAGGAAGATAATCATTGAATATAATGGAGTCTAGCTGTTGGTTGAGGTCTGCATATGCTAGAATTCTGGACAAATAAAACACAAAATAGATCAGGTAGGCCATTTAACTTCCTAAGAGTATCCTGTCTTTCTCATTTTTTTTTCTTTTAAAAAAGTTTCTACATGTTATAATCATGCAAACATTGTGACTGTGAAGTTTATTTAAACAATGATTCAGAAAATGTCTGGGCGAAGACTTGTGAAAGCCAGAACAGATCTCCTGTATCATTTTGAATCACGAAGCTGGGGGGGCGGGCAGGGGAGAAATATACAATGTAATGTTGCAGAGGTCCTCCCTCCCTCCCTCCCTCCCTCCCGATGAAAAAGTAATCCCATTAACTTGGGGATATCTTTAAAGGTCTGTTGCTTTTGCTGCCACCATCAAATCCTTTCCTGACCTAGAAATTCTTTTCTGTTTCTCCCTTGTTCCTTTCTATACATCTGATGTGACAAGGTGGAATGGGGGCAAGGTATAGAACAGAATCAAATTAACTTTTATACCATGGCTTAAAATATTTCCTTAACATTATAATATATCTATATGGTGTCTATCTAGCTTTCTCGGTACTAAATATATGCTCATAAACTGGTTTTGTTAGTTAAGAGGCATCAGCTACAATCCTGCTGGACATCTTTAGAAGTGGGTTGATGTAATACAATTTATGCCCAGAGTCCTACTAAATTAAATAGCCATATGTACAGTACATGTAAAAAATTGGGAGAAATTTTCAAATATAAACCACAGTTGTACACAGCAAGTTCTATTTAAAAATAAATCAGTAGAAGTAAAAGTCTACATTATGTGCTGAAGTCCCAGTATTTTCAAGACAATAAGAGATCAGAGATAAGCTTGCATTTTCCCCAGCAATGCCTGCTGGTTCCTTCTAGCAAGCCTGCAGCACAATTGTATTGTGGCTGTGGGTGTGTTTGTGTGTCCTGTCAGATGTGATTTAGGTTTTCCTTCCCACTCTTTCTGAAAAAGCAGGGAAAGTGTAATATTTGGCTTAGCTGTAAAGTTTGCATCAATTCAACAGTTATTTCTCACAAACTGGAGTGAATCAGCTATCTCAGTCTTTCTCAACTTTAAGATATGTGGACTTCAACTCCCAGAATTCCCCAGCCAGCAGGAGACGACTCCTGAGAATATAGACAGCAAGAAAACAAACAAATGGATCATTGAGCCAATCATCCCAGAGTTCTCACTCGGACAAATGATCAGGCTCAAATTATTCCTACATTAGACACATTAGACCTGGGTCTTTGGAGAAGGCTTCATTGCTGGGAAAAGTGGAAGGAAAGAGGATGACCAGCAGCAAGGTGGATGTAAAGTACTGTAACCAGCAGTTACAATGGCAGTGGGTGTGCAGTTGGAAGACCTGAAGGACCAGGTTAGGGACAGATCATCATACTATTTTCAGTTCTATGAATATATTTTTGGAAGGTATCTGGTGAGTGTTGCTTTTCTCCCATAAACTTAAACCTTGATATATTTCTGCCCATGATTTTCAATTTTTCATCTTCATCTGAAGATCTTCTGTTTCCTTTCTCTTTGTTGCCTGAATCTACTTCTCAAGATTCCTTCATGTAACCACTCTCTTGTTTTCTTCAAATAGTTCTTCCTCCCAAACTCATCATTTCCTGAATATTCAAGGAACATTCCAAGACCAGTGTTCCTCAATCTTGGCAGATTTCTGGCTGGCTGGACAATTCTGGGAGTTGAAGTCCACACATCTTAAAGTTGCCAAGGTTGAGAAACACTGGCCTAGGCCAAATTATCCTACTGTAGTGGAAATAATCATATATTATTTTCTTTAATTTCTACTCTTTTCTTTTCCTTTTCTTCTGTTGTTTCCATTGTAACAATGTTAGAACATTACAAATTCTCTAGCTGAGATCAGCAGATATATTGGGTATTGACTGTCCAAAAATTCAGGAAAAGGGGCATCAGTTCCTCAATGGGCACTTTTTAAAAAACATCATGGTTTAGATAAATATGAGAACCAAGTGTCATCCAATGAAACTGGAAAGTGGGAAAGCCAGGAGATACATAAACATAGTTAAACTGTAGAATAGGCTACTAGAAGATATAGTGAAGGTGACAATCCACTTGGATACTTAAAAAGAATAAGCTAGACAAATTCATTGAGGAGGAGGCTATCCATGACTACTAGTCATGAAAACAGTACATTACCTCCAGTATGGAGGGAGTGTGCCTCCTACTGCCAGTTATTGGGTAAGAAGTCTGTTGCCCTGCCTGAGGACTTTCTAGAGCCATCTGATCAGCTATGTGGGAAACAGAATCCAGTATTAGGTAGGTCTCAAGTCTGTTTCAGCAGGGCTACTCTTTTATTTGCTCATTTGTGTACAAGGCACGCATCCTGAGAGTTTAATAGTTAAGGAATTTAAATGCAATTAAATTTGACTTTAAAAAAAGAAGAAAGTTTTTACCCTCTTCTTTTCTGCATTCTTCTTTGTTAAATTTCCAGTTCTTCCTTTCTTTCCTTCATGCAAGTTTCATGTCTCTGGTTTTTCTGAGTTAGTGCAGTTGTTCTCAGGGTGTGTTCATTGACTCTGCTCTGAAGGAGAATATTAACTAGAAAAGAGAAAATCTAAGAGGAGCTGTTCCCAAAACATGCTCAGTTGTGTCAAGAATATGTGATCTTTTCATATTTAAATAATTAAAACAATCAAACATTAAAATAAAATGGCTGAAACCTGGTTATGATACTGGGTTCCCTTTGTCAGAGTTTGGATAATTTGGGGAAAGAGTGACTGGACCACAAGACTCTTAACTGGGACCTGGTAGAGCGTTTTGACTGTATGAGGAGCTACCTGGGTCCTATATTTTGTGGAACAGGACCAGTTTCTAGCATCTGAGAGTAATAAACTGCATTGCACTATTCTGGCATGTACAAATATAGTTACAGATTTAGGAGATGTTAACTGGGTACATTTCATAAAAAAGACAAGCTAAGCACATTTCTCCATGATCTGTACAAAAAAATCCAGTTTGTGGATTGTTAGAGTCTCAGTGTTGGAAGTTGTTCTTTTTTTTTCATGTGGCCACCCACCACTAGAGTCTAAAACCCTGCTCAGTTAATGAATCCAAAATAAAGCATCCCTAATTTTGTGGTGCATGATTAGATGGTTTGTGTTGATAGAAATAATGTGAATTAGGATTAAATAGGGGGAAGAGATTAACTTTTTAAAAATTTGTACTCATATTTGTATTGGAGATAGTCGGAAGTCACTTTCTGTTTCATCTTTCTACTTGATCTCACTTTTTAAATTTTTGTCTTTTTCTTTTAGTTCTATCTTCTCTCTCTTTTATACTTTCTGATTTGTATTTTAATTGTACTTTTTATATATCTTAATAAAAGTTTTGACCGACCTAATTTTGTGGTGCAAAGAACCCCCGCAAATTTAAAATAGAATTGAACTTTCCAATTACTTTCATTTTACAAATTCAGCACAGTTAAATTGACATACACTGTGTTTTTGGAATGTGAGACCGACATAAAAAATATTCCATAAAAAGAATTCCATTTCAACTGGATGGCATAAAAAGTTAGAAAATTTAGTCTAAAAATCAGGACTGGATCTGAACCTACAGCCTCACACCTTTTTAACGTGCATTGCGTGCATCTCACAAACATGAAAAAAGGTGGAATTTCAATGTGTGGTTGCACCTGCCATCTTGACTTTTTTGACTCCCCATGCAGATGTCACTGCATGGTGAATGGAAAAATATATGGCTAAATGGTTTGATATACCTCTGGAGATATAGTGAAGTAGGAGTGCTTATAGAGATTTTTTTCTCTTATTTAACTCCCTGGCCCTTTTAAAAGTGCTGATATAGTAATATAGTGAATTGAAACAATTTTAAAGGTGTTGTTAGTTAAGAGGCATCAGCTACAATCCTACTGGACATACTTATCTTTAGAACTGAGTTGATGTAATACAATTTATGCCCAGAGTTTTACGGATTTAAATAGCCATATGTACAATCCATGTAAAAAATTGGGAGAAATGTCCAAATATAAACCACAGTTAAACACATCAAGTTCTATTAAAAAAGAAATCAGTGAAACTCAGTCTACATTATGTGCTGAAGTCCCAGTATTTTCAAGACAATAAGAGATCGGAGATAAGCTTGCATTTCCCCCAGCAATGCCTGCTGGTTGTCTAGCAAGCCTGCAGCATAATTGGGGCTGTGGGTTTGTTTATGCATCCTGTCAGATGTGATTTAGGTTTTCCTTCCCACTCTTCCTGGAGAAGCAGGGAAAGTGTAATATTTGGCTAACCTGTAAAGCGTGCAGCAATTCAACAGTTGTTTCTCACAAAGTGGAGTGAATCAGCTAGCTCGGTGTTCCTCAACCTTGGCAACTTCAAGTTGTGTGGACTTCAACTCCCAGAATTCCCCAGCCAGCATGTACAGTAGTTCCATTTTAACTACTGTACAGTATCTCAATCCCTGCAGGTTGTCCTACGATGATTTGGTCCTTTGAAGTGGCTCTTTGTGGATATAGATACTTATAATGGGAAAATAGTGCTAGATCCTTCTTTTACAAGAGGTGCCAAGTCATGAAAAATGACACAGTAAACAGATGTGTCAGTGTAAGAAAGAAGAACCCAGTTTGGTGGAAGGCTAAGACTGAATACAGAAAGTCAACACACTGGGAAATGTTAATTTAGTTTTTCTAGCTTAGAATTAAGCCAAAGGGACCAAAAGCAAACTGGGGTCTTGAACCTTGCTAATGAGCTTGAGTAGTTGCTCATACTTCATCCCAATAGAATTCAGAAAGTATGTAAATTAAGAGCACACTGCATGTGTCTTTTAACCAGTACCAAGCAAAGTTTTACTTGACTTACTTGTGGGTGCTCACATTCTCCTTTGCTTCCTCCACAGTGATGGAATCTAGCTTCTTTCAACTGCACTTAGTTTTTCTTCTTTTGATTTTTCTCCCCATCAGTTGTTTTGGAGACAACAGAAAAAAGCGTGACTATATTAAGACTGCTGCTTCCCTCTTTTTTGGGAACTAGGAAAAACAAGAACACAAATATACAAATTGTGAACCCTTTGGGCTCTTTACGATACCAAGAAATATCTGGTTGCTACTAAAAGTATTATGATAACTTGCCTGGTGCCAAAAATAGACAGTAGAGTAGCTGCTTATAGGAGCTTTTTGTAGAAGGTATTCAGAACAGGGCCTCCAAAGATTAGCTTATAGGACGAATTGGAATGATAAGGTTTGAGCTGCAAAACTCTGAATGAACACTAGATGGCAGCAGAGGTATACAGAAAACACGAACTCGTTGCTGTTTTATACATATCCTTGAGCCAACAAAAAAACTCAACTTGTATAAACTTTGCTGTCCCCATTGCCATTCCCTTTCTACCTCCAAATGGTGGTATCCTGATTTAAGGTGCACAAGGCATATTAAACAAAGACATTTGTTAACCTTTCTGGCTTTGCTGCCTTCCCCTTTGTACAACATCACCAACCTGTGAGAAACCATCAACCAATCCCAACATCACTGTGATTAGTGGATGGTTTTGACAGCTGGCTAGACTTGCAGGTTTAGCCTGCTATCAAAACCTGGTTCCAAAATGGTTGATCTGCAGGGAGGGTGTGATTGCTTGGTAAAGCAGGAAGAGATTCTTCTGCTTTATGGGAATCATCTCCCGCCCTGTAAGACCAGTGCTGGGTTTGCAGCTGATCTGTAGGGCAGTGGAGGAAATCTGTTGTACCCTACAGCGTGGCTGCATGGTCCTGTAGGCAGTTGCATGGTGTGGTGGGAGCATGGTATCATGTCCCCTTGCATCTGTCAAGTGTTAGAAAGACTATTTTAGAACGTATTTACTGCTCAAAGCTCTAAACCCAGGTTTAAAAATAGCTTAGCCTATACCTGATGGGTGTAGGGGAAAGTTGCATGAGGAAGCAGAGGAGAGACCCCGTTTGCACCACCTTCTGGTGCATGTCATTTGTTATTCTAGTCACCTGTAAACGTGGATTTAGTGTTCTTCTGAAAGAGAGAGTAATCCACGTTCAAAGACAGACTGAGAAACAGTTGGCAGACCCAGTGGGGGGGGGGGGGGTTGCCTAAGAAGCAACAGCAGGAAACTGGATTTTATTGCTTGCTCTTCACTTTACAGTACCTCCCATGCCATCATGCCTGATCAGCTGGGATTTAGGCAAATCCAGCTCTCTAAGGTGGAGATTGGCTTAGAAACATGGGAGAAACACTCCATAATGTCTGGACTCTTCCATTGCCCCAAGAAAAGTGGTCCAGGAAAAGAAGAGGCTATTACTTTCCATGATCCCAAAATGGCTAATAGATGACGGTTGATTACAGGGAGATTACTTCTCTATGACAACGGCTGAGAGGGTGGTGAAGCATGTCAGATTGTACTGCCTGCTTAACGGGGAAAATAGTACTTTAAAACCAGAACAGATATGACCTAAAGCTGCCTCAGATATGGGCTGGGGATGAGATGGACAATAGATAATGATACAATAGAAGAAAAGAGGTGGCCAGGACAGGGCTGTGCATGGTCAAGTGCAAGTGGAGAAAGGTCCCTGGGGGCATAATTGGAAAAGGTGATCTTGTTCCAACCTTGGAATGCTTTAATGTTTAAGACAGCATTTCCCCGATGCTCATTTTAAGGAGGAGAAAGAAGGTATGTGTGTGTGTTTGGGGTTCCTGCTACCTGACTGGTAAGATGAATAAATCACCCCTCCATGCACACATTGTAGTCTTCTTAATATCGCAGCTAAAGGAACTAACTCAAGATGAACCCATTTATGGCATAGGGCCTGTTTATCTGAGGGACCATCCGTCTGCCTATAGTGTCTGTCTCTCCTGTTCAGTCCAACCAAGTTGGTATCCTTTGGGTCTCATTGATTAAACAGTCTCATCTGATGGGACTCAGGAAGTAGGCCTTTTCTGTGGCAGCGCTGGCCCTCTTGTACACTCTCCCCACAGATATCTGCACTGCCTCTACCCTGGCCTTGTTCACAGTTCTTTCCCCAGGCCTTGGGTTAAGTTGGGTGATGAACTCCTGTGGGAACATGATGTGGCTGAGGGGATGATGGCTTTATTTTCTCTGGTTATTTACTTTTTTGGTCCTATTATTGCTGTTAATTTGGGTTTAACATTGTACACTGCCCAGAATTGCTATGGGGTTGTGTGGCCTTCCACATGTGATTGATAATAGACAGATGGACAGACAGAACCTCTCAGCCCTTTAGAGTTTAGTAAATTAAATCTGTGCACATCTAGTAACGACAGCAGGATGTGGAGGAGAAAAGAAATCACTGCTGGATTTTCCTCTAACAGCTTTGCTGAAGTAGTAAAGTGAGAAAAGCAGAAAGCTTTTGAGAAGGAAGAACGCAGTATTTGCTTAAATGAGATTAAATGATGAAAGGGACAGTTAATAAGGCTGTTGCTAAGCAGGAAGTAGGGAATTGTGTAGAGTAAAATCCTACTTTGCAGCAGATTTCCAGAGGCCAACAACAGCCAGTGTAGGAAATCTGCTGCCTTGCTCCATTTGCTTATTAGGTTTAATTTCCCCCCTAAAATTAATCACCATTTCCTGCAAACAATTACTACATCGCGTGACTTTAATCCTGGTTTTATTGTATGGAGCAATCCATGTGGTGGGTTGTTAAGTTTTGGCATTGTGTGTTGTGTGAACTCAGACATTTGGGCTTGCAAACTACAGATTTACAACTTAGTGTGTTTACTTGGTTGCTTGTTTATTTATGTATTCATTGAAAATATTTGCATGCTACTTACTCATCCAAATGTGGCTTGATCTGCAACCATGGTTAGACAAACCATGGCTTAATGCAGTGTGTGAACCCAGTCTGCCATGCATTAAATGTGAGGCCATATTTGAACTCAGAAACCAGAATTCAAAGCCAACTTGCCAATGGAAACTGAATGCTGATGGAACCTATTTGGGGGACTGTTTTGGTGGTGACTGTTGAAGCCCAACATGTAGAAGGCCATTAGTACTGGAAGAGGTGCCCAGCTTGTTCAACTTGCTTATGAGTCAAAATTGGCAGATGGGGTCTCTTCTGAGCACCTGGCAAAAGGGCCGTTTCAGTGGTGAGGGCATTTTACATTCTTTAATTTTATTGCTTTGCTTTCTTTTTCTCACACTTGTTTTATTTTTAGCTGTTCTTTTTATTTGTTTAATTGTTGATCTATTTTTATTTTTATTGTCCTTCTTTTTGCTTATCTTGCTGGCAATCACCCTGGGAAGCAAGTGACTGAAGGAATACATACAAAAACTATACACTGTGTGAAAGAAACAGTCAATTCTCACTATTTAATACCATCATAAGCCTACTGTCTATGGCATCGTCCCCACCTCCTTTCTTCTAGAACTCCCATTGCAATCAAAGCTGCAAATATACAACTAGCGTTTTCCTACTTGGCACTTTCCAGATGTGCTAAATTATAAGTCCTAGTCTCACTCCAAGATATAACGAATTGGGGAAGTGGCTTGTGATCATCAGTTTTCAAGGATCAATGAAAGGGATGACTGGATGTCCACCTTTCTGTTATCTTTCATTATGGTCCTAAAGGTTGTTTTGGTCATGTTTTGTTCTGACTGTTTTGTAGTTTAACAGAGAAATGCCTTTTTTTTTTTTACTGAGTTTTCCAATAAAAAATAATTTCTTAAAGTAATTTTAGAATGTTTGCATTCATGCTTGGCTGCATTTTCAGATTACATCCACAGCCTTTCAGGATACATAGATTTATTCATTCAAATCCGGTACATAAAGAAATCTTGGTGAACGGCACAAAGATAGAATGGTTTTTTCAAATCAATGCACATATTAATATCACATAGGGTATATATGTAGAAATGTGCATGGCATACCTCCATCAAACTATACATGTCTGAATCATAGTATTTTTAAATGGATAATACATTGGTGTCATCAAGCAGACAAAGTCAGGTAATATGGAACTCTAAAATCCTTGATGGACATTGTTTTTGTATTTTACTCGCATATCCCCCCAAATTTTTGCTTGGTGAGGGTGAGTAGAGCAGATGCTAAGCTAAATGAGTTTGATTCAGAGGGGCATTGGAGGAACTTGTGTCATTTTCTGAGCAGAGAAAATGAAAAAGTGAAAATGGAGAGGGTTCTTCTACAAACCTGGGAATTTTCGTGATAATGGTGGCTGTGAGGATGAACTTGAAGTCGTAGTAAAACTGCCTGATAGAAAAGTTTCTGTGGTGAATTTCCTAGAAATAATGACAACCAAATTCATGATAATCACTTACCATTTGCTTAGTGCTTCATATGCATTCTCTAGTCATAACTCTTACAACAATCCTGTAAGTCAAAATTATTATCCCCTGTAAGGTATATTGGAGGGATTTGGGGGTGGTGGGTAGAGGGACTGTGGGTAAGAGGAAAAATGGCTTGCCTAAGGCTAGTGAGTTCCTCAGCATAGGTAACATCTGAATCAAGTGTATCTGCAGTGTTTATATGCAACACAAATAAAAAAAAACAGGTGAAGCCACCATCTTTGACTTTTGAACGTACCTTGTGGACACCCCTAATCTGAACCAAGGATAAGACTTTCATATCTGAGCTGCAAAAATAGGGAGAACCTCTAGATGAGGGCTAGATTTTCTGTATCCCTGTGTTGCCTTCTAGTGGCTGCCCAGCATTTTGTAGCCCAGATATGGTAGTTCTAACCAAGATCTTCCTGATTTGCAGCTCACACATATCAGAGAGGTCCAGGAAAATGGAACATAGAAAGCTGCCTTATGTGAGCTTAGAGAATATGTACCTGTCTAGTCTAAAATGTCCACTTTGATCTGCAGTTGCAGTAGTCCACAGGTTTAGGGGCAATTCCACCATTAATTTCCAGATATTCTTTTAACTGGGGCATCTTTTCACGTCAACCAGAAACTTTACCCCAGTCTATGGTATCTCTGTATGGCCAACTTCTGTCTAATTTAGCAAGTTTATTTGGTTCTAAATTTGAGAAACCAAACCAATTATCCTTCTCTCCCCAGGCTAGTTAATTTTTATGGGCTGTATGATTATCTCAAGAGTTTCCTCAAATAACCAAAAGTCAAAATTGTTTATTAAGAGGAAAAGATGTCAACATAATACACAGGTAGTCAATACTATACTGAAGCTAATTCAGAGTTTATCTTGGATATTATGTTCATAGGAATGCTCACACTTTCCTTCCATTATTCTGATTTTTTGAAGAAAGGGAAAATTCCAAATGTAGTTAGTATACTAATTTTACCATGCCTGAAGAGCCATGGACATAAATATCTATATGATTCCTTGAGACAGGTGCTTGGAAAATGTTAATTATTATTTTGATTTTAGATTCAACAGACATTTTAACAAAAAGACTATTGCAATGACTATTACTTTTGAGGATGATTCAGATGGTTCAGTTAGTCCAAAAATAAATGTTCTAGGGTCACTCTCATTGATTAGCCTGCTTCCTTCTCTCTCCCCAGATATTGGAACAGTTCCCAGTATGTTTAAAAGGTGCCAGCTTGTGGAAGTCTGGACTAAGTGAGGCTAGTGCTCCAAGAATTCATTGCTGGTTACCAGTTTCTTTCCCAGTTAAACAACATCTAACTTCAAATGGTGGAATTGTCTCTTAAATCTGGAAGCACCTCCTTCAGTATCGTCCTACTGTTTATTGTTGTTTGACAAATTTATATGTTGCATAATCCCAACTCTCTGGGTGGCTTCAACAGCATCTGCAAGGGGTGGAGGGTGGGAGTCAAAATCTACAAGATGGCAGGCACAGTGTCATGAGTGAAGCCCTGCCACTTTTGTACATGCGGTGAAGTTGATCATAACACTGTGCCCACCATCTTGCAGATGCCTTCTTCCTCGGGCTGAGACAGAGGGACTGGCCCAAGGTCACCCAGCTGGCTTTGTGCCTAAGGCAGGGCTAGAACTCACAGTCGCCCAGTTTCTAGCCTGATGCTTTAACCACACCACCAAGCTGGCTCAATCTTTCAATGTATATAAACATTAAAAATCACACATGTAAAAATTTGAAAAGCAGCAGGCCTTGCCCTGAGACTTTAGGATGTGGTTTTATACAGGTCGCTTTCCTTGCGTGAGTTGAAATTGAAACCTGTATGAGTTTTTTGTGCACTGAGTAGCACTTCTCTTTGGTGCTTCAGGGAGCAGTCTCCGACAGAAGTAATTTTTAGGGTTAGGATAAGACAATGCATTTCTAAAAGACGATTATGTTATTGTCAGTCCCCACCCCCCATCCCCACCCCTTCTACACAATGGAATATTGTGCTGCTCTTGGTATTCAATTGTTATTATTTTACTATTTGTATTGGCTTGGAAATGTTCTGTTAGTACTACTGTTAATAAGAAAATATAGTACTGATTTATCCCATGTCATGTTATAGCAAGCCACTCCCCACTTAAGAGCCCCAATCTGCAATGGGAGGTTAAGAACACCTCTTAGTTAATCTTACAGGTTTATTGTAAGTTTTCCAACAAGATAATGCTTGTGAACTGCTATACAAATGCTAAGTTCTTATATGGGACTTGCCACTGATTTTGAAATCCAGGTATTGCAAGTATTTCAATGAAAAATTCTCTACCAGTGTTGCTTTTTAAATGCCTAGAACAGTGAGACTGAAGCTTGCTAACAGATGTTTTCACTAAATAGACAAGATTATAGCTACCGTACTGAACATAAGAGGGGGTGTGAAAGACCTTAATGAATTTGTTAGGGCTTGGACTTTTTTATACCACACTAGAATAACAGACTTAAGTTTAACTGCATTGGAGCTCAAGTATGTAATTTAATTTTATATAATGCATTCAGGTTAAATTATAGTCTCTTTATTGATTATTGTTTAAGTACCATATTGGTTTATGTTTTTTTAAATGTCCTGCAGGGCAATCTTAATATGTTTGCTAAGAACTAATCCTGCTCTTCTTAGTAGAGCTTAGTTTATTATTTCCCTAGTACAGTGTTTCTCAATCTGATCCCCTCCAGATCTACTGGGATTTCAGTTCCCATACTTCCCAACCAGAGTGAAGCACATTAGGTTAGGAAACTTTGTCTTTAAGGACTCCAGTCTCTCATTTTTTTAAAAAAAAGTTGGAGGTTTTTGTTAATTTATTTTTTTATGTAAAACCACATTCCCTCTACCACAAAGAAGGCTGAAGTGACATAGCTTCCATCTCTCCTACTCTACCAAAAACTGCTTCTTTAAAATAACTGCATCCTTATCATCCATATATGCATACAGAGAAGTTAATGTCTTCCAGCTGTCAACATCAGCCAGGACAAGAAAAAGTCCAACTTCCATTGGACAGAGAATGTCATTTTCTCCCTTTTGGCTACAGCAGCCAAACAGTCTTAAATTAATTTAATGAATATGAGAAGAGATTGCCGACAGCTGCAGTTACTAGATGCATCTGAACAGGTCATTTTTATTTACAAAGTTTTTTGCCAATGCATCCTAAAGAACTATAGGTGACCTAACTGCTGGGTTGAAGGCAATATAGTTTAGATATACTGTAGCTTTTTGATACTGGAATAAATAAAAACTGACTGTTTCCCATGAAGCTATGATTAGTAAATTGCAACACACCTGCTTCTGTTGGTCTGGAGAAAAGTACTACGCTTGACAACATTGAGGGAAATGAAAGAAAGGGAAGGCAACAAATAAATGGATGGATAGGATCAGGGAGATCACTGGAATGCCCTTGGAAGATGGGCTTACTAACAGTCTTTCAGCACCTTGGACAAGTCTACCAAGCTGAACTACAGTATTCAATTCCCATGCAGCACTGATACCCATTTTTGTGTAGCCATTCAGATGAGATCAGTGTGAAACCAATACTTCTAAGTAGTCATTACTTTCTTCCCATTTCATCATCTTCAAATTCTCAGTCAACACTTGCTGGAGGGTACACATGCAGCAAGAAAAGACAAACATGGGAACTTACAAACATGTTTGTAGGATGAAACAATCCTGTTCAGGAGGTCAGACAGATGGACCCTCTTCTGTGATTTTATTCTCCACTCCAAGGAGGCATTCTACATGCCTTATCCTAGAGATGTTCATATCTCATGGGTCTGCTTAATGATCTCCTCTCTTTTAAAAAGGGGATCAGAGGATCAGTTTGCTTCTGGTGTACTGAATGATGGTTTGTATAGCAACCCTCAGTAGTCAGTGCTTCAGACGTATTATCTTGTTATCCTTTCAACAGCCCTGTAAAATAGATTATTCCTACACTTCCCGAGCTGCAGAGAGGGGACTGAGGCTAAGTGGCTTTCCTAAAGCCATTTGCAAAGATCAAAGCAGAGCTGACAATTGTACTGAGAACCTCTGAAGTCATTGTTCAGCTAGCCCCTGACATTTCTGTTCAAAGTCCACCCTTTTTTCCACTGGTTGAACAGTATCTGTGGGGCAACTGTGAAAAATGAATGCATCATATCTCTCTCTACTTGAAGAGATCTGAAATTCAATTGATGATGAAGTTATGAGTGGATTTTTAATTAAATGACAAGTAACCAGTATGCATTTGCAACCAGTATGCTAAAGTAGGTAGAGATAATCTTTGGTCCCTCACATCTGAACCTAATGACTGTGTTCACACAACAAGCCTAATCAGGTCAAATGAAGATTAAAACTATTAAAACATTTGCAAAGCATGCAAAACCTGGTTATTTATTAAACTAGGCTAGGGTGTTTTTTTGTGGCTTAGCATGTTGTGGAAACCCAGGCCACTGAATTAATATACAGTTCAATGTAGCATGCAAAACTTAAAATTAACCAGAATTAATGCAGTAATGCAGAAATTTATAATAAATTTCTCCCTATCATTTGGCAGTAGGAGACAAGTGGTGAATGTTTTTATATGGAAGAGTTTGGTTGCCTGTGTTGCTCTAACATCCAGACAGAGAATTTTGATTTTTCTCTCCTTCCTGGACTTGTGTTAAGATATCAAAGTACTATCAAAGAACAGTAAGATCTTCTTCACTATTTGGCAGGATGATCCATATGACTAATTTAACAAATGGCTACAGATGCTTCCTTTCTTCTCCAGGCTTACCTGGAGGTTCTTGGAGTTGCATTGGTGCTCCCCTTATAGGTCTCAAAGCTCTCTGACTTCATAAAATCTTTCATTTCACTATAGGTCATTTTAGGTTTCTCCCGAAGTCTTTGCTGCTCATCATCAGTATATTCTTCATCATGGAAGTTCCAGTTCTGATGAGACATTTTTGCTGCCTCTGCCAATTGCACTACTGATTTTTGCTCTGGCTCCTTCTGCTTTAGCTCTTGCACCTTTGAAAGTGAAGAACCTTTAACATCTTCATAGAATCCTTCCTGGAATCCTTCTGGGAATCCTTCTGGGAATCTTTCTTGGAATCCTTCTGGGAATTCTTTTGGAAATCCTTTTTGGAATTCTTCTGGGAATCCTTTTTGGAATCCTTCTGGGAATCCTTCTTGGAATCCTTCCTGGAATCCTTCTTGGATTCCTTCCTGTAATTTTTCTTGGACTCCTTCCTGTAATTTTTCTTGGACTCCTTCCTTGAATCCTACCTGGTATCCTTCCTGGAAATTGAGGAAGCAAATAAGAAATAAAAAGATAGTCACATATACCAGAAAAGACTGGAGTGATCCATACTGCTAGACACTTGCTGGGCCTAGATGCACCCTAACCTGCCTACCCTAGTAAGCCGTAACAAAAGCATCCCTAGCTGGAATTTTCCTGGGGATCTAGTAAGGAATTTCAGTTTTAACAGATTAGCTTTTACTTAGATATTTCTGAATATTTAATGCAATACTTTTATGGTGTTACCTTCCTTCTCCTAAGATTGGGGTGACTGTAATAGAATAGGATGGATTGAGGCAAGGGTAGAACTTTAAATAAACATATATAAGTAAAGAGTCACCTAAAATAAGAGCAATGCCAGAATTCAGTTTATTTACAGTATGCTTTTTAAAAATACATTTCTTGCATAGTTCAATTATTAATTATTACTCAGGCTTCTTTTCCACTTCAGTTGCAAACCAACATTAGGTGGTATACACTCCAGTCCAATCATACAATACAACATAGTATTAAATATATAATCAAAGCACATCATGCTGGGGAAAATCATACCCATCACTTACTGTGGCTGGAATCCCAACTTTTAAATCAGATCCCAAAATCTTCTTGGAAAAGCCAGATCTTAATAGCTTTTCTAAATCCCAATTGGGCTAGTGCTGACCTGATCCTAGGGAATGCTGTTCCACAGAAGGGGGCAGCACTAGAAAAGACCCATCTTGTGACCCATTCTTTTATAGTAGGGACCCAAAGGAAGCCTTCCTTGTCCAGATCTTGTTGGATGAGCAGATACTGCTGGAAGTAAAGGATCCCAAAGACATCCATGTCCTGAGCCATGTTCGGCTTTAAAGGTGACAGCTAACACCTTAAATTGCAGTCAGAGGCCAACGGGTAAGCAATTAAATGTACTAAAATCTGATTATAGGAAACTGATTTGTATTTTGGCATAAATTAGTCCACAGCCAAATGACGAAGTGCTATCCCTCAGCCCCCTTTTGCTGTAGTAGCCAGGCCAGCAACTGATGCTGTCCTTATTGTTTGAATGTCACACAAGTTAAGAAAAGTGATTGGTGAATTTGCTGAGATGGATTTCCTTCCCACAAAGCATTATTTATAGATGGAAACATCAATCACTCTCCCAAATATAGGAAGGGGCAGGATTGGGTGACATGCTTGAAATGGTGTGTTCATCTATCTGGCTTGTCAACCTAACAGGTCACAGACATAGAGCTGTTTGCTTTTATAGGACATTAGTCAAATTATTTCTGAACATGTTTAGTGTTCTTCTGAAAGAATGTTAAAGAATGTCTTCACTGACAGGTTAGAGGGATGGTGAAGGGTGAACTAGAAGGGAGTGACTGGTAGCAAGCATGTTCCATCCTTGACTAATGCTAGAAGGGAGTCAAATTCTGTTCCTGGGAGAGATGAACAAAGAACACTGAGAGTGCATGCCAAGTGTATATAATCTGAGCAGGATCACCCAAGGTATGAGGATCATCCTAGCTGCCCAGCTGAAGCAAGCAGGTGCCTATATCAGGCAGCAGCAATATAGAAAGTTTCTGAAGGCAGATGATCACTTTAGTGACAATGGTAAAGTCATCATTTCATATTACATGTAAGAAGGTAATAGTAAACCTGTATTTTGTCAAGAAAATAACATGAATAGAACATTTAATTTGATTTATTATATAGTGCTGGATGATGGGCTCTTCAGGTCAGATTACACTCAACATGCTATTGAGAAAGAGCTGAATATCTCTTGGAGTACTGATGGTGTGCATGACATGGCTAGACGTCCTTTGGGATGTCTACTTGCTGATGTTGCTATACAGGAAAAGAAAATCCAAAGCTGCGAAGACAGAATTGCTGTGGGAATATGGCATGTAAGAAGCATGTACATGAGAAAACTCAGTGCAGCAAAAGATGAAATGAATTGACTACAGATCGACCTCTTAAGCATCTGAAAATTGAGATAGACTGGAATTGGACACTTTCAGTCAGAAGATCACACTATTTACTATTCAGGACATGAAAAACAAAGAAAGAACAGTGTTGCTTTCATAGTTAGGAAGGGTATAGCAAGAACAGTACATGGCTCCAATGCAATCAATGACTGAATAATATCAATTAGACTTTGTGGACAACCCTTAATATGATGCTTATCCAAATTTATGCTCCAACCATTGATGCAGAATAAGAGAACATTGATGAGTTTTATGGTCAGGTTCAGTTTGAAATTGACAGAACAGGCAAGCAAGATGTGCTACTTGTGGTTGGAGACTGGAGTGTCAAAGTTGGAAATACTAAGGAGGAAAATGTCTAGAAAACCAAAATGAACAGAATTACTTATCAGTATCTGCTAATTCAGTGATTTCTTCATTGTTAATACAGTCTCCAAACAATCAAAACTATATACATGGACTATATACATGAACATCACCAGATGAAGTATACAGAAATAAAATTGACTATATTATTGGTATAAGGAAGTGGAATAGCTTAGTTATAACAGCAAAGATGTGGCCAAGGCTAACTGTGGAACAGACCATGAATTGTTCATGTGCAAGTTCCAAGTGAAGCTAAAGTGGAAGAAGAAAGCCAACCAGTTTCCATGATATAATCTTGAACATATGCCCACCATTTTCAAGGAGAACTTCAAGAATCACTTTGAAATCCTGAATCTCATTGATCAGGAATCAGAGGAACTGTTGAATTAACTTAAAGAAGTTGTCAAGGATGAATGTGAAAAGGGACTGCCAAAGATCAAGAAATAGAAGAAAGCAAACTAGATGTCAGAACAAACTGTGGAAATTGCCAAGAAGATAAGAAAAACCAGGCAAGAAGGACAAGGATCTCAGGAAGGAACTTAACAAAGAATTTCAGAGAGCTGCTAGAAGAGACAAGAAGCACATTGTAAACACATTAAACACAGTGCTTACATGTAAACAATGTCTGTAAACACACTGAAGATGGAAACAGACACGGAAAAACAAGGAAAGTCATCCAAAAGATCTCCAAACTCAGAAGGAGGTTCCAACCTCGAATTGATATGCTAAAGGACACTAGTGGACGGATAGTAACTGATTCAAAGAAAATCAAACAAAAATGGAAGGAATATACTAAAATTCTGTTCAGGAGAGTTTCAAGATACCTTACAATATATTCCTCACTTACAAGAACCTCTAGTATTAGAAGTTGAAGTTAGATCAGCACTCCAGTCCTTAGCAAGTTGGAAAGCTACTGGAACTGATAGAATATCTATAGAAATATGGCAAGCAATCAAAGAAGAATTAGTAAAGATTCTAAGCAAGCTAAGCCAGCAAATCTGGAGAACAACATAGCGGCCAATGGATTGGGAGGGGTCAATCTGCATACCAATGTAGAAGAAAGGAGACTTAACAGACTGTGCAAACTGTCGTACAATATCCTTATTGAAGGCCATGCTCAGGGAGATAAGTGTTTCCTTAGCCCCCAACAGGAGCGTGGGAAGTTTAAGAAGATGAGACTGGCACCACCCTAAGGAATTCACGGTGTTGTGGCTTGCTGGCTTGGGAACTTAGGTTCAGTCTGGAGAGATTTCCGTCTTGAGGTGGAAGCTAATAAACGCAACAGAACTATATTTGCACTGTCTCGTGGAGTTCTTTGGCCTGAACCTGACATCAGTCTCTCCAGACTGAACCTAAGTTCCCAAGCCAGCAAGCTACAACACTGTGAATTCCTTAGGGTGGTGCCAGTCTCATCTTCTTAAACTTCCCACGCTCCTGTTGAGGGCTAAGGAAATGCTTATCTCCCTGAGCGTGGCCTTCATAAGCCCATTCCATCACAATAAGTCATGAAACCACAGTATGGACAGATCACAGAGAAACAGATTGACTCCAGGTTGGCAAGGGAGTGAGACAAGGCTGTATACTCCTCACTTATTTATTCAAACTGTGCACTTATTATTCAACCTGTATGTAGAATATATATTGAGAGAAGCTTGATTGGAAGAAGATAAGCATGGCTTTGAAACTGGAGGAAGAAACATCATCAACCTGCACTGTGCTGATGACACTACTCTGATAGCTGAAAATGCAAATCATCTGCAAGCTCTAATAATGAAAGTCAAAAAGTACAGTGGAAAAAATGTTAAAAAGACCAAACTAATGCAACCAGCCTTAGAACTGACAATGGAGATATTAAAGTGGTGGATACTTTTTGCCTTTTAGGATCAAATGTCAATAGTAAAGGAATCAGCAAGAAATCAAGAAATATGCCTCACAGTAGCACTTGGTAGGGTAGTTAAGAAATGGACAGAAAATATTGATGGTTTTGAACTTTAGTGTTGGAAAAGATTCCTGAGAATACAGACAATCCAGAGTTCTCACATACAAACAAATGGATCATTGAACAAATCAACCCAGAGTTCTCACTTGAGGCACAAATGACCAGGCTCAAAAATTATGTACTTCAGAGACATTATGTGAAGACCTAGCTCTCTGGAGATGTCTATAATGCTGGGAAAAGTGGAAAGAAAGAAAAGAAGAGAACGACCAGCAGCATAGTAGATGGACTCAATTGCAGCAGTGATGGGTATATTGTTGTAAGACCTGAAAAACCAGGTTGGGGATAAATCCTCTAGGAGAAAATCTATTTATGTGGTCATTAAGAGTTGACTCTGACTTGATGGCACAGCCCTAACCCCCCACTGTAACAGGACGAGAAAATGGAAGAGGGCTTTGCTGCCATAAATGGTCGGTATACTGGTGCCTCATTTGAAAGCAAAACATTTGCTGGAATTCTTGTATTGTAACTTTCACCTCTCTTCTAATAAATACTATCGATCAGAATGTTGAGAGACTTTTTCTTTTCAGGACATCAACTATGCCCTGTCCAGTTTGATAGGAGAAAAGATTGACAGGTGATCAATTGGACATTATTCTTTCCACAGAAAGGGCTTTCTCCTATGCCAAGCCTACACTATACATTGCAACCTCTCTGGAGCTATGATTGACTCCCATTGCTTTAATTTTTAAAAAGATGTTAGAACATATTTTTTAAGCTAACCTTCTAAATTATTTTAACGTTTTGATTGACACATATTGTTTTTTATTTCCTGATTTTCTCATTTTTAAATGTAATTTAAAAGGTTTGAATACTTTTAAATGGAGTTACTTTTAATGAAGAAGTGCTCTATTTTTTAAAATTAAATAAATATAACAAAGAAACAGTTGTTGATATGTCATTATAACAGTGAACAATTACAAATCTGTATATGCTTATCTAATTCAAAAAATTTCCAGCAGAAGAATCTTAGATTAATAATTTATCTGTATCTGGCTGAATTATTGGACAGCATTTACACTTATCTAAAAATGCTGTCCAATAATTCAGCAGATATAGATAAATTATTAATCTAAGATTCTTCTGCTGGAAATATTGTGAACTGAATTTAGATTTTTGTTTAATTCTTGACCCAGATTTAAGGCATTGTTTTCATAACCCATTATCCCACCACATTTTCATTGCCTTACGGCTAGGGGGCCAAATTGTGTAAGTCCATATTTGTTCTTACAATTTCCTCCTCACTTGGTATAACCTGAATGCTTAGGCTGTCAATCACTGTGCAGGAGGTGGGCTGAGGACTCAGGTAGCAAGATGGAGGATGATGAAGAAGATAGACTAGTGATAACCAGCGTTCAAACAGAGCCTCCTCCTCCTCAGTAGATGCCCGAAACTGTAGGTAATAAGAGCGTCCATTGATCAGCTGGATTTTGATGAGCTGCTTCCTGGGGTTGTAGATGGAGATCCGTACAAACTTCAAAGGGAGGAGTCTGAAATTACAGCAGAGAGGTAAAAGCATAGAACCTTTCCATCCAAGCACACAAAGAACTGTGTATATATTTGCCCGTTATTTAACAATATTAATATGATAACATAACAATGGTGCAAACGAACAAAAAATGTCAAATTCATCTATGATATGCTATTAACAAACCATATTGTCTGAACAGTGTATGCAGTTCATATATAATTTAAAAGTAAAAATTTATATATATTTTACATTGGCTAACTTTTGAAAAGTGGCTGAAAATTGCAATTGGTTCAAAATGTTGATAGGATATTCCCATGGAAAGAAATGCAACTCGCTTATCTCCAAACATTGTTTAGACTACAAAAACAGGCCATCTGCATTTATTTTTGTTAGTTTGCACGTATACTGCTAGTTATTGCCACCTATTGGCGTCTGTATGCTAGTTACCCAATGGGGAGGTGCATAGTGTGAATACAATTGTGGGTGATTGTATGCCTCACTTCTTAGTGAGGGCTGAATGCTTCCTTCTTTGGAGAAAATGTATTTTAGTGTCCCCTGGAGAAGACTTGCCTTCTTGTTTGGAAGTTGTACTATATAGCTTCTCTAACTCCTCTCTGTGTAAAAGAATGATAACAATCTGATACTCTTAATAGTCATCATAAAATCACTTAGTATCACTTGGGTGGTAAGCTGGGTAGCAATATATAGTCATGCAGATCTGGATCAATACCTGGGACTCTTTAGTTGTGTTATATTACAACTCCTATCTTCTCCCAGTCAGCATGTGATCTGCAGATAGTGAGAGCTATAATTCAACACATCTAGAGGGGTCCAGTTTACAGAAGACTGCCCAAATGGTAATCTCTTTATTTCTTCTCATCTATAGTATTATAATCCTGTTAATTTTTATCCAGCTATTAGAAAATATACTCTGAATAGGTGCAGTTGGATCATTTCTGTAACTTACCTGGTAAGTCTCAGTTCCTCTGCTTGTGAGCCTGGGGAGGAGACCTGTTCAGTAACAGGACGAGCAATAAACATCAGATTGGGCAATGGCAGCTTGCTGTTCGTGGAAGCAATACCTATTATGGCTTCATTGCAGTGATTGTGGATGAAGACATGTCTGCCTCTTCTTGTGACCTGGGATGAAGGAAACCAAAAGCAGAACTTAAAGATCATATTTCAAGTGAAGCTTCACTAGCTTAACCAAAATGCCCACCATTCTTTTTTTCTTCACTAAGATCAACATAAGTTTTTTTCAAGAAAGAACACAAACAAGCAGTGTATGTTTGGAAGGGATAATTAATAGCTCCACTGAAGTAATTTGTTCTACATTACTAGTATTCAGATGTATGCTATATATTGTTTCTTTTGCACCATCAAAAGATCTAAAGAGCTGGGTTTACTCAACATGCTAAATTTTAAAGCTGGGTTTACAGCACATAATTGCTAAGTTCCTCTAACATGCTACACCCAACAATTTAACTACATTATATCTTAAGCGTGATGTCCTGTTTTGCACAATATATTAAGTCCATGGCTAAATCCCTACAACGCCCTGAAGCATGAACTATCTTAACTCCACTTTAACCTAATCTAGAAAATTGCATGGACCCAACTGACATTTGCCTGATGAAGCAACATTTTTTCCCATATAACATCCTCTGAGTGGGAAGTGCTCTGAACTGGGCTCAGTGTCAAGTGTGGTAACCATTATTGCCAGTGCAAATGTTTTATTTAGATTCTGTTAAATTAGGTTTAGCTACTGGTGACTGCAGGGCAAACTTATGTCATCTTGACCTCTCCTTAGCAATAATTCAAAACTCTTCCAAGGTCATTTCAGTAATCTCTTTGATCAATCTATCCACATTCATTATCCTCACTTCTTTCTACTTCTCTCAATCTTGCCAAGCATAGTCATTTGATTTAGTCCATCACCAGCTTGCATCACATGGGCAAAGTAAGTGAGTTTCTGCTTGCTGATCTTTGCTTCAGAGGAGCAGCAAGCCTTTATCTGGTACAGAATTGTTTGCTTCCTCAGGTCTACAGTACTCTTAGTAACTATCTCCAAATCCATAACATGGACCATTTGCTTTCTTTCATTCTTTGTCAGTGTCCAACAGTCATAGCCATACGTTACTACGGAGAGACTATTGCTTTAACTATTATGGCCTTCCCGAAGTCTCACTTACTTTCCAATTCTGAACCATTTTGCTTATCCAAACTCAGCTTTTATGTAAGTTCTTGTTCATAATAAAGATTCCTCAGAAAAATAATCAGTTGTTCTGGTATATCCATTAGCCTGTTCTACATTCAAAAGCCGTTATAATCCATGAGCAAATATTAACCTGCTTTTCATATTATTTTGCTCTGTCCATCATCTATCTTGCATTAGTTATCTGATTTCATGTTCCTCTGTTGCTGCAGAAACATATCTGTTCATTTGGCATTTCTTTCTCCCTGTATGGCTCCATTCTTCTTTGTAAGACCTTAAGCAAAACTCTGATTGCAAGAGGAATTAGTGCAGTCGCTTGGTAATCGGGGCATTCTCTTGCCTATAGGTATGTACACACATTTTTCCAATTTCCAGGCTATGCAACCTTGTTTTATATTTGTTTGCATATAATTGTTAGCACTTTAAGACTTTCAACAGGTAATAGGTTCTCACCTGTTGAGATGCAAATACATGTGGTTATGTAGCAAAACCCTAATATAATCTGGCCAGTGTTGAGGAGTACTAACCACATCCTTCAGCAGTAATTGAATTCTCTATAGATTTTGCAGGAACAAAAATCTTCTCACACCCACTCCACATACTGTAAAAGGGAAAGAAAGGGTGGGAAAAGGAAGATTGGGGACTTCATTGAAGTGAAGAGTTAGCTCTCTAAACATTGATTTGTCTGGATTACTGCGGAGGACCTCCAAATGCTCCATCTAGCATTTCTCATACAGGATCTGGCTTCGGAGCTAGGAGGAGGAATGAGGCATAAGTTCCGCCCAGTAGGTAAATGGAGCCTCAGGATCTAAAACAAAACAAAAATTAGCTCTGCATTGATTTTGGTGATACCACAGCAGAGTGGGAAAATAAATCCTAGCTGTTCTCAGACTGGTCCACAATCTTCCTGTGGTAATGCTGTTGTTTTCACCCATCAAAACCTTGTGCTTTTCATGGGAAAGGGGACCAACCATTGTGCAAGGTAAGCTACTGAGGAGGCATCCATGATGTTCTCTGAGCTTGGTTGTTTGCTTGCAGACATTTCATTAGAAGTGAATATGTGTAGCTCAGGGTTGAACTGTGGAGTCCTTGGGGTTCTCTGAGCTTGGTTGTTTTCTTGCAAACGTTTCATTACCCAGCTAGGTAACATCTTCAGTGCTAGAGTGGAATAGGGTTTGTCCCATTCCATTCTAGCACTGAAGATGTTACCTAGACAGGTAATGAAATGTTTGTAAGAAAACAACCAAGCTCAGAGAACCCCAAGGACTTCACAGACATTTCATTACCCGACTAGGTAACATCATCAGTGCTAGTGAGTGTGGGGTTTAATCCCTGTTTATATACAGGAGCTTGCCCTGCCAGTGTTGATGGGGGTGTGGTTTTCTTCTTGGTAGTTCCTTGATTAGGATATTGTTGTTAATCCCCACTTATCTGGGTGCAGACTGCTGGAGAGGACGTGTCCTGGTCCAGGAAAAAACCACACCCCACCAACACTGGCAGGGCAAGCTCCTGTATATAAACAGGGAGCAAACCCCACACTCACTAGCACTGATGATGTTACCTAGTTGGGTAATGAAATATCTACAAGCAAACAACCAAGCTCAGAGAGCACCATGGACTCCACAGTTCAACCCTGAACTACATATGTTCTCTTCTGTTGGTACTGAGGAGGATGTAGAGAGCACCTTGACTACTGAAGGAAGTAGGAAATCTCAGGATCTGGGAAATGGGCAGGGTAGGAGTTCCCACCAATATGAAATGACCTGCCCCTGTTTGAAGCATTTCTTTCAGAACAGAAAGTGAGTCAGTAAATAATAAGCTTAACTTCTCAAGCCCCATGCAAACCATTGAGAGTTGTGAGTACACAAAGGACTGCATTAATTTCAGATCAGTGTAATCCCAGTATGTGAAAGAAACTTAAGTCCAATATGGCATGTTGATGCAGTGACTATCAGGGGTTGGGCTCAGGTTCAAATATGTCTGATAAGTTTAACAAGAATTTTAGGAAGATAAAAAGGAGATTCATATATCCTGCCTGAGTTCCTTTGAAATATAAAAATAGCACCCAAGTAACTAATCATCTATTGAACCAAGTCAAGAACAGTTTTGCCAACTTATCCATTGTTCACATAGACCCAAGATCTATTTACATTTCTTTAATGTCCTTCCAAATGGCAGCACTCCATGAAGAACCTGGGGATTTTAGAGCAATCTTTTCCAGTATGTTCTCTCTTAGGTGTATTATACTCCAGCTTCCACCACCAACTAGTCACATTGGATGGGGATGGTGGAAATTGCAGTAGAACACAACCAGAAGATTCCAGATTGGGAGAGGCTGACTAGTTCTTACCTGGACAAAGCTGCTTTCAAACATTGCAACAGATTGAAATGAAGGGTATTCTCCTTTCCCAAGGTACTTCTGCAGAACTGCCTTGCTAGAGGTTTGGACCAGAGAAGTGAAATCCATGTTCTGCTCAGTCCTGGGAAAGAGATCCAGGACTGGGCTATCTACAAATAAGATATCAGAGCCTTAAACAATCGTCCTATGTACAATGATTCTACTTATCTAGCTGAAGACAGAGTTCTTGTCCACACTCTTTTTATTCTTTATATTTTATATAAAATAAAACAACTCATCAAAAGAGATAGTCAACAAGCGTAGTACTAGTATATGATATTAAAGGAGTAAATATTTGACCAGAGTACTCTATAGTCTTGAAGAATCTTATACTTATTATCTTTAATAAAATTTATGAAAGGATGGCACATATTATAAAACCTTATGGGTCTGTGTATCCTTTAAAACATTCTATTTTATTTGTTAATTTTTCCATAGATACCACTTACCATATTTTATTTTACCATATGCCAAGTGATATAAGTGGGCAGGGAATCTGATTTCCAGCACTGAATTGTTGTCAATCTGACTGATACAAGCAGGGTAATTAACGTGTCTTTTGATATAGTTCTTAACTAGTCTCAGAACAGATAGACAACAAATATAATTTTACTTCTGCTACAAACGGTTTGAAGATAATACAGCTAATTTCCTCACTTGATTTATTGCAGAATTTTATTTTATTTTATTTTATTTTATTTTATTTTATTTTATTTTATTTTATTTTAGGGCATCTCCATCAAATGTATAAAATAGTTCCTTTTTGTCCATAGCATTTTCAATTTAGGATTTCAACTAAGTTTCTGTGAATTTATTAAGATGTACTGGAATATAATGCCATTTATAAATTAGAGAGAATTTATAAGAGAACTCTCTAATAAATGTAGGAATGGCTCAGAAAGTTTTTTATCTGACATATTCTTTCCCACATTGATCAGTCAATAGTTACTTTTTGATCTGCCTCCCAAATTACTTTAAGGATTTGTTTAGGATGATGTACAATTATATTAAGAAAAGTGTAAATTTTAAGAACTGTTCCTCTTGGATTATCTAAGATATCTAAATATATTTTTTTCAAAAATATTTAATTTTCTGATAGCTATTTCACCCATCCCAAGAGACGTAGTTAAAAAATGAATTCTAAGTATTTGAAACCACAGACAGTAAATATCTCATTTTTTTCCTATTAATTCTGTTTCAAAGCTTCTACATTGTCATTCTTTTATTGTTAAGGTAAGAAACATACCTTGCAAATAAGAATAGCTTCACAATGGAATTAAAAAAAAAGATACTGTAAAAATTAAAATGTTAGGCCACCTATTCCAGATTTTCAAAGAACAATTAACAGTTACATTAATATGTAACTTTTTTTTAGGAGAAAAAATATATTTTGGACAGTTTATGCAAAGACCCCACATTCTTGAAGAGGATGACTAGTGGCAAGGTAGATGAACTCAGTTACAGTGGAAATGGGTGCACTGCTGGAAGACCTGAAGGGCCAGGTTGAAGTCAGATCACCCTCTATTACTTGCTAAAAGTTGACATCAATGTGATGGCACATAATTTCATTCATTCATTCATTCATTCATTCATTCATTCATTCATTCATTCATTCATCATATTTCCTGTATATAGCTGCCCATCTCACACAAAGCAACTCTAGGTGGTGTACAATGATTAAATAAAAAAGCAAATAGATAAAAACAATCATTATAAAAGATAAAAAAGTGATTATTAAAATATAATAACATCAAAAAGTTTTAAAAAATTAAATTTTAAAATATATAATTAAGTTTTGGAATAATTAATAGAAAAACTATACTGAGCCATATAGCTCTCTTAAATGGATTACAACTGGAAAGCATTAAGGCTATATTTTCTGCAAAGGTGTTTACCAACTGAGAATTTCAATCTGTAGTATAACCTGTAGTTTCTGCATTGTTTTCTAATGTAAAAGCCAAAGGTTCCAAACAAAGTATAAATAACAGTGAACAATGATCACCCTTGTTCAGTATCACTAGCAATTCTAATTATGTTGAATCTCTTTCATTAACTCTAATCCTAGTAAATGATTTAGAATATTATTTATTTATTATATTAAGATGGTTCCATAATAATCAAAGAGCACAAATTAAGACAATCGGTTGATATGCACAGAGAGGGAGATGTTTGGTGATTTTACTATGAACTATTTATTTAATAGCCTTCTGATGAGATCTGAATTTTGTCTACCCTTCAAAACCAAACTGATCAGAAATAAATGAATTGAGATGAGTTGCTAATATAGAGATAACTAATTTTATATTTTGATTTAATAATGAAATGAATCTCTAATGATATAGAACTTCCATTCTATCTTTGCTGTGTTTAGACCAGTGTTTCTCAACCTTGGCAACTTGAAGATGTGTGGACTTCAATTTTCAGAATTCTGGGAGTTGAAGTCCACACATCTTCAAGCTTCCAAGGTTGAGAAACACTGGTTTAAACAGAACAGAAATTCAAAAATGTAGCCATGAATTGGGAATAGGACCTCCATCTGTTAATACTATTGAAAAGAATTTCTATTAAAGCAGTCGTACTATGTATGAATATTATCTATTTTTTATTTAAAACATTTGTATAGCCACCTATCTTAAACCAAACTCTGGGTGGCTTACAACCAAAAGTGAAACAACATATACATAACAAAAAAGCCAAAAACAATAAATGCAATAACCAAAGAACAGAAAGCCTGGCACTAAAGCCACACTTCCCTGATGCAACCCACACTTTCTCTCCCACTGTAACCTCATCCTATCCCAACACCTGGGGGAAGAGCTAAGTGCTCTCTGGAAAGTTAAAAGGGTGGGGGGCCTCTTGGATCTCAGGGGGAGGGTGTTCCATAGTGCAGGGCTGCAATGGAAAAGGCATGCTCTCGAGGACCCACAAGATGGCAATATTTAAGGGAAGATGACCTACAGCGTGCCTACCTTATCTGCTCTGATGTAATGGGCAGATACTCTCAGTGATGTAGAGTAGTCCTGCAGATAACCTGGTCCTGTATCATGTAGGGCTTTAAAGGTTTTAACCAGCACCTTGTATTGTACCTGAAAAGAAGCTGGGAGCCATTGCAACTCATGCAACAAGGATGTAATATGGACAAACCTAGGGGGTGCCCAACACTGTGTGCACTTCTGCATTCTGGACCAGTTGTAGTTTCTGAGTGGTCTTCAAGGGCAGCCCCATGTAGACCATGTTGCAAGAATCCAAATGGGAGGTGACTAAGGTGAGAGTGACTGTGAGCAAGTCCTCCTGGTCCAGGAAAGGGCGCAATTGGCACATAAGAATCATCTGTGCGCCTGCTTATCAAGCAGGAGGCATGTGTATAGAAGGACCCCCAAATTGTGCATCAGCTTCATCCAGAGGAATGCCACCCCCTCCAGAGTCAAAGATGGCACGTCACCAGACTCTGGGGACCAAAAACACAAAGCCTGTGCTGGAGGACTTGGATGAGGATTTTCAAGGTCATGGGGAGAAGCATCTCCTCAGCCCACAGCCTGAGCTTGTGAAAGCAAAGAGGATGAGATTGGCACCACCCTAAGGAATTCATAGTGTTTAGTTGCAGACTTTGGGAGTTAGAGTTAGTCTGGCGAGATTCTGTCTAGCAGGTGTAAGCTAATAAAGTACTGAGCAATTCCAGAACCATCCCGTGGAGTTTCTTGGGCTGAACCTGACAAAGCCACTCCATTTTGACAAGATTGAGTTGCAGTTGGTTCCTCCCATCCAGACCCTTAGAGCCTCCAGGCACTTGGTCAGCACCACAATAGATCATTTCTCCAAAATGCGATACATTATTTATAATGACTCTACAACTGGTTATTATAAATCCTATTTTTGTCTCTTGGAGATAACTGGCTACCCTAAACTGTCTTGAGGAGCCAGTGAGATCTCAAAAGGCACGTTGTCCTGTTTGACCTGGTCTGAATAATAAGATCTTCACTTTAAGCTTTTCTCTACCTTTAAGACTCTCTGTGGCAGATTCCCTCATGCCAATTCCATTATCTTTCAGTGCCAGACCTTTATGTGTCTATAAATTGTATGTTTTAGACCTGGTCTCAACATTATTCTAAGCTATGGTTAATTAAATAAACTATGGTTGACTGAAATTATGCAAGATGCTGAACTATAAGTCAAGATTTATAAAGTACTGGGTCTCTACAATATGCTAAGCCAAAATCCAGCAAATTACATTTTGGTTTAGCGAAATAATGAGAACCCATCCTTAGATGTGGACTGATGGTTTTATCTGGGTTATAAACACATTTTATTGCTCTTTTTATTTTCATTCTGTCCATCTATCTTGGTTTTTAAAAATATGTAAAGCTGTTGTGAGAGTTTGCTTACATTTTAAAGAGTTGCATGAATGCTAGAACTAATAAGTCCAGCAATAATATAGTCTATTGGACCAGCTCTACGATTAGGCAAAGTGAGATGATCAGTCTGGCCAACAGATTTTAAATAATTTGAAGAGGTGGCAAACACTAAGCTATTAAATTTGATCTTGCTGTTTTTGTACTGCCAAGGCTAGAGGGATTTTCCATCTAATAGGCCAAAATAACTTATCTGGGTTTGGGTATGAAGCAGTTTGGTTCTGAACTGGGGTGATAGGTGACTAAGTGAGAAAGCAATTTGCTTATACTATTACCAATTGTTACTGCAGTCTAATTTGGCATAGCTATGCACTAAAAATTGCAGTTCCCTGGATGGACAGAACATCCTTTTGACTCACCTGAATGACCCTGATGATGATGACCCTTTTTTTTCTTGTGAACTTCTCTGTCTGGTCCAGGTTGGTTGCTGGAGCCCCTCTGAAAGCTCAGGACAAAATTTTGTCTTTTTATCCATGACAAAAATCCCATCTGTCCAATAGATAGGTCAGATCAGGCCTAGTTAACTTGACTATTTAAGCTGACTGGAGCTCCTTTAACCTTATCAGAGGTTAATCAGAGTGAGGGGCTGGTTTCAAGTCCTACCTTAATCAGAGTGAAGTTTGACTGTGATGGGCCTGGTTTCAAGTCCTACCTTACTCGATCCACCATAGCAGAACTCTCTTTCTCTCTGCCAAACATTATAGGTTTGTTATGAGAATAAAGCTGCTGTCTTAACTATGTTTATCTGGAACCCCAATGAGCACAGTGCAGCAAGCAAAAACCTTTGCTGTGGAATCATAGAATCACTGAGTTGGAAGGAACCATAGAGGTCATTTAGTCCAACCACCTGCTTAACGCAGGATCCACTAGGCCATCCAGCCTTTGTTTGCAGTCTCCTATTGATGGAGAGTGTACCACTTCATGTGGCAGCCTGGTTTACTGGCTGGCGGCTCGGGAGGTTCCTCTTGATGTCTGTCTTGAATCTGGTTCATTGTAGTTTAATCCATTAAGCCCACTGCTCCTCCCCTCAGGGGCAATACACAATAAGTTCACTCCCTCTTTCGGGAGACAGCTCTTCAGATTTTTTAAGACTACCTTCACATCTGCCCTCAGTTGTCTTCTCTGTACACTAAACATACCCAGATCCTTTAACCATTCCTCATAGGGCTTGGTTTCCAGAACCTTCACTCTCTTGGTAGCCCTCTTCTGAACTTGTTCCAATTTATCACTGTCCCTTTTGAACTGTGGTGCTCAGAACTGGACACAGTACTCCAAATGGGGTCTGACCAGGGCAGAGTAGAGTGGAACAATTCCTTCCCATAATCTAGACTCCATGCTCCTGTTAATGCAGCCCAAGATAGCCTTTGCCTTTGTAGCAGTTGCACCACACTGCTGGCTCATATTTAAGTTGTGGTCCACAAGGTCACTCAAATCCTTTTCATAAGTACTACTGCCAAACCAGGTCTTCTCCATCCTAAACTTGTGCCTTACAGTTTTCTTACCCAGGTGCATAACTTTACAAGTTTCTTGTTAAATGCCATCCTGTACATTTCAGCTTACCACTCAAACCTGTCTAGATCTTTGTGAATCTTCTTGTATTTGCCACCATACCTGCTTTACTTAAAATTAAAGCCAGTGAAGTTATTGGAAAAATAGGGATTGTAATCTTTTTACTGACCTTTTGTCTCTGTGTTTAATTGCACCATGATATGCAGCAATGTGGCAGGTGAAGGATTTTTTTTCTCCTTTTCCTGGCCAGAGATGTGGAAAGAGAAGCATTGACAGGACTCTTTTTAGTCCAGTAGGCTTGACACAGGACTCACTTGGCCAGCAGAAACTGTGGGGACCCTATTTGACAAGCAGTTATGCAAAAGAGACCTGGTTTTCTCTCAAGAATGGCTGAAAAACAGCCATTTATTCTTCTTAGAGTTGTTTTCTCCTAACTTCAAGGCAATGTAATGCCAACTGTTCCAGCTGGGATGGGATAAAATGCCCAGGCCATTGCCTAGATACTCAAGGTGGTATTTTTTTCAACAGGACTTCACCTTGGATAGTGTTAACTTTCCTCAACTGAGTCATCCCCAAATGTGTTCAGCTACAATTCCCATTCTCCCCTGCTAGCACAGCTAACATAGCAGGAGAGCTTCAGGTTGGACATGGATGAGCAACCTTTTCTTGGCTGAGTACTGCAGTTAACTTATTTAGGATAGCTAGAGGCTGCAGTGCAAATTAATGATGCAGAGTAGGTAGATGGGTCCATATTTTCTTGAGGATTTTTCTTCAAGGGGAGAGAAGGGCATCCACATACTAAAAAGGGGAAGGGCTTCAATCACATGGTTGTGGCCTACATCTGGACATTTGACCCACTGATGAGGGAGGGATTCTGGGTTTGTTTGATAAAAATATATTAAGCCTAATTTTGGGAGGGGGGAGTAGAGCTGCACATGATCTTGGGACTTATGTTGCTCACACTGTGGTTGGGGAATGCTGGTGCATATTTACATTTAAGAAAGATTCCAACATTTTGGTCCACTCACATCAAGGATTAGATCCATTCACACATCTGCAAAAAGTGAGGCAGATTTCATTTTTTGTGGCCTCCACTATGAAACAAAATCTCCAGTTGAGAAGGACATAAGCGCCCTTCTGGATTGGACCAACAGTCCTACTTGTTGAGGATACGGCTTATTCTTAGCCTGGTACTCTTACTTGGTTGGATCTCCCAATAGCAGCACTAATTATGGGAGGGAAAAATAAGGTTTTCCAAAAACATCTAGCTAGTCAGAAAACATGTTAGACCAGGTAGGTTTTGGGTCTGATTTAGACACAGGGTTATTCTGGTGTTTTGATGAAAAGATAACTTGCATGCCTGGAGGTAGAAGTTCTCCTCTGGAATTAGCACGGTGCCTGGTGGATGGCTTCTTTTCAGCTTAAATGTTATGGATGAGATGTTGCTTCTGAGATATCTTGCGGTCTCTTCTTGTTATAGGTGTGGGCAAGCTGGTTATGTAAAACAGCTCTGAGGTGAGGGGACATTGGCCCCAGCCTGTTCTGATCCTGCCTTGTGATGTCATTCTCCCCAGTTACATCACTGCGTTCTAATCTGTACCTGCTCACACCTTATTCTGAGGCAGTTCAAATTTTTGTTCATTATTTTTATTCTTTCTGAATGTTGGATGGTCTTTCATCTGGGACTGTGCACCTGCTAATCCATTACTAAATTACAGTAGCCTCTAATTTTGTTTTGAACATCAAAAACACCGTCCTTGGGTGGTTGCTGATGGAATGACTGCATTTTTAGAGATATTCCTTTTCACGTACCTTTGCCAGGCCGTGTTTGCCATTTTGTTGCCCTGGCTGTGGAGACATTTGGAGCTTCTCACAGTCCAGTCATCTCTTTATCTTCCATTTATTTATTTGTTTGTTCTCATTATCAGACCTCTCACCTCATAGCTCAGCCCAGACTGATGTTGCCAACAGCAGGTAAATTCTCCCCATTCTTAAGGTACAGCAGCACTCCCGTCCTCTGGGTACCTTCTAGTTGGGTTGGATGTTTGTGTAATGAAGATTATTTGCCCTTTGAACTACCTTCTATGCAAAACCTGTGTGAGGCAGAAGTTTTTACAATTAGGTCCTCTGTCCCAGGTTGTATTTTAAACATAGTTTATGATGAAAAATGTGTATCTAAATTCAGTCAGACAGAATGGGCATGGCCATTAGGTACGATTCTGTGACTGGTCTGTGAGAGTATTGGTAAATGATGTTATTAGGGAGGTGAAAAGTTTGCTCTATATTATCTATACAGATACCATAGTAGATAATTAATATTGTTTGTTTACATTACTAATGAAACTGCATTTGCCAGTTGCAATAATTCAATCTGTCTACATCTGTCTTCAAATGAAGAGATTTTGGAAACTTTTTTCTATACCAAGTAGCCAAGTCCCTTGACCAAACAAGAGCCAAGTAGTTAGCTTGCTTGCTCCTTCCTTCCTTCCTTCCTTCCTTCCTTCCTTCCTTCCTTCCTTCCTTCCTTCCTTCCTTCCTTCCTTCCTTCCTTCCTTCCTTCCTTCCTTCCTTCCTTCCTTCCTCCCTCCCTCCCTCCCTCCCTCCCTCCCTGATTTTTTTCACACCTGTGTCTATTTTTTCATGTGACAATAAAAACTGTGGTGGGGAGAGAGATCAGGTCATTCTGCACCTGCTACATTTAGTCTCACCCAGCTCTGTTCTTGCCCCCAAAGGAAGGTCAAGGGTTAGCCTGGCTCTGTAGTCATTTCTGATTCTGGGTACAAGAGTGAGGAAATGAGGTTGCTTTAATGTATAGGTAGTCCTGGGTTAAGAATGCTTGGTTTAAGGATGACCCATAGTTAAGAACGGAGCCTACTGTAGCAAAATTCAAGTTAAATACACAGTGGTTCAAATTCATTGCATAATACTACTTATACAGTATTATACAATAATAGTGTTCCGGCTTACGTACAAATTCGACTTAAGGACAGACCTTGGGAATGGCACTCATTCTTAAACTGGGGACTACTTGTAATTCAAGCAGGAGCATTGTCATATGTATGCTCTGACCCTTGGCAAGATAGTTTCACTCAGAAGTGGGAGGGAGGCAGGACTTTGGAGCAGAAAATGCTCACTGCTACTTGGTTGTTGAGGCAGTAAAATAGATTAAGATTTCGGTGGGGGGGATATATTCATTTTGTTTGATAGGTAATCTTTTAACGTTTTAGAATAAAGGGTTGTTTGTTGTGGCCATTCATGACACAAAAGATGCATTTGTTCACACCAGCTTGGTGAATACGAGGTTTGATTAGGCATACTATGGAAACACAGCCTGTTTCCTATTGGTTAGTTTAGGTTTCAATGTATTGTGTGCATTTAAAAGGTTTAATTAAATAACCAGATTAAGCATATTGTAGAATGCTGCCTGGGTTTGAATTGAATCAATTGGCAATTAAATGGCACACCAATTAATACAATGCACCAGTGCTAAGTCTCATAAAGCTTTTAGTTTTCTCTTGTGAGAGGAAATAGAATTTTATACTGTCTGAAGCTGATTGTATTCTCTGAATGAACTGATAAAGCTATCCAATTTGGCTTCTATTGATTTTTTAAAAAAACTGATATCCCATCTGACATTATCTTCAGTTTCATTAATATAAAACACGAATTCCCACCCTCCCCCCTTCTTAGTTCTCTTTCTAAGAAAACTTTGTTTTGTTAAGAATAGAGGTGAATTTGATTCCAGGTGGATTTCATGTTTTCAGAAATGAAAGAAGAGTCATAGTTCCTTTGCTTCTTTATCCTCACAGGTCTAAATATCCTCCAGGGAAAGATCACTACCAGAGACCTTTTTGGAGGTATTTATTTAGTGATTCTGAAGGTGGGGTAAAATATATCCCAGATAATATTACACGCATGACCACAGTTGGACAGTGTTCTTCTCATTCATCTCAGCCTTCAGGGCTATGGGATCTGTCCACTGCTTCTTCACCCCTATGTATTCCTTAATTGAATAAAGAACTCCCTATAGGAGCAGGAGCAGGAGCATTTGCAGAGGGGTCAAAACAGTCAAGAAGAAGTCTGGAACCACATATTTGAAACTCTGCAACACATCTAAAAAAGGGATGGGGCTTTGACCACATGGTTGAGGATCATTTCCAGAGCTGGAGTAAAGCTTCCACAGAATTGTGTTTACCAGAGGTCTTCAAGTCTTTCATTCAAATGTGATGTACCCTATGTGATAAAGAAGCAAAAGCAAGCACAAGGGTCGTAGCATAAGGTAGGGCATAATCTGAATGTTCCTGTTAAGTGGATAATTAAGTGAAGACCTGATGCCTTGAATATCAACTACTCATTTTCTCCCCTGCCCTAATTTCTAGATTGTTGGTTTTATTGTTATAGCTAATAGGTGATAATGAAATATTGCTCTATCTACCATCAAAATACCTTAAACTTCCTTTTCTTGGAGTGGACTTTCTTCTACACCTCTGGATAGATGATGTGACTGCCATCTATTTCCAATAAGCCCCCAATTTAAGGATTGGCTAAGAGAAAATGTATGATTAACTCATCTTGCTATTATCCTACAATGTCTGCCTGCAGGAGATAACTTCTAATAAATGTCTGTGAAGAGGACAACACTGCTGGAGGTGTTGCCTACTCTTTTTAATCGAGTTCTTAATCCTGGTTTGTGCTTTCTCTGGCATTTGTAACAGACCATTTCTTTTGGGGTGGATAGAATCCTTTCTCCAAAACTGGAGAGATTAAAAAGGATGATAGTAGTGTAATGCAACACAAAATATAGGTTTATGAATGTGGAAAGATTAGCTGCTCCAGATAACTTGATGGGGTCTCTCTCTCTCTCTCTCTCTCTCTCTCTCTCTGTATGTGTATGTGTATGTGTATGTGTATGAGAGAGAGAAAGAGAGAGAGAGAGAGAGATTTGGCTCAGGTTTGCAATCATCACACAATGTCACCATAAGGATAATTTTTGCTACATGCCTGCTAGGTTCTGGATTTTTAAAATACCTTAATTATTATACTATTACACAGTAATTATTTTGTTGTGCAAATTAGATCTTAACACTGCAAGACTGAGTGGTTTCTCTGGTATCAGCCTTCCCAGCTTGGTGTCCTCCAGAGATATTGGATGATGGCTCTCAAAATTCCCTCCCAGCTTCATCACTGAGCGTTGTGAGTTGTGAGCCATTTTGAGAACAATGCATTAGAGAAGGCTGTCATAGGGGAGAATAGTTTATCTATAGGTGTTTGAAGGCTCAGCTACCTGAAAGGGATACTTAATAACTCCTCCATATGTCACATGGTTTAGTTGGGAAAAGGGGAGTTGAAAAAAAAGGGGGGGGGCTTTGTTTTGTTTGCAATTTTCTATATAGGCAATCCAGAAGAGAACAGCTAAGAAAATTGCATGGACACAGCCAACAGGAGTTCAGTTTGACTTGAGGCTGCCTTAACTTTCCATGGCAGAGGGTGGGAAAAGCTGCCTGACGCAATTCAAAGCATGTATACTTGGAAGGAAGTCCCATTGTGTTCAGTGGGGTTTCTTCCCTGTTCAGTGAATTTTAAATGTTATACACAGTTTTGCAGCTGGCTGTAATCAAGGGGATTTTCAAGAGGGCATTATTGCTTTTGGAAAGACTTAGGTTAGGAGTACAGCACAAGACAAAATGGCTGCATTCAGAAATGTGCTATGTCCAAAGGCATAGGCCATATTATGACTTAATATGATTCATACAACATGCTAAGACAATGGATGACTACCTCAATTTACCCAATTCTATTTTAGTCTAATCTAGCAGGTTGTACAAACCTAGCCATACTGTTTGAAAACTAGAATTACGTGCTTCCTTGCCTAAGTTCCCTTAACTTTTGCTTTGTATAATTGTAAATTACGTGGGGAGAACTATAGCCATCCAAATATCAGATGTTACTGAATTACAACTCCCAGCAACCCTAGTGAGTATGCCCAATGGTAGAGCTTTAATTTAGCAACATTTAGTGGGTCACAGATTATCTATTTTAGTAATAATTTTCAATATATATAATTTAAAATAAACAAGGCAGACCCTTCCCCTTCAGCGTGATACAGTCCTAGGCATGCCCACTTCACATGAAAATCTTATTAAGTTCAATAGTATGCAATGAACTCCGGAGAAGTAAAACATACTTTTCAATTGGTTGTAATAACTGTATTGCAATCAATTATATGCAGACATCCTGTTCCCATAGCATGCCAGTCAGCACAAATTCAATCAAATCTCTGTATTTTAGCACACAATTACTTTATCCGGGTCAAAAATCATCATTTGGGAAACACAAAGTTCTCACTTGATTTGATTTAAGTGTTCCCATAAGACATCTAACTAATGGAGGTAATTTAACTTGTTTTGAATTAACTTTAACCCTTGGGAGAAATTTTGTAGCCCCTTTTCTGACTAACACATTATATTATCGGCATAATAAAAGGCATAAAAGCTTATGTCTTTTAATAAAATGTGTTAGTTGGAAAAGATACTACCAGACTCCTGATTTTTTGTCACCATGGACTAATACTTCCTCCTACAATGTCTAACCCTTGGGAATTAGCTGTCTAGGTTAATTGATCCATTTTTGGTATTTCTATAATATCAGCCCCCTCATTAACCCTGGTAGGCATGTTGTAAAAATAGAGCCAGAATGTTGGATTTGACCTAGAAGAGATTCAGTTCCACATTAATAACTATTGTAGGACATAGCCGTATGTGTTGTAGTCCCTGGAAGAGTGGGAGGAGGAGTGAATTTTGGTAATGAAAAGGTTGGGATGGGAATATGCTTGTAACTAAAAGAAAGGGAATAATAGTAGAATATTAAAGTAAAAGCTCAGAAGAGAGCAGAGAATTGAAGTATCTTAATATGAACCTGTCTGTAAAGAAACTTTTAAGCAAATGGGCTTACCTCAGGCAATTTATTTACTTTGTAAATAAAAATTTCTTTCATAATTGAAAAAAAATTGAGAAACAGGAATGTAATGGTATGTGGGAAAGACCTTGGGAGACAGGAGGAAAAGCCATAGCCTAGACAACAGTCTGATAAATGAAATTTGAGTCTGAAGGAGGGGTAGAGAAAGCATCTCAGAAGGGACCCTCCCTAGTTTTTGGGAGAGTGAAAGTAAGGGATGGAAGGGGTACTTTCAGACTTGCAAGATTCTGTTAATGTAACCTTACAATGAAGATAGAGCTGGTATTCATTGTCGTGTTTCTAGTCTGGATTACCTTGAAGAGTTAACAGAAGTTCGCCCTTCCTGCACACTTACGACATAATACAGGTAGTCCTCACTTAATGGCCATGTGTTTAGCAACCGTTCAAAGTTACAATGGTGCTGAACAAAGGGACTTACAACCAGTCCTCACACTTACAACCATTGCAGCACCCCTACGGTCACATAATTGTGATTTGGGTGCTTGGCAACCAGCTTGCACTTATGACAGTTGCAGCATCTCGGGGTCATGTGATCGCCATTTGTGACCTTCCCAGCTGGCTTCTGGCAAGCAAAATCAATGGGGAACCATGTGATTTGCTTAACTGCGTGATTTGCTTAATGGCCATAGTGATTCACTTAATGACCACTACAAAAAAGGTGGTAAAATTGGGTGTGACTCGCTTAACAACTGCCCCACTTAACCACAAATTTTTCAGTCCCTATTGTGGTCCTTAAGTGAGGACTACCTGTACTCAACAAGAAGAGCTCCTCCTGGTACAATCAAACTTATATCATTGATGGGACTCCAAGTGTTGGCAATGAATCAGGAAAAAGGAGAATAAAATACCAAGCAAGAGTGATACCCGATCATATTTAAGGCTTAAAATTATAGCCTAAATTCCCCATACTTTTTTATTCAATGGCTCCCTGTAAAAAGTTGGCTTGAAAATTCTTTTTGTTCAGGAATGACGGGGAGCTGGACCTCAAATGGAGTGCTATCTGTGAAAGGATGTTTTGGCAGCTTTCTACAAACTGGTGACCTCAAGTATGCAAGGCTACATCTCCCCAGATTCCTAGCTAGCATCATCTTGCTGGGCAGGATACTGGAAGTTCACTGCATCTAGTGAGCACCAAGTTAGGGAAAGCTGTTTTTTCAGTTATGAGAAGCAACAACCCAGATGATTTCTAGATGGCAGCATTTTCCTCTATTTCTTTGCTACCATCTAGTGATCCTCCAGATTTTTTGCAGTCTAAATATGGCCTGGACTTTGGCAGTGGGGACTCATATTTTTATAAGCTGTGCAAATGAAGCTTTAAGTGGTGACGAGAAAGCAGGTAGCCATTGAATGTGTTGATCACAATGCTACAGTAGAAATAGAAAACTAATTTATTAATCTTTTCTTTTTCTTTTTGCTATGTACAAGTTTAATGGAGAAATCTTTGGGCCTGAACTCAAAAGAACAGAATTTGTGTCTCGTTTCCCTTTTTAGATATTTAACATTCAATAATTAACAGAGGAAAAATACCCAACCCAGCTACATTGCTTCTTTATCGATCATGCGTCTTGTCTGGAAATTGTTATCAGGCAGCGGTGGAGAGGAATTCACTTACTCCTGGCCCTGGCAATTAATAAAATACATCTTTGAAAATGACAGCATGGAGACAGCAGGTTTGATGAAATACATGCCATGGAGAGAGAAAGAAGATGGGAAACTGATAACAAAAATCCACGAACACCATTGCACTGCCATGTCAAAGATGTCAACCCCACTGGGAAGCATATCAGGGATTGTTTTTCTCTAGTTAAATCTCAGTTCTAAAAAACCTGAAGCAGTAAACCAGGAGTAAGAATCTGGTTTCATACATAGTTTTCCCAAGTTGTCAAAAGCACCCCAAGTATACATACAAGGAAGCAAAACTCGGCCTTCCTTCTAAGGAACTGGATCACTGAAAACTGCTGGTGGGAATGAAGGTTGCATTTTTGAAAGCTCACTCCCCCAATGAAAATGACTGTTCTTAAATGTAGAAAGGCAATACAATAGAAGGAAAGAATTAGAATAACCTGCTCTCTGACGTGTTATCATACTACGTGTCGATTTTTGTCATTTATTCATATAAATGTAAAAATTGTGAGATATTATTACACAAAGCAATTCTGAGTTTTATTTCAAAGAAAACAGACTTCCCTTCAGATGCTAAGGTTGGTTGGGTGAACATTGACATAGCAGAATACTAGGAATGGGGTTGGCTTCTTTGGGCATGGCAGCTCTGAAATCAATTCACAACTTGTTGATAATCTGAGAAGGAAACAACAACGACAACAACGACAACAATCCAGGAAAAGTCCATTTGTCTAAATCTCATTCTGTTCCTTCAGGTCATCAGCCAAGCCATCATACTCAATGGAACGTGGGGACATCCCAAGGTACTGCTTCAGGAATTCACTGAACCTTTTCTGGTTGTGCCATTTCCGGGCTGATTTCCGAACACCAATGAAGCCTCCAAATCGTTTTTGGAGCTCTTGCACCTCAGGCTCTCCCATCTGCCCATAGTTGAATGGCCCAGTCAGGAAGTCACCCACCCTCTTGGGAATCTTGAGCTGATCATGTAAATCCCCAAGTGGAGTTTGGCTTCCATCGCTAGTGTTGTCTTCTGCCTTTGGCTGACGAATGAGACCACTCAATTTGGACACTTGCTTATCCTCCCCATTGCTGAGATCCACCATTCTGGTCAGGTCATCATGATGTTTCAGATTGCTTCTGCCTCCTTTCAGGCTGCCATCCCACATCTCCAAGGGCCATTTAGTTTCTTCCAGGCTACTATGGCCTAGGGAGAAAGATCCTTTTCCACTGGTGGCTTTACTGCAGAGTCCCCAAGTAGCACTGGAAAACAGTTTCCCCTCACACTCCATGACACAGATCTGTAGGGAGAAAACAAGGACAGTTAATGATGTATTTCATTTTTTGTATGTGAGGAAAGGTACAAATCATAATCTTTGCCGAAGAAAATCAAACAAATTACAGTAGGTTATGCTTTAAAACAATTCCCTTTCTTCTTTTTGTTAAACGAATGGCTTAATTTACAAAGAGTAAGTTTCAGAATCCATGGTTGCAATAAAGATGGCAATTAAAATATGTTATCTTTCTTCTCCTGATTCCTGGAGTTCTTTCCTGGAAATTCCCTATGGCTTTCCTTAAATTCTACAGGTTCACAGACTAATTCAGAAATCAGGACATCTGTTTGGATTTTGCCTCAGCTGTGAATTTGCCAGGAATCTTTAGTCATGTCATGCTATGTACCTTTTAATGATCTGACAGATGATGATAATGACATAATAGTAGTAGTGGTAGAAACAGAAGAAAGCAGTTTCAAATCAGGCTCCTGTTGTATGCATAGTGGTGACTGAAGACTGATCAGAAGCTGCCGCTCAAGATGGAATTGTTCAGTTGCTTAGTAGGACAATGGGGAGCAAATGCCACCAATCTTTAAATATCTACTACAGTTTTTGGGTTTTTTCTGGTCCAATCTGAAGTGCTGGCATTGTTGTTTTTGGCCTGATCCTGCTCATTTTTCTGGGGATACAGTCATGGAGAAGAAGATCCATATACAGATTTCTCAGAAGCCAGATGAACCCAGGCTGTGTTGCTGTTGAATCACCAGATCTGTCAGAAATGGGGAGACTGTTCTCTAATGGTGGTTATCAGTAAGAGTAGCCACCCCAGTACCCCTTCAAGAATTGTCAAAGCTAGCCCTGTGCCCAGTGACAAGGGGTTGTGAAAATTGCACTCCAGAATAGCTGGAGGATACCAGTTTGGCTACCTTAAGTTAAAAAAAGTACTTTTTCTTTCTTAAAAGTGTGACGAGACATGAAACATTTAATTCTAGGCAGTGATGAGGAAATCACTGTTTTCAAAGAACATTTGAGCATGGTATTATATTACCAGATATAAAAAGTAACTGACATCATGGTGAAAAATAAAGAGAATAATCCATGCGTCTCTAATCAAGCACACCCATGTTGATTCACTTGCCAAAGACAGTCCTGGGCTGCATTTGCACATGTAACACTGTTCACTAATTTTTCCAAGATGAAGGAACTCATTCTTGAATTGGGGAAGTCAGGTTACACCAAGCCGTAGTTTATTTAACAATAGTTCACTGAATAAACCACAGCTGACTGGGCTGCGTGACATGAAAAACCATGGTTTATAAACCACAATAGCTGGGTTGACAGTATGCTAAGAACCTCTCACTTTATAACTTAGCAAAATACAGGTAGTCCCCAGGTTAAGAACGCCTGGTTTAAGGACGACCCATAGTTACGAATGGTGTTTACTGTAGCAAAATTCAAGTTAAATACACAATCAATAGAGGCGAATATGTGTAGCTCAGGGTTGAACTGTGGAGTCCTTGGGGTTCTCTGAGCTTGGTTCTTTTCTTGCAAACGTTTCATTACCCGGCTAGGTAACAACTTCAGTGCTAGAATGGGATGGGGTTTGCTCTCTGTTTATATGCTGTGGCCTGCCTTGCCAGTGCTGGTTGGGGTGGGGGTTTTGTTTTGCTCCTCTGGTAGTTCCTTGATTAGCCTATGTTTACTGCTTGATTGTGTGCCTGGTGGTAACCTTTGCTTATCTGGGTGATGATTGCTGGTGAGGCGATCTTCTGGTCTTTTGTCTCTTTTGAATAGTATGTAGATGCTGTTTATCTCTATGTGTCTGTTAATTGCTGCCTTGACTGAATACCAAGCTTCCAAGAATTCTCTTGCATTTTTGGATTTAGCTTGGTCTAAAATGCTGACAGTTTCCCAGTTAAAACTATGGTTCAGTCTGTCCACCTGTTGTGAGATTAAGGAGTTTTCATCATGTCTTCTGACTGCTAGTTGGTGCTACATAGGACAGACAGGCAGAAGACTTGCAGAGCGCATCCACGAGCATAGGGAGAATTCATCAAACTTCCACATCTTCATTTTCTGATTTATAAAGAGGGCTTTCCATTTGGCCACCTATTTTGTATACTGAGATTGCATGTACTTTTGGGTTTATGCACTTGCCACTAATGCCATTGGCACCCTGGGTACTTTTGAAGAAGAACTGCACCTCGCTCACCTACTCCACTCATGGAGATCTAAACTGAGCATCTGTTTGTGTTGCAGGTGCTAATAAATAATGATCCTGTTATACTTGCAACTATTGCCACTGGAACTATTGGGAATTCTCCTGAGAGGTTCACCTTGGTCACTTATTCTGCCTGTTGAAATCTATACTGACTGTGGGTTTGTGATGCAGGTGACAAGGAACAGGAGATTGACTCTATTTGCTGCTGATGGCACTGGTACCCCAGGGAAGTATTTTGAAGGACTGAACCATGGTAACCTATGCAGCCATTTGAGATCAATGTTCAGGCATGTGCCCCTATGCAACATCGCTGGATACTGATTGTCCCTGGTCCGGGCTGTGGATTGGAGGATTGTTTCTTGGAATCAACCCCACATTGATACTCTCCATAAATCTCTACAATGAAAACTGTATTTTCTTTGGTAATGGTTCTCCAGGGGCTCAAGCATAAGAATCCCCACCTGAAGTGCTTAGTACATCTCTAAAACAAAAATAGGTTTCTGCTCTTTGTACTGATAAAGAGTTCTAGAGAACTCAAAAGCATGCATGTTCAAAAAAAGAGATTGTCAAATGACGGATTTTGCACTATCCTTATTTTTAAAAATGGATTATTTATTTATATTCTTTATGCATATACCACCAATTTCACAAGGACTTTTAATAAAGTTATGTAGAAGCTCTATAAATATTCTTCTAAATGTGTGCCTCAGATCAAATCCCAGGATTTTCTGTCACTCTGTTTAGCCTGTTTATCTAAAATATTAATGTGCATGGATGTGCTAAAAAAAAAACCCCAAAAGAAGATCAAAACAATAGCTTATGGACGATTTAAAGGCAGCTAATCCAATTGCTAACAAAGAAAATAATTGTTTTTAGAAATACTAGCATGCATGTAAAGTGAATGGTTTAGCAATCTGGGCATGAAAAAGAAAGTGGGGTTCATCACACTTGGCTTTTAATAGCCTCTTACTGTGAATTCAATTCCCGTTGAATGAAAGAAAAGGGAAGTGCAAGCCATAGTTGCCATCTCACAATTGGTTTCTGTTAGATACTAACAACCTCTTTAAATGACTGTTTGTGATCAATTAGCTCTGTAGTGAGAAGATCTTGAACAATATGGTTAGAGTCAGAAAAGGTCTTATCTGTTATCACTAAGAGAAATAGAAGGCCTTATTTTTGAATTGGGATCTTCTGGAGTACATAGTAAGTGTCACCACTTGAGTGAATGTCAATAATTGAGGGCATTTGTACACCATGATCTTTTTCACTCGGTGATCTCTCAGGTACAGTTGAAAATTACCAACAATTGTCTTCACTTCTTGGACTCAAACCACAAGGAATGACAGTCACTTCCTGAACCTGAGCTGCCCCAGATTATGGATGGGGGAGGGAGAAAAATAGACCTATTCAAAATGGAAAGAACAAGCAAAGCAGCCTGGCCCTTTGCAACTGCTGGTCCCCTGTCAACCTCACCCATATTATTTCATCAGGACTACTGAAAGGTGGATACTATCAAGCCATTGCATTCTCCTTAAAGGACTTGTTAGAGCAGCTGAAGCTCAGAAATGGGAGGTGGGTAACAGTTCCGTTCAAAAGGAGGAAACATTTCAAAGCCTTGCAGAAGGTACTATTAGCTTGCAATGTTTTCAACTACTCTGTTGCCATCATGGGGTGACAGAAATCAGGAGCTGCTTTTAAACTGGCACAAAACTCATAATTTGGAAGTGCCTTCAGGATTTCAAGCTCTTTGTCCTCCATCTATGTAGAATATATCTTTGTCTGCCCTGGGAGTTCATTATCCTGCTTTATGACATGTCCCTATGCCACATACACAAAATAACTCAGCTATTTTTGTAAGGTTTAGGGTTCTTCCAGAAGAGCACTACACATGTGTTCAGAAATAGTCCAATTGTTGTAAGGGTTGTGAGAGCCATTGGGAGAGATCCCTGTCCTCTCATTTCAGCCCACTCCCATCTATGTGAGCAGTGAATGTGGAATGATGTGAGAGGGAGCAATCAATAGATGCTGCAAGGGGAAATCAGTTCTGAGGTTTCACTTTAAGCTATAATATGGTTTATATATGTGGGCATAGCATGTTTGGTGACTACAACAATGTTGAGTGTTTAGAGTGTTGTGTAATCCCAGCCTCTGTGGTGGTATGCTAAATGATTTTACAGAAGGGAACAAACATTTTGGGAATTAGCAAGACTTGCTTGCATTTTTGCTCTCCCCTACTCAGCTTGACATGTAGTTGTGGGCAACCTAAAACATGAGAGCTACTGTATATGTAACCCAGTTAATCAGTTGCCCAAAATTTGATGCAAACACTGTAGTGTTTTAGTTCTAACATATTCCATAAAAGCAAAGAATTCCTCCCATTTTTTCCCAAATTCAAGAAAACCCTGTCAATGTTGGCCTCACCCCATCCAGTGAGGGTGTAGTCTTCATCCTCAAAGGTTTTCTTGTAGATCCCAACCACCAAAAGGCTGCAGAATGGAACCTCTGACTGTTCAAGGAAGGTAAAATTGAAACTATATATTTTTCTAGACCACGTAGAAAAAAACTATTGGTTGTAGGCTTTCAGAATCTCATTTGGACAGCATGTATGAACCTGCTTTGAGATCCATTTGGCTCGTCTAATCTGATGATCATTCCTGAGGGATCATTGTTCAGACTCAGATCAAGAAGGATCAGATGTTTCCACCCATTTTAGCATGGTCCTCACATCTTTAGTCTCTTGGGCACAGCAGCACTGGACAGCTTGCAAAAGGTTTGTTCCTTCTGCAGTGCCCTTGGAAGTAGATTCAAGGTGGAGCCAATTATGGAAATTTGTTATTGCTCTGTAATGAGGAGGCCATGTGGCACAGCACAGAGCAGAAAGGCTATTCAAATGAATTTTAATGATCTGTCAATTGCATTTTCTAATTGTACAAAGGTTCTACTGCCAGCAGGATGGAGACTGGTCAAGTTAGGTGGTTTTATTCATCCATTCTAGCCCTTAAACTGCTCAGCCATGTCAGTAGAGAGGAAATCAACTATTGAAGTTACAGATGAAGGGTTACATTTCTTAATGTTGAGAACAGCATTAACAATAACAGTCTTACATCTTACTGATGTTAATCTGAACTACAAGTAATGAACCAAAAGAAGAATCACGGTAGTCATATCTCAAACCTCTTGCTAGAGGCACACAATATCTGTCTGTCCATCCATCCATCCATCCTGCAAATTATGGCTTTGGTGGCTAACCAGACTTAAAGACACAAGCAAGATTAACAGCGAACATAAAAACCATGAAAGCAAAGCATAAAATAGCACAAACCTAGGTCAAATACAACATATTCAATTACTCAAACTGTTTACTAGATGAGCTCATGCTATAGTCTGGCCCAGTCCCTGGGAGAAAAACCAGTTCTTAAAGCCTTAGAGAAGACCAACAGGGTTGGATCATCTGCATCTCAGGGACATGCTATTCCAAAGGGCAGGCAACATGAGAGGGAAAGGCAGGCCTCTGGGATCCTATTAGGTGACATTGTTTCATAAAGGGAACCCAAAGCATATCTACTCTCTCAGATCGTGTGGGACAGGCAGATCCAATCAGACATAGGTGGTTCTGTAAATAACCCAGCTCTGTGCCTTTATAGGTGATAACATGCACCATGAATTACACATAGAAGCCTATAGGAAGCCAGTGCAACTTGCAAAGTATGGTGTTACATGGGTATACCGTGGTACACCAATAGCTACTTGTGTTGCTGTATTCTGGACCAACTGTAGTTTATGGAAGTTCTTCAAGGGTAACCCCATGTAAAGCTCATCACAAAAGACTACGCAGGGGGTGACCAAGGTATGAATGACTGTGAACAGGTCCTCCCAATCCAGGGGGCACAATTGGCCCACAAAATGGAGTTGTACAAAGGCTTACTTGATCATGGCTGCCAACTATTCTTCAAGCAAGAGTTGTGTACTCTGTCAGGGGAGTACAATCCCATCTAAAACTAAAGATGGAATACAAATACAGCCCCCCCTCCAAAGAGGCTCCAAGAGCCATTTGGTCTTGTCTGGGTTGACCCTGCTTATCTCCATTCAGACCTCCACAGTGTCCAGATGCTGGGAAAGGACCCTGAGGACACTTGATCAGCCCAGGATAGAGATGTATAACTATACTTCAACAGTGTAGTGATGATACTGAAACCCATGCTGACAGATGACTTCACCCATGTAGATGTTTTACGTAGATGTTAAATAGGAATGGAGAGAGTATAGCACCCTGAGGAGTCCCACTACCTAAACCGACTGGAACCTACTTCCTCTGGATGGGGTTGTACTCTCCTGACAGAGTACACAACTCTTGCTTGACTGGAGAACTACTGCAATACCATACCCCCATTCCAAATCTCTGAAGCTAAATCCAGAAGGATACCATGGATAATGGTATTGAAGACCCCAGAGAGATCAAGCAGGTCAGGATGGATGTACCATCCAATCCCAGTACTTCCAAAGATCATCTGCAACTGTGATCAATGTTGTCTCTGTGCTATATCCTGATCTGAAACATGACTGCAACAGATCCAGATAATTTGTTTCTTCCAAGTATCTGCAAACTGACCACTTTCTCAACAGCCTTCCCCAAAATGGAAAGATTGGAGACAGGATTATAATTGTTCAGAACTCTTGGATCCAGAGATAATTTCTTGAGGAGATGATGGAACAGTGCCTCTTAAGAGCCAGTGGAAACCCATCCGCTTCCTCAAGGATTGTCAGGGAAATAAATTTTGATGCTAAAACAGAGTCAAAACTGGCTCACTCACACACAGGTGTGAGCAATAAAAAGCTTAGGCCTAGCTAACCCAAACTGATTGGGTATAAGTAGTATAAAAGAGAGCCTGGCAAGTTTTTGCTCTCTCTCTCTGCTATGACTATGTTGTTGTTGAATTGTATCTGCTATTGAGTTCTTTGCCTGATGTAAGTCGCTCTACTGTTATTTGTAAATAGACTACACATGAAGACAAACTATGGACCATCTGTGTTTGTTTCTCCTAATACCGATCACTAGTTTAGCAAACTGCTTTGACCTACTCAACATGGATTTGTGAAGAACAAGGGCTGATCCACGCAGTCAGGCTGCCCCAATGTGAGTACAGGGCACTAATGTTGCTTGAAGGTTGAAACACACAACACCATCCTCTACCCACCCCTAGCCCACTGGAAAGGCCACTTCCACGTGGCTTTTATGATTATGCATCAAAAGTAGTGTTTTCTGCCATGGTTCACCTGCCACGCTTCATTTCACTGTAAGCCAGTGTTGTCCAAACTTGGCCACTTTAAGATGAGTGGACTTCAACTCCCAGAATTCCCCAGGCTGGCTGGCTGGCTGGCTGGGGAATTCTGGGAGTTGAAGTCCACTCATCTTAAAGTGGCCAAGTTTGGACAACACTGCTGTAAGCAAATGCCTCTACTCAGACAGGCTCCTGTGCAGTATACATTTTGGTCTTGCGCTACAGGGCTGCTTGCCCTCTTATGACAAGACCTTAACTAGTAAAGTTTAGTTTCTTTTCTATTTTTTTTGTTTCACTAGTGGAATTGTGAAAAGCTGGACTTTTTAAATTTTTTTAAAAGGTTCATTGGTGAAATGTCCCTTCCTTCCTCCCTCCCTCCCTCTTCCTTTCTTGGTGAAACTGACAAGAGTTCAGTCAGTTTACCCACCCAGCCCAACCTATCAGAAGTTTCCTTTACTTTTTAGAAGTAAAATCCACCAGTGGACAGACCAGATGGAAAGGTGTCAGTGATGAGGGGGAATCAACAGATGGAGGTCATAGAAAAGGAGTTTCAGTGGAAACCATTTACTGTAAAGACCTGTCCACAGAAAAGAAGGCAATAGGTACTTGTTTTAGTGGCATGGTGGGGGAACTAAAGAACAGGGGACTCCAACAAAGCACAATCCAGATTGAACACCAGGCCATCATGCAGCCAAAGGAGAAATTTTGAGTTGAAATCTGGAAAGGGGTTACTTAAATTGGCTTCATTCCAGCTGGTTTAGGTATGAGAGTCCAAAGGCTTAAGGCTGCAATGCAGAAGAGCCTTACATCTTCCCAGGCTATCTTATCTCATGTTTTGATCACATTATATTATTTAATTGATTGTGGGAATATTATAGACATAATATATCTTTATTTCAGCAAAGGATTTAATAAAGTACCCCATGATCGCAAAACTAGTACCCCTCATTTATTTTTGGCTAGCTGGCATGACAATTAAATGAATACAAATCAGTGTTCATTAAACTGGAAAAAGGCATTGAATGAGATGCCACAAGATTTAGTGCATGGGCCCTTTACTGTTCAACATTTTTATTTACAACTTGGATGATGAGGTGGAGGGAATGCTTATCAAATTTTATGATGATACAAAATTGGGTAGGGCAGCTAATACTGTAGAACAGTGTTTCTTAAACTTTTTTCTCTCAGGACCCCTTCCCACTCTTAAAAATTAGGGAGGACCCCAAAAGAGATTTTCCTTGTATTGGTTATATTTATCAATATTTACCATATTAAAAATTAAAATTGACACATTTGCTGCCACTACCACTTCTCACAATTGTTTGATGGGATTTTAATATTGTATCATTTTTCAACATAGGCTGCACAGGAGCCTGGCAAATAATTTTGATTTTGTTGATCCCTGAGAGGGTCTTGGGGGACCCCCAGGGTCGTAGGACCACACTTTAAGAAACACTGCTGTAGAAGATAGAATTCAAAATGATCTTGATAGGTGAGAGATATTTGAAAGGATGTTGCATAAAAGAATTTCAAGATCTGTTCTCTATCATTCCAGAGTGCAGGACATGGAATAAGGATTTAAGTTATAGGAAGGCAGATTTCAACTGAACTGTACATTTCCTCACAGTAAGATCAGCTTGACAGTGAGACCAATTATTCAGAGAAGTGTGAACTCCTCTTCCCTGTATGTGTTCAGGCAGAAGCTTTTTGCTTTTATCTGGATTCCCATATTGGACAGGGAATAGGGTTTGATGGCCTAAACTCCCCTTCCACTTCTATGAATCAGTGATCTCCCTAGAAAAGGTAAAAAATGTTGGCTGTATCCCTTCAGTGACATCCCCATGTCACTGTCAACCCCTATGGCCCTTGGAGTCCTACGTTTTAAATAACTTTATAGAACCCTAACCTAACTTAGCAAAGTTCGTCAAGTTCCCAGCCCTGTGCCTTCTCTTGATTTTTTATAGATGATGAGAAGGAGGAAAGACCTTCTCTTAAATAGGCTTATTCTGCACCCAGTAGAAGGCGCAAGTTGCTCCTGCTGGAATGCAATTTCTAGGTGCACAGGTGATGTGAATACAAAGAACTCCTGCAAAAATCCATCTTTGGGGCTTTATTCAATGGGAAAACAAGCAAAACAGGCAAGGGGAGGGAAATCAATAGTCATCAAAAAAGGAAGAGTGATCATAGTAACAGAGAAAGAAAAGACCTTTGCCAAACATGTTGGCTAATAACCGTGCTTCATCCCAACCCCATGTTCATGCCTAAACCCACATCTCTTCCCCTTTTTAGAATTTTCTGCTTGAAATAACATTTGTCTGTTAATTAAGTAATAATTAATAATTAATTAATGTTAGTTAATAACACAGGGATATTTCAGAACTACCACAATGAAGAGCACCCAGTTACAATGTCATTTGATCAATGATGGGCAGGAGAGTCATCTTACCTTGCTGTCAGGATGATACCCCTGTCTGGAAGAGGCCCTAGTCTTTGAGATTCTTTTGGGATGTGTACTGAGACCAAACTAGCTGCATTTCAAAATGGCTTGCACAGCTGGCAGTGGCATACATAGAGCATGAAGATGTAAGCAACAAAGATTTCTGGGATTACTCACAAGAAGGCTGAAGTCATCTTGGTGGCTGTACAGATGTCTGTGGCAGTTCAGGCAGTCCTTCCGGCAGTCACTGAGGGCATAGGCAAGCAAGCAAAATGACAAGATGCCCCACAGTAGCATCTTCATGGTGTCACGTTGGAAGCTACATGAGAAGAAATTGGGGAATGGTCATTTCCAGCAAGACAAAGCTTGGCAATGTGCTATCATTCGCACCACCATGCCAACGGTCACCTTTGTCAAAACCTTCAGCAATCAAAATATTAAATTAAATATTAAAGTGGACATTGTAAATATCAAGTAATTACATGTAGTTTTTTATACTGTTTTGCTTATACCCTATTGCTACAGGTCTCAAGGAGAATCGTGGAAGATCTATTTTCTTTGGAGGGGTGGCATGTCAGGACCTTCAGCAATCAAAATATTCAAGTAGTAGTTGCTTGCTTTGTTTCTGCCATTCTTTAGGAGGGGGGAGGAGGGCAATGAAAGTAGAAGGAACTGGTGTAGGTAGGGGTAGAAGTAAAGTGGGAAAAGCATGGGCTTTAGTTTCAGCAATGCTTTGCTTACAGTTGCATGTACGTTCCAATAAATGAATTTCTCTTTGAACTTAAAACGAGTTTCCAAGAGATTTTTCTTCGTTGGGATTTGAACATCGCAGATCTGACAACCTTCTTGGATGCCTACAAGGCACCTTGTTCTCTGGTCTTCATTGATTCTTTTCATTAAAATGTAAACATGAAAATTATCAGGAAACTGACATGTTACCAAGCTAAATACTATCCTCCAGCATCTATTTCCAACAATGCTTTCAGTTCTACATGAAGCATAGAATTTTTAGAAAATAAAAAAGGTGATGGTTACAAGAAAGTGTTTCGTTTGGGACTATGCCCACCTTCTCAGAAAAATAAAAACAAAAAACAAAATGGAGGTGAGAACAAGCATCCTGGGGAATTTCAGAAGATGGCAGGAAATCATCTCACTAGTTTACCACCTTGGCAGCCATTTTGTGAACAGGCAAGTCTCCCTGAACAACCCCTGGAAGCCATTTTGTAAGGGCACCCATGACCTGCTCTTAAGATGCCAAATATATCTACCAATCCCCCCAAAATCCCTCTCCCTGCTGGAAAGGGTTCTCAAACAGGACGACCATCAGAAGTGAAAAGATACTTCAAGTTCTTTGAAACGAACTGAATCTAAAAGCAAACGAAGAACTGAGATGTGAGTTTTGCTTCATTGTTTGTCATTTTTCTGCTTTGGTTTGTTTGTATGCTTTGCTTCCACATTTCTAGCCTGCCCTACTGAGAAAATATGTGAGCACAGAATAAGGAAGGTGCCCCATACTGGCGCATTCATATAACTATGCTATTGAATTAATCTATTTTCTGGGTTTGCACAAACACTGAATCTTAAATTAATCCATGGGTTTGGGGGTATGTGCTTTAAGCCACTCAAACTAATGGAGGTTATTGTGCTGGGCAAATGTGTCTCCTAAATCTTTGATGTGATTAAGTATATTGTGTGAATGAAGGATTAGTTCACACCTGACAGACACTGCTCTATAAATATATGTAAATGTACATTCAAAGCAAGTCTATCAGTGTCCTAATAAAACAGCATGACTCTAAACAAAAAAATAATAAAGGTAAATTCATCCAATTATGCTAATAATATTATTAATAATAATAATCCCCTAACAGGGATTTTTCTAACTCATATTAAATTACTGTGTCTGCATAATAATAAATTGGTTTTATTTAGAAATCTATTCTCATGGACTATTCTAAAAAATATATTTTTAAAAAATGATTAATTATAAGTATTTTTTTTCTTAATGTATAAAGCAAAATGTTGCATTCTTAAATCTGTCAGCTAATAATAGATACAGGCAAATATCATGTATTTCTCATTCAAACTCTATAAAATCAATTATTAGGATAAATATTATGCAAAAAAATTTTTTTTGCATTTTTGTACATCAAAAAGTTAGTAATAAGTAACCAGATATGTCAAACTACAAATCCTGTCCTTAGTCAGCACAGGAAAGACTGATATGTACTATATCATATTCTTTTGGATCATCTTGTTATAGCCCGAAAAGAACTCTTAAATGCTATTAAAAAAGAAAAATCCCCTCTCACCTCTATGGGTGGTGTGTGTCTTCCTCAATCTTGGGTCCTCTACCAGAGGCCTAGGAGTTTGAGGGCTCTGTACAGTATCTTAGAAGTTCCTAGCACAGCACTCTTCTGGACAGAGAGCTCTGATGTTGTTCCTGGGATGTGTTGGAGACACTCTCCCAGCTTAGGAGTCATAGCCCCGAGTGCTCCTACCCACTGGGACCACTTTGGCCTTTACTTTCCACATCCTTTCTAGTTCCTCCTTCAGACCATGGTACTTCTCCAGTTTCTCATACTCTTTCCTGATGTTGCTGTCACTTGGCACTGCTACATCTATCACCACTGCTATCTTCTGGTCCTTGTCTAGTACCATGATGTGCAGTTGATTGGCCAATACCTGCCTGTCTGTCTGTCTGGATCTGGAAGTCCCACAGGATCTTAGCCCTGTTATTCTCCACAACCTTCTGTGCAATCTCCCATCTGGACTTGGGAGGGTCTAGCCCATACACTATACACACACATACACACACATATATGTATACATATATTTATATTTATGGATATGGTATCCCTTCTTCTAGTTCAGCTCTCTCATTCATAAATACCTCTATCTATCTATCTATCTATCTATCTATCTATCTATCTATCTATCTATCTATCTATCTATCTATTTTATCTTTCAGGAGCTTAAGACAGTCTGTGTGGTTCTCCTTTCTCTCGTTTTATACACACGCACAACACACAGAGATGCGCAGAATTTTGGAAATATTTGAAAAAGATGCTTGGAGCACCCAGGAACCAAACATAGCCCTCTCTGCAGCTGCTATGTGATCCAGGAAACAATGCAGCTGCTTTAAAAGGTGCAGACAGGTGCTACATTTGCATCTCATATGCTCCAAAGCACCTTTTCAGAAACTACTCTGAAGCATTACAACCCCTAACAGACAAATACCCATCACACATCATCATTACTAGGTTTTCAATATCTTACTGGCTTTCAAATTAGCAAAATTCCTAAAATATATTAGCCATATTGCAAAGATACAATCTTGAAAGCCATTAAGCCACATACTGGCAATGGCATATGGAAACAGAAGCAAAAGAGATTAGTCCCTAGGAGTTTATAGCTTATATTTCGTGGGAAATAACTAAGTCTTTAGATTGCCTTAAAGTGGAACTAGACAGACTTCCATCGGAGTGATCTATGAATATTAGGTATAATAGCTAAATGGAAATTTATTATATAGAGACAATATACCTCTATATTCCAGAGGGAAAAGGAATGTTCTTCAGGTCAATATCTTGTTTATTATTGTTTAAAATTCTTTATAGTGTAAGATGCCCAGAGCTGCTCTGGGGTTGGGCAGCCTTAAATCTAATAAAATCAATCAATCTTGCTTATTAATTTCTCAGAGGCTACTTGGCTACCTGATTTGAGTCTGATCAAGCAGGCCTCTTCAGTTTCCAAAAGCCCAGCAGCTCGTCTACGCATGAATAGACTCCCTTTGTAGCTTTCTACAAGCATCTCTTTCCCCACATGTGTGTGATTACAAGGTTGGCAACTGGAACATCAAGCGGTGTCTTTTGGTCAGCTGAATTTGGTCTGCTGACTCCAAAATTAAGCCATCAAATTTTAGAGAAGGCCTGCTGGGAGGATGGATTTGAAGGGTAAAAGAGATGTCAGCATTATTGCAAACACAAGAAATCTGTGAGCAAGTTGTGCAAAGAGTAACATTCAATGGGTGAATTGTAGCCATTGTGAGGGAAAGCCTACCACTGGTGATGTGAGTGGAAGATGTCTTCCCTCCTAGCTTGTTTCGTTTGTATAACAATCCAGGAAGAAAATGCTGTGCAATTATACATTCACTTAGTCTAGCAGAACTGCCCCAGGCAACCCTTCCACCAAGACTGTTCAAAAGGCTAAATTGTGTTGAGTATTCATGAGAATATGTTCTTTTCATTTCTCTCTCTGTCTCCTTGTCTCTCTCTCTTTTGTGAAACTCCTCTTCTGCAGTTCATTCAGTGCAGAGAACAATGACTCCCAACTAGGTTTGAGGCCTTTTGAGAGGAAGACTAAAAAAGGTCTCCCTGCCTAGAAGCAGGGAAATTCTGCTTATGATCCACAGATTGCTTATAAACTCTTTATAATCCTACCTCACTGCTGCCAAAGCATTGAAGTGAACATTGTGTAAAGCAGCATGCATAAAACAGCAATGTTATTTGCTCATCTCCGGGGAAAGAGATGTTAAAAAGACTGTTTTCTTACTTAATACATCAGGAAATGTGCATTTTTAATAATATTCTTGGTAGATGAAGGAGACATTTGGAACTAGTTTTCTAACATAACAACTGGCTGCATATCAGATATTCTTGTTCCAAAATCCATATTAAAACAATGACTTCATTAAGCCTGCTAATGAAAGGTTGCACAAATATGCAAGCTCTTGAGATTTACAAATCTCTTCATCAGGCAAGATTCTGCAAAGAGCAAGTTGCATGGGGAAAGAGATTTGGGGAAAGGCAGTCTTATGAAAAAATTATAGTTTAGATGGATATGGGTTGTTTTTTGTTTTTTGTTTTGGTATGGGTGCCCCTTCAAGGCAGTTTTGACTCCTGGTGACTGCCTGGACTAGACCCTGCAGTTTTCTAGGCAAGGGTTTTTTGAAGTGGTTTGCCATTGTCTTTTTTTTCCTAGGGCTGAGAGAGAGTGAGCGGCCCAAGGTCACCAGCTGGCTTCGGTCTCCTGGTTTCAAGCCTGGAGCCTGAACCACTACACCAAACAGACTATTATTTTAGATGGATATAGAAGGAGGGATTCAAACTAAATACTCCTTGATATTGTAACAGCTTCACATTCCACTGAATGGAAGAATATCCCAAGTTCCGCTGAAGGAACTTGGGATATTCACTCTGGAGAAAAGCCCAGAAAGAAGACTGATGGGAGACATGGTATCAGTGTTTAACTACATAAAAGAATGCCATAGGGAAGATAGTCAGAAACTATTTTCTACAGAAACTAGAACCAAAAACAAAGGATATAAGTTGTAGCTATGTAGATTTCATCTAAACACAAGGAAAAACTTCTTAATGATAAGATCTGTACACAGTGGAAAAGTCTACCTATAGAGGTTATGGGTTTTCCATCTCTGGAGGTTTTTAAGAAGAAGCTGGACAGCCATCTCTTGAGAATGTTTTATTTGGTTTTCCTGCATATTGCAGAACATTGGACTTGATTACTCTTGCGGTGTCTTTCAACTCCACAATTCTAAGACTTCATGCTGGGTTAAAAACGCCAGCTGTAGCTTAGCTGTCCTCAGCTTTTACGATAATTAAAATAACCTAAAGAGGACACGATGAAAGAAAGCAGGGCAGTGTTGAGGACTGATATTTTTTTACAACTCAATGGGTCTCCAACTAAAAAACCTTGTAACAATAAAGAATAATGCTAAATGTGTACTTGTCAAACCTACACAATCTCTCCCCACTGACACATATAATTCCTTTCACATGTATACAATTTTCTGTATTTTCTCCATATGACCTTCCTCACTCACACACAGACACACGTGGAATTTTTGCTTTTTGTTTCACCAACAGGTTATGGCAGCATCAGTTCTTTTGCTAATGAACTTTAAAAATTTGCACTGGCAACTGCCAAGAGAAAGAAGAAAGTCCTAGAAGGGTGTCCCAGGACTCAGCCATTTGTTTTATCTCACTCGCTTCCCTCCTGCCCTGATCCTTTGATTTCAGAATCCTTGAGACCCAGATCAGTATTGGGCCTGTGTGTACTCTTACTGTTCCAAGTCTCAGAGAGATCAAAGAGAAATGCTAACATCTGGGGGCTGCTAAAATGGATGATCACTAGAGGGCAGCAAGCAGAAAACTGATGCCTTGCTGCCATCCAGTGGTTTTTCTGAATTTTTGCAACCCTGATATGGTAGTTCTGTGGGAAAGAGAGAAACAGATTAACCAAAAAAATGTGGGAAAAGGGTAAGACTGCCAGAGGGTAGAGGCAGATAGAGGGAAAACTAAGATAAAAACAAACAGGATGGTTCTACATAATTCTGGAAGTCTGGGCAACTTACTTTTCTCTAGTTACCAAGAAAACTATATGGACACATCCTTGAGGTCACCAGGAGTTGAGCTCAACTTGAGGGAGTCTTTATCTCATTTATGGAGTCTGGAGGCACTTCTGTAAATACAGGCAATGCTTGACATGGCTGTTCTGTTTCCACCATGCTCATTTTCTACCCTAAATGAAGAATTTTAAGTCAGGCTGATGGGTACCAAGAAAGGCCATGTTGAGGATACCAAATAGACAGAGCCTCACAGCTGTTTCTGAAGGACACACACTATAAAGACAAGGAAGTTGCAGAAATAAAACATTCCTGGAAATAATTTAGTTCCCCCTCCTTCAGTTTGATACAGGACCTAAACTGCAAGATACAATGGCTGAATTCCCCACCTCGGCTTAGTACAGCATCTGCTTTAGATATGAATGCATCTATGTATGTATATATTGCATCTGTTTGCTGCAAATTAATCATGCAATGGCCGACATCCTGTCTGCTTTCTGTCTACAGTCCAGTATCTCTTTAGACTTCTTGTCAAATCGCTTATACCCTTATGACATTTCTCCAGATGTTCAGCCAAAATCTGCTTCCCTGAAAAATATCTTTCCATTAGTACTAGCTTTGCTGTCTGGACCAACAGAGAACAGATCTGTCCATCTTCTGAAGGACAGCTCTTCAGGTATTAAGAAACTGCTATCGCATCCCCCTTTAAATCTCTCAAGAACTGGACAATGTATTTGAGATACTGAAAAGAAGAAGAAGAAAAAAAAAGGCTTAGCTGTTGAATATTACTGTGTTTGACATAGCTTATCCCTGGATATATGTGGAGTTTATGGCACATTGTCAAACCACTGACATAAAAACAGGGAAAGCAGTGGTCTGATAAAACATAACAACAGGTTATCATCAGCAGCAATGTCTCCAGTGAGATGAGTAAAATCATCAGCCTCTGAATGCTACTAAAATATGCAACCATTAAAAGCCACTAAACTATAAAACTGTACACAGACATACATACACACTGGGAATGAATTTCTCCTTCATCTCAGTCAATCAGTCAGTCAATAAAAAGCATCACCAGGGTGCCCTGGCTTCTGCATTGCAAAATCTACCCATTTGTTTCACTCATTTTTACAGCAAACAGCGTGATCTCCTAATGTATTTACATGGCAGAATCCGAGTGTTAAAAGGAGCTGTTTGGGCCATTAAATTCAACCTTCTGGTCAGTGTAGGAATCCATATGAAAGCATCCTTGACAGATACCTGTCAAGTCTCTGCTTAAATCCATCTAGAGAAGAGGAGTCTACTAACTCTGTGGGTAACTGTGTTCTACCATCAAATTGCTTTTCTAGATACTCATATCTGCCTTTCTGTGATTTGAGTATTATTTCTTGCTCTGCAGGTGAGGATGACGGAACAAGTCAACAATTCATATCTTGAGAAAGCAAAGCAGATTCTTAGGATTTTTTTCTTTTACAGTTAACATCACTTGCGTTAAATGAGCCTGTATAAGCATCTTGCTTAAGGATATAACCATTGCCGTGGACTTTTACTACATCCAAAATGTGTATTTCTCTTCACATAAGGCATTAAAACATTAGACCTTTCTTATTTTGCTATCAGAAGAATGGACTTAAATTTGATAACGATTCTTATTAACTGTCTGTTACGATTAATGATTCTTATCACATTTGGCCAAATGTGACCAATTATTGATCATTAAATTGATTTCAAGAACAGTTTAAGATCATCTTATATGAAGTTACTTTGAAAATTCTTGTTCAGTTTTGCACAGCTTGTAAGTCTCTTTTTATTTCTTGTTGGTTTGTCCTTTCTTCTGCTTTCTTCTTGGTTGTGCTCTAAAATATCTGTTAATGAAATAAAATAACAAAATAAAATAATAAAATGAGTAGAAAAAGAGAATATTGCCTTTGCCTGGTTGGATCAGACTATGGTTCACCCAGGATAGCCCTCCTGGCAAGAATTCCAGCAACCAACGAGAGCCAAGATTCGGTTTCGTAAACCAGCCTATGAACTTGCTAGCTTAAGAAACAAGCAAAGAAACAAACAGAAAAGTATTGAATTCTCAGATGTTAGTAGTCTGCCTTTCTGTGCTGGGTGCAAAAGAAGGAACTTCCCTCCTTCTCAGCAATTCATGGAAACGTGTTTCATCTGCCAACTTGCTGTGTTTCCATGATACCCTGGAGGATAGAGTATCTGTCTTCTTTCTCCTGGTATGGAAACCCAACAGGATGTGGGTGAAAGAGGAGCAAAATTCCAACAGCGTGTGTGCCTGCCAGCACAGAATCTCTAGTCACCTATGGCTATCAGGTGCTGTGACTCAGATCAGAAGGAAAGGAGGGCTGGAGCAGGTCGCCGTGCGCGGCGTGCCTGTCTGATTGGCAGACTCCTGGTTCCTGCTCATGCCCTGTTTCCTCTCTGATTCTGAACATGTTTGGTGATAGATTTGGAGGTGGGTTGGTAGGAGCACCATGAGAGGTCAATGGATGAGTAAATAGAACCTGTGGGAAAACTAAGAATGCTGGAACATTATTGGCATTAATTTTAACTCATTAGCTTTACCGCCTTCAGTGAAAGTACTGATTCACCTGTTCATTTCAAATATGAAATGATCCTTTGGAGGGAGCTTCCTCCATGTGTGGTGCCTGGCTCAAATCCCCCTTGCCTCCTCCCCAAGCTAAATTGTCCTTAAGAAATCAGTGATATGCAAGCATTCGTGCGTTTCTGCAGGGTGGAGTGGTTAAAAAAAAGTCAAGATGGCAGCTGCAACTGTGCGTAAAAAGGGGGGAAGAACTTTGATCATGTGGTCCTGGCTGCCATATTGACTTTTTTTACTTGCATAGATGCCCCTGCAAGCATCCAGGTTAAGTAGAATTCAGTAAAATGTAGATGAGTTGTTTTTACTTGCTTAATATAGGTACTGTGCAGGCAGTGTTTCAGATGTTACATGTGTATAAATCTCTGAATTCCTGGTCTGTGTGGCCAATAGCTGAAAAATGTGGAATGGTAATCCTAACACACCTGGAGGGCACCAAAGTAGGATCTTTGCAAGAACAGCGGCAGCAACAACAATAGCAACATTTCAGTACATACACTGCCTTTCTGACCAGGCAGCAGAATCATCCACTTCGTACACGATGGTCAGATTCTTTTGAGATGCTGGATGAGACAAATGTGTAATTGGGTTGTTTGTGGATCAGGAGGATTGGGAACTCAACCATTTTTTAGCAAGCTACTGGGAGGACTCTAAGTGGTATATGAACCAGGGCATCACATCAAGCCATACTAGAACGTTGCCTGTTATGTGTATACATTAATTTGGTTTCTTAACCTGGGTTTAGTGTGCCATGTGAATATAGCCAGTCATTCCACTTTAGCTGATAATATATATTTTTTGTTTTGATTGAACAAGGACAATGTCAACTGTCATGATCATTTGAGCAAAGACATTGTAATTGGTAAACTGTGCTGATTGCTCTATAGTATATGTAAACTGGCCACGATGGTGTGTTCAATAAACCATGGCTCATACAAAACATAGCTTAGTGCAATGGCACTAAGGCTCCAATCCTACAGAGAGTTAGGTGCCTTCAAGATCTTTTTTTCAGTACACCTGAGGATGCCTAACTCTCTGTTGGACTGTAGCTTTTGCACTGGGTAGTAGGGTGCTGCTATTCCAAAAAATACTATTCAGCCATAGCCTGCCTCTTAGCAACCTTCTTTGCAATCGCTGGGAAGGAGCCTTGAGAGAGACAAGCTAGGATAAAAATTGCTCACGGTTGATTGGGAGCCAAGAATTCACAGCCCTTTACTCCCACTTGAACTTCCTGATTTTAAACAAACTTGTTCAATCATGTCATGAAAAGATAACTAAGAATCCCTTTAGTCTACATTTAATAGCCAAAACGTATATTTGGTGGGATTGATTAACAGCTTGATTCGATGAAAATAGCAGGTGAATGTCAGATATAATGCATAGTACAGCAGGCGATGGGGCCTTAATTTGGGAAATGGATTCAAGAGTTCATGGCTGGAATGCAGAAAGGCCCAGACTTGAAATGGAAGCTTTTATTGTTCTGTCAGTCATGGCTGTGGGTAATTTAGCCTTGGAGATGGTCGGTCACTGGATGCAAGATTGGGTGAAGATTATTGTTGCACCGAGATGAGCTGCCACTTTACTATGGTGGGAGATGGGTGGTCAAGGGAGAAGGTTATATTTGTGATATGAGAAATAGCACAACAGGGAATCTGGACAATATTCTGGGGGTGGGGGGAGAGAAAAGTTGCCAATTTTGCTTTCTTCTCTACGTGGATTTATCTCAGATCCTTCCTGTATTGTTTATGAAAAAACCTGCAGTTGTTATTAACTCCTTGTCCCCAAACAAGTTAGAAAGAAATTCTCAGCCATTTGCATTGGTCACATTCAACAGTTGTGATTAAGGTGTTGGTGTAGGACCAGGGAGATTCAGATTCAAGTTCACCCCCAGCCATGGATGCTCACTAGGTGACTGTTGCCGTCTCTCAGCCCAAACAAGCCCATAGAGTGGTTGTTCTGGGAAAAAATTGGTGGAGTAAAATCCTGGAGGGAGGAGGAAGAGGATCATCATCATCATCACCACCTTCATCACCATCATCATCATTGCCATTCCCTCCCCTTCCCCCTCAGGGCATTCACATGAGATCAGTAGTTTTTCTATTCAATCTGCAATGTTTCACAAGTTCACTTTCACAATACAACTGGTTGTTCCCTCTCTAGAAAGGCTGCACCCCATTCAGACATTACTTAACTAAAGAGACAAATCCGAACAGATGGATATTATCAATTTTATAGAAAAGTTCCCAAGCCTACGTGAGAGGCAAAGGGAAAGGAAAAGTCAATAAATTACTAAAGTCATGGATTGGAACACAGGATCTGCTGGTTCCAGTCTCTCTTTTGTGTACCCGCTTTGGAAAGTATGGAACCATTACAGCTCTGAATATTGTGTGGATTGTTGGTGGTACAGAAATACTGGGCAGTGCAGAGGCAACACCGTCAGAAACATTGGGCCCATTTTTAAAACTCCAGCTCAAGTTAATTACTTTAAATCCCCACCAAGGAGACCTAATGCATCTACCTTTTCATCTGTATAATCCCAATGTGTAGAACGTAGAATAATATCCAACAGAGGAGAACATCTGTAGCTCAGGGTTGAACTGTGGAGTTTTGGGTGCTCTCTGAACTGGGTTGTTTGCTTGCAGACGTTTCATTACCCACCTAGGTAACATCATCAGATGAGTGGATGTGGGGTTTGCCTCCACCCAAGGTGGCAGAGCATATAAACAGACAACAAATCCTACACTTTTCCTAGCTGGTAATGGGCAAGCAAACAACCAAGCTCACGGAGCACCCAGAATTCCACAGTAGAATAATATATTTGTTACAGGAAGGCAGTTTCTAGCTGAATGTTAGGAAAACCTTTCCATGTCCAAGAAGGCTGTCTCTCCACCTACCTAGGTGGGGAGCAGGTTCCCCAGGCTGGCTATGTTTAAACAGAAACTGGATAGTCATCTACGGAGGGTGTTTTAATTGGACTTCCTGCACTGAGCAGGGCTTAGGCTTGGTGGCCTAAATGACCTCTTCCAAAACTATGATTTCATGACTCTGTTCCTTTGAAAGTTTGCATCTTTAAAGAATCCACAATCCCGGTTTCTAAAACTGAACCTAGGAAAGTTGTCTCTGCTTTTCAGATCAAAGAGCGCCAGAGTGCAGGATGCTGATGTGCAGCAGTGCTCCACGTTCCTTCTGTAGCAGCGGCCTGTTGTTTTTGTCAAGGAATGCTCTTCCTTACTGGACAATATATATCCTGACAGCCCCAAAGGACAAATGGTTTTTGTGCCATAGGATCACACTGACTGAGTCATGCTCATTTTGTGACCTGCTGTCCTCCCAAATCACTTCTCTGCAGTGCTGCTGTTTGGCCAATTAACCCCTAAATGTGATATGTGCGCATTTCCTTCTCCTTTATTTCCTGCCCGTAATTCCTTATATTCCTATCTCATGAATTCCATTGATGGCTCATCATCCAAAAGCACAGTGGGGTGGTGCTGCAAAGATATTTGACGGCAGGAGGTGCATTTTTCAGCCTTGTAGTTTTGCATTTGATATATTCACTAGATGAAGGTGTTAAATAAAGAAACTGCAACTGCATAATCTCCTGGAGGTACAGGATGGCTGGACTGGTTATTTGATAGCAATCAATCAGGGGATGAGGAACCTTCCAATTAGTGCTGAACTAAGACTCCCACCAGCCCCAGCCTGTATAGTCAGGGATAAGAAATACTGGGAGTTGTAGTTCAATGACAACTGCATAGCTTAATATTGATAGCCTTTGTCCTACTTTGCTTCTATTTCCCTATTTCCTTTGTTTCTGACCTGCAAGAAGATCCTTGAAAGCAAGTCCCTGGGCTACTAGGAAGAACAGAGGAAGCCACCTTAAGTCAGGTCAGACTGTATCCCAGTATTTCCTACTCTAACTGTATCCCAACTTTGGGTGATCAGGAATCACCATTTTGGCAAGTAAGCTGAGGGCCTCAATGGATGAGTTTTGCATCATATGATATAAGGCAGTTGGAACCAGGTTTTATTTTGGATGTGAGTAAGCGGGTGGGTGGTTTTCTTTCTTCTTCTTAAATTGCGTATGTATTTGTTAATCCCATTTATATAGCTGCCCATCTATCCAATGAAACTCTGGATGGAGAACAAAGTAAAAAAAATAATAAACCATAAAGCCTACACCGAAACCAAATTGAGCCCCCCACCCCCGATAAATATCTCAGAGTGCATGTCACCTACATCCACACCAAAGCTCTAGTATCTAACATCCTGGCTCCAATGTCTGGGGAAGAAACAGACTTCCAAAAGACCTGTAGGGTTGGTGCTGAACATACTGTGTGAACATGAACATGAACACAGCATGAACATACTGTGATGTTCCCAATACTGCATTGGCTGCTGCATTCTGGACCAGCTGAAGCTTCAGAATGCTCTTCAAGGCAGCCCCATATAAAACACATTGCAATAGTCCATTCAGGAGGTGATTAAGCCATGAGTGACCATGAGCAGCACCTCCCAATCTAGGAACATGTACAACTGGTGCACTAGATGTATTTGTGCAAAGACTCTCCTGGCCATGGCTGCCACCTGCTTATTGACCAGGAGCCATGAGTCCAGGAGGACCCCCAGATTGTGTACTGACTCTGCTTAATGACATTTAAGTCTGTTTCAGAGCTTAAATTACAGCTGTGGTGTGTTTATTGACTCAGAATGGTTGGAATGGTGAATAGCCTCCACAGCTCCCACAATTATTTGTTTGGTTTAAGAACCTGTAGAATGGAACTACATTCACATCCAGGCATGCTCTGAAACACATCTATCTTTTTAAATCCAAAGCACAGCATAGCCCTAATAAAACATAGCTCTGCCAAATCAAATCAAAGGCTAAGCCAGACCCCCATTCACCTTCAATAGTGGCCAACAGGATTTTAGATATTCATTATGTACAGTATCCTACCATTATTCTGGAAGCTCAAGATAGGGTGTCCTTTCATTTTATCTCATAACAACAATCCTGGGATGGGCTAAGAATCATCTTGTAAGCTTCCATGGGTGAAGATGGACTTGAACTTGGCTTTCCCTGGACCTGAGGGCAATAACATCCTCCTGTTCCTATTCCTTAACAATTAGCATGGATAGGCATGCTACTTCTGTTCCTGGAGTGAAGATATAGCCATTGTGATTGATAGCTGTTGATAACAGGACATAAATGGCCCTTCAACATTGTCTATCATATCAGTAGGCAAAGGAATTGAACAGACGATTTCTCTCAATTTCTCTTGGGAAGAGTTTCCTTATGAAGCCTTCACTGGGGATTGAACTGAAGCATGAGAATCCAGAATGCTAGAAAGATGACTGCACAGAGCAGAGCAGGATATGCCAACACATACACACACACTGGGCATACTGTAAGTATATCATTTAAGAACATCACACTTACTTAATTCTTTTCTCCTATGGAGGAATTTTAAAAGAAAACTACTTTTCATCAAACTGAAAAAAAAGTGGAGGGTAATTTCTCTGCTCTAGTAGTTCAGCTCTTCATCAATCTGACTAATGCTGAGATGACCCAGAAGATTCTGCCCTGAAGTGGGAGGATTGCTGTTGCCCCACTATGTGCCATGCTGGCCATCTGTCCTAACTGTTTCTCCTCTTCCCCTTTTTGGCTAATCCCTCAGTCTGGGAACCCTTCACAGGGAACTACTACAAGGTAGCACCAGCTCTCTTCTTGCACTTGCAGTGACATAACTGCTGACTGGAGTGCATCCTAACCTAGAGTCCTTGTGGAGTCTCCTAAGACCAAGACTTTGGGGAGGGCAGTAGACAGCAGCAGCACCTCTGCTCTGGTGTCCCCAAAGTGAGGCTATGGAGTGGCCAGAACAGACCTCAGAATGGTTGCCTTCCTGTCTTGATGCTTGGTTTGAGAATCATCAGAGGTAGATACTAGAGAAGGTAGCTGCTCTGGAGAGCCAGGCGCCTATCTCAGTGCCTCATTTTGAAGGGGCTTTAGTGATATCCAGTAAGGTAGTTGGCTGTCCAGGTTGAGAGACCGGGAGATGCTCAGCCAGAGGGTGATTCTGAGCCAGCACTCTTCTCAGTCTACCCCCTGAGTGGGATGCTTCACTCTGCCAGATATTAGGGTTGGTCCCAGTCTACCCCCTCATAAAGTTGTCTAAGTTGGGAGTCATCAACCCATCATAAGGATTGCAAAATTTACATTCTCTTGCTAATTCATATCTGTTGCCCCACTTCTACCCACTTTCTCCAAAGGGTACACTGTTTTATAATTTGATTCTCTTTCCCCTTCATTAAAATTCAGCATTACTCATAAGCTAAACCTTTTTTAAAAAGAATCAATTGCATCTCCCACTTACATGCCAAAAGAAATAATTGTTTTGACAACAACTGAAGTGATCCAGAGAAGCGAAGCAATTTGTAAATGGTAGATCAAGTAAAGGGTAAATTATAAATGAGAATATTGACAGTCTGTGCTCTGACTGATTTTAATAATCATCAACATCATCATCATCTTCACCATCAATTGCTTATGAGTTAAAGCTAAAACATTAAGACAGTTGCAACTCCTAGTTTTTGGCACATGTGAAAATGTTTATATGAGGAACAATAAAAAACACAGCTAAAACCTGCATAATTCCCTTTAATTGCATTATGATCCAAAGAGATAACAATAAGCAGGACTATTATTTGCCAATAAATGAAAAAACAAGATAATATTTCCAAGGATGTTCGTAGAACTATATATATGTAAGAGGTCCCAATAGATAATTTAAGATTCAAGAATGGGATACTTGGTACATCCAAACTACCTGTCTCATAAGCATATGGGAGTCTCTGTTCAATTATCCATAGATCTTGTTTGAAATGTTGCAGAATCCCTTAATAATAAAACCTGTCTTTAGGATTCCTAAAAGGTAACATCCACTTGTATATTCTGGCATGACCTCAAAGCACCTCATGAGGAACATCTTATAGAATTTAGTATCTAAGCATCCCCTGCAATTAAAAATGCATATCAAATGAGAATGGGCAGCCTATGACTCATGGATTGTGAGCCCTTCCCAAACTGTCCAGACTGCTCTGATAAAATCTGGTGGCAAAGTGCCATAATTCAGTGACATGATTTTTCAATTTTCTTTACCAAAATGAGAAACAGAATAGGTGTGTACTTTGGTAGTCACCAGGGAGAATGCTGTGGTTAAACCAGTTTTCCTATAGCCAGCTTCTTTGTTGGCTATGCTGCCTAGGGAATTCTGCCAACACATCTGGAAGCCATCAGGTTGGAATAGGGTAAGGCTACCATGCCTGCACTGCAACATCTGGCAGTCTACTAGATGGCAGCAAAGAGATACAGAAAACTAATTCCCTGCTGTCATTGGATGGTTTTCTGGATTTTTGCAGTCCTTGCGTGAATTATTTAATCATTAGTGATTAGGCTATCATAATGCTATCCATTCCAAACTCTTGGGCTTAGGGAGGCACATAATAGGGATGGTTAGTTGGATAAATTAGGTGAAAATAGATTAGATAGGATTTGGGGATAGTTATTGGGATTACTGGGGGTAGTTATTGGAAGTATTATTATTATACTCTCCTGCAGTTACTGTAATGGGGGGAAGAGTAAATGTCACTTAAAAATGGTCCCAGAGATAAGATGATCTGTCTACTTGTGGCTAGAAGACCTTGATGCCAGTTGGATAAAAATCAATAGAGGAACTTGCTAGCTGAAGAGTCTAGGAAAACACCCTGTGTGATCATCCATTTGGAGTCCACTAGCCCCATTCAAACTGCCACCTTTCTTACTGAGTTCCTATGACTTTAATACAAAAAGTCAACAGCTGCAGCTTACTGTTATGCTCCACTGAGGCCATGATAACTACTGCTAAGGTGTATTAACTTTGGTTCTGCTGTAAGTCATTTGTTGCTTTAAAATTCTGCTTCTGCAAATTGCCTGTAGCAGCCATTCCCAGATGTATTAGAAAACCATTCTCTTAGTATGATGGCAGTTGTAATCTAACATATCAGAAGGACATTGGGTTGGGAATAGATTCTGATAGGTCCATATTATTGAGAACCATCTTGGAGTTGGCTGGGATATTCCCATGACTGGAATGTACCAACTAAGGGATATAATATATTCATAAGGAACAGAAGCAAAAGAAATGGAGGAGGAGTAGCATCCCATGTTAAAAATAGCTGTTCCTACTCAGAAAGTAAAATGAACAAACCTGGCAATGCTGCAGATAGCAGTTGGGTGAAAATTAGTGCAGAAACAAATAAAATCAGTACTGTTGTTGATATCTACTACTGTCTGGCCAATCAAGCAGAAGATATGGACTTACAAAAACAAACTGCAGATGTTTCCAGGAGGCATGAAGTTGTAGTGTGGAGAGACATTTATAGGTAGACAAACTGCCAAACATGGTCTTTCCAAGAAATTCCAGACTTGACTTGTGGATACCTTTCTTCTTAAAACACTGACTCGAAGGTATAAAAAAATAAAATCCTGCAATATAGGGCTTTAAAGATATAACAGGCACTTTGAATTGGGCCTGGAAGCTTATCAGCAGCCAATGCAGCTACCTCAAGGTGGTTGTGACTCTGCAATACTAAGTCTGGTTGTGGCATTTTGTATCATTGCAGCTTCCAGGTAAAGCAATTTGTACTAATCAAACTGCAAAGTTATCAGGGCATAGGTTACTGTTGCCAGAGCATTCTGGTCCAGGTAGGGCAAAGCTGGGCAAATGTGTCCTGGGCCATGGCCTCCATCTTCTGCTCAGGCAGGAGCCATGTTTCCAGGAAGACTCCCCAGGTCATAGACCAACTCCTTTAGGAGGAGCATGATGCTGTCAAAATCAATTCCTTAGTCCGATGCCATCAGATGACCCTGATATCTATAGCTGTACAACAACTCTGTCTTGTTGTTGTTGTTGTTGTTATTATTATTATTATTATTAGCTTCTTTTTCCCTTCCAGACCCTCAAAGCCTCCAGATATCAATAGCACTTGCAACTGGGTACCTCTAATGCAGCACTACTGATCCCTTTGAGGGTTTCTCACACAATCATAGCTACCTCTCCTGTCCATTGTATCATGGTTGCTGCAGGACCTGAAATCCAGGAAGTCAAGTTTCTCACAAGGCAACATTCCCATCACTGCCCGGTCAATTCTCAGGAATACACCTTTTCCCTAACTTAGGCTGGGAGAGGAGGCACATCTTGACAGATGGCTAGAACACTACCTTCAGCTGTCTGTCAGAACCTTTAAATATAAGACACCCTGGTCTAATGATGTATTTATGTATATGATCTACATGGCCATTCAGCCTGTGGCTACCATAGGGTTAAAAACATCCAGACAAAATAACCAATGACAAACATACCACAATACAGCACAACCAAGGCCAAGCCACGGGCATATTCCAATCCCCAAACCACGACAGGATGAGCTCATCCAATGCTCTGGCCCAATGCTCAGGGCAAAAGCCAGGTTTTCAAGACTTTACGGAAGACCAACAGGGTTGGGCCATCTGAATCTCCAAAGAGCACTGTGACAGAGAACAGTGATCCTGATGTGAACTGCTTTTCAGACCCATGTAGGAAAAAATATACCAACTTCCAGGCTGCTTTAGAATGGTCCTGGTCTACTTCATTCTCTAGTGATCTTCTGCTTCCTTGATGATGGCAGGTAGAGCAGAACCTCTCTGCTTTCTTAAAGCAGTGCCAAAGCCCCTAGAGAAAGCTACACAGCAGGGTCTCTCTGACAAACAGGTTGTTTTAGTGCCATCCTGGTCTATTACTTCCTCTAGAGATAGTGGTCCTGTTCCTCTCCTGGTGTTATCTCAGTCCAGCAGCACAAACAAAAATGGCCATAAAGGGAAGTTGGAAGTGACTGGAGAGGAATAGCTGTGTTTACAGCACTGAAAGCAGCCAATAGGAACTGGGCAGATTCCAGCCTCTACTGCAGTCACTGCTAAAGTGCCATGAATTGTGTAGATGGCAAGACTTATGACAGGAAAAGATGGAAAACACTACCTCTCTGTCATATTGGAAAAACCCAGTTAGCTAACTTCAGCTGTAGGCTAGGGATGAGAAAAAGGTGCATAAATACAGGTAGTCCTTGCTTAACGACCACTCATTCAGTGACTGTTCAAAGTTACGATGGCACTGAATGAGGAGACTTACGGATGGTCCTTGTAGTTGTGGCTGTTGCAGTGTCCCTGCAGACATGTGATCACAATTTGGGCACTTGCCAACTGGCTTGCAATTACAATGGTCACAGCATCTCACGGCCACATGATCACCATTTGTGACCTTCACTGCTGGTTTCTGACAAGCAAAGCCAATGGGGAAGCCGGCAGGAGGTCAAAAATGGCAATCTTGTGATATCATGCTTAACAACCATGTGGGATTCGCTTAACAATGGTAACTGGAATTGCCGCAGCTGCTGTCATAAGTCGGCGCAGTCACATGACACCATGTTTTATTAATGCATTGCTTAGTGACAGAGTTGTCGGTCCCAATTACCATCCCAATTAAGCGAGGACTACCTGTATAGATGTGTCATTGAAGAATGGTTAGCAAGACAAATCTTTGAGCTGGAGTTAGTCATTTGTATGGATGCGTCTTCAAATAGAAATAGAAGGAGCAATGTAACAATGTAAAGCTGGAATTCTTCTAAGGGATACAATCAAACACATATCTTAAATATCAAACAAGTAGACTTTAATAAATTCAGAGTAATGATAACCGGAACCCTCAGCAGGAGAAGCAAATGGTTCCTGAAGGTGGTGAGATTAAAGGCACAATTGCGAACAACTGCAATGAGGGAAAAATGAAGGACAGTAGGGAAGCCAAAATAGCTACACAAAAAAAACTTAGTGAACATCTGGAAACAAAAAAGGAGACATTTAGGATATGAAAAGAGTGCTAGCTCACAAAGGAATAGTACAGATAGGTAGCACAGAACTGTAGAACTGGTGTCAGGACAACTCAATATGAGATAAAGTTAGCAAAGGATGCTAGGAATCACAAATAGACTTATTTAGATGTGTTCAAGATAAAAAGAAAAAAGAAATCTGAATAAAAATGGCAAAATGCTAACAAGCAACCAAGAAAAGCAGAGCTCTTCCACTCATTTTGTGGTTCAGTCTTCTCCAACAAAAAGCTATGTGTTGTACCAAGAAATTGTGAAGAGCAAGACGAAGGGCTGGATTGAGATGGGAAGAAACAGGGCCAAGGAGTATTTCTTTACTTCAAATGAATTTACGCCCCCAGGATTACCCACATGAATGGCATCCTAGCATCTTGAAATTGATATTCTAACCAAATTCTTATGTAAATTTCTCTGAGAAATCCCCCCACCATCTGGGGAGCAAATAACCCTATCTTCAAATGTCCACAGCAGCATCCACAGGGCGGGGAGAGATAAAGGGAGTCAGACTGATTAAAGTGGCATTGCAGTATTGTGATGCAAGCCCCGCCCTTTTTCTACGTTCATCATGATGTGCTTCAAAGAAATGGTAGTTGCACGGTGACACTGTGACACCATGACACTGTTTCTCATTGTGATAAAAGCATTGAGAATCTTCAGAAGCTGAATGTCCCCTAGGTTCAAAATGGGGGGAAACAGAAGATCCATCAAACTACCGACTTGCCAGTCCAACATCAATGCCTGGGTATATTCCAGGACAGATTATAATGAGATTTATCAATAAGAACTTTGAAGAAAATTACTGGAAGTCACCATAGATTTGTCAAAAACAAATCTTGCAGGACCAATGTTATCTCCTGTTTGGTCAGGTATTATTTATCTAGCAACATTTATATATCACCCCATCTTAAAGACTCTGGGCAGTGTACAAAATCAATATAATTCTCTCTCACACATGCTCACACAATATCTTGACTTCAACAAAGCACCTGACAAGGCACCCCTTGACATTCCGATTAGCAGTTATGGGATGGATGGTAGGACAAGTAAATGTATTATCAGCTGACACAAAAATTGTATTCAATGGTTTCACATCCGATTGAAGAATCAAGGGGGGTGCCACAAAGATCAACCAAGGTTCTGAATTACATTTTTATTGATGACTTGGATGAAGAGGTGGAGGGAACACTTTCTTGGTGACACAAAATTGAATGGGATAGCTAATACCTTAGAAAACAGAAATAGTAATCACAATGTTCTTCATAGGTTACAGAAATGGGCTAAAAGTAATAGCATGAAATGTAACAGAGACAAGTGTAAAGTTCTTCACTTGGGTACACAGATATTTGTGTACAGGGATACAAATACCTGGCTTGGTAAAACTTTTTGTGAAAAAGATTTTGGGATAATAGTTGACTGTAAGTTGAATACAAGCTACTGGTGTAAGATAGTGGGGGGAAAGGTACATGCAATTTTAGGATGCAGCAGCAAAAGCATAATTTCCAAATCATAAGAAGTAATTGTTCCATTTCGTTCTGCATTGATCAGAACCCATCTTGAGTACTGGGTCCAGGTTTGGAAACCATAGTTTAAGAAGGATTCAGAGAAATTGAGTAGGTTCAGAGAAGTGCAGCTAGGATAATCAGGGGATTAGAAATGACAATAGTATGATAAGAAATTGAAGGAAATAGTAGTATAACCTTGAGAAAGATGACAAAGAGGGATTTAACAGCACTCTTCAAACTCCTGAAATGATGTCACATAGAAGAAAGTGAAGACGTATCCTTTCTCATTCCAGCATGCATGACATAGAATAATGGATTTAAGTTACATGAACACAGATTCTGATAAAATCCTAGAAAAAACTATTTAATAATAACAGCAGTTCAACAATGGAACCAATTATTCAGAGAGCTTCTGAGTTCCTCTTCACTGAATGTGCTCAAACTGAATGGCCTAAGTGATCCCTTATAGCCATCAAGGGTTACAACCAGGCCACTTTTCTTGAACTGCTCTTCAGAACTCTCACAGGCAATTCAAGGATTTGGGATTGAGATCTTCACTATCCAGTTAAAAGTCTTGGATATCAGAAAACCCAAAGGGAAGATATGGAATATGACAGTTTCTTAGAGACCCTGATGTGTCCATAGGACAATAACTGAATATCACATGGAGGCAATGTGCTTCCTGTCACAGCAATGTATCAAGAACATCAGCAGCAGCCACCAGGATCATTGCACCATCTGATTCTGAGGAAGAAAACTGGCAATTTACACAGCAAAATAACAGCCTCTAGCACCATTTTTATTTATGTTTCTTTACTCTACATGCACCAGTTTTCTGTCTGCTTTTGGAAAGAGTACACATTTCTGTAAATATCCTTGAAACTCTCCACAGGCTTATTTTGTTCATGTTCCAGTCTAATATTCAATCTGTAGCTCTTCAGAAGGTGCTGAACTTCAAGTTTGTGTAACCTCAGGAATTGAGCATGACAAAGAGTTAATAATGTGGGAAGTTATGGTTCTGTTCAGCAACATCTGGAAGGCCACAGGCTCCTCTTTCAAGTTCCATCTGAATACATGCCAGCATGGTAGCCAAAGTTCTCTTCCTTCAAAGACTCCCACTTGATCACACTTATGCCTGGAACTGCTCTAGAATCCTAGAAGGTGCCACCTCCCTTGCTTTTATAAAATCTAACACCCAACTTTTCCAACCAACACACATCCTGTCTACTCTGTTGGAGCTTAAATACAGTACAAGTTACCTTTTCATAACCACACACCTTTCTCCTGTTTATCCTAGCATCCATTCCTCTTCCATGTGCCTATTTTGGATTATAAGCCCTTTGGGGTGTTATATTTTCATTAGTTTACTTAATATAATTGCTTGCGTTTTGCACAGCACACTAAGCCCTAAACTAGTCATAAGTGCTGGGTTTATACAACAGACTGCACGAAGATATAGGATGGTTAATCACAGGAATTCTGAAATGCTACAATGAGGTAACCTATCCCCAACTTTTCTGGTCTTGGAAAGTTATTCTGCTTGAATCCCGCTGAACTGAATGGGAGCTTGATTCATTTCAGTGGAGCTGATGCAGGAATTAGCATGTGGACTGGGCTAGGCCCATAGTCTGTGTTTAATTTAATGCATTCTTTTCACCAATTCCATGCAAATTTGCCAATAACATTGTAATTTCTTACTTACACGCATATACATTTCAGGATGGACCATGAAAGGGGTGCCTTTTGGAAAATATAGGTGTAAAATATAATACGGTTCCCCCCACCCCAGCCCTCTCTTCCAGTTACTATGAAATACATTGCCTACTGTTCACAGACTTCTTTAAATACATTTCAGCAGACAAGCTAATGCTGGCAGGGTAACAGTGGGGGGACTGGAATTGCAGCTCAGTTATTCTCCAGCCCTCCGCTTCAAAAAAATAATTGGGAAAAAGCCCCCCACAAGTTCGGCTGGACCAAAGCAGATTTGCTGGGAATAGTTTAAAGAAGATGCAGCTCCATTTGCCAGCTACTTGGGAAGTAACTGTGCCTCTGTAATTAGTCTGAAATTGAAGCTTGGCTTTCTATTTGGGATTCTACAATCTGAGAAGGCTATTTAACCCACAGGAAAGATCTGAGGAACTGGGCTATTTGGCTATAGCTTGCAAACCTCTGCAAACTTGCTTGAAACTGGGTCCCCCCCCCTTTGGAGCTGGGGGGCTGTGCGTGCCTACCACCCTATGCCACAAGGCTATATTCCTACAGCATGCTTAGCTGTGTTGAACTGGAGGTCACTTTACCAGCTACCCCAATTTTCTGAGTTGGTGCCGGGCAGTGAACCATAAGCTAGCCATGGTTAGCTGGGCTAGGCTGGGAGGCTTCACACAACACCCAACCTTCAAATGTGGCTGGTTAATCTGTGCTTTGGCATGTCATGCAAGCAGGGCCAATAAAAGATGACAAAACTGCACTGCAGTGCTATCTCACCCCCTTTTACTTGCGGCTTATTAACATTCTGCAACGGCTTAGCCTGTTGTTTGAGCACAGCTAAGTCTTATCTAGCTGCCAGATTTCCATCCTCTGAATAAGCCTGAACACCCCTTCTTTCTGACGAGATATATGTAGGCTTAGGCTGCTTATTGCAGTCCATTGTAGTTACTTGGGAATAAGCCCTGTTGAAATAGATGACTTAAAAAAAAAGATGCAGTCACAGAAATGGACTATCTAGAGCTATGATCTTTGGCACTCTTGCTAAAATAATCCCCTCTGGGTTTATGACAGGGTTGAGCAGCCCTGAGCAATGGACACATGCTCCTCCTTTTTTTGGAGAGCATGCTGTCCATATTAGGTGCAATTTTCCATATTTTTGTCCCTCCTTAAATATGCTGGAAGAAGGCAGTGGCAAACTACTTCTGCATTATTGCCAAGAAAATTGGATGGCTGTGTCCATATAGATGGGAAGAGATGAGCACCAGCTGAGGGTATATGTATCTTTTCCTCCAAGAGCTCAAGTTGATGTTCATGACATTTCCTCCTTCTCCAATTAGTCCTTACAACAACAGCCCTGTCAGGTAGGTTTGACCAAGAGATAATGACTGATCCACAGTCATCCAGTCAGCTTCCATGGCTGAAGATAGATTTGAACCTGAATTTTCACAGTCCAGTCCACTGAATCTCTACAAGCTTTTCTTTTATAGGGAAGTTTTTTGGCTATGGATATGCATCAAAAATATTTGATCAGGATTGGGCAAATCGAAACCACTCCTCCCCTGGGGTATGCAAAGCTAGTATATTTGTTTTCATAGCTGATAATGTGAGATAGATAGATAGATAGATAGATAGATAGATAGATAGATAGATAGATAGATAGATAGATAGATAGATAGATAGACAGATAGATAGATATGGATGAGAAGCATGGCCTGTTTATAATAAAGTGGATATATGTATCAGTTGTATCATCCAAAAAGACAACTCCTGGTGACTTTATAGACACACCCCTGTAGTTATTTTGGCAGCAATACAGAAATGGTTTCCCACTGCCATCCTCTGGTTTGCACTTCTCAGTTTAGTGTACAGCCCAGAGATTTCCTGGTGGTCTCCTATCCATGTATTATGCAGGTCCAGCTTGCTTTGCCTTTTCAATTCAAGGTCAGCTAGTTGCTGCCATGTAATCTTTTTTCTTAATTTAAGAAAAAGCTAATGTGTTTGAACTGCTACATAAGGTTTAATACAAGAGCCCATGGTAAGAAGAGACTCACCCAATGTGGTGAGAGAGCAATTACCATCCCCTGTTGGAGCACTGTTTTGCCAGCTGCCCACCCCCATTGATCAGCCCAGGTCTAGGTTACTAAGGCTGTGTAAGAACTTTTCCAGAGAAGATAAAATGGAGCTTAACCAATCTGTTGGCTCTTCAACAGCTGTTCTTAAACACCCTTCTTTTTAAGTCTTCCAAAAGCAAAGCCTCATTTTTGCCCCTGTGCTACTTTCCTTATTTAGACAACAGAAAAAAGTCTGTTTATAATGTATCCTGCCCCTTCGTGAAATCTTGGAACAAATTATGATTGTAGCAATTAAATCTTCATCTCATTTTATCTGCGATCACCAAAGGGCCGCCTTGGAATAAAAATAGTACAAGCTGCAAATCTAAACACATTTACTAGAGAGAGAAAATCTTTTAGCATATCAGTAGGACTTTAGGTTTTACTCCCTAGTAAAAGCGTGCAAGACTGCAGTTGCTATGCTACTTCCGAAAGATGATGCCCAGTCTCTGGTTTTGGCAAATCTCCAAGGAGAGATAATTTGTTTCCTACAAATCCATTGAATTCCAATTCAGCTTGTAAGTAAATGCTTTAGAAGAATAGAGACAACTTACTTGGTTAGTTCTTTTGACCATCTCTACCCTTTTTATTTCCCCAGGAATAAAAGGATAATTAAAGCATATGAAGGAAGTAACCCTGAATGGTCTGAACATCCATTCACAGCAATTAAGTTGCAAGTAGCAAATGCTTTTCTAGCACCCTTAAATTGTTGCACTCCTCTTCAGCCTAAATGCCCCCATTTACTAAACCGAGCTGAGTGACCCCCTACGGGGGCCTCTAAAATGCTAAAAGCATTGCCTTTTCTATCAGCCAATTTTTCTCCTCTCAGAGCCCATCTTTTGCAAAACCGTTTCCAGTCGCCTCAAACCTTGGGCCGATTCCTGAGCCTGGCTCTCCTGACTTACATTAAAAACATGGCAGGACAGAATACAGAAGAGAAAGGAATGCCAGTGCAGGGGTTTTAAGTCCGATATTGCATTAAACACAAGTTTAATTGTGTACTGATTTTTTTTTTAATTTTCTGTGTGAAAACAGTCCTCTTGTGTTTATTGTCACTGGAGGGTGTATCTCATTTTCCAACTGTTAGGTGCTCAGGCAGTTTGCAACAAGACTTTTAAAAAAATCACAAAAACCAGCATATCCAAAAATGCATCTAAGCTTGTAAAGGGACAAACATGCACTTAGAGTAAAAATTCTGGAGTAAAAGCACCAGCTTATTCTGCATGTAAAAATGAGGTACAAGGAATTTCGGTTCTATTGGATGGCTAAAGTCTGAATGGAACAAAATGGGAGGAAATGAGCTCCAAAATTTGGGGCCACCACAGTGAAAGGCCATGCTTGTAAAGGATAACCAGGCATGACACTGAATTCTTAGGAGGGGAGGGATATACATATGGCAGAAGCCATTTCTTAAAACAGTCACACTCAAGCTGTTTAAGGCACTGAATGTCAAAACTTGAAGTGGGACTAGAAACTGGCTGACAATTTGTAGCATTCACACAGAATCACTATCAGGCTGTCGGTAGTCCCTCAAACTTGTACTGCAGGATTTAAATAAACTAAATCCACCCTTTCCCCATTTTATGCCCTCCAGGTGTGTTAAAACTATAAGAGTTGCCATTGCTAGCTGGACACCAGTTTGGGAAGGCTGAGTTAACACTTTTCAAGCCCCTTGAAGGATAATTCCTTACAATAGTAAACAAGTTAAGAGATTACCCAATAGGCAAAGTACTGCCCAGGTCCTCAACTCTCTAAAAAGGAAGCTGGTGGGGCATCAACTAAAATCCAAAGTAAGACCATTTTCATGACAGTTCTTGTTCAGAACTCTTGAAATTTGAGTTAATGCTGGGAGGAGGAGGAGGAGGAGGAGGAGAAGGAGGCAGCTAGAAATGGTTCTGTGATTCTGCAGATCTTTCTCAGCAAACAAATCTCCTTCATGGTGTTTGCTCTTCTTCCATTTCATTCCACATAGCCAGATCATAACCTGTCCTCTAAGGATATATATACTGTTGGTGATTCAGATTCTTGGAAAGTCCCAGCCAGATAGTTTACAATTTGGACAAATAGGATAGAACAAAACTGAAGAAGCAGCTGTCTCTGCCTCTTTGTTAACTGTCCAAATTTCTTAACCACCCCCAAATTTATGTCAAGCAATAAAGAGTGGTAATGAAATGATATCAATGGTTCAGTTAACATGGCTTGATAGCAGCCATTACCCCAGTTTGCTGCAAAGAGGTTTTTGCTTTTGTAGCAGTGCAGATGCTTGTGGCTCTTACCTACAGATGCTGCACTTACAACAGTCAACCAGCTGTTACAGATGTGGTGTCCACACCATAACTAACATACATCTTAAGTGAGTCGTTAGGAAGTTGCTTTAATGCTAATTGTAGTTATTCCATATGTTAAACTATGATTTGCTTAGTCATGGCTTATTAAAGAAATCGGTATTGGCTGGGTTCATGCAGCACATTAAGCTATTAAGCATGGTTTACCTACCAGCAATGGAGGGTTCACACTAAGTCAACACTAAGCTTACCATGTGTTGTATGAATCCTGCCAGGAAGTAGTGCAGTGACTAAGAGCCTGTATTGCAAACAAGAAACCTCTAGTTTGACTCCTACCTACTCCAAACTCACTAGGTAGAAGTTAGCCTCTTAGCTTCACTTTCCATCTGCAGCACAGGGTGGAGTAATAGCTCTGACTTACCTTACAGCAGTATTTCTCAACCTTGGCAGCTTCAAGCTGTGTGGACTTCAACTCCCAGAATTCTCCAGCCAGCATGTCCACACAATCCACACAGCTTGAAGTTGCCAAGTTTGAGAAACACTGCCTTACAGGGTTGTTGTAAGTGCTTTGCATGTTCTGAACATATGTAAATGCTATGCAAATATTAAGCGTTGGAGGAGCATCTAGCTGATCCTTTCACAGCCTGATTAATTCCAGATGTATTGTAGTTCAACATCCACAACTGGAGAATTATTGAACTTCACTGGAGATACTAGAAACTAAGGGTTTATTTCTAGGAATGTTTCAGACATTTTTCTGAACTGTTTCTTAAGTCTATCACTCAGGTGAGCCCAACTGTGGAGGAGAGGAATAATAGTTTAAGTTTCTATTTTTTGGCCCTAACATGAACTTTCTGGTCCTCCTTTGGCTCTGCCTCACTCAGCAATATAGAAAACTGCTTTAAACCAAGCCAAACCCTGGTTTATTTAGCCTGGGGAATTAGACTGGAATCTTTCCTAGCCCTACTTAGGAATATTGCAGGTTTAACCTGTGAACACTAACTTGAATTGGCATTAACAGCTCCTTTCCACTGCTATGAATTCAGATCCTCAATGTAAATGTCTCTCCTCGTCTTTGTTCCTTCTTTGTATAGTGGGAATAACAGGAACACTTCATGGAATTAGTAAAGCACATCAGTGACTATGGATATTAAGAAAAAAAGTGTGCGTGGGGGTTCAACTGCATGGTCACAGCCAACATCTCACCTTCACCCTCCACCCCAAGAATGGCCCTGTAAGGAATAGCAACTGTATGTTAAAATTGTTAGTCACTTTGGTGAGAGCAGCTTTTCATAATTTGGTGCCCTCCAGGTCGGTTGGATCTCAACTGCCTCCCCCAGCCCATACAGCAGCATCTTTTTCCAGTATCCAAGGGAAACGTTGATTAGTGTACCATAGTGTTGCATGCTGAGTCTTTTTAATTGCATACGGTTTTTATTCCTTAAAGAACTCAGTGTAACTTAGAAGTGTGCTTCGTTTCTTTCACATACATCTGTTTACCCAAATTCAAAGAAGCAGCCTCTGAACTATTTTTGGGCCTCTCTTTTTTACTTTTTTTGCCTCTGAGGAGTTCCTACAGCTGAAGGCAATAATACCAAAGAAAAAAGGTGTAATTTTCTTTATAAGATGGGCAGAGAGATACCAGGTTCTGTTTTCCCATTTTTGCTACAATTACATATGGTATATTTTTTGAGCAAGACAGGTGCACGTAATTCTTATTACACATATAATTCATTCACATACATCACATTTCGTAGAGACTCAAGACTAGTCCTTAACTAGGGTGTAATGGTGAAAGAGTTAGACTATAATGGGGGAAACCATGGTTCAGTTCCTTGCTAAGCCAGGAAGTTTATTGTGTATTCCTGAGCTGGGGATATCCTCTCTCTCCCATTAACCTACTACACAGGGCCATTGTGAAGATGACACTGGAGAAGTAGGGGACCATACTGAGCTCTTTGGAGAAAAGGATTACAAACCAAATCAATACCAATTTATTTGGATAGAGGGAAAAGTTTCCGAGGGAGGGGAGGAAAATGGAGCAAGCATCAACAAAAAGAATTACGTGCTTGGTTCAATTACACATCCCTTTAGCAAGTGATGAGGGTGATGTGGTTGTACCAAAATCTCTCTCCCTGGGGACTTGAAATGACAAGAGCTAATATGGGGGTGCTCAGAAAGTGGTTGCAAATATAAGGGGGCAACAAGGAAGAATGTGCAGGGACAATAGAAGGAGACCTGTGGATGGCCGATGTTGTATAAAGATTGTGAGTGGAGCTGAACTGGATTATTTATTTATTTATTTTATTTATTAATTCTTTATATGGCCTCCCATCTCACTGGAAGTGACTCTGAGTGGCGTACAATTATGAGGTTGAGGAGGTAATGAAGTAACAAGATAAGGATTCCCTCTTTCCTGGAAGTGAATATTTTACCATAAATGTGCTCATTTTTAAGGTTTGTTGAGATTGGCTGCATGTAGCCTCAGCCCTTAAGGCTCCCTATCAGATATGGGCTGCAAAATCCAGATGACCATTAGATGGGAGTCAAGACACAAAATTATGCATCATGTGTTAAGTGACCTGGTTAAGTGCATTGTGTGAACACTGCCACCATGGGCCAATATAGAGATCACCTTAAGAACATGGGAAACTCCCTTAGACTAGCTTAAACTATACAGCCTCTCTAGCCAATATTGTTTATTGCAGTTGCACTCCAAGGTCCTAAGCAGTCAGTTTTCCCATTGCCTTCTGCCTGGCCCTTTTTTTACTCTGCAAGCTGGAAGATCTCTACAGATACATGCGTTTAAATTCCCAGAATTCTCAACAATAGCCATGTTGCCTGGACAATTCTGGAAGATGAAGTCCATGCATCTTGGAGCATGCTCAGGTTAGAGAAATTTGGTGGAACATTCTGTATATTCCTAGTCTTCCAGTAATGGGTGGGGGAGAATCTGCCTTTTCCTCTTTGACTCTCAATTTCTGACTAAGTGCATAAATGTGTGATAGCATTCTCCTCTTTCCTTGGCAGGATAGTCAAATCAGAAAGCCTGTATGCATAGCAGGCTCAGTTAAGTGGTTAAGCATGTCATAATTTGCACCACTGACGCATATTTAAATTGATGCTTAAAGTAATTCTGAGTGCTTGCCTGCTCTTGGATGCAATGTTCTCAAATAGATCTCATCTTGTACAGCTGGAAATTGTGCAGAAAAAGGACATAACATGGAGAAAGTGGAAAGGAGAACATTTTTCTATCATCTCAACTCGTAAGCGTAGAACTTCAGCCAATGAAGGCGATGGCTGGGAGGTTAGGACAGACCAAAGAGAGTTCTCGTTCATACAGTGCATATCTGGCTTGTGGAATTTGCTGGCATGGAACATTGATAGTAAAAGGAATAAGATGGTGGATGGATTAAATTACAACAGCGATGGGTGCACTGTTGGAAGACCGGAAATACCAGGTTAGGGACAGATCATCCTGGAGAAAATTTGTGTGGATGATAAAAGCCAACATTGACTTGATGGCACATAATCAGTCAATCAAAAGCGGGATAGGACTGTTTTTGGAGGAAGAGTCCATCAGTGGCTATTTATGATAAGTGGAACATCCTGGAGCAGAAGCAACATGCTGTAAAGGAATTTAGAGATGACTTGGTATGAAAGAACTCTGAAGGAGAGACCTGGAGAAGAAATCCCACAGTCCAGAGGTTGAAGCAAGTGTGAGAAAGAAACTCAGAATAACCCCACCTTGATTTTTTTTAGTGTAAGAGGAGACAGAGAGAAACTTGGACAAGCTTTCGAGATTCTTTTCTTTTGCCTTGCTCTAATATAGGAGCTTTCCTGGCATCCCTGAAATGTCTGTCTCTTGATCTGGCCTACCTCAAAGGGCTGATACAATTACAAGGGAGGTCAGGAAGCAGTATGAAAGGGGTTTTTTCCTCCATAATGGAGGGCCCTCAGAGGGCTCTTCGCATGAAAGAATTCAGCATGTAGTTTATCCTGCTAAATGACTCAATTTGAGCTGAATTGGTTTTGTCTTAACAGAGGGGGAAAAAATCCTGCCATTTGAACATGAGATGCTTGGAAGTAAATCCTCCTTTCAATACTAAGTCTGTTTAGAGTGCATTTGAAAAAAAAATCCTGAGATCTAGAATTATGTATTTCCTGTATACACCAAAGTCTATATATATATATATATATATATATATATATATATATATGATAGATATATATGATAGATATATATATTATATATATATATATATATATATATATATATATATATATATATATATAGTCTTTGGTGTGTGTGTGTGTGTGTGTATATATATATATATATATATATATATATATAGTCTTTGGTGTGTGTGTGTGTATATATATATATATATATATATAGAGAGAGAGAGAGAGAGAGAGAGAGAGAGAGAGAGAGAGAGAGAGAGAGAGCTGTTATTCTGTTTGTATGCCAAAGAAGTGGAAGATAGAACTGGAACTGATAGAATCAAGTTTAGGAAAGATATTAGTTGGTTTGGTAAATAGGTGGGTGCGGTCCAACAATGTTGTTCACATGATACCAGTCAAATCCTCGCCATGTTTAATTTCTCTCTCCTTTCTGTGCAATTGCAATTTGCTTTCCTGCCTGCCAGAGGATCAGGTTACGAACTTAACATGCTAAATGTCAATATATCTATTTGCACATTGGTGATGGTGATTTCAAAGAAGCTACACTGAGATACCCCCCAAAATCACAGATCGCATTACCCAGTTCCTGTCAAAAACTCATAGCAATCCAGATTTTTTTGGGGGGGGGGAGATTTATTGGTTTCAAACTATAATAAATGTGGGATGCATTTCACTGTAAGAACACTGGAACTTTTATGGCATTTTAATGCAGTTCTGGAATGTGAGCATTCAGTCTGCACTAAAATTTGGGCAAATACAGCACCTTTACATTCTTTCACAACAGAGCCCTGAAAATCACTCTGAATCTGTATTTGCCACACATTTCTCTGGAAACCAACAGAAATGCAAACAACCCAATGCTCACCGTGTGGAAAACTGATAATTGCTTACATTACACATTGCAGGGAAAGTTGCAAACCAAGATCAGAGGTTGAAGTATAAAAATGCTGTTCCGGAAAAGTGGAGATGAGAAAGGGACATAAATGAAGTTTTGTCTTGCCTAGTAGAAACCATTAATGGTCTGACCCTCCAGTTTACTCTTCAATATCTTCAAGCAGCAATCTCTTTTGTTTGCAGTTTTTTAAAAAAGTTGTGTTCCTAGTTAAATCAGTTCTTGGAATACACCTTTAGTATCCATAATAAAGTTCCAAAGTTTAGACGAGAGGAAGGTGACAATTGATTCAGATGCAGGATGAAAACATTTACTGTAGGAAAATAATAATATTGAAAAACTAAAAAAATCTACATTGAAGAGAGATTAATAGTAGGAAATCTACAATGGCAACTTCCTGGGGGCATTGTAATCCCTTTTCTAGAGAATGAAACCAGAGGGAGGGGAACCCAGAAAGCAAGCAAGCATCCTGCATTTTGTTTGATCAGTTCAAAATAAATTTTCAATATCAAATGTGTTCTAAAATAAATAGTTTAGTGGGAGCTGAGAAGAAAAGAGCAACAGAAAAGTAAACGGTGGCTGAGGAAAGATAAATACTTACACTTATAAAAAAAAAAACACCATCTTATTAGCAAATGCCTACCACCACCTAATACATTTCAACACACAGAGAGATGTTTTTTCCCCTCTCTGAATTGATGAAATTTCTCTGTATGGCTCCCCGATCCTGGCCCCTACTTTTCGTTCAAAAGGAATCACGGGTTTGTCAAAGACAATTTCTTTTTGAACCATCTCAGGCAGAACATATTCAGCTAGGAGGCTTTCTTTCAACTCTATTCTAAGACCAAAACATCTTGAAGAGGCTTAACCCCATTGAAGCAAGGATTTGGACACAGGAGGAAGGTCATTTAAACCCCCCCAACACCCCCCCCAACAAACACCCCCTTTCCAGTCCACCCCATTCAAATCTTCCAGTTGCAAAGCGCTGGGTTGGCGAAACAGAATCCTGCAGTGCTGGAAACTCATTTCCCAAGCTGTAAAAAGACACCCCAAGACAAAGAGAACACAGCAGCACGCTGGCAATTTGGCTGAGCAGCCGCCTACCTGCCGGTGCACTCCGAATCCCAAGATTTCTTCCGATGTCCGAACCTTGCACTGTGTCTCTGTCAGCGTGGCCCCTATATATGTACAGGGAAGGCACACACAGAGAGACACACACACCTCCCCAGCCCATTAACATGTGTATTGGTGAGTCCAACCCTCTTAAGAAGCCACCTGACTTACACACTGCCTAACAGCTGGATACCCCTTGGCACCCTCCAATGAAACCCTCTCAGAAAGGATTTGTCACACTTCAAGCAACTGGAACAATGGCACACATGTGCATACAAACATACACGCACAAACACACACTCCCCTCTCATGCCACCACCACAGCCATATGGGCAACCCTAAAGCAAGGCTTTTGCTGCACGCTTTGTTCTAGAGACAACATGCTCAGACCTCTGGCTGCAAGGATAAGAGTGGAGTGGCTCACTCAAGCGTCCCTGATGAGGTATCTGGATCGAATTTGATGCTTCCAGACCCCTTTGAAGCCGCCATAGACCAGAACACATGATTTCTTAATCTAGGCTGGGGCAGGCAACATTTCAGAGCCTGAGGATTACCCTTGCTTGAGTCTTTGTGGCCAAAGGTTACATTCAGCAGTCAATAATGTGCCTGTGAGTGTGGCTGTGGCTGTGGCATGAAAATGGGCACAATTAGAAAGAAATATTAAAGAAATAATTTCCCCACTTCCTCCCCAAAGTCTTAAAATAGTGAGAGAACAACAACCAAAGATAATTATTAAAGGGGTGGTTCACAGCTAAATTCTGCAGCAAACAAACTTCTGAATTTCTGTGGCATGGTCAGGAGGCACTCCAAGGGCTGCAAGATGGCAGGCTGGGTGGCCCCTGTAAGTGTCCTCTCCTAATCTATTCCTGTATTGTCACACTTTCTAGGTCTGAGGCAATGGCCCTTCCTACTGTATAATCAGCTACATAATTTTTTAACTGGCAACCCCAGGAAGTGAAAGTGTCCTTCAACCATGGAGAACAACAGAGTGGAGAATCTATGAGTACAAGCAGAAAGTCCATCTAACTCACATTCTAATAAATGGCTTCAGGCATATTTGATACCTCAGCTCTAACCACATACTACAAAAAGAATATTTTCCTGTTTCTTTTCTTTTTTTACTATTGATGATTTAGTCCAGTAACCAACCTTCCTTCCTTCCTTCCTTCCTTCCTCCCTCCCTCCCTCCCTCCCTCCCTTCCTTCCTTCCTTCCTTCCTTCCTCCCCTCTCCCCTCTCCCCTCTCCCCTCTCTCCTCTTTTTTTTTGGTGTACCTTCAAGTCTATCCTGACTCCTGGCAACTGCCTGGACTAGTCCCTGAACTTTTCTTGGCAAGATTTTCAGAAGCAATTTGCCATTGCCTCCTTCCTAGGGCTGAGAGAAAGTGACTGGCCCAAGATCACCCAGCTGCCTTCATCCCTAAGGTAGGACTAGAATTCACAGTCTCCCAGTTTCTAGCTTGATGCCTTAACCACTACTCCAAACTGACTCTCTCTTTTGTTGCTAACATATATTAAATCATCATACTTGTAACGTACTTTCCATATTGATGTTATCCTCCATTTCATTCTCTTTTCTCCCTTGCACTGCATTATACAATATAGGCCTCAAGAGGAAGTGAGCAGGCAGAAAGGTATCAAAATACATTACAGTCAGCAACTTTCCTCTGGTCAAGGGATCCATTTTATTTATTTTTGCCCCGGAAGGCCTCAGCGGATGTAGCAATAGCTGAGTGAAGCCATGGGAGGGAATGGAACTGAAATGCTCAGCATGATGGGTTGTTGGTTTTTAGAATGAGGGGATTTATGGGTTTTTTAAAAATTAAAAATATGTGCATCAAGCCAGACAATATATATAGTGTATCTATCTTACGGATCAAATCTTTTTGAAAGAGTTTTTAAAAATCCAACAAAACTTTGCCATTTTACTGTTCAATTCTGGCAGCTCAATCTGAAGTAGCTCTAGGGGTTACAAAAATAGTCAGGGACCTTTTAGGTTTCCCACCTGTGGAGTTCATTGGTGGCAAACTAGAGATGCACCAGGAAATAAATGGCAGCAGCCCTATTTTTTTCCCTTCCAAGGATTTCTCAAGTCATTGCTCTGAGTTCCCCAGGCAGAGAAGCATGAAAGCAGTCCCAAACAAAGGGTCAGGACCATGGACGTATAGCTGAGGGCCAGGTTTGCTTCCTTCAGGTTCTTTGATCTGGTGCCTCCAAGGGTTTGGGACTATCATTCCCATTGATCATGTCCGCTGTCCAAAATATTTGGAAGGAATCAGTTGGGGAAAGCTAGCTGTTCTACTCTGCATGAAACATATTGATCGTCCTCTGGAAATACTGAACATTTGAAGTGGAGATGCAGACCTGTATGGAAGAGTCCAGTGACTTATAACTAAACCACTATCTAGATTTCTTCCCAATTTCAAGGCAATATTGGGGTGACAAAGTTGGTGCAAAAGATGACCTACAATAAACAGTATAACAATACTCTTCATGGCATGTTGGTGGAATTAGTTTGCAATTAGAGCAGTACCAAACAATAGTCAAGCTTTTCAGGAGGTTAATGCTGGCTTCTCTAGTGGGATTTTTGAAATTCAACATTTGCAGCCATGAACATAGATTCCAAACTATCATTCTCCCCAAACAGAAAGACAAATTGAGCCGAGAGAGTATTGCTAGAGCTTCTGCCAAAGTAAGCCCTGACCCACGACCCTTTTAGGTCTCTTCGTTTCTTAGAATGTCTACAGGTATGTGAATTGAGGTGGACGTTGTTTACTTGGACTTTCAAAAAGCTTACAACTAATCTTTCTACAAAGATTGCAGCGCAAGCTGAGGTTATGCACTACAGAAGGTCCTTTAACAGTTGAAGAAGAGACAGGAGAGAATAAGAGCCAGTATGAGATAATCATTAAGGTATTGCATTGGAAAAGCTAAATTCAAGTCCACAATCAGTGATTGATTGACTTCAGGCCAGTCATAATATCTGTATACAGATGTATACACCAATGACATTTAGATTATCATACACAAGTCTGATTGACAGCCTTCAAAAAGAATACTGCAGAACTGGAAAATATGTAGAAAATGAAACTTTGCGAAAGAGGTAAGGGAGGACCTGCTAGAGATGTAGAAAATATGGATATAACCAGGCATGTATATGTAAATCTGTTTAATTGTAACTGCTTCCAGCTAAGTGTTAGATTTTAGATGGGTAGACTCAAAACTTGCTGGGTTTTGGTATTCATTTTAATAATCTCTGGGCAGACTTTGTGAACCTGGTAAACAATCCCTGAGTGCCCTATGGGCAGAAAAGTAAGATATAAATTGTATAGATCTATCAACAAAAAGAATCCAGTTAAAATTGCAGTCACATGCCTACTTCCACATTTGATTTCAGTTAGGCTGGATTAAGCATGCTGGGGATTGTGGTTTAAGGCTGAAATTTTTTTCCACACTTCATTGTAATGCTGAGATTTTGAAGGGTCAGTTTTCATATTTTTCATTTTTCAAAGCACATTTTTCATGAAAAGCGATCCCAGTGTAGGTTACAATAAAACTCCAAGCCCATTTCTCTCATTATCACCCTTCTTCCTCTTTCCAATATTTATTGTTATCCAGCCCAATTAAGTAGTAAATAAACAGGTTTTATTGATGTAACCATAGATCCTAACAATGTAACAGCATAAAATACAATACAATAAAATAACAATAACAATAAAATAACACAAAATAACAATGAAATAAAATAAAGGAATAAAAAAGTGTTAGATACAAAGAAGTCAAAATGAGATAAAGCCAGGACTTTGATTAAGAACTGTAAAACAGCTTTCTAAATTTAAATGACTACAAAGCAAAAGCAGCTGAACAGCCCCCATTTGCACTGGGCAGTTGCTAAAACAGTGGTTAAATGTGTTTTCCATAAAGGGACTTACAAAAGGTGATACCTGAATATTTAAAAGAGGGGACATTGCTCTATTTGTTGGGCATTAATTGTCCATCTATGTTTGATGTTACTTCTACCAAAGACTGCTTCTGTATTCTTTTGCCATGATTTATCCCCAGTTTTCCCTTTCACAATAATCAGCTGATTTGACCAATAATCTTCTAAGACCAATCTTGGGATAGGAATGAGAGCCATGTCATAGGCCTACATTAAAATTGAAATTTTCCATCCGATCAATGAAGGAGAGAAGAAGCTTTGTGACTTCATGGCTGTTACAGTATCATTAATATAAAAATTAAATTAAAAAGGTGCAGGAAAACAGCCCTGTTTGACTTGTCTCTCCAAAGATATAGGATTAAGTATTATAGAGAAGCTATATACTTACACCATTTTGGATGGTCCTAATAAACTCTTGTCCTGCTAAGAATATAGGGAATTTTCTTGTTTTGAATGTTCTATTTTATTGTGTACACAGACTAATCTTCTGAAAGGAATATATCTCAGCCCATCAGGTGGTTTGCAACCCTGACAGAATGTCAAAAGAAAAGTTGTACCTTCTGGAACCACATGCAATAGCAACTTCTTCCCAAATGATTAGAGACAGCTAGAGACTCTAAACCAGCCATCTCTAAATTTTCCAGCTAGTACCGTAGTTATATTTGGAATTTTGAGAGCATATTGTAGGTATTTTCACAAAATGGTGGCCATTGTGGGGCCTTGTCCACCTCCTATTCACCTTTCTACTACTACTACTACTACTACTACTCTTTCTCTCTTTTCTAGGCACTAGTCACCTGTTACTTTTACTTGCTAAGAATGCCAGTGGGGATTAAGTAAGACCCAGGAATGATGCTGGGAGTTGACGCATTCTTCTCTGGCATTCTTCCTCCTCTTTTCCTTCCTGAAATAATCTTAAAAATTAAGACAGATGGGACAGAGACCCTGGCAGGTGTCCTGGAGTGTGTCTGAGGGCACATCAGTGTGACTAGCCTGAGGATGGGATCCTACCTCTAAATTCATGCAGTTCTGTTCATTCATTTCAGGAGAGAAAAATCTCTTTTCCTGTCCTGGATGCTTCCAGTAAGAGCCTGGTTTTGATTTATCTCTTTTAGCCAGCTGTTCTCCAGCTTCAACTCTCTGAACTTCCTCTCATGTTCACATTTCACTGGATCAAATTGCTGACTTCTGCCCTTTCCTTCATGGATTAGTCTTTTTTAGGGGTATTTTAAGAGTGCCATTTTCATTTCACAGTTTCTTTATCACTGTCATTTATCCACATGGCTCCCAATTTAGATAATCTCATACAGTATCTCTTTTAAGTGAAATCATCATGTAATATGCTTTAAAACATTCATAATTCTTCAGCACTTTTTAAAATTAACTTTTTAATTCATTTTTTTCTTTCTGAGTTTCTAAAGGGGTTTCAGTGTCTAAACCCAGGTTAACACACAATTACTATATTCCTATAACATGATATGCCCACACAAAGCCAGTACTACACATTGTACTGCTCCTTAACTTAATAGCTTGGTTCACACAACATGCAAAGACCATGGGTGGGTTCTCCATAAAACATTTGCTGTGTTCATGCACCTATTATCATTGTGGATCCACAACACTGGGCAGGTGATCCCGGATCACTGGTGGATTTGCACTGTAGTATCCTCAAGGCTATGAAGAGGTTAGAGAACAACAGACATATCAATTATATGTCTGTTCCAATAATTTTCCTAGGTTTTCCAGCTACGTTGTGTGATTCAGTTGGCATGGTCAAAGGATTCCTTGCACAGTTACAGGTCTCCCATATGATACATGGCTTCAGGAAACACAGTGGAACTGTGTTTAAAAATCAGACATGGAAAACCTGCTTTATGTCTCTTTTTAATGCAGTATCGAGCTCCTAACTGGAATAAAGTGTGTAGAAGGAAAAGCACTGCTGCTGGAGTAGTGCTGAGGTCTGCTGTAAGCTGCAAAATAGAAGGTTCTTCTTAGAATATTCAGTTGATCAACTAACGTGGGCTTTCTGCAACTTGGTGCCCTCTGGGTGGGTTGCAATCAGAATTGTCCACAGTGTAAGTTAAAAAAAAAAAAAGCCAAGATCCCAGCTTTGATCATACAATTGCAGACACCATCTTGACTTTTTTGACCCAACCTGTGGGTACCCTTGATTGGGTTTAAAACCTCTAAAATGCTCAGCTATCTGGGCCACATTTATTGTGAGTTCTAGAAATTGTACTCCCCAGATTGAAGGAGCCGAAACTGAGAAATGCTTATCTAAAATTTTTGAGTTAGTTTCTTTAACAGCTAGCAGACTGAAATCTTTATTTTCTTATCTTGCAGGGAGTCTTTTAGAAATGAGGAAGAAATGTGTGAGTCCATTCTTCTTTGTCACCAGCCACAATGAGGTGTCCACACAAGTCTGCTACAAATTAACTGTCTATTTAAAACCTTGCAGTGCTTTTAAAAAAATAACAACTATAAATCAATGTCAAAACTTTCATTTGTTTCAAAGGGCCCATGACTTCCATTGATAGCAGATGTGACTTCTTTGCCTCAACCAGTGAAATTACACAATAAAACTGCTGGTAGCAGAGAGATTTTTATCTCTATAATTTCTTGGAACAATACTCAGAGAAGGTGTAGGTGTATAAGTTTTGCAAGCCTTTGGGATGTTATTTTGTTTTTGTCTTGAGTGATTTTTGGCCATTAAGTCTTTTCCAGGAAGATGGAGTTTATCAACTTCCATTGTGGGAGGGAGAAAGAATAGAATTGTGTGGTGTTATGCACTGAACTGGAAGCTCAGTAGAAAAGCCATAACTACGACTTTCCTTCCTTACTTTGCGCCAGCCAAGAAGGGACCATCAGCCACCAACCTGCCAATGTTCTCCTCAGCCTTTACTTTGTGGTTCACACACTTTTGACACAGAAGGAAGATGGAAATTATTCTGAAGGAAGCACTATTAGTGAATCATGGAGAGGAGAACTGTGAGGAGTGTGGGTGGAAGTGTTATGTGACAACATACGCACCATGATGTCACAACTGAAATCCTGCAAGTTATGTTCTTCCATCAGATGTTGGAACACAAGGATGCAACAACATCCTTGTTGTTGCATCATGTTCTCCTTGTGTGCAAGTTGTTGTGTTTTCATTATGGTGACTAGCTGTGGATGCCTGTGCCTGGTGCTCACTTAACCTGGGGAGAGAAATATATATAACCTCATTACTGCATATTTTTAAAGGAGACTCTGAAGACGTTCTTCTTCCAGCTGCATTTAAATTATATTGTACTTGAGGCATTTTTAGCTGCTGTCTCTTTAATGCAATGCTTTCTAAAGTTGAAACAGGAATAATTGCATTTTAAATGTTGTGTGCAGTTTGAAAGGCTGATTAGAAATTTAATCTGTCTCCTCTTCTCTCTACTCCTGGCCCTCAGGTTTTATCCATGTCCACTTATTGCCTGAGATCCAGCCTTAGCCCTGGATGGCCGCTCATAAGCTATATGAAGCCTAAATGATCTAACCCACTGCTGCTTCTGATTGGCAGAGATTCACCAAGATCTGAGGCAAGCCTTTCCAGTGCTCTTGCGTGTGGCACTTAGGTGACATTAGTGGGGCTTGAACTCAACATCTTCTGTAGGCAAAGCAGGTGCTCTATCACTGAACTGTAGCTCCTGCCAAAGCTACAGAGCTCCTGCCAGAGTCTGTAGTTCTTAACCATCATCACAAATTTGGAGAATGAAGGTCAATCAGTCTCATTTGCTCAGCAGTAGCAAATCTCCAGTGCCTCTGATCTTTTTTTGCTTTGCGACCGGGTGCCTTTTAACTGGAGCAAGTAGGCAGGAATCTAATCTAGGGTTGTGTGCATAGATTCATTTCTCACCCCTCCCTGGATGTGAATGGTTTTTGTGTGTCTGTTGATATTTTCAAAAGTATAATGAAAATAAAGGCATCAGTAACGGCACAGAGGAAACAGTGATTTCAACAGCTTCACCTCGCTCCACTCCACTCCCTGATTCTCATTCATTTCCCATTACTCCTCATCCCCATTTCTCAATAGCTGGATGACTCATATACATCCTGATAAATATCAGGGTCTGCAGTTAATGGGAGCCAATGATTAGAATAACCCTCTAAAGAAAATAAATCAACCTTCTTATTAGAGGGCAAATATTCTTCCCGCCTCTCTGTGTCCTTTTCCGTTAGTATTTTAGCAGCAGATTAGGTGATGATCAAAGCCCTATTTACTCTTCCGAAGTTCAGCTAATGCTATAGCAAGTGAGCAGGGAAGAACAGCATTTTATAGTCATATGGGTTATCTCGTAGTCATGGGGGTCACAGACAGCTAAGGAGGTCTTTAAAATCCAAAAAAGACATGCTTCAGCAGAGCACAGATGGTCTGAACATTCTTAAGTTTGGAGGTCAAGGTGACTTTAATGCTTTTGCAGACTTTGTGGACATCAGCTTCTTTTGAGTGGGCCGGTTCTCTCATGGAAGCAAATTAGATAGTAACCTACAGCAGCAAATGTCAACAATTATTTTTCATATTAGAAGCAGTGTCAAGAGCACATTTCTTCTGGCATAATTCATAAGAAATGTATCCCAACTCAATTCCACCTGGCACTGGTGGTCCTGAAATTGAATTTAACACATTAGAGTTTCACCACCAGTTTGTGGGCAGAGGAAATGGATGCATTTCTCTGTATTTCTCCAGGGGGAAGCAGAAATTTTCCAACAATTTTTCAAGAAGAAGACTTGCTTTTGCAGAAACAGTAGTGTTATTGAAACAGCCCTATGGTATGGGAGGAATTCCTTCATGATTAAATACCCCCTGAGATTTCACTGAAACATGGGAAGTTGAAGAAGCTGCAGATCACTGAACACTTAGACAAACCCTTTGACTAACTTATAACTATGTACAAGAACATTGTGAGAATTTCATCAGTATTCTTTTCTTTGAAAGCAACTTCTGAAACAAGTTCTTTTTCTTCTAATTGAATAAGAACTGGTGGAAAAATGCATGAGAATTTCTTTGTGAAATTATGCAAAATTTTAGGAATTCTAGAATGTTGTTCCTGCAGCAATTCTTAAAGTTCCAGACTGAACCCCAGGCTATTCAGTCCCAAGCATCTTCCAGACTGAGTGACCACCTGCCTTGAAACAAACCCGCTCAAGCTAGTGTAATGTCGGCTGTTATTCCTGCACTCTTGCAAATGACACAGCAGACTCTATGACATCCTAAAAGCTAGGAACTGTCAAATCTTATCTGTGTTAAAATCAGTCTACTGATGATATTGTTGTGAAACAGGCAGTCACAAAAATGGAATGAATGAATACATTTTAGTAAACTCAGGGGCTACGTTTGCACAGCAAGCTGTGCCAAAAGTTTGAATGCCAATATCTTACTACCTGTGTCATGCCAGACTTTAACCAATGTCAAGGCAGCTTATTGTCCTGTATCAGGCCAGTGGGATTGCTATTTTGGATTTACAGAAGTTAGAATTTGTAGCCTATAAAAAATTTCTGTTTGCAAAGTTTGATTTGCACAAGCCATGCTGGCAGCCTTGAGTGGGGGTCCAAGCCACCCAGTCAAATTGGTTTTCCTGGTTTTTTGGGCTGCTGGCTCAGGTGTGGGAGCAAATCCTTTTGTAATATAAGAAACGAGTCCTTTTTGCATCACGGAGTTGAAACACGTGAATAAAAAGCTGCTTGTCTTCTCCCTCTCTGAAAATATGTCCTTATCTACTTAGGGCCATAAAATAGTGTATCTTGGAAACTTTGGAGATGTTGGGGACTGAGGTCCAACCTATCTGATAGCACTCTTTTGTGGGAAGTTGTTACAGTTATTCCGCTTCTAAACAAGCTATCACTTTTAAAATATTGCCACTTTTATTCTGGGGTGACCTTGCCTCAGAATCTGAACCATAATGGGAATGGGGGTGGAGGAAGAATCCATCCAATTTGTTCCCAGAAGTGGAGGTGGCTACAAATAGAAGGTTTAGGGAGGGTCTGATTCAGAGCTGGAATGGCCCCACTCTGTCAGGCCCAGGGCTGTTTTTTTTTTTTTAATGGTAACATCAGGAAAGCTTTCTTCTTTTTCAATCCATGTTTTTCGAACTTGGCAAGTGTTTTAAATGCTTCGTGTAATGTAATGTGAGCTTTGTCCCTTTAAGTATGCATATGACAAAGTGTGTTATGGCCCAAGATAATTTCTGTCACAATACATCTCTGAGGCTTTAAGACTTCTTTCACTCTACGTTTGCATCATTTCAGGTTTGCAACCAGAACAGAGAGTACAATCAATGCTTTATGTCAGGGTTCCTCAACCTCAGCAACTTTAAGATGGGTGGACTTCAACTCCCAGAATTCCACAGCCAGCCATGCTGGCTGGGGAATTCTGAGAGTTGAAGTCCACCCATCTTAAAGTTGCTGAGGTTGGGGAACCCTGCTTTATGTGGATGGGGGTTGGGAGAGTTTGCACTGAGTTCCCTAGAGATCATTTTAAGAATCTCTGTCCATGGTAGCTGGCCAGGCTGTTGTCTTTCCACTATGCCTTCATCTTGAAGGTCCTCTTCCCTTTCATCTCTCCTCCAGACTCTCCATCCCAGTCCTATAAAGCCACTGCTCCCTTGCTCTTTCCATTTTCTCATTGTGAACACCTTGTTGCAGCTTGCTCTGGGTTGCTTGTCTCTTCCTTCTTTTACTTTGTGGGAGTCCCTAACAGCTTAACATGGCAGGACAGTGCTCTCATTGCTATCTCTAGAAGCATTTGCTTTTTCTCTCCCATTTCCTCCAAAAAGGAGGTTACCAGCCAGTTTGGCAAATAGTATATCAACAGCTTCCTTCAATGAGTTTAGAAGATCTCCTACTAATGCAGTTGCTTCTGGGCATGGACTTGCCCTGGAAAAGCCCAAGCAGAAGAAAAGAGTGTGTACCAATAGAAGAGAATATCTGTAGCTCAGGGTTGAACTGTGGAGTCCTTGGGATTCTCTAAGCTTGGTTGTTTGCTTGCAAATGTTTCGTCACCCTGCTAGATTGTGAGATTTGCCCCGTTCGACAGAGAAACTCTCGTGACACGTGTGGTTCACAAAGAAGGTTTACTCATGCGTAACGTAGTAGTCACAAGCAAAGCCAGGACTGGCTTGGTACAATTGCATCACTTGTTATATTCCCCCCTTCCCGCGCTTTTTCCCGCCTCGTGATCGCGTTGCGGCTGTGGGCTATTAGGCCCCCCAATGTCCCCCCTGATCGTTCATGATGGCAGGGTCGGTCAGAGTCCATTGTCCTTGATTGCCAGTCCCCCTCCGGCTGGGTTGGCCCCTCCCTGCTACGTGCAGACCCGCGGGTTCTGTGCTGCGTTGCGATCTTGTTTCGCTGCCCTGCGGCCCCGTTCCTTGCTTGCTCGCGCCGTTATCAGTTCATAATTAAAAGCTTCCGCTGCGGTTTTCCTGTTTAGCTGGCCGCAGGTGGCTCGTTAATTAGCGGCGCTTTCGGTTCCTCTTTTCCCCGCTAGCTACCGCCGGTGGATTCCGCGTGGTCTGGTTGCGAGCTTCCCTGCAGCCCCGTGCTTCCCTGAAACCTCGTGCTGACCGAACCTGACATGCCGCCCCCCTGACGACAACTCCCCCCCCTCGGTCCTATTTCGGCTTCCCGGGGTATTTACTGTAAAAGTCCCGCACTAGGTCCGGCGCCCTTATGTGGGTTTTACTCACCCATTCGCTGTGGGACTGTGGGAAATGTTTCCATTGCACTAGGAGCTGGGTCTGCCCCTTGTGCCTCCGGGCGTCCAGTATCCGGTTGATTTCGAAATGCTGCTCCCCCCCGACCATGATGGGTGGTGGTACTCCCTCCGCCTTGTGCCAGGCGTTCCCCGGCTGGTGCAACTTTAGCAGGCTGCAATGGAACACCGGGTGGATCTTCCCGAGGCTTTTCGGGAGCGTCAGCCTGACGGTCACCGGATTGATGACCTCCGAAATGGGGAACGGCCCCACAAACCTTGGGCTGAGTTTTTTCGATGCCTGGTGCGTCTTTAGGTTTTTGGTTGACAGATACACCTGGTCCCCCACTTTCCACTTTTCCTCGGGGAGCCTCTTGCGGTCCGCGTGCTTCTTGTAGTCGGCTTTGGCTCTTTGCAATGCCGCGTGCGCCGCTCGCCGGGTCTCGTCGATTTGGGCGAACCAGGCGTCCAGGGAGTTGATCTGGGATTCCGGCTGAGGCAGCTCCGGCATGGGGACGAAATCTCTCCCGGTGGCTACTTTGAACGGAGAGAACCCGGTGCTCTTGTGGACGGCGTTGTTGTATGCCACCTCCGCGAATGGTAGTAGCTCCGCCCAATCGTCCTGTTGGTGCCCCACGTAGCAGCGCAGGTACTGTTCGAGCCCACCGTTCAGGCGTTCCGTGGCTCCGTCCGTCTGCGGGTGCGCCGCGGAGGATAGGGCTTGTTTCGTCCCCACCCGCTTCAGGAACTCCCGCCAGAACTGCGCGATGAAGTTGCCGCCCTGATCGCTGACGATACGTCGAGGTGCGCCGTGGAGTCGGTAGACATGTTGCACGAACAGTTTCGCCAGCCCCTCGGCCGTGGGGACTCGCCGGCACGCTACAAAGTGCGCTTGTTTGGAGAATAAGTCCGTGACCACCCAAATGGCGGTCTTCCCCTTACTCTCCGGGAGCTCCACTATGAAGTCCATGGCGACCTCTTGCCAAGGGCCGTCGGGTTCCGCTACCGGCTGGAGTAGGCCTCTAGGTTTGCCTTTGGCTCCTTTCGCTGTTGCGCACACCGGGCAACCCCCCGAGTACTCCTCCACGTCCTTCCGGAGCGTGGGCCACCAAAACTGCCGCCGGATTAAGTGGAGTGTCTTTACGAAGCCGTAATGCCCCGCGCTCCGGCTGTCGTGGGCTCTCTCCATGACCTCCCGTCGGCAACCCTCGGGCACGTACAGCTTTCCTTCGTGCCACCACAACCCCTCTTGGCCGGTTAGCGCCTCTCGGTTCTGCTTGAGCCAACCGTCCCACTCCGCTGCCTCCGCGAACCCTTGCCTTACTTCAGACGCCGCGTCCCGTCGCTCCCCCTTGGTCTGGCTTCGGGTCACTGCCTTTGCAGCCAGCCTGCTGGCGGGGATGACGGAGTCCACGATCTCCTCCCGTAGGCTGGCGTGTTGGGGCATGCGAGACAGTCCATCCGCTAAGAAGTTGCGCTTCCCGGGGATGTGTTTCAGTGTGAACCTGAACCTCCCGAAGTATTGGGACCACCGTGCCTGTTTGGGGGATAGCTTACGCGGGGTCTTCAGGGCCTCGAGGTTCTTATGGTCCGTCCACACCTCGAACGGTTCAGTTGCCCCTCCAGTAGATGCCTCCACGTGGCCAGCGCCCACTTGACCGCGTACGCCTCTTTCTCCCACACCATCCACCTCCTCTCCGTCTCGGTGAATTTGCGGGAGGCGTAGGCGCACGGGTGGATGGCCCCTCCGGGCTGGGTTGGAGCAGGACTGCTCCCGTTGCCACGTCTGATGCATCCACTTGGATTATAAACCGCCGGTCTGGGTCGGGATGGCGCAGGATCGGCTCTGCGGTGAACCGCTGTTTTAGTTCCTCAAACGCCCCCTGGCATTCTGCAGTCCACGCGAGTGCCATGCTGGGCTTGGGGGGTTTCCCAGTGCCCTTGGTTTTTAGCAGGTCGGTTAGGGGAAGGGCGATTTGGGCGAAGTTCGGGATGAACTGACGATAGAAGTTCGCAAACCCTAGGAAGCTTTGGAGTTGCCTCCGGGTTCGCGGCGCTTCCCAGCCCAGGACATCCCTTACTTTCGCCGGGTCCATCTCAATTCCCCGGCTGGATATTCGGTAGCCGAGGTAGTCTAGTTGCTCTCGATGGAACTCGCATTTCGAGAGCTTTGTGTACAGCTGTGCCTTCAGCAGTCTCTGGAGCACCGTGCGCACCAGGCTCACGTGCTCCGCCAGGGTCTCGGTGTAGATGAGGATGTCGTCCAGGTAGACCAGGACGCCCCGGTAGAGTAGGTCGTGCAGCACCTCATTAATTAGCTGCATAAATACCCCCGGGGCCCCTTTTAATCCGAACGGCATCACGGAAAACTGGTAGCTTCCGAGCGGGGTGTTGAACGCCGTCTTCCACTCATCTTTTGCGCGGATCCTAACTCTGAAGTAGGCTTCGCGCAAGTCCAGTTTTGTGAACACCCTCCCCTTCGACAGATGCGACATCAAGTCCTTCATCAGGGGGAGGGGTATTTGTACTCCGTGCTGATTGCGTTCAGCCCCCGGTAGTCTACGCACATACGGAGCGAGCCGTCCTTCTTCTCCCGGAATAACACCGGGGCCGCTAATGGTGACTTCGCGGGTTGGATGAATCCCCGTGCTAGGTTCTTGTCTATGAACTCGCGCAGGGCTCCCATCTCCCTCCTCGACAGGGAGTACATTTTTGGCTTAGGCAGGGTCGCTCCTGGCTCTAGCTCGATGGCGCAATCACTGGGCCGGTGTGGTGGGAGCTGGTCAGACTCCTTCTCCCCGAACGCTGCCGCCAGGTCTCGATACTGCCTCGGGATTCCGCCGCCCGTCGGGGGTTCCCCGGGTCCGGCCCCTCGCTTTGCGGTCGCCTCACCAGTCGCCGCTGCCTCTCCTCGCCTCGGGATCGTGGCGGGTCTCCGGGGTCCCGGCGCTGCTGCTGCTGCTGTTGCTGTTGCCGCCCGGGTCTCGGGCCCCATCTGCTCTCGCCCCGTCTCCCGGTGTCCCGGACCCTCCGCTTGTCCGCCGGTGGTTGCGGCTGCCTCCGTCTCCACGGCTCGGTCCCCTCTGCTCTCGCCCCTCGCCGGTCTGTCGACCCCGAACCGCACTGCCTCCGCCGTCCAGTCGACTCGTGGGTTCCGCCGCCGCAGCCACGCCAAGCCGAGTACCACCGCGTAGTCGGCCACCGGGACCACCACGAACCTCAGTTCTTCCCGGTGACTCCCGATCGTCATCTGGACCGGCTCGGTGTAATACTGAGCTGGCCCCCCCCCTGCCAGCGTGCCATCTAACTGGCTGAATGAAATGGGCTCCCGGAGGCGCCTCAGCTGTAGCCCGAGCCCCGAGACCACCGCTGGGTGCATCAAGCAGTGGGTGCAGCCCGAGTCCAGTAGCGCCCGTAGCTGCGCCTCCCTCCGGATCTCACCCCCGGACGTGTATCCTCACCCGGAACGGTGGGCAGTCCTCGTCTCCTATTGGGTCCGCGCGCCTCGACTCCCCTGCTCGCACTGGGACGCCGTTCAGTGCGAGCGCGCCTCGTTTCCCGCCGGCTCCGAGTCCTCTCCGGAGGATGCTGTCTCCGGGGTCGACCACCCCCCGCGTCCTTTCTCGGTCACCGCCGCCACTGCCCCCTTCCGCGGTCGGTCACCGGTCCTTTTCCCGTTCGCACGCGGGGTTTTGACTTCGGGCCGTGGTGGGGCGCCTTCCCGCTCCGTCGGGCACTGCGCCGCTCGGTGGCCTCTGCCTCCGCATCGGAAGCACAGATTCGGGGCTCTGGTCGCCTCTCGCCTCCCGGTGGACTGCCGTCGACCGCTCCGTCTCTCCTCGGGGGTCCTCTCCCTCGGCCGGTCCCTCGTCTGGTCCCGTCGTCTTGTGCTCTGTTGGATCTGCCGCCACGCCGATTCCGCCGTTCCGGCCAGCCAGATCCAATCCTTCACTGTGGCCGGGTCGTCCCGCCCCAGTGCCCGTTCCAGGATCTCTGGGTTGAGTCCCCTCTTAAAATACTTCACCTTCAGGGACTCCGGCCAGTCCGCGAGCTTCTCGGCCAACCTCCGGAACTCCAGGGCATATTCCGATACCGATTTGCCCCGCTGCCTGAATTGTAGGATGTCGTCCTCCGCCCGCTTGGCGCTCAATGTGTCCTCGAATCTGTCCCGGAGCGCCTGCATGAAGTCCGGGAAACTCCGTAGTTCCGCCGCGTTGGCATCGTACAGCCCGATCACCCAGCTGGCGGCTTGGCCATCTAGCAGCTCGGCCACGTAGGATACCCTGTCCTCGTCTCTAGCGAATAGGTGACCACCCCTCTGCATGAACCCCCTGACGTGCGTCAGAAAGTGCGGCAGCTGTTCGGGGTCCCCTGAGAACTTCCCAGTGATACCTCGAAGTCTCAGGGCGTCTGCCGCCCGTTGGTCCTCCGACCGGGGCGCCGTGGGTGGTGCCGGGGGGGGTGTCGGACCACCCCCCCTGTCGCTCGCCTCCTCGTTCACCGCCGGTGGCCCCACTCTCTGTAGTAGGGTCTGGAGCATCGCCTCCACGGCGTCTAGGCGTCGCTCGACTCTCTCCTCTAGTCGGGCGAATTTCTCGCTCCACTCACGGTTCCGGAACCCCGCACCCCGGGTCATCGTAACGCCCGAATCGTCTGGTCCTTGGTTCACGCCCATCGACCACCGCTCGGATGGAGTGCGCCCGGCCCTGGCCGCTGCCCCGTCGCTCCCGGGCGGCTCCGACCGCCCTTCCGCGAGCCTGGATCCCTCGCGCTCCAGCTGACCCACGGATTCCTCGTCGCTGGTCATGCCTGTATTGAGAAAGAAAACGCTCCTCGGTGGTACCGGGTAGCGCTGACGGTGAGTCCTGGCTTTATGTGAGATTTGCCCCGTTCGACAGAGAAACTCTCGTGACACGTGTGGTTCACAAAGAAGGTTTACTCATGCGTAACGTAGTAGTCACAAGCAAAGCCAGGACTGGCTTGGTACAATTGCATCACTTGTTATATTCCCCCTTCCCGCGCTTTTTCCCGCCTCGTGATCGCGTTGCGGCTGTGGGCTATTAGGCCCCCCAATGTCCCCCTGATCGTTCATGATGGCAGGGTCGGTCAGAGTCCATTGTCCTTGATTGCCAGTCCCCCTCCGGCTGGGTTGGCCCCTCCCTGCTACGTGCAGACCCGCGGGTTCTGTGCTGCGTTGCGATCTTGTTTCGCTGCCCTGCGGCCCCGTTCCTTGCTTGCTCGCGCCGTTATCAGTTCATAATTAAAAGCTTCCGCTGCGGTTTTCCTGTTTAGCTGGCCGCAGGTGGCTCGTTAATTAGCGGCGCTTTCGGTTCCTCTTTTCCCCGCTAGCTACCGCCGGTGGATTCCGCGTGGTCTGGTTGCGAGCTTCCCTGCAGCCCCGTGCTTCCCTGAAACCTCGTGCTGACCGAACCTGACACTAGATAACATCTTCAGTGCTAGAATGGGATGGGGTTTGCTCTCTGTTTACATACAGTGGCATGGCTTGCCTGTGTTGGTGTCCCCCCCCCCCCCCTGCCTCTGGTAGTTCCTTGATTAGGGTATTGTATACTGCTTGATTGTATGTCTGATGCTAATCTTAGTGTTAATCTCTGCTTATCTGGGTGATGATTGCTGGTGAGGAGATGTTCTGGTCTTTTGTTTCCTTGTTATAGTCTCTTTTGAATAGTGTGTAGATGTTGTGTTTTTCTATGTGCTTGTTGATGGGTGCCTTGTCTGAATACCAAGCTTCCAGGAATTCCCTCGCATTTTGGTCTGAGATGCTGACAGTTTCCCAGTTGAAACTATGGTTATGTCTGTCCATGTGTTATGAGATTAAGGAGTTTTCATCGTGTCTTCTGACTGCTAGTTGGTGTTCATGGATGTGCTCTGCTAGCCTTCTGCCTGTCTGTCCTACATAGTGGTTGTTACAATCCTTCCACTGTAGGTTGTAGATGACTCCTGTTTTTTCTTCTTGGGCTACTGGGTCTTCTGGTTTGCTTAAGATGTTTTGGAAGGCTTTAGTTGGTTTGTGTGCTACAGAGATGCCATGTGGTTGTAATAGTCTGTTGGTAGTTTCTGAGATGTTTCTGATGTATGGCAGTGTGATCCTTTTCATAGCTTGTGTTGGTTGTGTTATAGTAGGTTGAGTGGTCAGGAACTTTTTGATAAAGTTGCGTGGATATCCATTTTGTTGGAAGATGTTGTATAGGTGTTCTGTTTCCTTTTTCTGCTGTTCTGGGTTGCTGCAGTGCACTTGTGCTCATTTGAATAATGTTCTTACACAGCTCCTCTTGTAGGAGGTTGGGTTGTTACTTTGGTAATGGAGTACTTGGTTAGGGTGGGTTGTCTTCCGATAGACTTGGGTTTCTAATTTGCTGTTGTTTCCTCTGCTGATGAGGATATCCAGGAAGGGGAACATGTTGTTGTTTTCTTCCTCTCTTTAGTTGTCAACTAGAGAAGACACATGAAACTATCAACAACATCTTCCAAAGAAAAAAATTCACCAGAGAGGAAGAAAACAACAACACATTACCTAGCCAGGTAACAAAATGTTTGCAAGAAAACAACCAAGCTCAGAGAACCCCAAAGACTCCAAAAGAGTGAGTGCTGAACACCCAGAGTGCTAAATCTTGTAAGGTAAAGCAATTTTTCTAAAACCTTTGGAGGTTAGTCCCCCGCTTAATGCTGGTTCTGCCTTCTACCCAACATCCTCTGAGCCACAGATGACTGAAAATCTCTGAACTCATAGACATGTGGCCTGCTTTTGCATGTGGTGTTCTGTGGATCAAGGTAACAGTCCCAAAGGCACACTGGAAGCAAATTGGGACCAAACCAAGCATTGCTTCCATAAAGTCAACACAGAGACATTTGACCCATTCATATTGTGGCTGGTGCAAATAGGAAAACTTTATGGCCCCAGGCTCTTGTTCTCTAAAGCTGTACCTTCTTCCAAAGACTCTAATTTTTTTGTACACTGCCCAAAGGCCACATATGCAAGCAAGTATACCATTCTGGTATTCCTTTGATGTGAGAAGCATACAGATTGATTTAATAAATACAATAATTTGTGTTAGCTCTTGTCAGATGATTTTGAGTTAATTGGTATTCTTTTATTGCAAAGCAAGAAAATGACTTTATTCTATCTTGTCAAATATAGAAATGCAACCAAACTGAAAATCTAAGCACAGAAAAACACCCTTCTGTATGCAGCTGTTGAATTGACTACCAGCATTTCCTGACTGAACTTTCCAGCTGAATCACGTGCATGATCCATAGAGTTCAATACTATTTTGGATGGCAGAAGATCTTCAACGTCCAGGATTCAATAGGTAAATAGATCACTCTAGATCAGTGTTGTCCAAACTTGGCCACTTTAAGATGAGTGGACTTCAACTCCCAGAATTCCCCAGCCAGCATGGCTGGCTGGGGAATTCTGGGAGTTGAAGTCCACTCATCTTAAAGTGGCCAAGTTTGGACAACACTGATCTAGATTGTTTTATGCAATCTGCCTTGTGCAGGAATTGTAATCCAGTATGCTGTGCCAGCATCTCTGACAGATTGCCATGCAGCTTCTGTTCAAATGTCTTTACTGGAGATCTGACTAATCTGTTGAATGGGCTGTACAAGTGAGAATTTTTTTTATTGTTTAGCAAAAACTTTCTTGCCTTCAGTTTCCCTCCAGCGAGGGGCCCTCATTCAGCTTTACTGTTTCCAACAGGACCAAGCCAGTTAGCCTCTGAATGTTTACAATCAGGATATGAAAGGCTTTATGCTTGTTGCTTCCCCCTTGAGAAGAATGTCAAAGCTTTCCCATCTGAATAGGAGAAATGGCTGCTTCTAAAATGGCCTCTTCTCCATGATGATGCTGTCCTCAGCCTTCCTCTGACTTGGCACCTAGAGTCAATGTACAAAGGCCAATGGGTACACATCATTTTGAATGCTAGGACCCTCTTGGTGCAAGCTTGAGGGTGATGTCACATTTATTTATTTATTTAACAAATTTATATGGCTGCCCAACTCACACACAGTGACTCCGGGCGGCTTACAAAGTAAAATCCCCAATACAAAAACCCCATCAACTCTCACCCCCTGCCGTGGCCAAAAACACAATCAACACAACCACTTGATCGGCTCCTTTTCTGCTTGGGGTCCCCAGGCCTGCTGGCAAAACCACGTTTTCAGGGGCCTTCCAGAACAACATCAAGGTGGAGGCCAATCTTATCTCAAAGGGAATAACATTCCACAGGGAGGGGGCCACTGCGGAAAAGGCCCTTCTTCATGGTCCCATTAGACATACTTCCCTGAACGATGGGACCCACAATATACCCAGCCTCCCCGCTGTGGTGGGCCGAGTAGATGTAACTGGGGAAAGGTGGTCCTCATGTCACATGAGGCTGCCAAGTATTTCTCCTATTATGTTGCAGGTTGAAGTTTCATTGAAAGACCAGATTGTGCTCATTTATCCGTCACTGCATGGTTTCTCATTAGTTTACTACAATGTCATGGGAATGGTATGGCCTTTGACATACCTACAGATCGATCTATCTATCTATCTATCTATCTATCTATCTATCTATCTATCTATCTATCTATCTATCTTTGGAAATTGCATTTTTGAGTGGTAAATTACAATTGCCACTGTCTCACTAGTCTAATTGTTGTTTAAATAACATATATCTCACCTTAGTTATGGGCAGCAAGATATGGAGGCTGAAATGAATTGTTATACGAATTATGAAATCTTGCCTTCCAATGCTAGATTTCTGTATGCCTGATTTTATTACCTGTTGTCCTTCAGTTGAATTCTCAATTAGCATTAAATTCCATGAGTTGTATTCCAGCACATATGGAGACTGACAGATTGGGAAAGACTCTTGTATGCAGATGGAGTGATTATTTACCTCTCTTCATACAACTGATGTCCTTGGTTATTGGATCTTGATGTTTCTACCAAGTAATCCTTTTAAAAGACAATTTCTCCAAGTGCTGAGCTCACATTTTAAAATCTTAATCTGAAACTGAAATTGAAACTGAAATCAATATTGCAGTGTTTTCAGATTACAATTTCTTAATCATTTTAGCAGGCTTCAGATACAAAAATTCATAACCTGTAAATAGGTATGGAACAGAAATTTATCCCAGTTGCATTTTAATACAAATTGAGCTAATTTTGCATTTCCAAACTAATAAACAAACTGAAAAATCATTATACTTCAATATTCACACTTTTCCTGATTTTGCAGTGCATTTACTTATGCAAAAGTCTGCATTATATGGGAAAGTTTACACAGAAGTGTGTGCACTAGAGAAAGCATATTCAGGATTTACTCTACAATCAGCTTGTTGTCAGTTGTTTTTGAATCAGAGAGTATTGATTGTAGCATTATTTAATTAAAAAAAAAGCTAAAGAATTAACTTCAATGTTGAATTGGTTGTACTGTTTACTATAGTTCATTCACTAGTGTTTGTTATCTAAATAAGCAAATGGATAGAAAATAACTGAACCTTTGGAGAACCAGCTGCAAAATATTGTCTCTTTGCATCGATTATTCTACTGACCTGGGGCATTAGAACTAGAATAGTAAATAAGGATTCCCTCTTGTTGTCTTTGATCTGCCTTTACCTGATTGGAAAATTCATACTCTTAATGTCTTTAGCCCGTATGGAGTACAGGTAGTCCTCATGTTATATCCATTTGTCCAATGACCATTCAAAATTACGATGATGCTGAAAAAATGGACTTATGACTGGTCCTCACACTTATGACCATCACAGTGTCTCAGCAGTCATGTGATCAAATTTTGGGCACTTGGTGACTTTGTGACTGGCTCGCATTTATGACCATGGTAGTGTGTCGTGTTCTCCTGACCTGAGCAAGCTGCCTCTGCTTCAACTCCCTCCCACACCTATCTCCCCCCCTATTTCTGCCCTTTTGGCTGCCCTGCACAGCATGGCTGAGATGAAGAGGCCACTGTATTCTGCCACTGCTGTCCCCACTGCTGCTGCCCCCAGCTGACCTTTGTTATCTTTTTTGCTTCCCCTCCCCTCCACTGGGCTCACCAACACTGGCTGGCCTCAAACCCTATGGCGTGGGGGCTTTGTCAGCACTGGGCTCAACTCTGCTGCCTTCCTGGCTGCCGGGCTCCTGGCAGGCCTGCCCCGCTTCAGCAGTCTCAACCTACTGCAGCCAGGGGTCATGCTGAAGTGCCTGTCCTGTGGGGAGGGGTTTCTGCCAGCCTGCCCCAAACCCACCTGGCATCAGGTGCAAAAGTCCAGGTGTAACCTGCCATCAGCAGCCGCTTCTGCTTCTCCTCCTGTTTCTGCTTCTCTCAGCGAAGAGCCGCCACCAACATGTGAATCCCTTTGCTGGGGCTTGCTACTGCTTTCAGTGTGACTCTGGCCTTTGCACCATGGAAGTGGGGCAGGAGCAAGTGGTAACTGGGCAGCCCTGGGTCAGGTGTGAAGAGTTTTGGGGCAGCCATGGCTTGCAGCTCCACCATGCAACCTGCTGCTCCCTGCTCTGGTCCCAGGGCACGCTGCACACCCTGCTTGGGGAGTTCCTGCCTGCAAAGGAGCCTTGTGATCGGGTCTGCTCAGGGGAAGGCCACTGCTCGAGGTCCCCCTGGCCGAGCTGGCCGGGACCTGGGCAGGAGAGGCTTTGCAGGGCCTTGGCCATAGGAGAGGCCATGTCTCCCAGACCGGGTTGGGGTTGGGCTGAGCAGGGAGGGAAGGGGAGGAAGGTGAAGATGATAACTAAAGTCAGCTGGGGCCAGCGGCGGCAGGGAGCAACAGCAGAAAACAGCAGGCTCTTCATGCTGTGCAGGGTGGCCAAAAGGGCAGAGATGGGGGGAGGGAGATACGTGGGTGGGGGAGCTGAAGTGGAGGCAGTTCACACAGGGCAGGAGAAGCATGAGGTCCTTGCCTGATGACCTCACTGTCCGCACCTGACAACTGCAACCAGGACTACTGGGACTGCCATCACTAAGTGGCATGGTCACGTGATGTTTCACTTAATGACCCCTTTGCTTAGTGATGGAAATTCTGGCCCCAATTAGGGTCATAACCCAAGGACTACCTGTATGTCCTACTTTTTTTCCTTTGCTTGGTTTCCCCACCATGAAGATTGAAGTTGGGTAAATGCAGGTGTTTTACAAGAATATGTAACTTCTTCAATAAACCTTGTCTGGTCGTTTAGCATGTATCTTTAATTACTCTTAAAATAGCATACACTATATGACTATTGACTCATATATGCTTTGCTAACTATGGACTTCAGTGAATGAGCTGGGAATTCCAGCTATTTCAAAACTTTCCTTATATTTATGTTTATCTGTAATAAACTCAAGCTCTGTGTATGGAAATGAGTCATTATTAGGAAACTTTAGTTGATTTCTCCATGGGAAGGAAACTGTAGGAAGGGGCACAACTGTTGGATATGCCTTGAGGCTCTTCCCTTCCTACAAGGATCGTGCGTATCTCTGAACGCATTTTTTTATTTTGCAGAGGAAGGATCATCTCTTATGCTTGTACTGTAGTGGATTTCTATCTCTGTGACTCTTCCCAATTGTGAATGACTGCCAGAGATGTGTGATAGAAATACAGATGCTTTAGAAATGCATCAGTGTTGATGCAGAATACCCTCCTCCCCTGCTTCTGAAAAACCACACTTTGCATATGTGTAGAAATATTTAATCTGTGGAGTCCTTGGGGTTCTCTGAGCTTGGCTGTTTTCTTGCAAACGTTTCATTACCCTGCTAGATAACATCTTCAGTGCTAGAATGGGATGGGGTTTGCTCTCTGTTTATATACAGTGGCATGGCTTGCCTGTGTTGGTGTCCCCCCCCCCCGCCTCTGGTAGTTCCTTGATTAGGGTATTGTATACTGCTTGATTGTATGTCTGATGCTAATCTTAGTGTTAATCTCTGCTTATCTGGGTGATGATTGCTGGTGAGGAGATGTTCTGGTCTTTTGTTTTCCTTTTTATTGTCTCTTTTGAATAGTGTGTAGTTGTCGTTTATCTCTATGTGCCTGTTGATGGCTGACTTGTCTGAACACCAAGCTTCCAGGAATTCCCTCGCATTTTCACAAACAAAACCAAACCAAACCCACTTCCCCACCAACACTGGCAGGGCATGCCACTGTATATAAACAGAGAGCAAACCCCACTCCATTCTAGCACTGAAGTTGTTACCTAGCTGGGTAATGAAACGTTTGCAAGAAAAGAACCAAGCTCAGAGAACCCCAAGGACTCCACAGTTCAACCCTGAGCTACACATATTCTATTAATATTTAATCTGTGAGATTTGAGGTTTCACTGACTTTGGGAAGGGCAGCCCAAAGACAAAATAACAATGGCATTAGAAATGTTCTGCTGCTTCTCTGAAAAGGGGCTCCCCATGCCTGTATTTTTAGTTGTTTTGATTACTTTTACTATTTCTTAGGGTTGGCCAAGAACAGTAAAATTGTCAACCGATCAGACAGTGCTCCAAGAATCAGTCTCATACATTGTTTCATGCAATGCATCCCAGTTACTAAGATCCGCTGGGTGGGATGGAAGTGGGTGTAGTTATACGCATTCCATTCTGACTTGGGAGGCCCTAGGTGCCCATGGCAAATCTTCTTTTTTTATGTGCAGGTAAAGTGCAGGATATAAATCAATGTTATTCCATAAAAATAGGGATAATATTTGCTTGATATTTTCCTGATGCTTAACCAGGATTGTTAACATCGATTATAAAATCAAATGTAGGAAGTTGTTTTTCTTTTAAAGGAGAAAAATACATAGTTTTGGAAACACTGCCTCTATCACTTTGCTGTTCACTTGCTGCTGGCCCCAGTCTTTCACTCTTCCGCTGGGTCAGTGCAGCTGCTCGAACCTTCTGAGACCCCATGACTTTCTGGCTGCATCGTCACAGAGCTAGGCGGGAAGCCGCTCTACCTTGATTCAGGGGAGGAAAGCAGGGGGTCACAGTGGGAGCTTCTCTGTCATGAAGGTCTCCCATTTAGCTGAGCAAGGGCACCGTTGCTCACCCTGAGCATGGAATTATGGAAATGATTCTGGAAAAGAGGACGTGCACATGACGCTGAAGGTGATGTTCTTTGAAAGTCTCTGTAGCGTCTGCAGATGAGTTGTTTTGCAAACGTGGAATGGAATTTCAGACTCAGCCTGCATTTCAAATATGGAGCCTCATACAGAAAACAGTGGCAATGAAGTTCCACCTCCATGACGGACCTCAGCTGGCTTCTGTTATACACGAGAGGTGAGACATACCATGCTGTGCCAGCCTTCTCTTTAGGAGAAGCTGGATCTCTACTGGAGTTAGGTGGTGAATTCCCACATATTGTACAGTGCCTATTATACTGTCCTGTAGCTACAGAGGCAGGCAGAACACAACCCCATTTCGTGCTTCTGTTGAACTTTACTGCTTTATCCTGAGAATCCAAAATTTTGCTCTGAAAACAGCCTCCATGAATTACACGACGTAACATCTTTCATTTGTGCATCACTTAATTGCAATTGCTCCTGTTGAATGTGGAATTTTGAACCAAGAAAGTGCAGCAGCATATTCCTATGGCCAGGGCTGAAGGATGGGGAGGAGCAGGGCTGCTGTTTTCTAATTAGAAGCAATAATAAGCACTCCATTCATCTGAAAATGCAACTGAATGCCTCAGGAGATGATGGTCAATCCATCACTGTAGGGCTTTAAGACTGAGCTTAGAAGGGTAGGCAATCTTCACCCAGGCCTTTGGTGAAGATGACTGAAGCCTCCTTTTAACCTAGGTTATTTTCTTTGGTTTCCACCCGGTTTGTTATTCTGCCACTCTACCCTTTTTTGTTTTGTGTGGTTTTTCATGTCTTGTTTTCATGTTTTCAATAATTTGGAAACTGCCCAGAGTTGCTGGGAGTCAGGCAGCATATAAATTTAAATAATAATAATAATAATAATAATAATAATAATAATAAGAAGAAGAAGAAGAAGAAGAAGAAGAAGAAGAAGAAGAAGAAGAAGAAGAAGAAGAAGAAGTTTATATCCTGCAATGATAGCTTTAACACCATCAAACCATCAAACACCACATCTGCCTATCCCAGGTCCTTGGGAAGGACTAGATAGGTGGATAAAAATGCCAAATCCAGTTTAAACATCTGGCTGACTGTGCAACCAAGCATAATAATAATAAATTGGGGAGGACATGTTTGGAGAGCCTGTTATGGGCATCTTGCAAAATAGGTGCCCTGGTGAATGGTTGCCGGGGTGAGTGTGGCCAGTCACAAAATATACAAGCTACCAGAAGAGAAACTATAGAGGATGTTCCTGCCCTCCTAGGATGCTCTCATTCCCTACTCAGCTTTTTACTGTCACTTTTCCTGGAGAGCTGGGCACATAGCCATATCAAGCACTAGTCACCCACCATTTTTATTTGTAGGTAGTCCTCAGATTATGACCATTTGTTCAGTGACTGTTCAAAGTTATGATGGTGCTGAACAAATGGTACTTATGACTAGTCCTTAGAGCTCTGGCCATCCCAGCGTCTCCATAGTCATGTGATTGTGATCTGGGCGCTTGGTGCCTGGTTCACAAGTATGAAGTTGCAGTGAGCTGTGGTCATGAGATTGTAATTTCTGACATTCCCTGCTGGTTTCCCACAAATAAAGTCAGTGGGGAAGCCAGCAGGAAGTAGGACGTTGCGATCACATTAGGTCCTTGCATAACAACCCACGCAGTCCTCATTTAACAACAGCAACCAGGACTGCTGGAATTGCTGTCGCCAAGTGCCATGGTCATGTGATGTTGCACTTTACAACCATATCGCTTAGTGACAGAATTCCCAGTCCCAGTCGTCGGAGGACTACCTGTACTACAAGCACTCTCAGAAAGACGATGCTAGAGGCTGGATTTTACTTTGTAGCATGCCAGCTTCCTCTTTATCTTTAATTAAAAGGGTTTAAATAATAACAGCAGCAACAGTGCACTAATGGCAGCTGTTTTAATTGGTGTAGCAGGTGGAATCTCTTATATCAATTCTGAAAGAGTTCAGCTGATTGCTAATTCACTTCTGAGCCTAGTTCAAGCTGCTGGTACATACTTATAATACTAAATTATTTGGGTCCTAGTTAAGTGGCTCTCACTCACAGAGCATCTTGTCAAAGGAAAGTATATTTGGTTGACATAAGTGTAAAGACCTTTTACATAGTGGCACTTTGACTGTGCAACAAAGGTATGACTATTACTCCAGTGCCAGACTTTTGGGCTCAAGGCCAAAGCATCCTTACTTCCCCACACAATTCACATTGGATACTATATTTTAATCTGCTTTGTTGTTTAAATGGTTGCTTAATTATCTCTCAGCAAACTGGTATTAGCCTTTCACTCACCAGAAAATGGACCTAACAGAGAGAGTCAATGACCTTTAATGCTATTTCTGATATTCAAGACATGTCTGTTCCCCCCAGAAACATTTTGAAATGAGCAAACTCACTTTTATTTTAAAAATTAAAGTCAGTCTTGAGCGCAAGCTTTGAATAGAATTGCTGGGGTTTTTATAATCCTCACTTTTGTCAGTTGAAAGGTGTTGTGAACTGGGAAGGGGATAATTTAAAACCTTCCCGGCAGAGGTTTTTCCAAGGGCTCCCTTGTGAAAGGTAATTACAATAGGCTGCCATCAGTTATAATTACAATAGGCTGCCATCAGTTAGGCCTTCTGACATGCTCCACACTTCTTTTAGCAAAGCTCTGGGAAAAAATATGAAGGAAGATGCTTTCGAACTTTCAGTCTAATTCTGGAACACAAATAATAGCTTCAGAATTGTGCATACTTGCACATGGGGAAGGTTTTAGTGAGAATTTTCCTTTTTAAATCAATGAAGCTAAACATCCATCTTCCTTCCTTCCTTCCTTCCTTCCTTCCTTCCTTCCTTCCTTCCTTCCTTCCTTCCTTCCTTCCTTCCTTCCTTCCTTCCTTCCTTCCTTCCTTCCTTCCTTCCTTCCTTCCTTCCTTCCTTGGAAAAGAGGGACACTGGAAAATGGGACAGCAACAATCACACAGCAAGAATTCCAAATGCAACCACTACTGTCAGTCTAGATAAACTAGTGATTTATAATTTATTAAGATCTTGGGTTTCAGCACATGTTCAGAACTTATTGCAAAAGAAAATGGTTAGAGAGGGATCATCTGGGCCATCTGTTTGAAGGCTGTTAGGCAGACCTCCTTCCTTTTCATTTCTTCAGAACCACACAGTTTTATAGAGGTGGAGGATAAGAAAAAGCCAGCTTTGGGGGGAAGAATGTCTGTTGCTTAGCCTAATCAAGCAAAATGCTTTATCTCTGATGGCATAGATAGCCAGTAAGTCAGAAAATTATCTGATAGTTGGCCCTCTTGTTGAATAGAAAAGTGATGACTACTTATGCCGTTGTATAGAAAGGATTATATGTGAAATACTATGGGGTGAGAAGTGGGAGGTCCAGTGTTATAGTGGTTTTCCTTCCTCCAAGGTTGGTTCCATTCAGTGTTAGTAGTGAGAGAGAGGACCATCCCTCAGCCCTTGCTTTGAGTGATATTTTCAGTTCTTTCCCCACTCCTGTTTAACACCTACAGGAGGCTAGTGTGTGAGATCATCTTTCAGCTTTGAGCTGGGTTTCATTAGTACATTGATGATACCCAATTATACATTTCAACCCTTGGCTGTCCAAGGAATGCCACTGAGGTTCTGTCTCAGTGTCTGGAGGCTGTGAAGGTCTGCATGGGAGAGAACAGGGTCAGTCTCAATGCTAGGAAGACGGAATGGCTGTGGAGCTATCTGGATCCAGTCAGTTTCTACCTTTGTGTAATAGTATGTGGGAATAATCTTGGGAGACGGGGCCTAGTGACACTGCCTAGGGAATGGTCAGATAAGAGAGTGCATAGCCTGCAGCTGGATAGTGGATGGGGCAAGAGGCTCAGAAAAGACCCTCCCTAATTTCTTGGGGTGTAAAGGAGATGAGAAGAGAATTGTACTTTCAGGCTCGCAAGATTGAGGTCAGCCTTACCAGGTAGACCAGACAGGAAACACAACCAGATGAGCTAATTCTATTTTATTGTAAGACTACTTTAACAAAATCTTAACCTGACTATGGTGCAGGCCCAACAGTACGTACGTAATGTGATAGTCTTTCTATATCTTGATATATGAGAGAATACAATATGTGTGTGTATATGTGTGCATACAGAAGAGTCTAGAAATTTAATGAACAAGACTTAGGATGAATAAAAAGCCCAAAAGAACAGGTTGTTGTTATGGGGAAAAATAGGAGAAAGGAGCACTACATATGCTGCCTTCAGCTCCTGTACAAAAGGCAGAATATAAGTCAGATAAATAAATAAACTAACAAACATGGTGACTTGATTGCTTGAAAGTCCTCTTCCTTGTCCCTTTGTCTAAAAAAAGGTTAGTTCAAAGGCTGACAGATATACGTATCAGCAATATATTGCTGTAACAAATCATATGTATTGGCCTTCCAAAGTTAATAATTTTTTTGGTCATCTTTAGTTACAAAAATCAGTTGTTTTTGATAGATTCCAAATGCTGAGGATGCATCCAAGCAGAACATACCCATCCTTAATAAGCAATGATCACCCTAAAGTCTTATAGATTCCTCTTGAATCCTGTAGATTTCAGCACAAAATGTAGCACTAGTTAATGTTCTGACCATAGGTTCTGAACTGCATGTTCAACAGGAAATCATTGCCTCGAATCCTTATTAAACATTCTTTGAGATTATACATATATGTATGTATGTATGTATGTATGTATGTATGTATATATGTAATAGAATTTTCTATTGAATTAATTTCATGTTAAGATTAAGACAGCCTTTGTTTGTTCACAAATACAGAGCATACAAATTATTATTTCAAAGTTCAGTTAAATAATGTTGGTTATATCCACTTCCCTTATCTTCCTATATGTCACCAGTTTATGAATCTCAACTGATTTTGATAAAACTTTTAACAATTGTGGAATCATAGAGGCAGCAGTGGCACCAGGACCAAACAGCTGAAACACACAATGCTTAGGACAGCTGGCTGGCTGGGGAATTCTGGGAGTTGAAGTCCACTCATCTTAAAGTGGCCAAGTTTGGACAACACCGGCTTAGGATGAATAAACAGCCCAGAAGTACTTTTGGGCAACTCAAACTCTGTTTTAAGTTTACAAAAATGATAGCTACTCCAGAAGTCAGAACTAACTTGGTCCGAAGTAATGCTCTCGAGGATGCTAGAGTAAAGGTTCTACTACAGATCAACTCTAACTTCCTCAGGCACAAAATGAGCTGAAATTGCATTCTTGTCTTTTTCTGGCTTGGTATTATACAGTATTGCCTAAGGGACAGCTTGGCCATATCGAAAGCCAGGTCAGAGATTGGGTGCTAAATTAACAATAAGATTATAAATGTTGGTATTTTATTAATCTTATTAAGGAAGCTGAATTCTCCTGCTGTTCTGATAAGAAACAAATCTGTCCACATTTCTCCATATCAAGAGACCATGGCAACTTTCCCCCATGCCTATTGTAGTCATGCCCCATGCCCCATCTTTTCTTGTGTGTGTGTTTTCTGTATACAGCGTGCACTCCTAGTGATTTTCCTGGGCATTTCTGCAGAGTGGAATAATTGAAGGGTGGGCTCTCTCCTTTTCTTTCAGACATTTTGATTTATTGAAAAGCTCTGTAACTGTCAATGATTGCTTGCCTGATGATTTCAAACTTATTCTGAACATGGGCCAAATTCCTCTTAGAAAACATTGCCTTCTAGGATTTGACCAGATTTCCATTTTTCTTTCTTGGCTAGTTTTCTCATCCTCTCCAAAATCTTTTGGCAGGAAAGACTGGCATCTTCCAATCCATTGAAACAATCAAAGTGTGTTGGTGTACATAGTCTCACAACCCCAGTTCCAGATCAGGAAATAATTTCTAGGTTTGGTCTGGATTCTCAAAGACTAAAGTTTTCTACCTATTTGGCTACTCTAGCCTCTGCAATTTGTTTTTTGGACAAAGGTGATTGAAATAGGCTAATTTGAAAACAGAGGCCATTAAAATTTACTCAAGCAATAGAATTGTGATCCACTTTGATTATATTGACTGACATTTTGTTATAAAGATCTAGTGAACTGGTTTGGGTAACGAAAGAGTGGCTATGAAATCAATGGGGTTTATCTTGGAGTCTTGGGCCCTGGTTACTCCACCCCTTACCCTGTACGGATAGTTGGCAAACCACTGTCTAGTAATGGTCACAATAAAGTAGATCAGATGTTAATTGAAGCAAGCAGAACTGTGCTTAGATAAGCTTACCTGGAACTAAGTCCCGTTAATTTAATAAAGCTCACTTATGAATGGATAGAAATCTCTTACAAATGATGTGTGTACCCATTCTGGAGAAAAATGAAACAGCGAAGGATTATTAATATAGCTTTCAGCATCCACTGTCTCCATCCAGCATGGCTGATTTTAGAACCATAGTCTAAAGCAGTGTTTTTCAACCTTGGCAACTTTAAGATGCATGGACTTTAACTCCCAGAATTCCGGGAGCTCTGGCTGGGGAATTCTGGGAATTGAAGTCCATCCATCTTGAAGTTGCCAAGGTTGAGAAATACTGGTCTAAAGCATCTGAATATTTCTCTCCAGTTACATAAAGAAAAGCAGGCACCTGTGTTCCAAAGGAATGACAGTAAATCTGAAAGCGTTGCTATTTTTACAAGTCTGGCCAGCAGCTGTGCAAGATACTAAATGGGAGACAAAGGTAGATATTCTCAAAGAAAAATACACATACCATACACATTCACTTACAGGAACCCACCACCAGCACCTAACACTCTGCAGTGTTATTAAAAAAGGATAATTCATTCAGCACCTGCTGCTTTGAGATAAGGGCTCCTGTGCATCCTTAACCATTTCCACAGACAGATCAGTCACTTCATTTGAGAAAGGGAAAAAAAAAATCCTCTCTGGGTCAAGCAATTGGCAAAGCAAACTTCCCCAATTATTCTTCTGAGTGTTTGTGCAAACTATTTGATTAATAGAAGAAAATGGACATTTCTCTCCCTTGTTAACAGTGTAAGGAGAAAGATGTAGCCAGCACAGATATTAAATGTGTTAAATGGGATCTAACATCTTTGTTCCATCCAATAATGTTTGAATTTAAAACATCTGTGCAAATAATGCTTCTACAATTTTCAGATGCGTTTAGGGAAATGAAGAGGAGGAAAACAAACATTTTACTTTTCCATTGGTAGATCACATAAGCCAAGCTAAGCAAGAAATTCCACAGAGGACCGAGCTGTGTGATCCAATCAGTTGTCTTGTCTAAACATATGTCAGCCTTATACCATCGAGAAGACATATCAGGACTACAGTAGAGTGAACAATGCCCAGGATCAGTGATCTTTTGTTTCATTTAGTCAAGCAGCGCTCAAGAATAAGGGGGAAAAAAACCCCAAACCTGACAGGAAGATCAGTATAATAATCTACCTTATCTACAGTATGAATAATCTACTTAATCTCATCTGGAGGTGTTTAAGAAGAGACGGGGCACCCATCTCTCATAATTTTTTCTTAATTGTTATTGTTAAAATAGTGAAATACAGGTGAATAAAAAAATGACTATTAAATATGAACCAAAAGCATTGTGAAAAGACTTTCTACTCCCACATCCTCCTCTCCCCTTCTGTTTGTGTCCCCAGTTGCTAACCACAGTTAAGATATCTGTACTTTACAGTAAATATTAAAGATTGTTACTGGTTTCTATTTAAATCCTGGAAGCCATATTCCAAATGTTTGAAATCTGCCTTTCTGTGTAATGGACTGTATATAGGGGAGCCATTCCTGCTTGATTTTGGTTCTCACGAATGGTTTAATTGGTCTTCCTTCACAATGCAGAACTTTGGATGAGTTGGCCCCCGTGGTCCCTTTCATTTCTACAATTCCGTGATTCTCTAAGAACTATTGTACAGGATCTGATTTTGTTTCTAACAATGACTGATTACTCTCTTTGACAGCAGGAAGGACTATTAGCCAATGAAATGTTATTATTTAAGATGCCAGTATGGGCTATGAGAATAACCTTGGGAGACAGGAGAAAGACCCACATCCTAGACCAGTGTTCTCAACCTTGGGAACTTTAAGATGGATGGACTTCAACTTCCAGAATTCCCCAGCCAGAATTCTGGAAGTTGAAGTCCACCCATCTTAAAGTTCCCAAGGTTGAGAAACACTGGCCTAGACAAAGGCCTGATGGGAGAAATCTGAGTCCAAAGCAGGAATAGGGGTGGAGAAAGCATCTCAGAAGGGACCTTCCTTAAAGGTGGGGGGGGGGGAGTGTTTTCAGATTTGCAAGATTCTGCTACTGTAACCTTACAGTAAAGGTAGCATTAGTACTCATAGTTTTAGTTTCCTGCCTGGACTATCTCAAAGAGCTGACAGGTACCTATGGATTCAGAGGGAAAACACACTAATTACTAGGGAATATGATTAGGGATACTATTGCATTTCTGTCCTGCGTTTCAACTGTGATTGGAGTTTTGACAGCAACCTGTTCACTTTCCTATAAATATTAGCAGTGAATATATGAGTTCTCAATGTATCAGGTGATGCACTGTGAAAGGAGACATTTTTCATGGCAGTCCTTACCAGCCTTGAGATATGCTGAAGATCCATTGAAACAAAGGGGGCTGGATTTCTCCCTGGCCTTTTTTCTTTTTGCAATAAAATAGAAAATGAAATGAGTTTGTCCAATGTCACAACAAAAATCACAACATAGTCAACATACATAATTGGAAGAGACCAGAAGGTATATAAAAGTCAAACGACAGGAAAAAAAAAAACATCGTTCCAGATCTGATGGTGTTATAAAAAGAGAGACGGGTGTAGGAATGCCAGCTGGTTTGTAATTTGCTTGTTTTCCCTGAGATGCAACAATATTGTTGTTCTCAGACATTCAGTTAAAATTTACTCCTTTGACAGCAAAAAATAAAAAATGGTGGTGGTGATGGTGGAAACCAGCGTGTTAATGAGAAAGTTTACTGCCAAATAAAAAGCAATGTAACAATACAGTGTGTGTTTCTTTGGGGCTTGGTATTGTCAGAGACTTCAAGTACCTCTGGCTGTAAACATAGCCTCTGTCATGTTTCCAGAGTCAGTAGCCCAACAAGGCCTTGAAGAGTATTCAGAATACAATGATCCTCAATTCACCTCAATTGAGAGGAAGCCCTTATTATTCACATTTGTGCCTTCCCAGCCTGAAAATGTAGGTCTCTGTGATCTGAGAGCTTATGTTCAAGATGATCATCCTTTTGTAGCCTCTCCCATTGTATAGCCATGTAGATGTCTGAGCTTCAGAAAGAGTGAAGGGCCCTTAACGTGTAGAGTCAGCAGCAAACAGGGGGGGAACTCAGGCAGCATCTGGCTTTACCAGCCTACTTAGAAACCCAGTAAATAAATAAATGCTGGAACAACAACTCTCTTCCTGAGTGTTAAGGGCCTTAATACAGGCACGGCACAGATTTTCTTGTTTTTCACTTTGAGTGGGAAATCAATCCCTAGTTGGGTTGTTTGAGGCCTCAATCCTAAAAGTAATGTCTGCTATCTCCATGCTGTCTGGGGAATTCTGGGAATTGAAGTCCACACCTCTTAAAGTTCCTGAGGTTGAGAAACACTGATGTAACACATTAAATGTAGGAGGGAAATGGGTAGAATAAGAACAATAGGAAGTGGTAGGATTGCAACTTCAGCCTTGGAGGGATCCTAATACACTAAGTTCTTGTTATTCCACTGTGTTCTGTGGGAAGATGGGCCTTACCTATCTGCTCCCCCTCTAAACTTTAGAGAAGTAAAGATAGGACAGTTCCATTTTGACCCTGGCAGAACTACTTTCTTCAGGAAAGGATACCTGGAAACAGACTAGGGCTTAAATGTATAAAATAAACAAACAAACAATATCGGGCAGGCACTGTACAAACAAATTCATCCCGAGCATTTAATTTAAAAACATCCCAAGATTTTTAGGTCTGGTAGACTACATATCTACCTGGGGGTGGGGTGGGGGACTGAATTTTCATAGCCTTGGCATCTGGTCTGCCCCCTTTTCTGAATAGTGCTTTGTAGGTCAAAGCTGAATGTTTCTTGCTCTACCCTGCTCACTGTTCTGAACCTCTCACCTTGTTTCTTTTTAAAATTGAGGTCCAGTTGAATGGCCATTATCTTGACTCTATATTGGAAACAGACTATCCTGCTTTGCACGGAAAAGTAAAAAAAAGCACAAATTATACAAGCAGCAAATCAGAAATTGTCTCATTCTCAGCCCTGTAAGGCAAATCGTACACAGCTAGAAGAAAACACTTCTTGTTGCAGCTTTTTATGAAACCTGGCAGGTGGCGCTTTAAATTACACAAGCAGGTAGCCAGTGCCTTGCTCCAAGGCTGATAGAAGAGGACTAGTCATTGCCGGTATTTTGAAAAGTTGAGAGCTATTTGGCTGGTACAGGCATGTTTTAATTTTCTCCAATCTTCATTGGTCCTACTGAAGCCTCTGCTTCCTACTGGGGTTGTTTTATGTATAGCTGGGAAGAGAAAGGCATCCACTGTTTGCTTTCGCCACTGGAATCAGTGGTTTGGAAGTGGGTTAACAAGAATCTCAGGATTTGCATGTAGTCATGGCAATTCTTTAAGTACTCATTAGCTAAAACAATTCTGCAGGCAACTACAACCTTGCAGCAAAGGTTTGTAGTACAGGTAGTCCTCGCTTAACAACCACAATAGGGACCGGAAATTGGTTGTTAAGCGGAGCAGTCGTTACGTGAATCATGTGGTTTCCCCATTGATTTTGCTTGCTGGAAGTTGGCTCGGAAGGTTGTAAATGATGATCATGTGACCCTGGGACGCTGCAACTGTTGAAAGTGCAAGTTAGTTGCCAAGTGCCCAGATCGCAATCACATGACTGCGGGGGTGTTGGGATGGTTGTAACTTCAGGCACCGGTTGTCACTTTTTTTAGCACCGTTGTAACTTTGAATAGTCACTAAACTAATGGTTGATAAGCGAGGACTACCTGTATTTGTGTTGTGCTTTCAGCTCAACAAATAACCCAATACAGTTTGGGCTAGTTTAAGAAAGCCCAAACTCCATCTGGTATAATTTATGAAATTTTTAAGCATTTGCATGATCACTCATTTTACATAATTCACTCTGGTTTTGGCTATCCACAGGGAAAAATCTGTATCAGTATCAGTTATCAAATGCAAATTGATAAAATGCAAAGGTCCCTCCTCTCACCAGTGCAGCCTTTGCTCACAAGGTTTCAAATACATCTGCTTCTTTTAGGTGGTTTATAGGAAATTTAACTGTGTGCCCAGCACTCCCACTTTTGCAGAATGGCTACAATTGAAAGTTGCATCAGCTGGACTTAAACAAGGGAGCTTGGGGGGTTTCACTTTGCCTAGACACAATATCAGGATTTCTGCTCTCCTTTGGATGTGGCATCTTGAGGGATTGTCTTGTTCCACAAGCAGAGAGAAGGTCATTTGGAGGTTCACAGGCAACATACAGGGGCCAGCACACAACCTGCTTACCAAAGGACAGTCCCCTGGCTTTGACACAAAGGGTTCCTTTACTTGCCAACCTCCTTTGAATCAAACTCCTGATGACTTCGTGGCCAGGGCCATGCACTTTTCTTGACAACACTACAACTGTGGTTTGCATTGCCTCCTTCCCCTTCTCCTCCCCAACCCCAGAAAAACAAAAATATCATTTGTGATGACAGTGCTGAACATTGATGCTTTTTAAAATTAATTTTTGGCCACGTGTTCAAATCCTTTATGGAACTGCTGAGTGAGACTGTGAAGAAATGCTCACCTTTGCTCATCTGCCCTCAAATGCATGGCCTCGCTCCACTGCCTTGAACCAAACGGCATGTGTGACATTTTGTGGGGAAGGAAGAGGATGCTTTCCCCTCTGCTGCCTCTTCAATGGCAAATGGGTCAAGGCCCCTGTACCAATTACACTTCAGATAAAGCCTTTTTCTTTGTCAAGACATTGAAAACAAATCATGAGGGTGCCAGCTCTGGAGAAGCAGGAAGTAGCATGGCAGAGAAATGCAATGGAACCAGTTTCTTTCAGGGACTCAAGTATCTCCACTGGGGTTCTTCCAGTAACTCCTGTAAATTTACTCAGTTTACTGAGTACTCAATTTACTGAGTACAATAAACTCAATTTACTGGAGTTACTGGAAGGATCCCAGTGGAGATACTTGAGTCCCTGAAAGAAACTGGCTCCAATGAAAGGCACCCACAGATCAAGTAGGCTGTATATACATATGTTGCCTTAGAAAGAATTAGACCTTTGGTCCATCTAGGTTGACCTATCCAATCTGATATCCTGCAGGAATTCAGGGAGTCATGCTTGCATCGTAACTGGAGGACAACAGGATGACAGAAAGCAATGCTGCTTGCAATATCTTAACCAAGAGGCCTTTCCTAGTCTAGTGACTTGAAGTCCTTCAGATTGGAGATACTACCAGGGACTAAACCCAAATTCTGTATGTAAACGAATGCAATATTTTGAGGGGGAATCCTGTTACAGTAGTGTGCAGGGAAACCTGCCCATAAAATGAGAAGGATGCAGCCATTTTGCTCCATTTATAGCCTGGTACAAAATTCTAGCTCCAGTACTGGAAATTACAAATTGCATCCTAGGCAAAACAGTGAAAGCCTGACATAGCGTGATTTTAGAATATTGACTCAAATTTGACTTTTTGAATAGCCTACAGCAGTTCCTCCTCATTAAGATAAATCCACCTTGATTCTGGCAAGCTGTTTAATATGCTGTTTGCTTTAAGTTGATTTATTTATGAGCCCCTCCACTGGATTTTAAATACATTTTAATGACTCTATGGTTTGATACGGCATGGTGGTCTTAAGCTTTTGTGAACCACAGTGGTGCATACATATTAGAGTGGTGGGATACAGATGTCAATATAAATAAAAAACCTGTATGTAATTGGCATGAGCAATTTTACTTTGTAGAAGGGATGATTCTTCTTCTCTTGTGTATCTGCAAATGAGAGCGTAAACTTTATCTGTAATGCCAGATATACTCTGAGAGTATCAGGTAAACAACTCAAGGTCAGGCTAATATTGCAGATACTAAAATGGCAAGTTTAATCTTGTACAAGAGGCAATTGTCACTTAACATTAGGCTAAAACGAAAGAAAGCCCCATGCTATTTGTTAAAAATAGCTACAGCTGATATAAAGCAGTCTATGTTGTAGACATAACACCATAGACCTGAAATCCTGAATGTTTCCAGGGCTGTTATTCATTTGCAAATGATAATCAAGAAATGGGATGGTCAAGTTTTTTTTTTTTTTTGCTAGAAGGGCCAACAAAATTCATGGCATGGATTTGAACGTGATACTCAAGAGGAACGCCTCTTTGATATCAAGTGATCTGAATGAACCTTGTTTTGGCAGCTCAAACAATGCTTGTAGTAGGGCCATGGCATTTCCATTCTGCTCTGGCCTTAATGTGCACAGAAAAACCTCGGGTGTTCCTCTCTAAATTGGTCAGTCCAGTCTTTTCACCATATAGGGCCCTTCTAGCCCATAGCCAATCTTCCTGTAGTAATCTCTGGTACCCACACCTGCAAGGAAAAACAAAAAGACAAATCAGTTAAGAAACCAACTACAAAGAAGAATATGCAAATAGCCAGTCTTACTGAAAGATGCTTTGAAACGCATATTCCAAATTACCCCTTTTACATCCTTATTATCAGCAGCAATGCATTAAGTTTACTTTGAAACAATGCAGCACCTGTATGTCTTGCTTGCGACCACTTGCGCATGACACCAAATAAATTTTCTTCATCTTGCCTCGTACCTCCGTCCTCAGCTTACTCATTCCCAGTTCCCATGTTACAGAGACCCTCTTTTTCTAGAGTAGCATGTTCTTCTATTTATACCAGGGATGGGAAACCTTGCAGCCCTTGGGCTAATTTCATTCAGTTTGGGGGCTAATTTTCAAAAATCTTATGCAAGCTCAAATTACTGGTAAGAGCATGGTCTGTCCTTTATCGGCAGAGATGTTATAAAGAGGAGAAAGCAGGCATCAGAGAGGCCACCTGCCCCACCCACTTCTAGCAGATTAGCCAAGGGAATGTGGTTCTCGAGGGATGGGTTGCCCACCTCTGACTTAGACCAATCCTCCACTTCAGCTGCAGAGCTTCTGACTTACTCTGTGACTACTCTTTCCACACGATTAGCTAAAATGTTCACAACTATTTTGTGACATCTGCTACATAATAATAGGTATTGCTGACAGTAAAGCGATGTTTTTGTTTGTATTTATGATTATTAATCCTAAGGCATCTTTTTCAGAGGCAGAACTATAACCCAGAGCATATGGTTTACTCAAATGTATCTTGTGGAGACAGAGAGAGGCCATTAACATATCTCCTTCTATTTTGCTGCTGGAAAACACAGTTCTTAATCAGTGATTCAGTGAGTGGTTGGAGGTGCAGAATGGAAACAAGGAAATAGACGTGTGTGAGCTATGATTTTCCTGCAAGATGGCTGCCCTAAATGTCCCCCCCCCTTTTTTTAATAATGTATGGGCTTTATGAAAATCATATCCTTCTTTATATTAGGTTCTTGCCAATCCAGAAGATCAAGTACTAAAATCCTAGATGAAATATACGTAAGATATAAGATTTAGAAGTTTTGAAGCCATACTTTCTTAAATAAGAAAGATGAACGTTTAATCACATCACTTTTACTCCTGACTGATATGTAAGATAACTACATACATACATAACCTGGAACAATATACAGAAACTCTTATTTGCTTACTTGCAAAGGAAAAAATGATGGGGCAATATACTTTTGGTAGACCAGGAACTATTTTATCAGATTGAAATATTATGCTGAGAAATGGGAAATGAAATACAGACAGTACAGATAAGCACCTTATTAATACTGACATTTACAAAACAATTGCTGGCCATCAGCAGACATTAACACATGGAATATGCCAGTCCTATATGGACGCAGAAAGGTATTTCTAACAGATGATGGTATATGTAACACTGGAAGATGGGGAAGTGAGCAAATCCTCTATGTTCTGGGTGATATTATACTGTCCCATAATAACATTGCCACAAACTCTTCCTGTAGAAAAGATCAAGCTGGTATCTAGCTCTTTTGCAATTTCTGGTTCCTGGCTCTTGTTCTCTCTGTTACAAGTTTGTGGTTGCCTCTGGTGAGCGGCTGTTTCTGGCAGTGGCTGGCACTCATAACTAAGCCCAGGGATCCCACCCACTGGCTTTGAAGAGGCAAATGATACAATTTGGGATGGGCTGTCCATCACTTGCGATACTTTGGAATGGTTTTAAATGGGACTTGCAAGTGGCAATAAACAAAACACTATCATTTTCTCTTCAAAGCTGGTCCTGTAATCAATTATTCCCAGATATCTCCCCCCTTTTTTCTTCAGTTTGTTGAGTGAGCATTGTTTGAAACATAGCTGATGTAAATTCTTAAGTCAGTATTAGCAATCTGATGCTTTCTAAATATTTTGGACCATAGCTCCAATGAGCCTCACCCAACCTGGCCAAAAAGTTGGGGTGTGTATGATCAGGACAAAACTATTTTTTTTTAATCAAATGCAATTAGGAGCATCCATGGAGGGGGTTGAAATTGTCAAGAAGGCAGCTGCAACCACATGATAAAAGTCTTGCCTCTTTATGTGCATTTCATACATGATTCACATAAAGGGAGGGAGGGTTCTGATAACAGCTGCCATCTTGACTTTGTTCACCTCCACTGCAGATGCCCCTGAATGCAATTACATTTTATTTAAATTAAACACAGTTCATACACTCCCCTGTAATGGGTACAAGAAATGACCTTGAGGAAGAGCTGCTAGCAAGACAACAGTCAGGTAGAAGAAACCCGAGTCTGTGGCAGAATTGTAACTTGAGAAAGCACCTCAGATGAGCCCCTTCCTCGTTCTCATGAAGATAGAGGGAGGGAGAGAGGGAGGGAGGGGGGAAGCACATTCAGACTTGCAAGATTCTGTTACTATATTGTTGTTTAGTCGTTAAGTCGTGTCCGACTCTTTGTGACCCCATGAACCATATTGCGCCAGGCCTTCCTGTCCTTCACTGCCTCCCTGAGTTTGCTCAGTTTCATGCTCATTGCTTCAGTGATGCTATCTAACCATCTCATCCTCTGCCATCCTCTTCTCCTTTTGCCTTCAATCTTTCCCAGCATCAGGGTCTTCTCCAAAGAGATCTCTCTTCGCATTAGGTGACCAAAGTATCTGAGCTTGAGCTTCATTATCGATCCTTCCAATGAGCAATCAGGGTTGATTTCCTTTAAGATTGACTGGTTTGACCTCCTAGCAGTCCAGGGGACTCTCAAGAGTCTTCTCCAGCACCACAGTTCAAAGGCATCAGTTCTTCGGTGCTCAGCCTTCTTTATGGTCCAGCTCTCACAGCCATACATTACTACTGGATCTGTTACTATAACCTTATATTAAAAGTAGTATTAACCTACATGACTTTGGTTTCCTAGTCTGGTCTACCTTGAAGGGTTGACATCTCCATGGATTTAGTATTTTTCCCCTTCTCACACATTACATGTTATTGGTGGTTACTTTTAGAAAGGCTCTGGCAAACTACATCCCAGGCTTTTGGGTGGGTATTTACTGGTATTTATAAAGTTGAAAATGAAGTTCATACAACTAAACAGCCTGTGAATGCTAGAAATAATAATACTGTCTAGAGCTACATGCTTTGTGGATTTTGGGGCAGCAGGCAAAATATGCCTAAGGAGAATCTGTGCAGATTTAATACTGTATAGCATTCAAAGTTCATTCATTAGGTTGCACAGAGATACTTCTGTATCTTTGAGGAGAATCTGAGAACAAGAGATCACTTATGATGAAAAGCTGCCCTTTAGCCTCCTGTAGATTCAACGTTTTCATGAGTTCCTCCTTTGCTACCCCCTTTAATTATGTTAGTGTTTTCTCTTAGGCTGAGTGGCATCATGTGCTCAGTGGCATCATGGGCAGGATGGCTAAGACTAAGTGGTAATTAATGCTTAAGAGTGATAGCAGAAGCAATCCTGTGTTACAACCATCTGGAGGAGTTTGTTACTACTGCTGGTGCACAGTTTGTCTGCAGGAAGTATTACTGGAAGATCAAGTTATTACTGTAATTAATAACTTCAGAGGAAAAAGGCTCCAGGTCACTATAGGATTGTATCCTATGCGGAAGGGGAGCTCCAGTTAAATGCCTATTTAGTTTAGAGCTAGGGAGATTCACGATATTGGATGGAGAATTCAAGCTATTCCTCTTGTGACTGAGAAAGGTGGTAGTCCATGCATTCTTTGTTCTGCAGTGAGGCTAACTGTGTAGAGTATAGCCCGTTATCTTTTGGAGAATTTGGGCCATGGAAGACTGAGTCATCATGCTGGGTTCTGAAACAAAGGTTTCTTTCTTTTCTTGATATTTAGTTTTCTAATCCGGCTTTGTTACCTTTGTTTTGGAGAGAGGAGAAGCAGTCGCCACCAAGCTACTAACATCATTACTGAGTGCTGAAGAGCCCCAGCCCCTCATAAGTCTCAAGCATAGGAGTCACAAAGGTAAGTGGGTTCTGTGACACTATTTTCTCAACTAGAGGTTTTGAAACACAGTTGTTCTTTGTAAAGAACATCTCTTCCTTTGTACCTTAATCAAGTCCTGTAAATCTCAAAATCTTAGATATGCCCCACTATGGGAAGGAATAGTAAATTTTTGTAAGCACCCCATGGAGAATCAGAATACAAGGAAGAAACAGTAACCATGGTGCACAGCCCTGCAAGTTGAGTTCTACATGGTGTGAAGAGGCCTGAATTCCTTGACAGTTAGCAGATCTTCATCTAACATTGTTCTTTCAACTTAGCACCCAAAGAGCTTTAAAGGGACTCAGATAAAAAAAAACAATATTATGGCTGGATTTTAAAATGCTGGCTAGTTAATATAGCAGCCCCGAATGCCTTCCCCAATAACTTCTTTGAAGTGATAAGTGCTGGGCTTGAACAGCTAGGTCTAGGGGCAGCTTGAGAACTGAAATCTGCAGCAAAGAGGCAACTGCAGAGAAGGTCCTTATTCTTGTAGATGACCTCTCTTCATCTGAGAAGGCAGATCCAGTCTGGTGGAACAACTTCCTTGGGGTTTACCAGACTGCACTGTAACCTGAGGTGTAACTAAATTTTCATATTTGTTGCTTACTTTGGGAGGGGGAAGAGAACTTTCTGAATGGCTTGATTGCATCAATTCATCCTGAATGCATATAAGGACACCTTCTCCTTTTCTGCAATAGGAAATGTTTCCACACTCTTGTCACCTGTGTTAATATTCTGTAATCCAGGAATGGAAGAATCAACTTTGCCTTTTTTTATTAGAACTTCAAGATCCATCAACAACAGCCCACAGCAAAGAAATATACGCTCTGACATCAGAGATTTGTTTTGAATACCAGAACTCTCAGGCCACAAAAATCCATTCTGGGTTATTTTAAGTTTTCTTCATTTCAGCAGAGGAGAAAAAAATAGCTATTTGTGGCTGTTGGAGTGAAATATTGGGAGTAAAAAATCCCTATTCCATTACAAATCTCCCAGAAATATACTAGTTATTCAAATCTACTTTTTGGTGAACTGGTTCATTAAAAGCTTGCCTTCTTCGTTACAGTGCCTGCCCTTTGGAACATCATATCCCCTGAGATTATTTTGGCCTTGGCCCTGTTGGTATTTTGTAACTCCTTGAAGACCTGGATGTTCCCTTGGTCCTGGGGTCTGGAGATTGGGTGAACCCATCAATGTGACTCTTCTTCACATGACTGTGGTTGTAGGGATCAGATTAGTTTATCTTCAGAAGCCGTTTTGCTATTGTTGTAGTTGTTTCTTGTTTTTGCTTTTGTTGTATTCGTTGGTTGTAATCCTATATAATTTAATTGCTATATTTGCACAATTGCAAAATGGGCTGTTACCTAAATCAGATACAGTGGTACCTTGGGATACGAACGCCTCTACTAACGAACATTTCAGGTTACGAGCAGCTTCGGCAGGGAAAATTTACCTCGGGTTACGAACTCGCCTCGACTTACGAACCGGATCCACGGCCATTTTCCCTGCTGCCACGCGGTCGCGGCTTCCTGTGGGCGAGGTCGCGGTAGCTTGTGGTGAGGCTTGTGGTGTGTTTTGCGGTGTTTTGCGAAGGTTTTTGGTGTGCGTGTTAGCATGGCTTCAAAGAAAATGCAGAGCAGGCTTGGTGGGAGTAAGGCTCTGAAGAGAAAATTGCCTCGGGTTGCGACCAACTCGGGATACGTCCAGAGTCACGGAACGGATTAAGTTCGTATCCCGAGGTACCACTGTAGTTAGCTAGATAGCTAGATAGAAGGAAGAAAATTGTAGATGTAGATGCACATAAGAAGCCCCTGCATATATGCTTGAAGCTTTGTTCTTTATCACTTCAGCCTATAAAGTGCTCAATCATCAGAATCACATTCTCCAATCGAGGCTATAACATTAAAATTAGACAGATAGGCAGTGAGTAACTCCAAGTCACCTACTGAACAATGTGATGAATGAACCATTTTTATCCAGGTTTCTCATTTCTAAAGCACTGCATCACTGTAGCCCATTGAAAATTATCCTTTGCATATGATTTTAATAATGGACTCATTCATTCATATAGTACTTAAATTCCTCTCTCCTTTATTGTAAATGTCTCTATCTCTAACCAGAACCATGTTGAGACTTGATGGTTTTTATTAAGGATAAGAAACTTTCCTATCACTTTTAGGACCCACAAACACATATATATAATCAATAAAAGATACTGCTCAGTTCCTAAGCCTAAAACGAGGAAAGCCCAAATGCCACCTATAAGTGTGTTGTCCTATCCCCCCCACAACCCATGCTGATGGGGACTGGCCATCATCAAGGTTATGTGAAGATGTTTAGATGCATTTGTCCTCCAAAAACATATCTGTAACAAAAAGGCAACCCCTAGTTCAAATTAAGCCCTATCATGGAAAGACAATTTTTAAAGTTTTATTGTATTTTTCAATGGATAAAAAAGCATTGTAGCCACAAATTACAGATACAAATATAAGTGTGCACAAGTTTTTTTTTTTAATGGTTTTTGCTTTTGTAAGCACTGACTCCCACAGAGGATTTTTTTTTTTTTTTTTGGGTACAGCTGGGGATGAGGCAGAGCTGAAGTGCCATTAATGAAATATTGCCATCTCTGCAGGAGCTCAATGAGATATAATCACTCCATCTGGAAGGTCCGTGATGGTTCTGAGTCTAATTTTAATGGCACAAAGAGAAACCTACAGTCCAAGGGAGCTGGAATCTGCATTCACAAGGATGGAATCGACAGATTTATCTACCACCAAATATTATTGTCAGAACATTAATCATTAGGTTCAATCATAATGAAGTAGAACATTCAAGCACAGTTTATTATTTCAAAATCTATACCATGACATTTTCGTCATTAGCTCCTCCTGGTGTTGTATTGAGCTCATGTGAATTTTTCTGCCTCTGAAGAATAATAATAATAAATGCTAATAAAGAATGATTACACTTAGTATTTTTCTTCAAGTTTGTTGTAAAGCTTAGTATCTTCTCTGGCTTTACAAACTTCACCTTTGGCATCTGTTGTATCAACTATAAGTCAGCCTTCACTCTTCTTATGTGCAAATCAAAACTTGAATTGTCTATGGAATATTCCAAAATCTCAAGGAATGGTTTTTCCACAAGATTTTGGAAGTGCAGGGCTGGAGACTGCCTGAATAGGCTAAGATGAATACTAAAACTCCCTGATGGATGGAGAATTAATGGAGACCATAGCTCAGCAGTCAACCACCAGGTTTGCATACAGAAAGTCTTATATTTATTCGCTGACCTCTTCAATTAAAAAAGGATCAGATGAATATAAAGAGTCCTGATGAGTCAAACTAAAAGTTCATCTAATGCAGCATTTTCTTACCCAGCTGGCCAATCAATACTGTTGGGAAGTCTACAAGATGACAACAGCACCCTCCCATCCACAATTATTAATGGCCAATATACAAACAAGAAGTGATTACAAGAAGTATTATATATCCATTATGACTAGTACCTGTGATAGCCTTATTATTCATGAGTTTTTCTAATCTCCTTTAAAACCATGCAAAGTTGTGGCATCTTCTGGCAATGAGTTCCTTAAGTTAACTATGTGCTATGCAAATTGCTTAGTTTTATCTGTCCTGAGTCTCCCATCCTTAGTTTCTTTTGATGCCTCCAAATAAACAAGAAAAGTCTTTCTCCTCACCAGCTGAGATAGTGAAAAACCACTCTGAGTCTAAGCCAACGATTTTGTGCTAGATGGAGAAACAACAAGCAACTTCCCTCGCAGATCCTGCAGGGAAGGTGTAATAACCCAGTGACAGATTATCAATCTGGTAGGCTACCAGATAATCCCAATGTATATCTATGGAATGAAAATGGAGGAAGACACTTTCCTGACTTAAATGAAGCTGTGCTTCTTTCTTTCAGAGACTAGTATGAATGAATGTTCCCCTGGCTTTTTTTTTTTTTTAAGGATTTTCTACATTCATGAGTGAGAAAGAAAGCTGAGCTCTCCGTCCTGCCAAAGCCCACTTTGTCTTTTGCTTCTTAAAGGGTACTGAAGGGCCAGCCAGCTTGGATCTCATCCATTCCCAGAAACGCCCCTCCTCTCCACTACAGGCTCTTCAGCAGCCGTGCGCGCTCAGGCATGCAACATTTCTGGCCTGTGTCCATGTTAATTTTCTACTTGATGGCACACAAATCGAAATCTGGTCTGGGGGAAAGCTGATCAACTCACTACATGGTAATTAATTCACAGCACAGACAGGCAGTACTGCAAGGTGTCACTGCCCTCTCCTCCCCTCCCCAATACCATTCTGCAGCAGAGGTAAGATGTCATCATAATGTAGGTGGTGTAAAATTTGGGTATTTTTGCCCCACCCACAAGTATACACACACAACAAAAACATACTTCTTCCAAACAGAGCTGGCCTTGAGTTCCCTACAAGGGCATGAAGGTGTTTACAAAATGGTTGAAAATCTCAAGCCCCCCCAAGAGGAAGTGCATCTAAACTTCCTTTCAATGATAGAGGTGGAGCAGACAGCAGAACAGTGCTTGATAACAGGAAACCTGGGCTGGCCATTTTGTTTTATTATGCAGTTCTGTACATTTGAGCTCTGAAGGCCCGATAAACACTATGAGGAATGTTATCCTTAATCTTTTCAAGAAGACTGAGCTTTGGTGGAAGTAGAGTTGGGAAATAAATTAGGTGAGCAAGGAGACAGGAAAAAATGAGGATGCTCCTACAAACTTCCCCCCCTCCACCCCAGTTCACTTGCTAGAGGGAATCTACTTCCAGATAAAAAGTCAATAAAAACAGTTTAAGATTCTGGAAATGGACTCCAGACTCCCAGATATTATTTAGCTATTTATGGAACAAATAGAAAACTGCTCTCCCAGTAGAAAGGTGTGCTAATCCAACTCAAACTTGCCTTTTCCTGTCAGTTTATGTAACATTTCTGAGGCGTTCTCTACAGCTAAAACAAAGGAATTATATATTTGAGCAGCACTGATCTTGATCATCATCTCTTGATTTCCCATGAAAAGTCAGAAACTGTCATTTTAAACACAGAGACATGTAGAAACAGAAATGAAGAATGTGGGTCAAAACACTGTGGAGTTCCAATGGGGCTACCCCCAAAGGTCAAAAATAAAGCAATTCCCTCTGCCATGTTGGTACATTACTCACTCTTGGAAGAGCATGCAACACTTTCACAATAAGTAAGTTGTTCCTTTTATGTTTGGCTCTTGGAGACAACTGCTGAGGAAGGAGAGGGAAAAAGGGACAGAAGGGGGAGGAATTGCTTTTCTGTTGCTAAGGACATGCAGCCCACCTTTGCAAGTGAGAACAATAGAGGACTGATTGGCCAAACATGAAAGGTTGAATGAGCATTTAGACTGTAAAATTGAAAAAAAAAAAGAACTTTAGAAAATTGTTTAAATTGAGTCAGGGCTGCTCAGTAAGCAGCCTGCTGCCCCAACAGCTTTCTCCTGTTCCTTCCTACCATTACAGTCTACCAATGCTGCTGCTGCTGCCCAGGGTGCTGATTAATGGCCCAAGAACTAGTTTGTGTCATGTGTATGTGTGTACGCAGTGTATGTGAGAGAAGGTTGTTTGTAAAAGTTCTGGAAGAACAGCAGTAACAGCTTTTGCCAACCTGATGCTCTCCAGATAGGCTGGGATCACAATTTTAAGAGTTTCTGGTCAAACGTATTCGCCATTCTGGCTGGAGATTCTGTGAACTATGCTCATGGTGTAACTGGACAGCACCTGATTAAGAAAGGCTAGTCTATATGAAAAACTATGAGGAGCTGATACAATTGAACCTATCTCTAAGCCCTTCCCACTCCTGGTATCCTTCAGATGTAGTCTAGCATTCTGTTTCCCAAAGGGACCAACCAGAAGTCTTAGAAAGCCTACAAAGGAACTCCCAAAACACCTTTCCTGTTGATGCTCCCAAGCAGCTGTCCTTTGCTTGTATGTTCTCTCAGAATATGGAGGCCACACATCACCATCACAGAGAGGTTACTTGGGGCCTTACACTCTCTCAGCTCAACCCCTCTCACAGAACTGTTCTTGTGGGGATAAAGCTAGGGGAGACCACCAATATGCCACCTTCACCTCTCAGAAAAAGATAGGATATAAAGGTAATAAATCAAAGTCGTCTTCTCTGAACTTGACTATTTTTTCAAAGATATTCAAGTTAATAATATTCAGTGCATCTATATTAGCAGAGAGTTCCACAGTTACTTGCTGTGCAAAGAAATAATTCTGTCCTGAATGTCTTGCCCATCAGTTCATTGGATGGGCCCAAAATTCTATTATTGTATTTTATATTACTGTATGACAGGAAGAAAAAGCCTTTTCTCCAGCCATTATAAGCCTCCATGTTTCAGATGTCTTATAAAATCTCATATTTTTATTTCAGCTTTCATCACCCATTAACTCCCCTAATATTTTTAATCAGTTGCCTTTTTAATGATTACTGCTAACTGCTTCAGAATTGCTGCTGATGAAAAGGGATATATAAATACTTTTAATGAATAAATGTTGAGAAGGCTGGAATATCATTTTAGGCTCTATGGACATATCTGCAGCTACTGAAACTGCATGAAGATGATTTCAGTAGGAACCACCTCCAGGAAACTGTTGCTGTATCTGTGAAAGGCCCAATTCATACCCTGTCAGATTCCACATGAAGGCAGAGTCAGGGTGATATAGCAGTTAAGGAGTTGGACTAGAAGGGGGAAGGGTCAGATTCTAGTTCACCGTCAGAGCCCCATGGTGTCCTGAAGATCAATAACCTCTCAGGCTCCCCCCCCATGTGACAAAGAATGCTTGCAAAGAAGAGGGCTTGTTCTGTTTTCTAATGGAAAACACTAGTTTCCTGTCAGATCACCTTAATCCAGCTTCAGCCTTGTGCTGAGATGGTGGCCCCATTGTGAAGACATGTCCTCAACAAATGGTTAGCAGGTTGTAGTGACCTCAGGGCAAAGAAAGCGTGTGTATGAGCCCTATTTTCCAGGCATAGTTGGATATGGGAGGAATCCAAGAAACGAGAGAATAAGATCAACCTGAGAAGCTAAAAGTACATTGTAATTGTGTATTATTGTATTACCTGCTGCCAGTTGTTTTCAACATTCCATTAAACATAAGTTTATATCAGGGTGTTTAGCTTCTTTGAATGTAATGTTCCAACCTCATAAAACAGGCTAGATCTTTTTCCCAAATGAATTAGTACAGCCTAAATACCCTCCTGTCCCTATCAACCGCGCAACATCTTCTAAACACCAATCTTTAGAAGTAGCATCTGTGGACCCATTAAACAGAAGCTGCTCCAAGAAAACAATAACTCTAGTTGGTAGCAAATAAATTCAGCCTTTGTAAAGCTGACATGCAGGCATGAAACCAGGCAGGTTACCATTGTCATTTGGGGTAGATAAAAAGGAAGGCAGCCCTCTTAAATGCCAGCAATTAAATGTGGGGAACAGCAAACCTACATCCAAAGGCCACATCCTTCTCCACCACCACTCTTACAAAACACTGGTCAACACTGGACAGAGAAAGCTGCACTTTAGGTCCACAGCCATCCAAAAAATATACACATGGAAGGGAATCAAAGCACACTGACTTGCTCAATTTATTCTAAGCACACATTTTTCTTAGCACAGAATGTTAAGAACCCAAACTGCAGCTGCATGACAGGTGGCCCTGACAGCAGCTAGATTTCATCAGTGACTGCCAGAAGCTTCCACTGGAGTGCCTGTTCTTAGCTATCTTCTGATTTGATTCATTTCAAGCTGTTAGTGAGGTGACAGGACCATAATGTACTCAGTTCCTTCATGGCAGGATCCCTTAAGATCTTGTCTGCTTCATGTCCCTCTCCTCCCCCTGCTCTCTGATAATCCTGCCTGGGAGGACTGAGGAAACTTTAGAGAGGTTTCTTGCCATCTCCAGTGGTAAGAGTTTGGGTGGGTGTCCTCTGAAATAGGAATGGGGGTTTAAGATAACATTGTTAAGGGCCTTATCTTGCAATAATTTAGGATGGACATATGGTCCAGTGGGGGAAACTATGGGATGCATGAGGATGAGCTTGATGTTGGATTGGGATAGGAAAATTGCTTAGACGAGAGAGAGGCAAAGAAGGAGGAAGAAGTCATTTACCAGCCCAGAATGTTTGTCTCTTCTCCCTTTCTCTGGGGGAGCTTCCCTGAAAGATACACAAAAGAACCATTCTCCTTTATCTGGATAGGCAAGTGACTGCCAGGAAAGAGTACTAAATTGGTACAGAATGAAGTTTTAAACAGTTAATGCATTTTTCAGCTGGCTTGTCAATTTTAATTTGGTTTTTCTGTGTGTGCAAAATGTAGATATGCAATGGCCTGTCAGAAAAGCTTACTGTCTTGATGAGGGGTGGGTGTGGGTGGGAGAAGCATCAGAAGAAGCCTCTTTAAAGTGTGCTTTGATTTCTGTTAGATTTGCTATTACTGAGCAGGCTACTTTAACGAATAGCAGAGAAGTGCGGTGCTCACATGAGGTCCAAAGCATTTCTTCTAAATCATTTATTAAGCGTGATGAATAGGAAAACATTCTACTTTACTATTAAATAGTAAAAAGGAATGCACTAACACAGAACTAAAAAGGAGGAGAGAACCATGCATCTCCTATCTGTTGCAAGATCAGAAAAGTTATCCATCCAGTAATATCGGTAAGCTTAACAGAAATCAAAACACACTGTTAGAGATGTAAAAGTCAAATAGTATGGCTGTGCATTCTTTCAAAATTATTTGGAAGAAATGTGGGCTGAGAATTCTGGGGGCTGCAGTCCCAGTGCACCTGGACAACCTCATGTTGGGGAAGGGATTTAGTAGGATCTCAAGGCAGATATGACCAAAGATGTGTCTTGTTTCATTCATCCTTCCTGTCCTAAACACAAGAATAAATATTCCTCCTTTCCATTAATGGGATCTCATTTGGAGTAATTTGGCTTAATTTTAGACGTACAAATCAAACCAAATATTAACCTGTTAGAATTTCAAAAAGAAACATATAAGCGATGTAGCATTGGTCAAAATATACATGAAAAAGCTTAGAGGAGCTTGGTAAGTTTATCTAAAACAAGAAAAAAATGATGATGATGAATTGGGTATAAGTGTTTCCCACAGAGTGAAAGAGAGACATGAAAAAATACCCATATAAATACAGCCTGGATAAAAAGTCATGGCTTAAAGCAGCAGACAATTTTATGCAAATATTTAGAAAAGCTTTCTGGTCAGGGACACTGGCCATTGCTGCTGAAATGTGAATATGGTTCAAGCCAGGTGGAACTGAAAGAAGATATTCTTCTTAGGACTTACCAAAGTTCTCTATAAATCATACCATTTGGCCCAATAGGTTACAGCCTGCATCTTGATATGCCTAGTTATCTTGGTGAAGAGGTCAGAAATGAAGTCTCTGGCTTATTCTGGGTAGGCCCACTAAGCATGCAGAAAGTAACAGTCGGGTCCTGTGGATCTGCTCCTTTCCCTGCCATTTCAAATGGCTTTTATCAACTACAGAGTTTCTGCCTGGTGTTTCACCTTTTAATGTTTACTTCCAGCTATAAAAAGTACAATTTGGCTTTTGGTGTTTTTTCCCCCCTTTATTCCTTTATCAAGGCTGACTTTTGTGAAAAGGAGAGATGGAAATCTACCGTGGGTTGTATTTGCTTTAGGGCATGGGTCAGATACATGCGATGCTGGAGACCATAAGGTCCCCCAAGAAACTTCTTCAAAAGGATATGGCTTTAAATAGGGGGAAGCTCCCATTTCTAGAAATACAGTACGTCCTGCCTCCTCCATGAAATTCATTAATTTGGCAAAAACAATGAAGATTTGTTTGAAAGACCAGAAACCTTATATGGATTTTTTGTTGAAAATAGAAAAGATTGAATTGATGATTTCAGGATTCGGGGAGTAAAAAAGAGATGAGGAGGATGGGGAAAAGATTAAGATGATAATTACTCCTATCTTTGTTTGCTTTATATACTTTTACTAAATTGAGTGTGTGTGTGTGTGGGGGGGAGAGAGAGAGAGAGAGAGAGAGACTGAGATTCATCAATCTTGCAGTAAGAATGATTCCCAACTGAGAGAAAGTCTATATCTCCTAAAGTATGTCTAACTTTCTAAAGACTGCATGGAGGCTTCTACCACAGTATCAGCTCATGCATTTCATGCTGCTTCAAAATGTGCTCTTAAACTCTCTTCAAGTGCTTCCTCTTTTCTGCTTCTTTATAATGAAAAGGAGAATAATCAACCAAAAATCAGCATCTCTTTGGATATCTGAAACAATCTGAGGGAGACTGAGAGTGTGACAAAGAGAAAGTGAGAGAAATTGCTAAAGTAAGTTCAAATGGCCCAACTTGAAATCAACTAAACATCTTTGGTAACAATTTATGCACAATTACCTATCAGTGTCATAGGTAAGTATCTGGTCTTCCTGAAAAGGCCAGGCTGGAGAGCTTGTGGCCCTTCAGATATTGAGCTATAGCCTCCAGCACCCATCAGTTCTTGGTGAAGCTGCTGGGGACTGTAGCTTAATAGCATCTTGGGAGATCCCTAAATTTCCCACCCCAATTCTATGAAATCAAGAATTTGGCTTGAAAATACATGTTGTAACAGCTTTCTCTCTGACTAAGAGCCTCGCATTGCCAGATATATGGTTCCCTCCTTTCTTCCCAATTCAAAACACCTCTGTCTCTACTGTGTTCTTGCCATGCTTCCCAAAATGAGTCCAGTAAAGTTGCTGCACTCACATTAGGGCTGTGGCTGTTGGAAGCAGCTGTGGAGGAAGTACAGAGGTAAAGGTGGGGCAGGAAAGGCAAAGGAAAAACTAGGTTTTTCTCCTTCCCAGCAAGACTCTGTACCTGTTGGAGAGGAAAAAAACTAAGCAGCAGAGGCGACCGATTGGAATAACAATCCCACGGATTAATTTACAGGAAGTTGCTATTCCTACTTGACGCTAAAAAGAAAACAGACAAACACATAAGTAAGTAAAAACCTTTGGATGGTATTATTTATTTAAATTTACTGGACGTCCAACTCCAGTAGACTCCAGTGGTTGCTGGGGAAGCTTTGTTCTCTCTAGCACCAAAGCAGAAATGGCCACAGAGGTACAAAATCACAAGACGGGATGGGAGGAGATATATCTGCAGCAGGTCAGTTATAACAGAGCTGTTCCAAGCTTGACATATTTCCAAAATACTTAAGACAGTCTATTTCATGCTGTATCTAGGGTGTTTTGTGAAATTTTGCATTCCAAAACATTTTGAGAGAAAACTTTTTGCACATTCCTGTCTAACTCCATCTCATAGCCAGGCCAATTCTTTTTAGATGGGAACCCTGCCACTCCATTGACTAGATGAATTCTGCTGTTTTAAAGGGCAATTTTTATATGGGAGTCAAGATTTTGACTGTTCTACTTATGAATGCTTACAAGGGTTTTGGAAAAAATGCAACCTTCCTCCCCAAAATTAACAAAGCAAGGTGAGCCCTCTGACAGTAATTTTTGACTATGGTGGCATACCAATATGTTAAATCAATCAATCATCATTAATGCACAAATCAATCTTGTTGCATTTTTATCTATAAAACCTGCAGGAAGAAAAATCTTAACACTGTATTTCAAGGGTAACAGCTGGAAAGCATCTGCTTTTTTAACATGTTTTAATAGTTTTAGGGTCAAACTCTGAGTCTTGACAGAATAAATTACTATAATCCTGAGAGGATTTCATGCTTGTTTCATACAAGGCTGAAGTAATACTCTAAAAAACAAATTCACTTAATATAATGCAAAATACCAATTGAGAATGGCCTTCCCAAAGGGAATAGTGACCCAGAATTGCTGAAACTAGCAACACTGTATCAGCATAAGAATGAGCCTTTTTGCTATTTTTTTTTAAATTCTGAGAGAACAGCTATCTAATTTTGATTCATTTAGACAGGCATCAGCTAAGAGTCCCTTTTTATTTTCTGGCTCCAGCTGGTGCACCAGTAGCCCTATCTTGAGCAGGAGGACCTGGCAACCATAACTCGTGCCTTCATCTCCACCAGGACAGATTACTGCATCGCACCCTACAGAAGGCTACCTTTGAAACCTACTCAGAAACTGTAGCTGATGCGGAATGTAGCCACTTGCATGCTGATGGGTGAAAGCTACTGCAATCATGTGACCCCCATAATGTAGGCACTGCATTGGTTACCATTAAGATTACAGGTGCAATTCAAAATGCTGGTGTTGACTGTTAAAGTCCTCAGTGGCTTGGCTCCTTGGTATTTGCAGTTCAAGCAGATCCAACCCATCATGTTTGCTTGTCCCAGTTGGGATTTCTGAGTGTCTCCAACTTATGGGAGGTAAGATTTTGGGATACCCAGGAACATTGTTTTTATGTAGTAGCTCTCATGTTATGGAATGGCCTCCCTCCAAAATTCAGATTGGCCTCAACTTTGGTGTCTTTCAGGAAGGTAGCTAAAACAGAGTTATTTTGCAGGGCCTTTGACAACTCATGCCATCCAGAGTGGATTTCTGCTATCGGGATACATGTTACATATGTTATATTACATGGCTTGTTTTATGTTATATTCTTTTATATTGATGTTGTTTTAATGTATTATTTTCTGTTTTTAAGAGTTGAAATAATTTGATTTGGCCACATCAAAATGGAAATAAATCAATAAATCCTTTCAGTGAAAGAGTAACTCTCATTTCCAGGAAAACAGTGAAAAAAGTGGATAGATGATGATACATGACTACTGTTTTCTCTATTCATGGAGGGTGACTTCAGAAGGGAGAAACTTAAAAGAGCAAGGAAGTGTTCTATTTTTTTGCAGCAACTTCATTCCACTTCTGTCTGCATTTGCAGGAGACAACAGAGCCTTCCTTGAACAACTGAAAACAGCTTTAAACTTAAACTTAGTTTAAACTTAAAAACACTTTACCCAGTTTGCAATACTCTTAATGTAAATAGCAAGATTAGAGTGAACTGCAACAGAAGGGAAACACCCTGCTCTCATTTGACTTTTGCTTTTTAATTGTGCAAGACATGCTCTGTACCGTATGAACTGCCATGAGTAAGGATCAAACTTCTCATCCTCCTTCCTTGATAGATCTCTCTCCTGGGTCATCAGACTCCACTTTTCTCATTTACTGCATTGCAAGAAAGGCCGGTTGCTTGGACAAGGATGGCAATCAGAATTTTAAAAATATCATCCTTCCCTTCCCCAAAGCTAAACTTCTAAAACTTCTGAAACTGAAGAATAACAGGGAAAAGTACTATTGCCTATACTTTTTCGTTCCAGCCTTCTCCTGGCTGTCTTATTCTTTGATGGGTTTAAATTTATTCTGGACTTTTTCCCAAGAGTATTCATTAATAGGCTGAATTTATTAATAGGTGAACAGTGGAATGCACACATAATGGGGACTTCCCTTTCCTCTCCTTCCCTCTGCAACCCTCTCTTCAATTTGACTTTGAAAAGTCCACCACAGTCTTCAGCAGACTGTGACTACTGTGTGTAAATTTATGATCGTATAGGCAGATTGATGTAACTTTCAGTTCAGTGCAGAACTAGAAGTGAATATCAATCTTATTCCTGTGCAAAGTGCAGGAATTCCTCAGAATTATGAAGGTACAGGATATGCTCCCTAGATAGATTTGAACCACAGCACCTCCCTTTAGAAAATAAGCACGCACATCAGGAGTACATCACATGTAGCCAATCAGATATTACTAGACAGCAATTCCCACAATTCTTCCCTACTGGCTATGCTGCCCAGAAATGAAGCTAGTATAGCTGCCCATCCCTGATTTACACAATTTGGAGAAGAACAATATTTGGGGCTGGTTTGTCAACAGCCAGAAATAGACATTATTTCCAGATCACAGTTGGAAAGAATATCAGCTGAGACCACCTGAAAGAGGGAAAGAGCAGCCTCACAACTCTGCCCTAGATACATCATGCAAATTTAAAGGACAGACTATTCACCATTCAAATTCCAGTAACAACATAGTTGGATGTTGTGGTCTGGTCAAAATTTCCACATAGTCAATTGCATGGAACATGTATTAAAGAAGCTGTTGATTCTAGTATATTTGATGACATATTGTTAAGTCCCTTTTCCCTGGAAGTATGAGCATATGTAGAAACAATAAGAAATAACATCTTATCAAACCACAGGTACTCTATGTAAGCATACATTGCTTTCTTTTTAATAGCAAAATGCTCCCTCTGCTTTTCTCCATTTCTTTAGCAATCTTCAGATATTCAGCTGTTCAACACTTTCTCTCCCATTCATCTGTTAACAAAGCATGTCCCCTATGTAGAAACATACTTATATATTTGCTAGTATTACCTGAAATGACAGCTATCTTCCATGAGCCATGCTCTTCCTTGGCAATTCTCTCTGCCTCCTCCATGAGCAGCATCCCAAATCCCTAAGAAAAGGAAATAGTAAAGGGCAGGCAAATGTACGTTTCCAAAATACAGAGATCATATAATTTAGAGATTAGCTGGCCAAACCATTCAATACTTAGAAGGTGGTATAGTATGCTATGAAGAGGCAGATATGATTGAGGAAAAGGAAAAAATTTTTTTTTAACAATTACTCAAATATTTGCTTGTTTCTAAGTAGTGGAAACCAACTAGAAATGCACCAGTTCCTATGGGATAGGCATGTTGATCTGTTACAGCAAAAAACCAAAACAAAACAAAAAACCCAAAGGAGAATGTTGAGACATCCTTTATCAATAAACACATGTACCTCTGAGTTGGTAGGATGGCCACTATGTTGGCTTGCCAGATTGTCTGTAGATTAGAGAACCTACCTTGCATAGAATAATGGGAGCATGATTTGGGTAACACTGAGCACCTGTGGAACACTTGCAAAAATGTACTGAATGGACGATACAACCTTTAGCATTAGCAAATAATGCTGCCTACAGCATGGGTATGACTAAGGCTCATAATCTAGTCTATATTTATCTTACTAAAATTACTAACTGAAAGCCTCATCTGAGCAAAGCCATGATGGATGGCAGAAGGTCAAGATCTATGGGCTGTATGGCAGGGTGAGATGCCCTGATTGGGACAGAATTATGAATTAGTCTGAAAGTTAAAGCTTTTTCCCTACTTGCCAAAACCCTGCAAAGTGCCACATCAACCCTAGAAGCTTCTTTTGAATTAAGATGCCTGAGAGCAGGCATGTCTACCTTTTAGTGAAAGTGTATAAAAGGGATAGGTTTGTAAGGATATAGAGGAGGTTTTGGGACCTTGCTGGCATTGTATTCCAATTGTGTGGATTGGAGGTGGTATATAATCCAGGCAGAGTTGTAGGAAGGATTAGCAACTGACAACCTAGCAGGAGCAGGCAAGATCAGAAGGAGATCTGGTTATGCAGACTGACTGGTGAAAAGGCTGGTATTTGGAAAGGACAGACAGGGAGTCATTGAAGAAACCTTGACTGAAGTGCTGGAATTCCAAGGAGTTTAGGAAAGAGTTATTTTCCTCTCTTTCCTGCCTTCTCTCTAGACTAAAAGCAAGTTCAAGAAGTGAAAGTGCTGAAGCTGTCTAACAGAGTATGCATATCAAAGTTATGATAAGTAACACCTGTGGGGAAGGGCAGGATGGTTAAGAAATCACAAACATCGCAATATAGATATAGATAAATATAAAATTTGTTAAACTATGGCCACTGTATATAATACAAATCAGCACAAATTATTTACCTGAAAAGCAGTGTAATAATAAACATTACTGTAGTTTAGAGAAAAACAGTATGTGTGTATTTCTGTAAGTGTGTGTGTGTGTGTCTGGAAAGTTTCTGTCCCTTTCTCCAACCTTTGACAGGCTCCTGTAGCAATGTTCATGACATATGGAAGACTGCAACTTGAAATTTAAGAGTAGATGAAGAATGTGACTTAACAAATGAAATGAAGAAATAAAAATACACTAAATGCTTGGTTTAACAGACTAATTGGAAGTCTGTTAAAGCCTAATGTCCATTAAATGGGATTTTATGCACGAGTAAAATGTACATAGTGCATGTAAAATGTACACTGGGTATATAAAATTTAGATAATGTATAAGCATTGTCCAGATTGATTTGCAAAGAATGGATTTTGTCTGTTGTTTGGGGTAAAATGCAAACTTAGACTTTGCCTATTACATCCAAAATCCGCTGAACCAAAGTCCATAAAATCAAAGGCTGACTGTGGATACAGTATGTTCTTTGTGGAACTAAGAAAGAAGAAAAAGATATAATAGATCTGAATGAAGGTGGTCCACTCTTGTGAAGTTGAAATAAATGCACAAGGAAATGAAGGTGTTATGAATGAAAGAGCTAAAATCTATGTCAAAAAGTATGAATTGGTATTATCTATTATTTTGTGGCTCCATATGAAAATTGGTATTGAAAACATGTTTTGGTGAATAATGTGATAATGGAAGAACCAAGAATGAGTTTTGGGGAAAAAAAACTAGGCAACGTTTTAAATGAATGCAATCTAAGGGAAAGTATTATTCTGTTAGATGAAATGAATGGATTGGTGGGAACAAGTTGAGTACAGAAAAAGTGACTGAGCCATCTGGAGATACAAGAATGGATGAGAATGGTAATGGTTTGGTGACTGCTTAGAGAAAGACATTATTTCAAATATGTGGTTTAAACATAAAGGAAAAAAGGGTGAAGAGGAAGTAATATAGTAAATGCAGTGAAAATGCTGAAGAACAGTAAGCCTGCAGGTGTAGATGGGGTAACTAGGGAAATGTTAAAATATGGATATGGTTTGGTCATGGAGTGGCTATGCAACTTGTTTAATGTGATTGTGAAGACTTACAACTATGCCTGACAACTGGAAGAATGCCTTTACTCTTCCCACATACACAGGAAAAGATACCAGGACTGAATGCAAAAACTACAGAGAGAGAGTTTGCTATGTGTACTGGGAAAGTGCTTGAGAAAAATCTGACTGAAAGGGTGTAAGAGCTGACAATGAGCAAAACCTGGAAAATGCAGTGTGGCTTTATGCTGAGCAGAGTATGTGGTGACCAGATTTCTGCTCTTTAGTAAGTCACTGAGAAAGTATGGATAGTGTGAAGTCCTTGTAGTTCTCTGATATATTCCTTATACATATTCTCTTCTAAAGTATGAATAGGAGAAAGTTTATTGCAAGCTTATTGGCTTAGAGAAAGCATATAATATGAAAATAAAGTTTAAGGTTAATTGTATTGTCGAAGGCTTTCACGGCCGGCATACGATGGCTGGTGTGGGTCTTCCGGGCTGTGTGGCCGTGTTCTGGAAGTTTTGTTTCCTAACGTTTCGCCAGCACCTGTGACCGGCATCTTCAGAGTGCAGGAGCACAGACAGGAGCCGTTCTCTCTGTGCCCAGGGTGTTGTGACCCTTTTGTGGGTATTTATAGAGATCTGGGGGGGGGGAAGGGGGGATTGGGGGTGTGTGGGGGGGTTGAGTTACTGAGTGGCTGCTTGCTTTGGTGTCAGCATCTGTGTGTATCTTCCTGGGGATTAGGCAGGGTTTTTTCTTCTATTGAATTGTTAACGAGGGGCTGCTGGGGGTGATTAGCAAGTTCATTGTGTGAACTGTTCACATGTCCTGGTGGTTGAGCTGAGTTCGTTGACCTTTTGCAGGCTGTATTTTTCAGGATTGGTAGCCAGGTTTTGTTGATTTTTAGACTCTCCTCTTTTTTATTGAAACTGTGCTGGTGTTTGTGAATCTCAATGGCTTCCCGGTATAGCCTTCCCGGCATAGTGGCTGTTGGTGTTGTCCAGTATCTCTGTGTTTTCAAATAGGATTTTGTGTCCAGTGTGCTTGAGAGCATGTTCAGCTACTGCAGATTTTTCTGGTTGCTGTAGTCTGCAGTGCCTTTCGTGTTCTTTTATCCTGGTATGGATGCTGCGTTTTGTGGTCCCGATGTATACTTGCCCGCAACTGCATGGTATGCGGTATACTCCTGCGGCAGTGAGGGGATCCCTTTTGTCTTTTGCTGATTTTAGCACTTCTTGTACTTTTCTGGTGGGTCTGAAGATTGTTTGGAAATTGTGTTTTTCCATCAGTTTTCCCATGCGGTCTGTGACCCCTTTGATATAGGGCAGAAATACTTTGTTGGTGGGTGGCTGTTTTTCTTCTTCAGTCGCATGTTGCTTTCTTGGTTTGATGGCTCTTTTTATTTCATTTTTGGAGTAGCCATTCGCTTGTAGGACCCAATTAAGGTGGTTAAGTTCAGGGTTTAGGAATTGGGTTTCGCAGATCCGATTGGCACGATCCATGAGGGTTTTGATAATGCCTCTTTTCTGACGTGGGTGGTGGTTGGAGTTTTTGTGTAGGTACCAGTCTGTGTGGGTAGGTTTTCTGTAGACTTTGTATCCTAATTTGAGGTCTGGTTTGCGTATGACCGTGTCTAGAAATGGAAGTTGGCCGTCCACTTCTTTTTCCATGGTGAATTGTATATTGGGGTGGACGCTGTTTAGGTGGTTCAGGAACTTCTCTAGGTCTTCTTCATCCTGACTCCAAATTGCAAAGGTGTCATCCACAAATCCACAATTTAAGGTTAATTGCTGAATATGATGAAATGTATACATGAGAATAAATGGAATGTTTAATGAGTGGTTTGATGTTTGATCAGAGAATAAGACAAAGATATGTGATTTGGTTATTTAATGTATTTATGGACAGGTACATAAATATGTATTTCATGCAAATTATAGCTTTCATGCATGTAGTGACATTAGAAGTATGATGCCAGTGATTGTTAGGCTGAGAATCCTAACAATTTACAAGGAATGTTAGACAGTATCCAACTATGTTGATACATACGTCAAATATTATCTTTTGTTCTTTAATCTTATCACCACTCTCTTTTGGAGGAACTCAACTTCATGAACAAAGCACCAAAAACAAAAATAGTGGAAGCAAGGTTGGTTTGCAAGGATAGAAAGTTGTGGAAAGGTATGAAGAATGGTCTCAGTATAAGCTAGATTCAGTTAAATTTTCTTTTCTTTCTGGTCTTTAGCTTTTTCTATATACAGTGGAACCTTGGGTTACGAATTTAATTCGTTCTGTGACTCTGGTCGCACCCTGAATTGGTCGCAAACCAAAGCAAATTTCCCCATAAGGTTCAATGTAATTACCGTTAATCCGTTTTGGCCTGTGGAGGACAGGGAGGTGGCTTTTGCTTGGAGGGAGAGTCCCCCTCCCTACAACCACGTGTCAGGGGCGGAAAATGGCCGCGGACCACGTGTCAGAGGTGGAAAAATGGCCGCGGACCACGTGTCAGGGGCGGAAGAATGGCCGTGGACCATGTGTCAGGGGTGGGAAAATGGCCGTGGACCACGTGTCAGGGGCGGAAAAATGGCCGCGGACCGTGCCACGGGAGGGAAAATGGCCGCGTATCCTGTTCGTACCCCGAGGTGGAGTTCGCAAACCGAGGCAAATTTTTGCGGCTGGAGCTGGTCGTAACCTGAAAAGTTCGTTAACGGAGGTGTTCATAATCCGAGGTTCCACTGTATTGTTTCTTACTGTTTTTCTGCATTGTGTATAATGTTGCTTACTCAGACATTGAATAGTATATACTTACAGAGTTATTTATGACTAGACTAGGATAGAAACCTTGTAATTAATTAAAGTTCAGGACAATACTGTGAAACTGCCTAAGGTGCAAAAATGTTCTATATACCACTGAAATCCTACTAACTACTATACATATTTAGATGCTTTTGCCCACAATTCCACAAAATGTATAGCCACATCCTAGAATATAGCAGTAGCTATTTAGACTTAACAGAAGGAGCAGAAGAAAGAAATTTCCCCAGGCTGGGAACCACAACTTGGTCCCTTAGTCTTCTGAAGGAGCACAAGAGGTGCTCTGGTGATGTTGTAATACCACTGGAAGGAGCATGGGGCTGAGTTTTTTTATGGCCTTTGGGTGGCTGTTTTGAGTTTTTGTTCTAAGTAGGAACAGAACACTTCTGAGAGGCAAACCAATTCCATCCTTGGCTATTTTGCCACTTAATTTTGGCAGTATGAACTTGTGTGTGTGTGTGTTGTGGGCTATTAACTGCCCACCCATAAAGCAGAGATTCACAGCAATTTACATTGGGTATTTCTCAAACTGTCATATCCAGCCAGTGAATTGAAAAAGCAGATCAGCAAGTCCAGGCTGGTACTCTAGAATAACTTACTACAGGAGAGATTTAGAAAACAAAATGACAGAACATTACTTGTCCCATCTATCTCTCAACTAAAACCAATACAAACATAGGAGATCCCACTCATCTTGGAAAAGCCTTTCCACTCATAGATCTTAATGTACTTTCTTAGAGACAATCGCCCAACCCCAAATGATAACACACTAGCAATACAGGCCATCTAAGAAAGATGCAGTAGAAACAAACGCTGTAAGAAAACCAAATTTCAGCTGGTAGCATCCTGTGTGTACTCTGGTATCAGTGTTACAGGATCCAATGATGTCAATCTACACTACTGGGGCTCCATTTGCTTCATTCATAATATGACATATGATTCAACTGCCAGTCATGCAATTCATTCTGTATAGGACAAACAAGCTACTCTCCATACAAAAGAATTAATGGATGCAAATCTGATATTTGTCAATAACCAATGCTAACATAATCACCAGTTCATTTCCCTACAGTGTTGTTTTATTCCCTCTCATCTAGTCAACCACAAATAGCTGCAGAACAGAATAGTCCTTTATGCATCTGAGGAAGTATTTTTTGTGGTTTTATCTTCAAGTTTAAGATGGGCAGTCCAACTTGAAAACAGAAGGAATTGCATCTAAAAAGCACTGTAGAAAAACATTTTAGTTCTTAAATGTACCTGTAATAAGAGGGTCAATTATTTTCTGCGACTGGCTTATCAGATAAGGAAGCCTTTTAAAAGACAATGTAGTTACAATCATCATGTCACATTTATGAACATATAATCTGGTTTCAAAAATAAAACTATGTATTTTTACAAAGCTCCCTCAGGCCTTTTCACCATGACAACCATATCAAGTGGATGAGAAATCATGGCAGGGGAACATCCATGGTCATGAAAGGCTCTATTTCTCGGTAAAATTGCATAGTTCTACATGTTTCTAGGATGAAGAGGATAGGGGGCAGGCAAAATTAGTTACATTTGTGCCCATCTTTCTTTCCAGAGCTCAAGAAGATGTATGTAGTGCTCCATCCTCCTCTTTTTTCCCTCTAGAGCCTTGTGTGACAGATTGGACTGGCCCAAGTCACCCAATAAGTTTTAATGGCTGGGATGGATTTAAACCTAAGTCTCCCTGAACATTATTACTTCCCATTATCAACTAAGAGAAAAGGCCAAAATACTGGGCTAGAATATTTGGTGGGAGCCTTATGTCTTCCATTCTTACTATTGGTGAATTAAGCTATCCAGAGGACTGAGGATGCTCTATTTCCAGATCCTTAAAGTGTCATCTTGTGGAAAATGGAAGAGAGAGGGTAGCTAGAGAGAATTACATGTTCCTGATACTGTCCTCTATTTCAAGGAATGCTTGGAAATGCTCCTAATAACACAGCTTGATTTCCCACCTCCTCAAATCATTACACATCAGAGTTCCACCTGCATTATTTACTGAATTTACAAAATAGAGCAAAACATTGTTTGGTTCACAAAGGGCTTAGTTATTTTATTTAAACTGAACCAGCTTTAACAGTGGCCCAAAGCATATCCCGAAATGCCTAATCATGTAGGAATTTACTTTCTAAAAAATTATGGAGCATGTGACAGCTCAGCTGGCTGAAAAAGAGAGCTAACTGAAAGACAGATTGATAGTTTTGGAGTCGGGGTGGGAGGGAAGAGTCCAATCATCTTTGGTATTGGTATATTTGTCGATTTCACAGTGAGATTATGATTATGTAAAATGAGATGGCAGAGAGTTATGTCAACTTTTTTCCTTTTATAAAGAGATGGTGACTTGGCAGCAGAGCAATAGTCAAAACAGCTGGCCAAGGAAGCCCAGGAAGAACTGTGCTGTTGAAGCAATTCTGCCCAACACCTTTTTCTGTTGCTTAGTTGTACCAGCAGGAATGGGCTGGTGCAGATAAAAGGGTCTGTGGAAAGAATGCAGTCCGTTCTTTTTCAAGATCTATCCATAAATTAATACAGCCTTACATGACCTATCTGCTATAACGTATTCTACTGTGCCCTAGGAATGCCAAACGTGGGAGGGGAGAGGAAGAAAAATAGTGTTATTTCTGGGGTACCGCAGCTACGTTCCTCCAGCCCATCTTTGTGCGTCATGTACCCACGACCTCGTTTCCAATCTATTTCACTTCGTTAGTGCTAGCTTTATCCAATTGATTTTTCACCCTCTTGTCTTCCATGTGCGTCAACCACTTTCCGACTCCTGGCTTTTGAAATTTCACTTTCGGGAAGTAAGAATTCATTTTCTGCTCCCTTCCCCCATTCTCTATTGCTGCTGCCTCATTGCCCAGGGTTATTACTATCAAACAGAAGTCACATTCTGATGCACATACAGCCAAGAAAGAACGCTTCGAAACACCTTTTTAAACCACAATGACTTTAACCTAAAACATTAGGTATATAAAGTACACGCTGATAATTTCTCCATTCCGGCTAAAAACTCAAAGATGGCCAACTAATGATCATATTCAAGAGGCACTTAATTTAATATTTCCTTAGCTGTATTTCATTTATTGCGGGGGGAAGCAGTAAGAGGAGGCAGTTGCACAGCCCATGTGGCAGATGACTGAGGTAAAGGAAGTGGAAGGAAATGCACTAAAAATGCATTTTGAAAATACACATTTACCATGGCAAGAATTTATTCCATGGATGTTCCAAGCCCAATCATATCTGGGCTTGACATGAGGCAATCTGGGTCTTGTCAACATAATCAGGCTATAAGTGGAGGCTCCCCTACAGTTGAATGAACCAGCATGCAAAAAGAATTTTCCACTGCCCAAAAAAACAGAATGTCAGGGAGAAAATTAAGCTGGAAATATCCTCACCAATACACTAGTTTTAGTGCCATAACAAAAATGTAAATAGAGAAGACCATCCCTGCAAAGTCTATTTATAATCCAGAAATAGATAGGCTGAGCAGTCCCTTCAGCAAAGCCAAATTATAGGTCAAGTAAGCATATATACAAGAGCCAGCTTGGTGTAGGGGTTAAGGCACCATCCTAAAAACTGGGAGACCATGAGTTCTAGCCCTGCCTTAGGCACAAAGCCAGCTGGACGACCTTGGCCAGTCCCTCTCTTTCAGGCCTAGGAAGAAAGCAGTAGCAAACCACTTCCAAAATCTTGCCAAGAAAACTGCAGGGGCTCATCCAGGCAGTCACCAGGAGTCAATGCTGACCTGAAGGTGCACATGTGCGTGCATACACACACACACACAAACATATATAACCTAGCTTTGTCTCACCTATGGCAGAGAATTATGGCAGCTGTAGTTGAAGACATTTGGAGAATATCAAATTACAAAAGAGTGGAATAGATCCATAAGAAATATTGACACATATCAATGAGATGCTCCAACAATTAATTCTATGTGTATTACTTCCTTGTGGGGGAAGTAATTTTACACAAAGCCCTTCTCCAACTCTAACTGTGCTTGGCCACTAGTGGCAAAGATAACTCAGAGTTGCAATCTTACAGGGAATATTCAGTTGGCAGAAAGTTTTGAATTGGTTAATAGCCTTCAGATACTTTGTCTTCAAGTCTCTATAGAGGAAACTGAATACTTCAAATTATACTTCCCTCTGGGTTCTCACCTGGAGGGAAGCAGGTGGTGCTGTGGAATAATATTATGGCATCTGATTTCTGAAGTTTGCACCCAGGAGGTTCACGGTCCTAGACTTGTATTATTAATATATTTGTGTATTATTATTATTGACCCATGGTACTAATTGCTGAAGTTTTAGTTGTTCTGATTTTAAATCTTGCTGTTGGTCTACAGTAATTTTTAATTAGATTTTAGCCTTAGTGGTTCTTTGAGCACTTGTGGGATGAAGTTGGGGTCAAAAAGATGCTTTCAGTTATATAAAACACACTGCAACCCTCAGTTTACAAGCTTTCTGTCTTATACTGCATGAGGTCATTAGTATATCTAGCTCTGTGCTATTGGCACTGACTGGTAACAGCTCTCTAGCCTTACTTAGCAGGATAGAAGTGCCTACTCTTAAGTAGGGATTCTCTGCAAAATATGCCTGTAAAGAACAGCCTTGATGTCTGTAAAAATAAAACTGCTAATGTATCAATATTGCAGAGGGTGAGTATTACTGCTACAGATGCCCATGTACTTTAATTCTGAAGTTGTTATACAAGAATATAACATGTAATTTCACTATTAAGGACCAGATTTGGATATAGAATTAAATTTTATAGCACTGAAAACACTGAACAGAATATCCAGGAATCATCATTCTCTCAAGCTGTAGAAACTGTCTTACTGAGAAACGTTTACATTATGTAGCCTGTTTAAAACTTGATGTAAAAGGCATTTTACTCAACCCAAGAGAAAAAATCATACTTATATATATTTTTAAAGTATTTCTGATTTTTCCACCGCAAAACTTGACCAAAAAAAAAAAAAAAAGGGAAATTCTTTTTTTGTCCATTTTTTTCACTTTTCTTCAGGGGCCATCATTTCTCTACACTTGGGTAGTAACTGCTAGTGTTCTACCTGTAAGCACTGTGCAAAGAAGTATACAGTAATTCAAAAGAAACTGTAGCAGAGGAGACTAGCATGTTTAGTAGACACAGCAAGCAGCACTGAAAGAAACAGGCTACAGGGACGCAAACATTATTGAAATAACATCTTTTTTTTTTAATACTAGAATGCAAATAATGCTACTGTTAAAAAGACCTAATTAGTTGCTAGTATGTAGCCAATCTTGGCTGATGTCAAAAAACTAAATAGAAATGGACCTAATTTGTATTTTGATAGGAAACTGCCAGGAAATATCACAGCTGTTGGCTAGATTAGGAAGTTGAAAAAGTACCCCTAGAAGAATGCAGTGACCAGCCATTTCCATCTTATTGCCAAGAGAATTATCTAGTCATGTCTATAAGTTCAGCTTGACTCAAAGGAGACTTTACTTACTTTTATATTGATTATAAAACGATACCCTATTCAAAAGCTCAAAAATCAATATGCACCAAAGGCATTATTTCTATATGCTGCTGCTACAGTTTAATCAGCTGCAAATACCTGATGCTGGAATTTAGAGGGATCTCGGCTGCTGACAGGAACCACACTCCCATAGACATGGAGCTCCCGGACAATGGAGACCCCACCCTTCAGCTCAGCTCTGAATGTCTCCTCTGAACACTTTCGCAAACGTAGAAGTCCAATCAGGATGTCCTGCTCAGGATCTTCATAGGCAAGAAAGGTCTCCCAACCACCATTGGCCACATAATCTCTCCGGACCAGTTCAACCTGCTCAGAAGAGAAAGAAGAGCCACAAGGGTGATGAATATCAGACAACTATAATAATAACAACTGTGCAACACTCAAAAGGGACCAAAGCCAATTTCATGGTGATGCAGGCAATTGTTCATGCAGGGGGAGAAAAGAGCGTGAAATGGTTTCACAATGTGCAGTTCACCATAGATAGATTTTTAACAGCCCTAGATAAGAGCCCAAAAGTGTGAATATTGTCCTTCCACAGAAGTAAAAACTTTAAATGAAAACTTCTTTTGTAGAAAATCACATGAACACTTCTCAGAGACCTTAGCATTTGTGACCTCTCAACCCCTTCTGCTGGGAATATATGCAGAAGGCTTGTGCTTGGCCATCATATGTACATTTCTTGCTTGTGGCTGGCCACTGAGGGAACAAAATGTTATAAAAGATCTGTTACCGGTCTGATCAAGTATGTCTCTTCTTAGAACCTAGAACTAAGGTAGGTTCTAAGGTAGGTTTTGAACACTTCTGGCATTATAAGCAATGTAGAAACAAATGGGAGTAGTCACTAGGGCATGAAGACCATGGGCCCCTCCACATGCAGGCCAGCCCTAATCTGGGATTGGTGCCATGCTTCTGACCCCCAATACTGTGGAGTTTCTGGAAGTTTTCACAAAATGAACCCATTAATTGCTAACTGGTTATTGTTGGTTAGTTCAGTTGCTGCTCTAGAGGAAACACTTGAAGACAGGCCTACAGTATCTCTTCTGGAGTTTTGCACTGGTAAGAACTGCCTTGTCCCATCACCTGGAGATCTTCTCTTTCTCATGAGGTTAAGGAGTCCTTTCTGCATCCACTCTGATCAGCTGTGACTCCATCTGGGTAGAGGCCAGGAATTTCCATTATACAAGCCTCTGCTTGAGAGAAATCAAACACTAGGACAATGTCTGTGACAGCCTATTCTTCAATGATCTGTGCTTTGTACCTATGCTTGCTGAGACTGCCCAGATTTTTTCACCTTGCTCCTGCTTTGTTGCTCAAATTCCTGAACCCCTACTGATACTGGGTATTGAACTTTAGACTCTATCTTGTTTCTGCTTATATTGACAGAGTCTGTTATAAATTCTTGCTGTTGCTTCTGATAATCTGATTATACATTTGGGCATACTGTGTAAATTTTGGTGCAGAAGATGATGTGATGTACTTGGGACCATGTCATATAATTTGAGGAGGATTTTCTAGAGTGTTGGAAATATGCTATGACTTTCTTAAGTTTATTTGAATGTTTTAAGCATAATCTAGGGCTTAAAGGTTTTAATTTTATTTCCTGCCAACATCTAATGGAAAATAACCCTGCTGCTTTTAATTAATATAATCCATTGGCTATAATATCCCATGATAGCACCCCCTGATCATCTTGAGCTAAAAGCACAATAGGACAGAACTGTTTTAATTTGCTTTCAAAATGCAAGTAGGGTTGGAACCTGGGATCACACATACTTCCAGGGGAAGATTGAGAAATCTTGTCATCTCGTCTATACCCCATACTTCTCACATGGAGGGGGAACTCTCAAAGGCTTTCTATAAATTACTAGACTGGAGAGGTAGATTTAATTCTGACAAGGTGTTGTGTGATGAATCCTGATGTTGTGCTCTGTAGGAGGTTAATGATAACCACCAGCACTTTGCAAAGGATCCAGACACCTATTTGTAACCAGCGCAGTGACTTTAATACAGGTGTTTTGTACACTGGTGATGCTGTCCCACCAATATTTTGTACCAGCTGCATCTTTTTGGAGGTTTGTAACCAAATTGCAGCAGCATCTCAGACAGCTCTGGGGGCAATATGCAGTCTGCAATTGTCCACCCCTGACTTTAGCCTTCTTCCAAAGGTCTAAATATGTAAGATATTAGAAGCTAAAACTTGCAGTTTAACTTAGCTGCCAATACACTGGCACTAGTTCAACTGGTAATGTTTATCTGTCATATAGCCTGATGGCCGTACCACCAATATTCAAGTGGCCACATTTTGCAATACCTGAAGTTCTGCAAGCCTTCTTCAAAGGCAGTCCCATCATGAGCATATTGAAATGTTCAACTTGAAAGCCACTAGTACAAATTGGCCCTCTCCCTCTGCAGCCAGTTTATCAGCTGAAGCTAGTAAGAATCATTCTAGGGTTCTGCTGCCACCTAAGCCTCCTCACTTAGCACAAAACAGACACCTCCATTCAGAAAGGTCAGCTTCCATAGCCACAGCATCTTATCTGGATTCCTCCTCAATTTGTCTGATCTCAGACTACCTCCAGGAACTGATCAAAGAGTTCCATGGTTCTTCCTGGAATAAGTAGCTAGAAACAAAAGGTAAGCTGATTATATTATATTATACTTCAGCATGTTTATTGTATCATTTTAACATATATTTGCATGCTGCCTCACTGAAAGATTCTAGGCAACTTTCATCTCATAAAAACATACCACAAAGCAACATCATGTAGCCATAATATATATATATATATATATATATATAATATAACCCCCCAAGCAGTTGCCTCCAATTAAATAGCACTGTCTGCCCTGAAGGGCTCTCTGGAAAAGCACCGTTTTCACAGCTTTCTGGAATGTTAACAGAATGTTTTCTATCTCAGATCCAATTATGGATAAACATGCTTTTTGAACTGGAAAATAATTTTCTGAGCCTATAAATTGGCTGAGATGTTTGGAAACATGTTTATTTGACTTATGCTAATTTTATTTGCTGAAGTGATTTTTTTCCCCTGAACAAATTTGTTTATACAAAAACTGAATCATTTTTGCTAATAAGGTGACCCTCATGCAGGTTAGACCAATGGTTCTCAACCTTTTGCATCTACAACTGCATCTGCCAAAGAACCTGGACCCCACCAGAAGTAAAAAGGTAAGAGAACAAAGAATTGGATACAAGTCTCCCAGCTTAACTTTTTCCTGTTGGATTCTCTCAGATACTAAAAAATGGCTTTAGGAAAATCATAATGGATAAGACAGAAGTTCAGCCAGCACTACCTCCCCTATTATAAGCTGCTAAGAGTAAAATTTCTACCTGGAAGGCAGCTATTAAAGTCACAGGAAAGGATCAATGCTCTATGAATCTTTGCCCTGTGGGAAAGGAGAGCATTTGGGTTCCTGTCGATGGGCATGCATGGGCCAATACCAAGATTAGTCCTTAAGATAACTTATAAAAGAAAGGGGGAGAGTTATGGGATAGATGTGAGATAAGCCAGTTGCCTTACTGAGAGGAATGACACACTGCCTTTCACTTCTTCTGATGGCCTCTGCTGCTGCTAAGGTGCCAAGTGGCAATTGTTCAACTCCCTAGTCTAGCAACAGGCTCCATGGCCAATGCAAACCCACAGCAGCATCATTTCAAGTTCTGGCAGATGTAAGGTAAGCATGATTTTTCTTCTTTCTTCCAGGGGTTGTAAGGGTGATGAGGATGTGCAAGAGTAGGAATGGATGGGCTGGACAAAAAGCTGGGTGAGCCATGGTCAGGCAGAATGAATCAGGAGATGCAGTTGTGCCTTTTCTCCTCAGATGGACATTTATCTGCATCCCACCTAAATTGGTTCAGTTTCACTTTCCATTGATGGTACATGTACCACCAGCTGAGAATCGCTGGCTGAGATGTTTTATTCAAGATACATTCAAAGTTGTTTAGACTACTGATCTGGTTTGATAAGAGGCAGATTCTTTTTACTTTGGGAACAGAGTTAAAGATAAGTATTTCTCCCTATCTCAACTTCTATAAGAGGGTGTCAAGTTCTTTTTTTAAACACCCACCCACACACAGAGAGCAAATCTTGTTCAGAAAAAACAACGCTCACCTGATAGGGTCTCACTTTGTGATGTATCTCTTGTATTCCAACTTCTCTTGTTCTCACATCACGGCACTAGATAGGTAAGTAAAAGACATACAAAGCTTTAGATAAGAAGAGACAGACAACAATTACAACAGGAAGCATATGTAGGCTAAGGAATATTGCCATCACCATCACTTTCTCCAGAGTTTAAAATTAAGTTGAAATAGACTTAAGAGGACAATACGAAGGAGAGATTTAAAAATAAAAATGCTTACTTATCCATTCCTAATACATCTCTGGAAAAAAAGGAAGGAAAGCCTGGTATATAAAATAAAAGCCCACCCATTGCATGTATTAACAGACACTGGTTTCCTTCAGCATCTGCATCTCATGAAGAAATGTACCAATTGATATTAAAAAACCCAGCAAGGTTTGGAGAAATTTCTCATTGAATATGAGATAACAATGTTGATTATGCTTTACACTGGAAAAAATGAGGACTGAAGCAGGGGTGGTGATCATGCTAATTTGAAGCAATGTAGATAGAGAAACTCCTGAACAATTTGCCACAAATGTAGAGTTTGCTTTCCATGAAGGATTAGGGGTTGAAATCTGGCATGCTTCTCTAAGAAAGGCTTAGGGTCAATAAACTTTCAAACATGATGAAAGATACCTTGTCTATTCTGGGTGAGATTACATTAAAATGGGACAGGAAACATATGTTTAATTCCCGTCAAGCTTAGCAGGATAACTTTAGATGACAGTTTAAGAGAACTGTAATCCAAAAACTTCTAGGTTACGTGTGATCTGATCTATAAAGCATCTAGCTCACAACTCATTTCTAAGCACAGATCAAGTACTGGTTTTAACCTTAAAGCCATTTAAAACTCCTAAGCTCAGCCATTCTCAAATGAACCTGTTTGGCAATGACAATCTTCTTCAAGGGATTCTCATTGGAAGTAAGAGTAATAGCATTCATCATTCTTCTTCTACAGTAGCAAGCGTGATGTGAATCTGAATATCCTTTAGGTATTGTGTAAATATTTTTTGATTTACCCAGGATATTCATCTTAATCCTGGCTAATTTAGACTAATAATAATTAAAGTTTTTGTTTGTTCTGTTACTGCAACTCACTCAAAATGCAAGCTTCTCAGCTGAACACACAAGGTAAAATGTGACGAATTCCTCTGTAGCAGGAATAGGATCTAAGTGCTCATGGGCACCAAGACGCTTCCAAACTTCTCCCTTTGATGTCCTCTAGGCTCCCTATCGTACCCAACATTTAAAATCGAAAAATAAATAAATAGGATCCTGGCATACTACAAAGCAGCAGCTTCTGTCAACATCACTGATTTGAAGCAATGCCTTCAGGCTTCACAAAGGTCCCACTCATTTGTTAGACAATTTGGCTTTTTGAGATTGGCCATGTCTACTCTAGCAGTTTCCTATTATGGCCAATTTTGGGGGGGGCTTCCACCATATGCTCTCAATGTTCCAAATGTACTGTACTTCTGGCCCAAATGGTTATTTATTCCTATCTTTTATAAATGCATTAAATACACCAAAGGGGGACAAGCAACAATGAGTTCTGCTCAACAGAGAAAAAAAGATTTAAAAGCCCTTTTCCATGAACAAATATAAATGGTGGCATTTCACCCAAATCCCTTGAGTCCTAAGAGCTTATGTACTGTCTTTGTGTAGCTCAAGCTCTAAAGAACAGCCATCTAAATATAGGAGATCTTCAGACAGGACTGTTATCTAATATACCTGGAAATACAGAATAGCCCTTTATAAAACAACTACATGGCTACCTTATCCTGAAGACAGAAATTGCCACATTCATGCCAGCTCCTGTCTTTGGCTGATTCCAGACAGGCCTTTTCATATGTAATATGAACCATTCATTATGACTGTTCATGAGGCATCCAGATATGATATGGTTTATATCCCCTTCATCTCCCCTCCCCCCCCACTTATCTGAATGGGGATTATTAATTTAGGTAGAATCAGAAGCATAGCTCTCCTACATGTCAGTTCTGTGTGTTTGAAATTAGTCAGCAGGATGGAGCCTACTTCTCTATCACAATGATGAGATAATAACAATTTTAATGCAGTGATTGTTTTGATGAACTTCAGGCTGCCTATTATCAACCCCTCCAGAGAAATAAGATCATTCCACCATTTGTAGCTATTCCTTCTTCAAGGATCTCTATGGCTGTACTCTGGCCTCCATGCCAGGAGAAAATGGGTATCTTGCAAATCAAGTCATACTTGGCACAGATAAGAGTAGACACAAGAAACACTGAATGAAATTATATATTTTACCTCTGTTCCTAAGTCTTTCATCCTGGCCAAAGCAAGTTCTCTCAAGTTACCATGTTCCACTCCTGAAGTGACTAAAGGCATTGGGATATCCCTGCAAGAAATAGATCCCCCCAATTAAACCAAAACACAACTTCAAAGCATTAATCATCAGCACTTGAAATATAAAAATATAACAGTTTTTTGTGTACTACTACTTGGTTGAATCAGGCCCAGCAGGACTTCATCCCTGTGTTGTTCTGGTGCTGTTCCTCATTATTCTCTGATACCTGCCTAAGAGTTTGCTTTGTCTGCCACTATGCCCAGATGAATATACTTGTGGCAGCTCATTTTTCTGCAGTACAGTTACGTTGATGTCAGGAAAATTCAAACATGGCAGGATTTCTGAAAATCTTTGAACCCAGAGTCCATTTACAGGTAGTCCTTGACTTACAACCACAATTGAGACTAGAACTTCCAGCGTTAAGTGATGCGGTTGTTATGTGAGGCACGCCCAATTTTATGACCTTTTTTGTCACAGTCGTTAAGTGAATCACATGGTCATTAAGTGAATCCACCTTCCCCCATGGACTTTGCTTGTCCAAAGCCCCCTGGGAAGGTCGCAAATGGTGATCGTGTGACCCCGGGACAATGTAACCATCATAAATACATGTCAGCTGCCAAGTGCCCAAATTTTGATTACATGATCACTGGGACACTGGGACAGTCGTAAGTGTGAGGACCAGTCATAAGTCACTTTTTCCAGCATTATTATAACTTTGAATGGTCATTAAACAAATAATCATAACTACCTGTATTAAGGTTCTTTGTGTTTTTAATTAAAAAGAATGATCTAAAGAACTGCATAATGTGATATGATAATCTCTTGAATTGGCAGCTCCTGAGGGTCTCTTAAAAGCTATACTGCAATGTAGCTTCATTCTATAGGTCTGTCCAGCTGTACTTATGAGGTTGAAGGAAAAAAGGAAGCTGCCCCACAGCAGTAGCAGGTGTGATAGCAAGACAAACCAGGGCAGGGGGGTCCCAGTGTGTGTGTGTGTGTTTGTGTATGTGACAGAGAGGGAGGGAGGGAATCCCTTTGGTGTGTTTGAGTTTTGTGACACCATGCCTGCCATCTTGCAGAATTTGACCCTCCCTGAAGATGGCCCTGGTGCCATCTGGGACAGGCAGAGGAACTATGTCTCTTTCTTACTATTTAGCTGGAAAGCTGGCAGATAGAGAAGAGATGCTTTGGTACAGTTGGCTATGTTGTGGCACACAAAGTAAATACAAACTGAAGAAGAGAGAATATATTAGAAAAGAGATCATCGAGAAAAGAAAGGATATGTTTTAAATGTGCTAGGTTCAATGTATTTATATTGAGCATGAGTGGGAAATATGTGGCCATTAAGACGCTGTAGGAGTGGTGAATATGTGGTCATTTACTTTCCAAAAAAATCTATCCAGCATGGCCAATGTTGAGGAATGCTGGGAGTTGTAGTCCATAAATATCTGGAGAGTCAGAGATTTTCTCTCTTCTAGAGGACAACAGGTGGCCATATTGTGCCACATGCCAACATCAAGCAACTGTCTACATTTGTATCCTGATTATACTTATTTCTTGTAACCTTTAAGCTCATTAGCCCCAAGAGAGTAACACTGGAATTCTTCCAACATCAATGGCCAAGTGGGTAATTCTTTGCAATCACTTTGTGAAAGCTTTCCATACCTTCTAGTTGAGAAATACTACCCTGGATCTAAGAAAAGAACGGAACATGCCTAACTCTCACTTTACTACCAATTAGGAATGTTGAGAAAAAAACAAAAAACCAAAAACCAGGGGGCCAGATGGAGAAAAAAGAGGCTATCACAGGAAGAATGATTGTCCCTAATTACTTCTGGGTTTGGAACCATTCATTATTTGCTTCAGCCCTTAATAGATTATCCTGAAGGAACACAGTCGACAGAAAAATGTGGCCTGTCCCTAATTTAACACCTTTGAGTGCTCCCTTTGCAGGTTGACCTTCTTGAGAGCTAATGCAATGTCCTACAGAGAAATAATCCAGATAATATGGGATAATTCCAAATATGATACATTCTTTCTTTTGGAGAAGGATTAGGATCTAAAATGATAATGTCACTTCGCCTGCTGCCATCTGTTTCCTGTCCACCTAGACTATATTTAGGCTGAGTCTGGCAACAATAATTGAACTATGAACACAAAAATAGTGCTGTTGATTTAGATCCACAGATCCATTGAATCAAAGTTTGGTTCCCAAAGTGGCCAATTAAATGCCTCCAGAAAGCTTATACGTATCCTTCCCCATTGTTTATCCCCATTAGCTAGGCTAGTGTTTCTCAACCTTGGCAAACCTGGCTGGGGATTTCTGGGAGTTGAAGTTCACACATCTTAAAGTTGCCAAGGTTTGTTTGTTTATTGGATTTCTCCCCCGCCCATCTCCCCCACAATAGGGGACTCTGGGCGACTTACAGAAAACATTAATACTATAAATATATCTAAAACACATAATACATCCAAAATTTAAAACAATACTAAAAAAAGGAAGATCCAAGAAGATGGAAAATCAGGCTGCGGAGAGCTGGCCACTATGGGGCTAGCCATCCTCCTGCTTGAAGTATTCCCTCCCTGCCCCAGGCCAAGTGGCAGAACCAGGTCTTCAAGGCCCTTCGGAAGGCCAGGAGTGAGGGGGCCAATCGCACCTCTGGGGGCAGAATGTTCCAAAGAGCGGGGGCTACCGCAGAGAAGGCCCGCCTTCTGGACCCCGCTAGTCGGAGTTCTTTTACTGAGGGGGTCCGAAGCATGCCCTCTCTGTGCGATCGGGTGGGACGGGTTGAAGACATAGGGGAGAGGCAGTCCCTGAGGTAACCTGCCCCCATGCCATATAGGGCTTTAAAGGTAATAACCAACACCTTGAATTGGACCCGGAAGCAAACTGGTACCCAATGCAGCTCGCGGAGCAACGGTGTTACATGGGCCCTTCTCGGGGCTCCAAAAATAGCCCGCGCAGCCGCATTCTGGACCAGCTGTAGCTTCCGGATACTCTTCAAGGGTAGCCCTATGTAGAGTGCATTGCAGTAGTCTATCTGGGAGATAACAAGGGCATGAGTGATTGTTCAAAGGGCATCCTGATCCAGGAAAGGGCATAACTGATGCACAACCTAAGGTTGAGAAACACTGAAAGGCACTGCCTCTGGACACAGAAATATCACACTGTCACAATTATTAGCAGCCATTCACAGGCTTGAGATTCAAGAATTTGTTTAACCCACTACAAAAAAGTTTGAGACCATTTTTATATTTTGAGGCAAAAAAATCCACAGGTGCTAGAGACACAGATAATTAAAGAACCATTGCTGTGTAATAATTCAGGTGGTAAGCTTAGACCAAGACCCAGGTTCAAATCCTCAGCCTGACAAAACAGATCACAGGGCCATTTGTTCTCAGTCAAACTTACTTCACAGGGCTATTGCTATGGGGATCAAGTGAAGGAAGAATTCCTCTCCCTTGCTGGTATTCTGCTTTGAGATTTTAGAGAAAAGTCAGGATATAAATGCAATAAATAATATAAAGAGCTGAACTGAAATCTAAATATAGGCTTTGATCAAGTAGAAGGTGACTGGCATAGCAGAGGGAGGAAACTGAAAAGGAAAAAATGAATATGGTAGAAGAGTCACTAAGAGGAGGCCCCTCAGTGAAATCTGATAGCGGGTCACATGTCCCAATTCAGTTGCTAGTCTAGTGGGGAAAAAAGTGAAGGAAATTACACTTTCGCAATAGAACTGGTTATTATAGTGGGAGATAGGAGAGTTATTACCTCTCACTTCATTTAAAGTACTTTTCCAGGAAAATTAGCCTGGACCAGAGACATAAACATCGTCTTGTGGATATAATGCTATGACTATCTGGCTTTCTTTTGGTTGGAGATGAGAACTATGGGGTCAGACATTTCACAGAAAAAGTTACCTGAGAGAGAGATGCTAGAAGTTTTTTGGGGGAAGAGGTGGTACATGTGAGAGGGTAGGTTCAAGAGGTGTAAGAGGAAGCAAAGTGGAAAAAGTAGCATTTCTCAAACTTTCTCCTAAGTTCCAGTATGCCTGGATGAAAACTGCTATCTTATTGCAAGGAAAATGAAGAATAAAGATCTGGGGACTCTACAAAAGTTGGGAATGTTAGAGGAAAAAGAGGCAGACTTGATGGTGATAGGGTGAGGCAGATTATCACAACAGATTCTCCACCCGCTGGCACACTGGGGCTTAATTCACTCACCCCCTGCTCTCTCCTACATCAACCACTAGCCTATCCTCTCCCCAGAACACAATAATAATTAGCTCACTCATTAATTTATTCAGCTGGGTCCTGGGAGTAAATATAACCTCATCTAGTCAACAGACATTAACAGTCTTCAGGCGGTAGCAGTTAAGAGTCAATAAGCACTTCCCTGCTCCAGCTAAAGGACACACTGGAGGAGAATGCAATTTCCATCTAGGCACGTTAGAACAGGGACAGCCATCAGAGAGCTGTGCTTCTTTCCAATTACCAAAATACTGCGGAAGGCCAGGCTGTTGCACGATTCACCACAGGGATGTCAATAAAACCATTCTTGCACCCTAGCATGTAGCCTACATAGCAGTATCCAATGAGCAAGTCTATCATCTCTGGAACAGTGACACAATATACCGGCGGACCCAAAGGCACTGGGTAGCCATCTGCTGTGAAACATATTTGAGCTTCTGCATAAGAAGGGGATATGACTCAAGGCTCATCAGCATACACATATATGCAAAATACGGTCAATTTTAAGAGTGTGAAAACGAATCTCCATTCTCTCTATCTACTGATGTCAAAGGCAATGCTTAAGTCCTTGCTGAATTTTCCATCAGCAAAGATAGCTTGGAATGCCACAGGTCAATTTGCTGAAGTCTATCTGCCCAAAGATTCTTCTAATAATGTTTTCAACAAGGCAAGATATCAAGTCAGAAACCACATGGTAGGTAAGGCTGATTGGGTATGACAATATTACAAATGAACATTTAAGAATGGAGTACTCCTTCTGCCTCTGCTTAAGAAAGAAACCCAGGTAACCCAGAAATCCAGGTAAACCCAGATACCCCTGGGTTAAGAATGCCTGGGTTACAGACGACCCATAGTTTAAGAACAGAGCCTGCTGCAGCAAAATTTGAGTTAAATACACAATGATTCAAGTTAAAAATACAATGGTTTGAGTTCATTACACAATATAACTTATACAGTATTATACAATAATACTGTTCGGTCTTACGTACAAATTAAGAACAGACCTTGGGAACGGAACTCGTTCTTAAACTGTGGACCACATGTATTTAGCTGGTACAGGGCAGCTTTTATGTCAAAAAAATAGAAGCCCCCCCCTAACCTAAGAGAGTCTTTGCTACTGATGTTTCCCTATTCATGCATTCCCAGTTATCACCACTAATGGTGTCGTAAAAGGTATAGTATAACATAACCAGAAAGCACCAAGTTCAAGAAAGATGTTCCACAAGACCAACAACGGGATGCTCTTCTGACTGATTGATCTAGAGCCTCACTGGTTCCTTTAATGGAAGCCAAGCTTTGAAGACGCTATCTTAAAACAAACATTCCTGGTAGTCCCCTAAAAATGGTTTCAACCATCTGACAGGCAAAGACAAATTACCTGATAATTACATTGCTGCTTATTATTAACTCCCACCCTTAAGCAGACCAGCTGTTATTGGAAACGTTCTGTGTTGACAATTACAAATGGGATATCCTTCCCTCATGAGGTGAAACCCAGTGGTGATAAACATGGGCTTAATATTCTGAAATGTTTATCAGTGTTTACTGATATCTTGACTAAAGAAAAGCAATGTATTCCTTCTTTTGGCTAAAACAAAAGTGAGTAGTACACCCATTTCTGGGTCACTGGCTGCCATATGAATGGCAATCATTCGATTGTTCAGTAGTATAAGAATTGATAATGCGTGGCCCTCCCAATACTATGAGACCGCAATTCCTATCATCTTATATTACTGATCACACCGGAATTACAAGGGAATTGCAATTCGGCAAGATATGGAAGGTCACAGATTCTTCATCTTTCGTCTAGAAACTGAACATTTCCTTTTACTGGGCCAATCCAGGAAAAAGTGCTCACTTATCCTCTCTTTCACCACAGAGTAGTAAGCAACAATACTATTCCCTGCTGCCCAATGTGCTTGTCTGTTGTGTGTGCCCCTTATTCCTTATTGCCTAGGGGCCAATCCTCATTTGCTGAATAGCTACAGATCATCATTGGTTACCCTTCCCAGCTTAGTTTCCCCATTTCAAAAGCTCATTTGCAAATATCTGTCTGAGATGCAAGTGGCCACAATCTATGGTGACTCATCAGAGACGGACTCCAGTAGTTATGCATAGATGAGCTATCAAGCGCAAACCACAATTATCATAAAATTAGCCTGGTGTGTGAATTCATCCTGAATCACATGTAATGGCTTGATATTTGTGATGAGAATTTGAAGTGGACGATGACAGGCAGGACAAGTACAGCACAGCCAGTTACTTTCAGGGAAGTGAGGGATGGTTAAAGGGCCAGATTCCCAGAAGCAACCTAAATTAAGAATTTATTCTGAGAGGGTAATATATTCAGAAATAGATGCTGCACAAGCAAATCAAGCTGTTTTGTTATCTCAGCTCCCACTGTTGCATTACTACATTTTATTAAGATTTAGCATGGGCAAGGCAAACATTACCTTTGTACTCGGTACACTCGAGTCCAGGGAGGCACAAGGGCAAGAATTCTTGCCACCAAATCCACAAGGGTGCTTGGAGGATAGCTTTTGTACCTCCCAGTTTTCCAGAGTTCGTAGAGGCCAGTGCCACGGATCACAAGAGTTGGGTATAGCTTCATGCCATCTGGGCGAAAGGCAGGATTCTCAAAAAATTCCTGCAGAAGAAGTAACATGTAAGAGAGATTAGTGCAATGGCTCACAACAACTGGACAGTTCGACAAGTCACCATTCTGACAGGCACATGGGGATGGGAGTGGGGAGTTTGCATGGTACAGTGGGAGGATGATTTCATCACACAACCCCACCATGCCAGTAGATAGGCATCAGAGGGTTGTATGATGCAGTGGGAGGGAGAGCCATTCATTGAGCCATGCATTAGGAGCCTTTCTGTCATAACACTAAAAAATCCTCCTCCATGTGCCTATCAGCTGAAACTCCTGTTGTACCACACCACCCATGGGATGTCCTAAGGCTATTTTTAAACATGAGTTTAATGCTATTTCAGAAAAGTACTAAACCTGTGTTTAAAATTAGCTGGTTTAACAGCTAACAGGTAGTCAGACTATGCTGTGAAGTGGGCCTTCTCCCTCATTGCACTGTGCAGCCTCTCCTCCATGCTCAACAGCTGTTAGGTGAGCTGATTTTAAACATGGGTTTAAACAGAGTTGCTTGCCAGATGAAGATGGTAACCCCAATCACAACCTGTCTAGTTTTGAGTCTTATGTTCTTCTTCCATGCCCAACAGAACCATTTCTTCACACAACGTTGATGGATGGAATGTGCTACACAAGTTACTGGGATAGCTACTAGCTCAAAATGTCTTTAAAGGGGGACTAAAGAAATTCAGTGAGCAACAGAGGTTTGACAGTGACTGTTCTTCACAATGATTATCTAAAACCTCCATGTTCAGATACATAACTGTCTACATTAACAGTTGCTATGGAAGAACAGCAGAAGAGAGAGTATACTGTCTTCGGGAAGCCCTCAAGCCGATCTAACAAACATTAGTTTGCAAGCATGGGAACCAAGATGATGGAAAGACTTTTAGTCAATCACAATTTTCACACTGTAATGGAACAGAACTCTGGCTACTGATCATACCTGAGAGAATCCATATATGGATATAACATTTGTTTAGGTCAATGCACTTAAAGTCCAGTGCATGCAAATTCTGAATTATAAAGTCATTTTATCAACAAAAATTCTGGGAGATGGAATGTATATTTTGATTTCCAAAATGTTAGCTTTTAAATGTGTTGGTCCAAAGCAAGCAGTACTTTTATGCCAAGCTGTCAGATAGGCCAAATAGATACATCTGGTATGGAAGACAAATATGACCCTTTATTCCACACACTCCAACACTGCACAGCGTTCACACTCATGGATAGCTATTTCTATTGGAGCCAAGAGATCAGTTAACACAACACAACTATGGATATAATTAACAGAAGAACAGGTATGCCAATCCCATATTGTCAGAGCCACTTGCTACCCTTGCCATGAGAGAATTAAATGAGAGATTTGAGAGAACGATAATTTCCTCGTTAATTGAAGTTGAAGAATCACAAATAGGAAAAAGAGAGGGCTCTGCTGTGTCTTCTTGCTCTAGAACAGTGTTTCTCAACCATGGCAGCTTTAAGATGTGTGGACTTCAACTCCCAGAATGGCTGGCTGGGGAATTCTGAGAGTTGAAGTCCACACATCTTAAAGGCTCTGAGATTAAGAAACACTGCTCTAAATAACCCTTAGAGATACCTCTAACAGTGCTCTCTTTTGTTCACTGAGAGGGCAGCCCTTGAATATCAGAGTCTGACTTTTTTGCTGCAAAAAAAACAAAGAAATCAGTCTGCCTGCTGCTACAAACTCTGCAGGTTCAGTGCAGTTCCAAAGGGGTCACTTTATGCAAAAATGTCAGTAAAAATCCAAGGAGCATACATATTCAGGACACGAGCCAGACAGGCTACCACGACTGATATTCTATAAGGGCAATGATTGATTTTGCTAGCACAAGTCAATTTATTTTAATTGTTTTCAAACCCCCTCCCCCTTCCACTGTTTTTACCACTAATGGCATCGACAGGTCCCATTCATTCACACCCTTGTAACCTGCTAGCATAAATAAGCAGGATGCAAATTGTACAAATTAGTAATGTTGATGCCAGAAAACTGCTGTTTTTCCATTATTGTGAAGGAAGGGCTACTCAGCTGTGAAGCCGCAGCCTTTCTTCCAGGGCCAGACAAATGGGTGATTATCTTGCCTTGGCAGGATAAATATCTATGGAATTGGTTTGCTGCTCACTCTAGGTAACAAAAAGTAACAGAACAAAAACAGTCAAACAAGGAAAAACTGAAATGGATGAGAAAGTGACGATATTCCAGAAGATTTCAGGAGAGTTAGGACTTAAATTGTGGAAGACCACCATGGGGAAGATCACTTCTTTCAACCTTTTTATTTCAACAGACTTTAACACTATTTAAACAGTAAACAAGCTGCTGTTATCTTCATGGGTTCTTAAGGACTACTGATTTTAAATTTATTGGCTTTTAGTGTTGCTATTTTTAGTATTTCATTTAATGCTCTCTCCTATATGTTGATGGATTAGACACGGGGGTGAGGCAGGAGTCAGCTACATGATCTGCAGGGGTTCAGTATAGACTCTCCCATTTTCTACCAGCCATTGGAATTACTCCAAAGCAGAGCTCTGGCCTTTTGCTACCAGCACCAACTTCATTTTTCTGGAATGTGTGACTAGTAACATTTTAAGAAAAAAAAACGGTAGGTGACTACAAGTCAGGGTTTCAGTGTGTCCTATGCCCAACTGAGAAGTTGAAGCTAGGAATAATAGGAAAGATTCATTTTCCCTCCAATTACTGCTACTTTCTCTTCTCTGGCTGAGATATGTGGGTAATCCTAATTTATCCAGGACCACATATTGAAAGAGTAAAATTCACTACAAGAACTAGCTAATCTTAACTGACTTAACTGAGAATGTATTCTGATCAACTGAGAGACAATGTGAGAGAACATTTGTGCGTACAACACTTGAAAAATTGTCAAGGAAAAAGGGTGCCTTTTAATTTTACAGAAAATCTTCCAGAAAACAATAACAACAATAATAATAATGCTGCAAAGGGGGTTGGATTTTTTGGTCCCGCTCTGATCAGTCTAGCATCTACCTAGCAAAGTATCCTGCACGGTAATTGTACAGGTTAGACATAACAGGCAGCAGTTTAATGTTATGCTCCTCGTTCAGGAAGATGAAAGAACCATTGATTTCAAACTCTACCATGCAGCCATCCTTATCTATGTCTGCATTCCTGACAAAGTAATGAACTGTGGGCCTAGGAATAATACATCAAACAACCAAGACTGATTTTTGTTGAATGACTTCAAGCTAACCGGACATAAAAACAGTCACTTGGCGTTTACATGTACGGATATAATAAGCTGCTTACTTTCTCGTGAAACTCTACCAGGTTTGCTAGAGGTTAGAATTCTTTTCTTCCCCAACTGGTGCTCTGCCCCCTCCAAATCAAACTGAGTTATGAGGCCAGTTTGTTTGGTTCCCTTTTCATTAGATATGTCTGAGCACGTATATAAAACCTTTAACAATTACTGTAAGAAATACTGTGAAAGGCAGAAAACATTTTGGAATATGGAGGCCAAAAACATTTTTTTCAAAGCTTGCATATATCACATATATATAACAAATACCTCAAAATGCTTCTACATTTTAGATATAACAGAACAGGTCTGCCACCAAGAATAGCACACCAGTATCTTCAGAGACTAGGAAGGTGTTTAACATAACACAACACACTTAAAGGAATATAACTACAACACAACTATAACAAAGTTAAAACTGAAAAGGTGAAAAATCTAGATATACAGTTATCTGTACTCTTTGTTGCCACTTCGAGGTCCTCTGCAGATTTGTAGCCCAGATCTGGCAGCCCTAATTTTTCTCAGCCAGTCCTGAAACTCAAAATAGGTTAGCTGAGCCTCCTGCCTAAAAGCCCATTTGTCTGGACGGTTCCCAGGACTGGTCCACCTTTCGAGCCAGAGTAGCAACCTGCTACTTTCTTAAACCCTTGTGAATATCATTGCTGAAAAGGATAGTTTTTGCAACTGCTGAAATATTGTTTTCTGCCATTTTGAGAGAAGCGTTATAAAATTGTAATGCAACCCCCGCAATAGATTTAACATAGTCAAAACATGCACACACACATGCATGTAAACAAGCACACATACACAGAGCTTCCAGAACATTCCAACTAAGCCTGGGGGAAAATGAGAAAACCCCCACCCATCTATCTGATAAAGCTCCCATCACTTTACATCCTTGTCCCATAAAATTATGTTTATTTCAAATTTGTATGCAGGTCATTTCCTCTACAGTTCCTAGCTTAGTGTAGTGTTTTAAAATCTTCAGGGAATAAACTGTGGAGATCATACCACTCATCAACAGATAAAACCATCAGAAGAGTCTTAGACTGAAAATCTAGCAAGAACTTACTTCCTATTGGCCAATCAAACACCTCTGAAATGCACACAGTCTTTGGATGCTCCCCCATTCTTGCTCCTTGGTATTCACTAACATTCCAGATTTTTATTAGTGAGGCAAATACCACTTTACCATTGAGGCTAACTCAACAGACCTCTTTTCTTTTGTGTGTTTTTTAAAATTCCTTTTCAAAGCTACCTAGGTCAGTAGCTATCATCAAATAACAGCAAGATCTATCAGCACAGAGCATATGGATTACCATCTGGTACCAAGGATAACATTTCTTAACAGCAACAAACAGTATGAAATATAGGATAAAAGTAGGTATTAGGATGTATATCTAAATGCTGATGAAGTGGGAAATGCCAAGGACAAATGTCCAGCAGAATTCCTCACACACATATATTCTTAAAATGAACAAAACCCCAAGTTTGGGGCTAGAATTAAGGTTATCTTGAGATGCAGCTTGTATGAAAACATTTGTCAGGACAGGCTGAAGCCAGTGCTTTACCTACATTTGTGTAAAGGAACATGGAGATTGCAGAGGTTCTACAGCCTGGGTGAAAAGGACCGCTTAGGGGGAAATATGATTAACACTCTTAAATCTGGTTATTTGAGAATTCTTCACTGTCACTTAGTACACTATCTTACTTGGCTATTAACTCTACTCACAAAAATGTAGCCAAATTGTGTGATTCCTTGGGAAGGCAAATGAACCAGAGAGTCTGACACAGCTGACTTTTTCCACTGCAGTTATTTAAGAGATTTTAAATGTCAGTGATGTTACAGCAACAATTAATCCAAAGGCAGAGCAGAGGGGAGGATTGCAAAGGTTTATCATTCAACTCTCAAAATTGCCCTGCGCATTTTCAGTTGATGATTCATAAGCAGCCTGAGGCGGGGGAATAGTTTTACCGTTCATCAGCTGTAAGAGAAATTAAGGTGCAAGAGAAAAATTGCAAACTGCTCATAGTTGTTCACTGAGTTTCTTACATAGGAGGCTGCCCCACGTAGTTCATGACAAAGGCAGATGTACCCAGCACATGTTCACAGTTTGTGCTGTTCAGTGAGTGCCAAGAATAAGAGATCCAAGAACATGGAACAGAACAGAACATCATTAGCTGTTGATACAAAAAATTGATACATTTTCCATGCTATATGGAATGACTAAATACACACACACACACACACAATATTTAAATACCATCCAAAATCAACAGCCTCTGGGTGGTTCAAAATCCAAGTCTGCAGCTTTTTTGAAAAACAAGAAAGGAACTAGCACATCTCTAACAATAGCCCTGCAATAGGACATGGAAAGGTTGGGTTCATACTCCATGCTAAGACATGTTCTCTTTAATGATGATCTGTTGCATAAACCACAACTGTCTGGGTTCATTTTAAAATGTAAGCCACTATTCACCTGACATGCCAAACCAAAGCCAAAGAAAACACATTAAGACTTAATGTGAAGTCTAAACACTAGCAGTGCGATCATATATTCTGTTCTAAAAGAATGTACAGTCTCCAAGATCATGGGAAAACATGGAGTCTAAAAACATTTAGTGGTTTGCTGCTAAGATGCTTATTTATCAAAAGCATGAAGGAACAAGGTATAGAACAGGGTTCCTCAACCTTGGCAACTTTAAGACAGGTGGACTTCAACTTCCAGAATTCCTGGAATTCTCAGCAAGCCTGGCTGAAGAATTCTGGGAGTTGAAGTCCACCCATCTTAAAGTTGCCACGGTTGAGGAACCCTGGTATGGAAGACCTGAGGAGACATTCTAAGCCAACTGCCCAGAGGCTATGTCATAGGGATGCACCATGGGATTCTTTCTCCTCTGCACCCATTTCCAAACTCCTCCTTTCTGTTGTGTCGGCTTTTCCTGCCAAACCCAATTCTTTCTACTGATGGATGGATGGACAGATGGACAGACAGATGGACAGCCCCTTTGCATAATTTCTTTCCAATATTCCACTCTGCTGGAAACAATAAAAAAGAAGGCTATTAAACTGTTCAGAGTTCAACTGACTGCAATTTGTTTGCAATTAAAGTTATTATTTCAGGCATTTATGGGGCACTGAATAACGCTCTTGGAAATATTTTTCAAAGCATTGCTGCCAAACACCTTGTATCCTGTCTCTGCTAATGTAAGAGTGGAAAAGGCACCAGTATCTTTTAGTAGAGTTATTCTTTCTGCAAAAATGGCAGGTTTTCAAGGGATGGCACGTTTAATGCCAATTTAAGAGACTTTCCCTGCTTGTACAATAATGAGAAAACTACCTTTCCTCCCCCTCCCCCTTATGTTTATTTGCTTATTTAAACATTTTTGGAGGCCTATAGCTTAAGGTCCTGTGGCTTAGGAAGTAGCTGCGTAGTATGAAATATGAAGATATTTTTTGCTCTTCCAGACTTATTGGAAAAGTAAAAATGCCTGCATGACTTAGGTGCTTATGATGGGAGTAGGGGTGGAGATGACAGAGGTAGCCATTACTAATTATGGTGTGGAAAAACAGGATGGAGTGAAATTCCTTCTCTCTCTTGCATAACACTATCAATTTTTAATGGCATATTTTATTTACTATAGGTTTATGCTACATTTCTTACAGGAGCTCAAGATATTGTTGATGGTCTTCTCACAGTTTTATCCTCATAACAATTCTGTGAGGTTGACTACACTCAGAGATAGCACTAGGATCAAATAATCCAGTGAATTTCATGGCTAATCAGAAATTTGAACCTGGATTTCCCCAATCTTAGTTTAGAACTTGAACCATTACACCATGTTTGTTCTCCAAGTTGTATGAGAATCCAGGTCATTTAATGAATAGGAATCACTGATGGTTTAGGATACTAAACAAAAGAAAGAAAACCTTTTTCACAATTTGCACAGTTAACTATGGAATCTGCTTTCAAAAGATGTAGCAATGGACACTAATTTGGACACCTTTAAACAAAGTCATGAAGAATAAGGTTACTAATGGCTACTTTTTTTGATAATGTATTTCCCTCGTCCCTCCCCAATATCAAAGTCAACCCATCTCTCAATACCAGTTTTGGGCATATGAATATTGTACTCATGTTCTGCTTGGAGACTTCCATAAGTATTACTGTGAGAAGAGAAAGTTGGACTAGGAAGACCCTTAGACTGATCCAGTAGGGCTCTTCTTAGATTATGGTACTTGATAAACCTGAATAAGTGTATCTAAATTTCATGAGGATTTAATGCAGGGACTGCTACTGCCAGAAGGCACCATTGGTTACATGCAACATCTATTGAGATTCCTAAATTCTGAAGACAGATTTTCGAAAGCAACATTTTGTTTAGAGTATAATAACAAACTGCTACACATAAGCAGCACATACTTCACAACACTGTTCCAGAACTTCTAAACAATTAACATCAATAGGGCCAAAGCTAGAGAAACAGAACTCGCATCCCTTCAAGTGCCTCAGATCCAGCAGGGGAGTTTATAACATGATCAGATTAATAGCTGGCATAAATCAACTGCTCACCAGAATTAATGAGGTTTTTAACAGAGCCAGCATCTCAAGACTACATTAGGCAATAAAAGGCACACTTGTGTGTTGTCACAATGCAAGAAAAATGAGGTGACCTGGGGGGAAAATGGAAGGGGAGGGGGTCATGAATCACACGTGCTGTCAAAACAGCATTGAAATAAGTACTAGAAGTGAGAAATACGCACTTGGGATTCCTCCTTCTGCTGCTTTGTGGGATATTAACTGCAAACTGTCCCTTTTCTTAGGCTTGGCTTCATTTTAATATAATGAAACCTCATTCAATCAGATCTTAATGGAAAAGACTTCACGTGAAGCAAAGCAAATCTCCACTGTGATTTATATTTGCATAAAGATATAATTTCCCAAATGATGCAAATGATGTCATTTGCATCAAATGGACATCATTTATGTAATGTCAACATTATGCAAATGTAAGAAATGAATGTAAATGTAACATTTACATGATGTCATCACACAAATGATGTAAGTCCCAATGATAACCTACTTTGGTTCAACAGATTTTCCTGCACAATGCCCAATCAGTCCATTAAAATTAGGTTTTGCCGAAATAAAATAAAACACGCTTCAGGTGTGGAACCATGTGACCTATTAAATTACAACTGCCAATTCAAATTCTCTGAAGAACACTGTAATTGTATGAGGTGTTTTCAAAACATAAGTTTGCCACATTCGCATTGTACATTTTTATTTAAATGCATTTATTTATTTAAAATATTTCCACTTAAAAGCACCCAGGGTAGCTGTGCACTTAAGATGTATCTTTAGAAATCTGCAGTAGCAAAGTCTTTATTCTAAATCCATACTGAAACCATGTTGAGGAAGCAATCACAGTTGAACAGCTGACCATGAACCCTGCAATTCTTGAAAATTTAAAGCTGTTCTTGCTTCTCAAAATCTGCCACAGTTTTTGCCTTAGACAGTCTTAGGGGCAATCTTAGTATCCAGTTTTTTAAGAAGCTGTTCTAAATCCAGCATTTAGAAAAGCTCTGTAGAAGTGCTTAGTCCCATTTGGCTTAGGATCCTCAACAGTTGCTGGTCTAGTCTTCTTCTCTGCTCTCCTTTCTCTTTTGTGGTTTGTTTTGCTATCTGAGGATGGGATTTACGTCTCTGTACTACTTTTGCATACCACCAGTATTACATGTACCATTGCCTGAGAAACAGTGGACTATGTTAGAACTCCACTTGTATGATTTTCTGTGTAACCTAATAAGAGATCTGAAGAAATCACAAAAATACTTTATTAATTTATGAACTTTAAGTCATCCTAATAAAGGAATTACTTTAGCATTGATTTTGGAATCCAGTGCTTACAACTACCCATTTCTCTCCAGCGATGGCTGTTTTAAATTAAGATGACCCCTCCTTTTTTTTTTATACTATATATCTTTCCAACATATAGAAATCCCAAGCGATTGGCAGCCAACAGCTAGGGAACTTGATACTGACAGAAGAAGCCAACTGCCTCTACATAGCAGAAAACTTCCATTTAATAGTAACTCAGGAAATGATAAGAAAGAAGCACTTTTATTCCATTAAGGGTTGCACCTTTCTGGATGTCACACCCTTCAAAGAACTCATGATGTAGTGAAATCTCTGACACAGTTATTGATTTACGTGAAAAACCCAGAGAGGTAGAAAGTACCAAGGAGCTCTATCTTTAGATTCTCATTATCTCCAAGAGATATAATAAAACAAATGAAGCCTTACACAAGGTGCAGAGCTTTGAAGCAACCTGTTCTATTATTAGAAGATTTATAATCTGCCTAGTCTACGATGGCAAAGCAGCAAAACCTCCCCACAGTTTCTGCTCAGTCCTGCTGCTCTCCTGTCGGTAAAAGTTGAGTTCTTCTTTCACTGCCTTGGTTGCTCAAAGGCGCTTGAATATAAGAGCAATCAATAGTCATCCTTTGATTGCTTGGCCTTCAATACACAGTAATGTAATGCTATCTTTCAACACTGGAGATCTTGTTCAGTTATTATAACTAACTGTGTTTATGAAATGCAGCTGGGTTCACATATTGCACTGAGCCATAATGTGGCTTGTTTGACTTGGCATGTTTTGCAAACCTAGACACAGTGTCTGTAAATGATAGCTTAATGGCATAGTGTGTTGTTTGATGGTTAATGGTATAGTATGTTGTTTGAACCCTGCCAATTATTGCTTAGGCCACAAAGATTGGATAAGCAACCAATGGCTTACCAAAATGTTTGAACTAACATAGTATCAAGCTTTTTAAACTGCCACTGGACATAGCAGCCAGTGCTGCTAACGTATTAGTAGTAAATAATTTATTAATTTGTCCAACTGCAGTGTAAGTATTTGGGAAAGATTACTTTAGCTTCTCTTAAACCTATGGCCCTGAACAGTTTTATTAGTATTATGGGAAATAATATAATAATATTATGGGAAATACTCTTAATATACAAATACTACCATGTCTCCACCCTATGCTCTTTTTTCTCTCCCCCTTTTACTAAAGTGAACACTGATTCAACTATGATCTTGCTGAACACTGACTTCTGCATAGCTTACTCAACCAGTTCACAAGCTTTGTAATGACTCTTTGTCCATATAATCATCAGTGCTTTGCTGAACATTTACTTTAAGACAGAACTAGGAATGTTTTTTCTGCCGAACAGTCAAGCATCTGATGGAAAGGCTTGGTGACTAAAGGATACCCAAAGGAAAGATAAAACTTTCATTGGTTGCTTTATTCCTACTCCTTCCCCAGGCAAGCAAGAGAAGCCTGAGTCCAAGGGAGTAATAATCAAAGAGAAGTAAAAAAGAGCCACTCTTACCACAAACTGGTTGATGTCTCTCTCAAGTCCCACGTTGGGGAGATCTGGCATCATATGTGCTACCACTTTGAACCCAGCATCTTTGGCTAAGTGGAACGATTCACACACAGCCTTTACTGTATGACCCCTGGAGTAAGGAAATTGTTGAGAAACTTACACATATTCAAAAAATTATGTTTTGTTTCCCATGATGATAACCTCTTGAGTAAGCTTATTATATCTGTATCCCAAACCCCTTACTTTTTAAATATTATGAAAACTAATAAAAATCTATAAATATAACAACATTAAAGAATCAACATAACCACAAAATTAATAAGCATAGCAATAAAAAAAGGAGAGAGAAAGGCCTGGAAATTATGTTCTAAACAAAACAACTCCAAATGTGTTGACTATATTGGTCAATGCCTTTTATGCCCTTTTGTCAAACAAGGAGTAACTCAAATGTTAATAAAAATCAATTGCTACAAATCCAGTATAGTTTTTTCCTTCTAGTGTTTAATTTTTTTAGATAAACCCTACGCCCATAATTGTTGATATTAACAGATTTCAAATACTGAGGATACAATCAAGAAGAACATATGTATCATTAATGCATAGTAACTGATTGACAGTCATATAAAAATCAAAAAGAACATATGTATCATTAATGTATAGTAACTGATCGACAGTCATATAAACAAGCCTGTCAGTCCCCACAAAAACTGAAGATAGAACAATGTTCTGTTCAGGCCAGTACTGGGGAACAGACAGAATATCTATTTGCAAGTGGAAGTTAGCAACTTCAGGCTCTGGGATCTCCATTTAGTGGGTTCAGGTAGGTTCAAGCACTAGGAAGGGAAAGGCAGCTTAGGAGCCTGGAAAATGGCTGGAAATCACAGTAGAAAGTAAAAGCCACTTCACTTCACAAAAAAACTTCATTCACTGCAGAATTATCTCCCTCTCTGGCAGCTTCCCCTTCTATTCAAATTTGTAGAATGAGAAGGTTCCAAGGAGGAAGTTGTTTTCCTGGGTGTATGTCCTGCATATCTGGAGTTTCTGTTTGCTTTTGCACTGTGCTTCCCTAGTTCTTACAGCACAGCTATCAATGCATGATACAATTGTGTGTCTGCATTTTATCAGCTGGCTTGTTGCAGAACCTGATGCTGATTTGGGCTGGGGGCAGTGGCTGGCCCAATATCACCCAGCTGACTTCCATGCCTAAGGGAGCACTAGAACCCAGGTCTCTCTGGTACTAATTCAGCATCACGCTGGCTTTCTGTTCTAAGAATGGAGTTGTCCATTGTTACAAACTGTTTGTTTGCTTGTCACATTTATATAACCCCCCATCTCACACAAGGTGATTCTGGGTGGTGTATATATTAGTTTCAAGTACTACAGGAGTTTGATTATTTCACTCACACATTTGCTGCATGCAATATAGCAAAGGACTGGATTCTACACCCAGCAAGCTGACCAGCAGTTTCCAGATCAGAATATACTGTATACAAATATGTGTATATACTGATGTAGCAGGTGACTCAGCTAGCCCCAAGCTAGAGTAGCACAACATATGAAAATGATGTTTTGATTTCTCTTTTCCTACAGATAGAAAAGGCAAAGAATTCAAATGAAATGTGGATGGAATGTGCACTTAATAACATTTTTTCTCCAAACCTAATTTTCTACCCACATCCTATTCCATGTTGCTATACTTACTTAATTTTTCTTTCTTCAATTTGGTTAGTGTAGAGAAAGTCAGAGAGATTACATTTATTCAAATTCAAGGAAGCTCTATCTTCCTTATTGTAATATCCTCTCTATCCAAGAATTCATTTGTCTATGAAAGACAACAGGACCCTTAAAAGCATACAGCCACCTGGATTAAGAATAGTATGAAAATGTGTTCACCTTCCACATTCTCTCTTCTTTGCAGCTGAAAGAACTCTTTGGGGGAAGGGCAATAAACACATACAAGACTTGGGATTATTGGGGAAAGAATGCTATATACACATACACACTATTAGGAGGAAAACACTGGATAGGAAAGTGGAGCATTGTGCTGAATCCAATTGATCATGATGATATGGAACCACATCTGCCAGCAGAATTTATTCTACCTCTGGCCCATAGGATTACAGAATTCTCTAGAATACATCTAGGTTGTTCATGACGGGGAAATATAATGAAGAAGGCTCCTATTGCACAGGCAGAAATTCATGGATGTATTGATTGATTGCAATCACCAATTTCAGGAGTTTTAAATGAAGGCTAAGATATCTCCCATTCTGTTCTTTCCCAAATGTTCATTAATCTCCTTTACTTTGTAGGATCATCCTTTATATATTTTATATACATTGTTTTATAATATTGCCACACAATTAAATTTCAAAAGTTACTGTATTTTAGATGCCTACAGTGGTGAGAAAAGGTTTGTGAGCCATTTAGAATATTAATCTTGCAGTGCAGTGACTTACATTTTGAACTGAGTTTCATCTAGGTCCTATTAATACATAAACAGATTCTGGTTAAACAATCAGTATCAATATTTAACGAAACAATGTACTATGGCATAACTTTATTGAACACACCGAGCAGAAATTCACTGCATTTTATTTTCTTCAAGCATAACATTTCTGATTAATGCCAAAAATACAATTTGGGAGGTTTCATCTGTCCAGAGAACATTGTTCCAATAGTCTGTTGGATCATCTAGGTAGTCTTTGAAAGAATTGAGATGGGCAATGCCTTCTGGAGAGCAGTGGTTTCTTCCTTGGTATCCTTTCACTCTTGTTCAGTGTGAAAACTCCACCAGGCAATGCAAGAGTGGCCTGAAGATCCTTTGCTGTTACACTGGGGTTCTCTGTGACCTCCTGGAATATTGTATGCCTTGCTTTTGGGGTGATTTTTATTGGACAACCACTTTTGGGAAGAGTAACAATAGTGTTGCCTGACTGTGGATTAATAGAAGCCATTCTTTAGCAATGGTTTTGTAGTCCACTTCAGCCCTTTTGTGATATCTGCAGAAAACTGTTTTGATTAGTGCAAGACCTGTGTCATAAAGATCAACTCCAATGGTGGCAAGTGACGTGTGTGTGTGTTTCTAGGGGAGGGCCCTCAGACTTATGCCAGATTGTTCTCTCACTGAGTGGAACTCAACTTCCTTCCCTAACAAAGTTGATGGTCCAAGGGCTTCAAATACCAACAAAGACAGTGGATGTTACTTCAATGTGTTTAAAAGACATGATACAGTGCACCATTTTGGATGCTGTTGGTTTAAGCAGAATCTTTTTCTTTTAAAAAGAATTTGATTATGTTCTGATTACACTATAAGTCAAAGAATAGCAGGATTACAAATAGTTATAAAGAGTTCACAAATATTATCTCTTTTCTTCCTTGTTAAGATTGCTGTTTGATAATTCAATCAGAATACTGTATGATGATTAAATGACAGTCTTAACAAAGAGGAAAAGAGTAAACTGCTTCATAAATATAAAAAAAACTAATTATCACTGGAAAAATCCAAACTATTCTCAAGCTCTCAAGTTTAGAGGAAAATTAACTGAGGCAATCCTCTCTAAGTACAAGTATACAAGGGCACCATCCTACCTAACTACCACCGAGACAGCAACAGATTAAGAATTTCTCCTGAACAGACTTTTTGAGAGAGAGAGAGGAAAAAATCTCTCAGAACAATAGGTGAACATCAGAGTACTAGACAGCCCCCAAAAGAAGTGAGGTTCTAAGGATAAGTACAGTTTAATTCCCTAGCATGGATTATTTGATTGGTTGAGATGACTGAAGATTTGAGTATATTTTCTACTGTTGTTGTGCTGGTAGAAATTAATAATCTTGTACTTTTATTGTGGCAATACATCACTAAATCTCCAAAGACTGAACTAGAACTGAATTGTAACAGACTTGATTCAGAAATGGACAAGCAGAACTCTGTATTGTCGAAGGCTTTTACGGCCGGCATAGGATGGCTGGTGTCATCAAAACAAGGGTGTCACCAAAACAAGCAGCCACTCAGTAACCCAACCCCCCCCACACACCCCCAATCCCCCCCTTTCCCCCCCCAGATCTCTATAAATACCCACAAAAGGGTCACATCACCCTGGGCACAGAGAGAACTGCTCCTGTCTGTGCTCCTGCACTCTGAAGATGCCAGTCACAGGTGCTGGCGAAACGTTAGGAAACAAAACTTCCAGAACACGGCCACACAGCCCGGAAGACCCACACCAGCCAAAGCAGAACTCTGTTCACAAAACTGGTTCTTTCTTGTTCTCTCCCCTCCCCACCAACTTTACTATAGCCATCCATCTTCTCCCCATCCATCCTCTGCTCCTGAAGATTGAGAGACACTTTGAAACTGCAGGTGATGGGATCATGAGTTACTGGGGAAGTGGCCTGTAGCAAGTCAAGAAAACTGAAATAATCTTGTACTTTTCTTGTACTTGCACAAGACACTTTTGTATCCAAAATAAGTTACTGCAGCTTCAAACATTTTCATTTCAATACATTTAGTAATACAAATAAAATATTGTTAATTTTGTTAGCTACCTAATCATGGACAGATAATTACTGTATTTGTGAAAAGCCACAGGTATTATTATAAAGTGGGTAATGTTAGGATATTTGCACATCAGTGGAAATATTTCCACACTTACCTTATTATTTGACTCATTTAATTTACAATAGTTTACTTAAGTTCACATAATTATTGTTAGCCACATGCAGAACAATCCTATATACATAAATATCCATCAGTGTGGTTTATCCTTTCATCAACTCCATCCAACCACAATTTTTCCTGTTTTCTCCATCCTCTTGACCTATTCCCTCTTCCTTCATGTATTTCTTTTGAAATTAGAGCCTCGTTTATTTTCTCTATATAATCAAACCACCTCAACATTCTACTTCCTTAGTGGTCACTCACTTTTGTGTTCAACTGACATTCATTCTAGCATCCATCCATTCTTGACTCTCTTTTTGTTTTTGTTTTATGACATACACTTAAGTCACTCATTCCTAAAGCATTCAACGTACTTTTATGTTTCTCCTGACATACTAAACTCTTACTTCCACATAACAAGGTGCAGATACATGCCTTTATACACAGCCATTATTGTTTCTTTTGACAAACATTCATATACTGTACATTACAGTTCTGCTGAGCATTTGCACATTATAAAATTTCTCTATTTTTCCATCTTTAGTAAACACTCTACCAAGATACACAAATGCATCTATTTAACTCTTTCTCACCATTTATGTATGACTTGCAATCATTCACTCCACTTTCATTGATACAACTACTCTAATATACAGATTCTGCTCCCTGCTCAACACTGAATCATTTGCTAAGCATTCCATTTGTTCTCATGCATTTACTGCATTCAGCAACCAATATTCAACTCAGTATTTGTGTAAAACAAATCAAGGCTATTCTCTTTATCATACTCTTTCACTAAATCAGCAAATCTGCAATTTTTTTCCTCATATTCACACATTTCTCTATAACCTGCTAAAGAGCAAAACTCTGGTCTGCACATTCCCTACCTGGCCTACAGCTGTTTTGCACTTCCAAAAATTTGCTAATTGTCACTTCCTATATTACTTCAATCAGTATTCTGCCAAACATTTTTCCAGATATGCTTGACAACCTATTCCCCGCCCCCCCACCCGATGTTTTGCATTCACTTGTTACCTTTTTTATACAGGAACAATAATGACACTCTTACAATAGTTAGGCATGGGTGCCATCCATGCCTAACTACAGGAACATTTCAATATTCTAGTAGCATTAATGACTTCCCTTTCATTATCTTTTTTGGGAGGTGATACATTTCTGGCTTTCATTTCAACTGCACTCTTTGGATGTATTGCTATCATTTCCATACAGATCTCTAAAATATTAGTTCCAGCATTCTCTCAGTTCAGTTTCATCCCAAATAATTTTATCACTTTCATTCTTAATTCTGTTCTGCTAAAGGCTATGTTAGTCCTTCAAGGTAGGTCAGGTCAGGTCAGAACAGGAACTGCTCTACTGCAGGAACTACTACAGCACTGCAGGAACTACTGGAATTCTATTTTATTGTTGTTGGGTATAATAACTGAATCCTGAAAGCCTGCCAGAGTCTCCCTCTTCCCCCTCTTAGATCATACCAGATGGAGTTATTTTGAGTCTATTTCTCATGCTCCCTCCTTTCCCAAGTCTAAGCAGATGTTTACTTCCTCCTCTATTATCCCTTAATGGTTCTGCTAATGGTTCTTGCATTCTTGTTGCCAACATTATCTCTGCAATCCTCTACTGGCTCCTTGCTTAGTCCTTTTCACCCACCTGGAAAACAGTACCACACCAATGGATTTTGCTCTCTAGTGAATTTTTAGGATTGCTGTCTTTGAGCCTTTTACCTTTTAACAGAAAGTAGCATACTTCTAAAATATTTATGATTATGATTATGATTACATATTGGCAGGCAGAAAGTGAAATTGTAAAAAGTGAAAAGTTAGTATTAATTCCTTTAATGAACCTCTTCAAGACTAATTCACATACTAGAATTTTATAGATATTGTTAAGTGCCTACAGTTATGAATGCAAATAGGATGACGTGTGCAGTACAGATATGGTAACTGGAATGTAGCAACTGGCAGCAACTTTTTTGTTGAATATTCAGGACCAAATTTCGTTTCTGCAAAATGCATGAGAAAGTACTATCCAGAGTAAATGCATATACATACATTTGGGGATACATACATACATACATACATACATATAAATAAATAAAAAATAAAAAATGAAAGTTATATCTACAAGCAGTTACTCAGATTTCTTGAAAGTATCTGCAATAAAGCTCACACTTCTACAACATAACCAACATATTTCTGTCTCCACGTGTGTAAATATTATATGCAAGCGAGTGCATTTATATTTATTTATTTATTTTGCTTGTATACCGCCTGTTCTCAAAGGCTTTAGGAAGCTAACAATGTCAGCATATAAAATAATGGTCCCAGAAAACCCCAAATGTATGTAAAAGTAAAAAGATCAAGAAAGATAAAACCCCAAAAATACAAATGCTATGTACCCATAACCCCACCTTCCAATTACAACACACCCTCCTCCAGTGTAAGATGGAACATGTAGGTATGTCAGAGTTTTCCTAAAGCCCAAGAAGGACTAGGTTGACTGAATCTCTGCCAAAAGTGAGTTCCAAAGAGCAGGGCAACTACACTTGATCAAGCACATTGTCTCTTTCTTGGATACAGAGTGTGAAGAAATTGCTTTTGTTTTCTCCACCCACATTTCCAAGTCTTTCTTGCATCCGAAGAGAGTAACTGACATATGCAAACCCAATCTCTCATGGTTTACTGAACTAATCTGCCCATAATCACTCCAGTGAGAGCTTTAGTTCTGGAATTTGGGCAAATATGCAGCAGAACAAGTTTAATTTAGAATTACTTATGGTGACTAAGACTTTTCTGCAATCATTTTTTTTTTTTTAATCTGCGCTCAGTCGTTACCACCTCTGCAGTGACTGCTTGGACGAGTCCTTTGCAGTTTTCAAGGCAATTGTTTTTCGGAAGTGGTTTGCCAGAGCCTCCTTCCTAGAGCAGAGCCCAGCTGGCGAGCGCAGGAGGCGGGGTTTCCGTTGCTTCGCGCCCTTTGCGGGCACGCACGGTTTTTCGCGCTTACCGGCAACTGCTCCCGACTCCTTTTTGCAAGGCACCGCCAGCATTTTTCCTCCCACCGGATTGAGAGTACCCATTTATCTACTCACGTGAGTTTTCGAACTGTTGGGTTGACAGGAACTGGGGAGGAAACAGGAGCTCACCCTGCTAACGCGAAGGCTGGACTCGAACCGCTGAAGCGTTGACCATTTCTGGCCAGCAACTTTCAGCGTCATTAAGCCGCTGCGCCAATCATAGTGAAGTATAAATCTGAGCTTCTTTCAACTTTGGTCCCTGGTCCCTAGTATTTGAAAGCCTATGAGATGAGTCCAGGAAAGTGACTCATCTCAAAGGTAAACTTTGATGTGAGTACTTCCTTTCTTAAACATACACCCAATTGTTTATTGTACATATGAACCCCTTAATTCTGGTTCACCCCAAAATTATGAAATCAGCGTGTTTCTTTTGCATTAACTTGGATAAAAATCAGCAAATACTTTATTATTATTACTAATTTAAATTTATTGGCCACCCAACTCCAGTGGACTCTTGTTTGTACTTGGCTAGACTTTTGTTCATCAGAGGCAGCTTCACAAAAGCAGAGAGGGATGGGGAAGTTAGTATATTGCCAGTACTAAGAATATTGCTGGATTAAGGCTATGGACCTGCATTCTGCTCTCTGAGAAAGGTAATGTTTCCCACCATCAGTATCTAGGATGCATAATTACAGTGCCACTAAATCTGGAGGTTTCATTTAGCTACCATAACTAATAACCATTCACAGATGTATTCTCTATGAATTTATCTAATTCTTTTAACATCTAGTAAACTGGAGCATGTCTCATTAGAGGGTAGCATTTAACTGAACTTCTCTGGGCTCAGAAGGTTAAGCAGGGCTGAGCTTGGTTAGTGCTTGGATGGGAGACCTCTAGGAAAATCAGGACTGTCAACTAGACCAGGATAAAACATCCCAGAAGTAGGCAATGACAAACCATTTCTGTAGTGCTGCCAAGAAAACTGCAAGGACGTGTCCATGAAGTCACCAGGGCTTGAGCTCAAATTGAAGAAAAGTAATGACTAAGCTAGAGGATATAATATCTTGCCTAGGGCTGCCAAATGGCACAAATGACTTGTATACCACATGGGCATATCCTTTCTTTTGTCCATCATGAACCTACTGCCAATTAGTTTTGCTCTAAGGACAGAATTTTAATATTATAAGGAAGGAGGGAAGAGGAAATTTTCTCCTTGCCTATGTATTTCAAACCATAATAAACCTCAATGACAATCATATATGCCAAGCCATATATGTCACCAAACTAAGAAGCCCTAAATGCATTCTTGCTGTGAAGATGTTGCAACAATCTGATAATTTTGGCTGCATCTTATATATCTTGTCAAACTATACAAGATGGTTTTTAAAATGGAGTGACTCAGCCCTCAAAGTCCTTGCCTCTACAAATAGCAATTAGTTAGAAGCACCTCAGTTACCACAATTTGTGGGATGACAATTATACTTCACAGACTACCTTTTTGGGTCGGTAGATGCTCATACAACATGATGGCCATAACTGGCATGGCTAGTTACATATCACCTGTTCGCCACTTGCTTCCCCAGCATATACCACGTCCTTTAGTGCCTCAAGACAATCCCTACCATCTCAATTTAAGGGGTAGGGACATTCCACACAAAACACTGAGCTCCAAGTAATCACGGCTTTTCACAGAAGAATATGGGGCTCAAGTGCATTCTTAGAAATAAAGGTAAATTGGCCTATATTTTGCAGTTGCACTGACTTCCCATTTAATTTATTTTTAATTTTAAAAAGGATAACAAAAGAAAAAAAGTCTAGTAGTGAAGAGAATTTGGTAGGTGTACTAAGCAAAGTGCCCATAAACACCACATTGCCTATTTGCACTACATAATGCAAGATTCCAGCCATTAATCTTGGAAATAGGAAACACTGAAAATACAGGATTTCTCAATGGAAGATTCTGGCAGACTCTCCTTTGTGTAATTTCCCTCTAAAAATTTCTAAACCCATTTTGCCTCTGGCCCTCAGGTCTTACCTGTTAGTGTCTCTAGCCACATCCTCATAAATGCTTTGCACTCCAATCTCCAGCCTTGTGCATCCATAGGACAACATGTCACTCAAATGCCGTTTCAGGCAATAATCTGGCCTGGTCTCTATAGTAATCCCGATGCATTTTGTAAGGCTTCGCTCAGAGTACCTGCAGAAGGGAGAGTGAGGGGAAAAAGAACTGCAAGTGAGGTGGGTTAAGTTCAGCCAAGATTGTTCATGTTATGGTCCACAAGATACATCTAAGCTGGCATAGCTCATTACAATCACTGCCTTCAGAGAATATTTTAGCAAATCATTTTTATGACACCTATGACAATGCTGCATTCAGAAATGGCACTAAATCTCTGCAGTCAGCCACTGAGCTATTCTGTAAACTATGATCTTTTGCTGAAGGACAGTCTGGAGCTGATCTCACTTGCAATTATCCACTACATTGAAAAACATTATCAATGTGCTGTCTCATGTAATAGCTCTGGAGAAGGAGGACATTTGCTTGAATATTTTATCTTTTCAGGACGCTATTTGCTTCACACATGGTCCAATATGGACTAGTTTAAAGAAGTGTTAATTCTACTTCCAGTATAGAAAAAAAAAATGGCAATCTTTTTCCCTTGGATGAAAAGAAGCAGAGTACAACATCAGTGGGTTTCTGGTATTTACAAATGCAGGATTTTTGCAACTCTATGACAGACAAACCAAAACGTGAACTGTCTTGAGAATATTTGTGAAGCTCACCTAAGACATGTGTATGTCCACTATGCTTGAAAGAACCTCAGCCTTGAGTTCCGTGCACATCTGTGCATGGTAACTTAGTATTTGATGGGACTGATTTACAGATATATACAGATTGGCCACCTCATTTAAGGCTAGCACAAATTAAGAACTGGCTACTCCCAAATGAAAACTTGTGAGTCTCAGCAGTTAAATGTTTTTGGATTGCATTTTAGGGAAGTACTGATCTGGAATATTTCAGTGAGAAAATCAATCAACAGTAGTTATGTACCCATAGACATCCTCTTTTTTTCAGTTAAAAGAAAAAAACTACCATTATTTTATACTAGCTTTTGGGAGCAGTATTGCTTTGTTAAACATGTTATTTTGCTGCTAGTTCAGCTGGTTTGAGAATTGTGCCACAAACTACTACTTGGTAAAGTAGCAACAAAGGCCTTGGAAAAAAATATTCAGATGCTGTGTTATGTCTATACCTACAAAGATTAGAATGTGCAGGCAATGCTTTCCCCTGTGACATTCTATCAATCAAAAGTTTGAGTCTGAAGAAGCAAGATAGAAACAGCATTGACACTTTTGAACTTTGTTGTTAGAGAATACTCTTGAGAATACAACAAATAGCAAAGAAGACAAACAAATGGATCATAGAACAAATAAATCCAGAGTTCTCACTTGAAGCACAAGTGATCAGGCTCAAACTACTATATTTTGGACACATTATGTGAAGACCCAGCTCCCCTAAGAAGTCCATAATGCTGAGAAAGGTGTAAGGAAAGAGAAGGTGACCAGCAGTAACGTCAAGGTGGATAGACTTGACTTTAAAGTGGTAATGGGTGCTCAGTTGGGGGACCTGAGACTAGATTGGGGACAGATGGTCCTGAAGAAGGTCTATCTATGTGGCTAAGAATTGAGAATGATGTAGTGGTTGATATGTTTTGCATTGTATTTTATTACTTTCATTGGATTTTAGTCCTTTATCAATTTGAATCTACCTTGGGAAGAAAGGTAGAGACATAAACATAGAATACATCAGCCTTTCCCTAGCTACTGAATTCTAGATGCTGCTTCAAAACATCAAAAGGAGTCAACTGCTGATATCCACTGGAAGCAAAATCTAGATCCTGTTGGTGAGAATATAATTCTACTCTCTAGACAGCACTCAACTCACTCTCATGCCTCTGATCTGCAAACCCTCTCCTAGCTACTGTGAAACCTATGCTTTTACTTTCAGCCACATTCCATATTGCAAGGAAAAAGTAGATTCCAGATGACTGTTTTCAATGAATGAATGATGGAACACAAATCTTCCGCTGATGACCAATAATATAGTGCACTGTTGCAAAGCATAACCTGGCAAATGAAATCAGAAGGAAATATGACTTGATTCTAACCTAATCATTCCATTTTGAAGTTGTAGAAAAAGTATTTTAAAGAGGAAGAACACAATTAAATGTAAAAAGAGATAGAAACTATGTTATAAACTGCATTTCCTACTTACAGTCAGGGGATCAGTTGCTCACTGCCAAAACACTGCATTGCAGTAGCTATTTGTCATGGCTATACTATGCAGCAAGTTAAATCTAGGAGTTATACATTTATTTGCAACCATGAGGTTTTAGCAAAATTTTTATAAAATTGTAATTTTATATAAATTTTGCTAAAACCTATGGTTGCAAATAAATGTATATACACTAAAAATCTAGAAGTTAATTTACAGAAATGTATTTACTGAAGTGTTCAAATAGTGCTGCTAGATTAGAGGATTTTAATACACCTTGACATCATACTAATCCTATATTATTAATGCAATCTATATAGCTGTATATTGATTAATAACCACTATATCCTATTAAACCCAGACAAGTAATAGCCATTTTGAAGAAAACGGCTGAGCTCATTAGAGGGTTCACAGTGGAGGCAGGTCACCAGCATCCTCCCCTTGAATGGAACTTAGAAAAATACAGGCAAAACAGAGTTGCCTAATCCACAATTTACGCATGTTATGAAGTTTATTCATAGACCAGAGCGGCAAACAAGATCAGTCAACAAGACAGTCCAGAAGCCAAGTCAGATTCCTACCAGTGACTTCAGAAGATGAGAAAGCAAGTGATGTGGTTTAGGAATCAGTCACAGTATAGGACACCATCAGGGAATCAATCAGGCCATTTAGGTTCAAAGAAGCTCAGGAATGACAAATGTTCCTTCCAGCACCGTACAATTCCTATGTAGGGAATTCTACGCTGAAAGTTGCCAATCCACCCATACCTCCCACCTGTGCCAAGCTAATTGGTTTTCACTGACCCTATTCTAAATAAGGAGCAAAAGGTATATCCAGCCAATACTGAGCGTATCTCTACACCAAAGCAGGGAACTGAGTAACAACAAGAACCTGCAAGAAGGATATTCAGTGACATAACATTATTGGAGGGAGAAGGAATATTCTCGGTCCTTCTGGAGTTGTTTTGGGGATGTTTTAAATATGGTCTGTTAACATGCCAATTTTGTTAGATGCAGGAGAGAGAGAGAGAGAGAATGAGGAAGAGAGAGAGAGTTGAATATTTGCACAACTGAAAATTGGTGGTTTTACCATCGAATGTCATTTGTGTGATCCAGAAGATGCCAAATGGGTGTTCAGACCATTATGTCTACTCCCACAATATTTTCCTCTATAATTGTTCATTTTGGCTTTTAATCTTTCTATACTCTAACCAGTGCTATTCTTGTGAGTTTAATGATGTATTATTGAGGCTGGATCCATGGTGGAGAGTCTTGAACGTCTGGGAGATAATTTTGACTTGGGCATCGTGCTGGGGCCCAGCTTGTCCATGATAGAGAACTTGGCAGGTTCACCTAACCCATCCTTCTAGGTGAAGTTATAACATCTAGCATCTTGAGAGATAATTATGAATCATTTCTTTATCATTTCCTCCAATACTGAACTGAAATAAGTGCCAGCAATGGAATCACAACCAAAGCACTGAGTAAATAAAGAGGGTTATCCTCAAGGCTTGTATAACTATAATCTTTGAAAAAAAGGCTTGGGGGGGTACCTTGTTTTGAGTTATTTAGTAGACGCAGGGCTCATCTGCACTTCTTGCTTGCTCCAATGCACAGATACCTCACTATCCATTGTCCTCATCCTGTTCTTGGCCCATCACAAACACAACCTCTACCTGTCTTTCCTCGCTCGGCTTCAGAAGTGTTCTTCCATTCCTGCCAGCATAAGCCATGCCAAGTGGCTTAGTCTTTGTCATAAAGTGGTCTGAATAAATGTAGGGGTGGGGACCTGTCCTGCTTTATTGGCTCCCTGAGGTTACTGTGGGTACATTCCCTCTGCCCCCTGACCCCAGCCACTGCAAAACAGGGTCATTTGCCCTTTGGCAGTGGGACAGTCAACATGTCTTTTGCTGTCAGTTTTCCCATCTCAATGGGATTGGAGAACTACCAGCAAAGGAGCCCCTGTCCCCTACTTCTCTCCTTTTTCTGCAACCCATGGATTCAGGAGCAGCAATGTAAAGAAAAGCAGGGGAAGCTGAAATTTTTGAGGTCAAGAGAACTGGAATAGACAGACAAGCTTACTCCCATGGAAGTTCCATTTCACCACAGGTGTGCTACCTACAAAGATTTTTTCCCTATCATTCAATTGGAGCGCCTATGCCATGGGGCCTTTTTATATAGGTATCCAATGTTCTGCCAGCAGATTATTGACACATATCAAGAATACCCCGTGAGTTTGACCCAAGTGCAAAAAAAGCTGCAGAGGGATTGGGCAGCTGTATCATAAGGAGAAAGGGGGTTGCGAAGTTGTATCATGAAGGTTTCCTACAATTTCAGTGCAACTGTCCTGAACTTGTCTAAAAGTCTATTGAATTGGGAATGGCTCTGCAGCTTGCACACCTGCAGGAAAAGGTGAGTATACCTGCTTCCCCTTCTCTCCCCCATTTCTGCCGCTTGTGGCAAGAATGGGTGGAGCAAAGGCAGGATTGGGCCTCATTTTTCCCCACTGTTCCTAGGGTATCAGGAAAAGTGGGGGTGAGAAGTGGGGGTGGGGATAAGTGACCTTTGGTGCCATATCTCTCATTCTACCTGTGATATCAGAAAACTTACAGGAGGCCTGTGGGTCTTTTGCTACCAGTAATTTTTACTAAAGGGGGCATTCCCAACCCTACTTCTCTCCCCAACACTCTCAGAGTGGACATCACTTCTCTGAGCTGGCATACTTTTAGCCCATCTCTTAACCTGGATAGAGTTTTAGTGCTGAATTTCATGGGATGTTGAGTATGAGTGAAAAATGAAAATGGATTACTGTGAGAGGGAATGGAACAGAGAACCCTAGAAAAGGCACTGCTGACTGGCAGAAATGTTGAATATTAAGAACTCCTGTTAAGAGGTATATTGCAGTATTCTGTAGCAAACCAAACTGTTCTATTTAAAACTAGCAAACAGAAGAGATCAGGGGAAACGAACTGCTTTTAACTTTTATTGCAAATCCTTTCCCTTGTAACCCAACCAGACTTGCTGTTTGGCACTGGAGAAGAGTAAATGTCAAAACTGTGAATTTTGGCTGACAAATGTCAAAACATCCCATTTCACATCAGCATTGTTCATGATTTGCTCCCTCTCCCAAACTGTACTCTGATTTGGTGCAATGTTTTTGCAAGTTTAATACTGAGGTGAAGCCAACCAATTAAAATGCTAATTCTAGGGAACAAATCACTTTCACAGTAGAATTGATAATATGTTCTAGGGTAAGTCTGACAGGCATTCCTACTTGGGAAAAGGACAACAGCTTGAAGAAAAGTAGGGTGCCTTCAACAGTCCCTTCCATGAATACTCTGAATGGCAACAACAGGGAATATAACAGGTACTAAAAGGACTCAGGATGACCTTTCTACCCGAAGATTAGGCAACTATCTCCTATCATGCTTCCCATTTGTATTGCTGCATTTATTTATTTATTTATTTATTTATTCATTCATTCATTCATTCATTCACACACACACACACACACACACACAATTTATAGGGCACCTGACTCCCAATAAGTCTTGTAGATCCTATGCCACAAAGGGCTTTATAGGTGATAACCATTATCTTAAATTGCACCTGGAAGCCAACCAGTAACTAGTGCAGCTTGCAGAGCAGTTGTGTCACATGGACATAACAAGGAATGCCCATCACTGTTTGTGCCAATGCACTCTGGACTAGCTGTAGCTTCCGAGCAGTCTTCAAGGGCAGCCCCATGTAAAGCACATTACAGTAATCCATTTGTGAGCTGACTAAGGTGAGTGACTGAAGTGCCTCTTGGTCCAGGAAAGGCTGCAACTGGTACACAGGCCCTCCTGGCCACAGCTGCTACCTGCTCTTTGAGCAGGTGCAGTGAATCCATAGTGACCCCCCAAATTGCACATCTGTCTTGAATGAGGAAGTACAATCCCATCTAAGACCAAAGATTGAAGATCCCCAGAGCCAGGGGTCTGGAATATCTACAGTCACTGGGTCTTGTCAGGATTTAACCTGAATCTGTTCCTCCCCATCCAAACCTGCACAGTCTTCAGATACTGGACGAGGACCTTGACTGAATCACTTGGTTGGCCTGAGACTGAGATGTATAATCTCAGATATCATCAGATATTTTTCTTATTTTCAACAGTATAGGCCTGAATTCTTTAATAAGAATAGTCAGCTTTGAACTGTACTCAATTAATCTTCTTTTCTCCACACAAACAGGATTTTTGAACAAACTACAGCACATTAGAAATCTTATTGTAGTGACTGGGCTATCACTTGGCTGATCTCAGTAAACAGCTCTGCAGCTACCATCTGTTAGCAGAACAATTCTTGCTACTGAATTACTTACTGACAAATCATCCCTACCCTTCCAGGGCACATTTTATTGTTTTTATCAATTATATGGATGCTTTTATGAATTCAGTTTTATTGCAGTGTTTTATTATATCTTATATTTTTACACTGAAGCTATCCTTAGGGTTATTTTATAAGCAGTTTAGAAATACTTTACAAATAAATAAAATAACTAATGTCCGGGGACACAAACACATAATTTAAAGAGACAGATCTTGAACCACAGTCAGTATTTCAGCCAAAGCTGGATGGAATAGAACTTGTTCTATTCTGGGCCAAGCAAACCAAACATTAAATGGCTTGAAAAAAAATTTTTTTGGATAGAAGAGAATCAGGAAAGAGGCCACAAAAGCTTATTTGGCATGTAAGAAGGAAATTTCAAACTCAAGTTTATACAGTAATATGCAAGCTTTGCAAAATAATAAAATGTTAATCACAAATTGGATTTAAAAAAACTGGATAAAGGTATTGTCTTTATGCATTTGTCTCATGGCAACTGTGATTATTTGAGAGAGGTGAAATGTACTAAATGGAGTTGTTAAACAGCAAGATTCTATGTTAAAGGAAGAAGATTTTAGGGCTGTTATTTCTCCCACCATTAGTTCTACTTGCTTTAGCTTTTATAGATTCTAGTACATACGCATATGCATATAGTATATGTAAGAAATAGTCACAGAAATGGAAGGCATAATATACAGAATGCTTGTCTTTCAACAAACATTCATTCCTCACACGAGACCACATACTATCGACGATCTTTCCACTGGCATTTGCTTATCTTAAGATTTCTCCATCTATTTCCCAATCTTTAGTAAGTATTCTCCTAAGGTACACAAACTCACCCCCTTCCTTTAATTTTTTGCCATTTATACATATGTATTTAATTTATAATTATAAATACATTATACAGTGGGGGGGGAAAGTATTTAGTCAGCCACCAATTGTGCAAGTTCTCCCACTTAAAAAGATGAGAGAGGCCTGTAATTTTCATCATAGGTATACCTCAACTATGAGAGACAAAATGAGAAAAAAAATCCAGAAAATCACATTGTCTGATTTTTAAATAATTTATTTGCAAATCATGGTGGAAAATAAGTATTTGGTCACCTACAAACAAGCAAGATGTCTGGCTCTCACAGACCTGTAACTACTTCTTTAAGAGGCTCCTCTGTCCTCCACTCGTTACCTGTAGTAATGGCACCTGTTTGACCTTGTTATCAGTATAAAAGACACCTGTCCACAACCTCAAACAGTCACACTCCAAACTCCACTATGGCCAAGACCAAAGAGCTGTTGAAGGACACCAGAAACAAAATTGTAGACCTGCACCAGGCTGGGAAGACTGAATCTGCAATAGGCAAGCAGCTTGGTGTGAAGAAATCAACTGTGGGAGCAATAATTAGAAAATGGAAGACATACAAGACCACTGATAATCTCCCTTGATCTGGGGCTCCACGCAAGATCTCATCCCGTGGGGTCAAAATGATCACAAGAATGGTGAGCAAAAATCCCAGAACCACATGGGGGGGCCTAGTGAATGACCTGCAGAGAGCTGGGACCAAAGTAACAAAGACTACCATCAGTAACACACTATGCTGCCAGGGACTCAAATCCTGCAGTGCCAGATGTGTCCCCCTGCTTAAGCCAGTACATGTCCGGGCCTGTCTGAAGTTTGCTAGAGAGCATTTGGATGATCCAGAAGAGGATTGGGAGAATGTCATATGGTCAGATGAAACCAAAGTAGAACATTTTGGTCTAAACTCAACTCATCGTGTTTGGAGGAGAGAGAATGCTGAGTTGCATTCAAAGACCACCATACCTACTGTGAAGCATGGGGGTGGAAACATCATGCTTTGGGGCTGTTTTTCTGCAAAGGGACCAGGATGACTGATCTGTGTAAAGGAAAGAATGAATGGGGCCATGTATCGTGAGATTTTGAGTGAATACCTCCTTCCATCAGCAAGGGCATTGAAGATGAAACGTGGCTGGGTCTTTCAGCATGACAATGATCCCAAACACACTGCCCGGGCAACGAAGGAGTGGCTTCGTAAGAAGCATTTCAAGGTCCTGGAGTGGCCTAGCCAGTCTCCAGATCTCAACCCCATGGAAAACCTTTGGAGGGAGTTGAAAGTCCGTGTTGCCCAGCGACAGCCCCCAAAACATCACTGCTCTAGAGGAGATCTGCATGGAGGAATGGGCCAAAATACCAGCAACAGTGTGTGAAAACCTTGTGAAGACTTACAGAAAATGTTTGACCTCTGTCATTGCCAACAAAGGATATATAACAAAGTATTGAGATGAACTTTTGATATTGACCAAATACTTATTTTCCACCATGATTTGCAAATAAATTCTTTAAAAATCAGACAGTGTGATTTTCTGGATTTTTTTCCCCCATTTTGTCTCTCATAGTTGAGGTATACCTATGATGAAAATTACAGGCCTCTCTCATCTTTTTAAGTGGGAGAACTTGCACAATTGGTGGCTGACTAAATACTTTTTTGCCCTACTGTATGTATGTATTTAATTTATACATAATTTATACATTCACTGTGTTTCCATATTAAATACAACTACTTTGGTGTTTTGATACATATCCTATGAAAATGTGCAGTCACAGTTTCTGAGATACTCATGACACCTAGATATGTGCCCAGTGCAGAGCTGAGATTGGAGGGAGGGATCTTCAGGATGGAGGCTAGGATCTGGCAATCAACTTCATTTATATGGCTCAAGGTTAACCTGTAACCCCAGTGAGTCTGATTTTAGATCGTGTTGGTGGATGCATCCGATAAGCAAAACACTGTCTGCCTCCTGAGTTACGGTTGATTTGGGCTTTGAATAAGGCCAAGGAAACAATTAGGCAATTAATTGGAGATATAGAATTACAAAATGAGCTGAGCTATATTACAAAGTTATCTTGACCACTGAGGAAAATACAGAGGTTCACACCTGCAAAATATTTGTATTCTCTCACCTACCCCCATTATAGATGGGCCTTTTCCAGGGCTTGGTTTAATGTTCATCCTGGAGGGCAGGTATCAGAATATTCTAGCATCACAGAGGCCATGCCCATGTGGTCAGGTGGGATTGAATCCATGGAACGCGTGTTTTCAAACTGTGCCTTTTTTTTCTCATTTACAACAAAAAGATAATCTTGTCTTTTTTAAAAAATCTGGGTCATACTGAATAATGTTATATTAGCTACCTTATACAGATAGACCTCGCTTAACGGCTGCCCTGTTTAGTGACCATTCAAAGTTATGATGGCACTGAAAAAGTAACTTTACAACCAGTCCTCGCACTTATGATCATTGCAGCTTCCCCACGGTCACATGATCAACATTCAGGCACATCGCAACCTGCAGGTGTTTATGACCATTGCAGCGTCCTGCGGTCATGATTGCCATTTGCATATTTTACAACCAACTTCGGATAAGCAGAGTCAATGGAGAAGCCAGAAGTAATATTCCAAGTTGTAGTCACGTGATGTCTTGCTTAACAACCCGTGGTGACTCGCTTAATGACCAAATGGGAAGTGACGATGTAAGTCCATCGCCATTATGGGATATTTTACTTAGCAACTGTGTTGCTTAGTGACGGAGTGATCCCAATTGGGGTAGCTAAGCGAGGACTATAGGTAATCCTCAGGTTATGATGGGAATTGGGACTGGAATTTCCATTGCTAAGTGACGTGGTCATAAAGTGTGACATCACATGACTGTACCGCTTAGCAACACTAATTCCAGCAGTCCCCATTGCCATTGTTGAGCAAGGACCATGTGGGTTGTTAAGCAAGGAGGTCACGTGACCACGATGTGGGAAAAGGTGCTGAAACCACATCCCAGGTAAGCAGGCTGGCAGACAAGTGCTATGGATGGGTAGGCAGGTACTATGGGCCGGTGCTACAAGGTACAGGTGGCTGGGCAGGTGCTGTGGGTGGGCACTACAGAATGCAGGCTGGCAGGTGGGCTCTGTGGAGTGGGGGTGAGTGGGTGCTGCAGGTGGACACATTGGAGTGAGGGTGGGCAGGCACTATGGAGTATGAGATCCCCATGCTGCCTGGGGACTCCTTGGGAGAAAAAGTGGTGGGAGCAGGAGTGACTTGTGGGAGTGACTTGCGACCTCCTGCTGGCTTCCCTATTGACTTTGCTTGTGGGAAGCTGACAGGAAAGGTCACAAATAGTGA